>NC_051309.1:127132090-127757090 GCF_015220235.1 Choloepus didactylus
TTTACCTGCTCAAGAAATAGGAGTTACACTTTCTTTCACTTAATATATTAATACTGTTTTATGTTTTTTAAATAATAAGGAGTAGACAGCATTAAATTCAATACTGATTCAATTAACATTTGGAATTTTTGGATTTTCCAGCAGCTGTGAAAGGAGAAAAGTAAAGAAAAAAGAATGATAGTGATGGAAGATTTTAAAGGAAAAAAAAAAAAAAAAAAAGGCAGGGTTAAGGTTGAAATCATGATAAAGAGTGAGACAACATATCTGTAGTCTTTATGAGAACGTCACAAAATCTGTCCTGGATGGAGAATGACTCCTAAGCTTTCAAAGTTCTCAGTTTTTGTAATAGAGTCAGGTGCCTGTATTTATTTTAGTGCCATGCACTTGAACTTGGCATGGCCTATCCTATTCAATTTACGATTTAATGAATGTATAAACGCAAGTCAATTAGAGCAGGAAGAAGATACATATTCTTCTGCTGTGCACCAGGCACTGTGATAGTAGCTTTGCACAATGATTCTTTAGTGCTTTAATGCTATAGCCAACCTTTACAATAGCTTATCATACCTTGCTAATTCTTTTTATGGCCTTAAAAAAATTGGACAAATATATATACCTTGTATCTGGATATTCTCAGGCAGGCTTTTTACAACCAATCTTTCACATTTTAAGCAATACTCTTTTTCTTAATGTCTGACTTAACAATTGGATAAATGTCCAATTGTTATTAGCATAAAGTCATTAGATAATTTTCCTTAATTAAAAAAGATAAAATAAGCAAATAAACAAAAAGTTTCAAACATCAAATCCAAAATGCAGCTGAACATCAACATAATTATCAGTATTTGCTTTATTTTTTTGACATTTGAAAGCTAGAAATAAATAGAACTTTATAATTTTCTAATTCTATCAACACAATGTTGGCATTAATGATCAACTCACTGACATAGAAGATGGCACACTGCGGAGTAAGAAACAGAGGTCAAAACATTTTCAAAGATTCTTACGTGTCTACTTGTGATTCTGGATCTCATACCTTCAACAGTAAAGATAATGATAAAGAAATATACAACCATAAATTTTTATAGTTTTATTTTCCTAACTTCTATCCATTTTTCTTTGAAATGAAAAAAAAAATTGATACATCTATTTCCCTTTTTTATAATGAAGCCAATTTTGATAAACAAACCTTTCTCCCAAGAAATTGTCAACAATATAAATCTAAGATTACTAATGCCTGTGTACTGCGTGTATTTTCTGTGTTCTTCCAATATTTAACTTTTAAAATGTGATGTTACTGAGATATATTCTTGCACCATATAATCCATCCAAAGTGTACAATCAATGGCTTGTAGTATCGTTGCTTAATTGGGCATTCACCACCATGATCAATTTTATAACATTTTCATTACTCCAAAAAGAAGTAAAAAGAAAACCCAAAATATCCCATGTCCCTTATCCCCCCCTATTTTTGACCCCTCATATTTGCATGGCACATTTGTTACTGTTGATGAAAGAATATTAAGATATTACTGCTGACGCTAGTCCATAGTTTGCAATAGCTACATTCATTTGTATTATTTGCAATTGCTATCACTCTATTTTAAAATCCTTGTAATAGTGTTGTACATTTGTTCTAGTTCATGAAAGAATTTTTTTCCATTATTAATTTTTTTCTTGCTAATACTTGGATAACTATAAATGCATTAACTCTTACAAATTCAACTTATGATTCTCCCATGAGTTAGAACTTTCTGATTATTTATTCCCCCATACTATAAATCATTATTTATAAGCAATTAGTCTTGAATTATTTTAAAATGCTAACTTGTTGACTGAGTGTTTTCTCATGGCAGACATAAAGTCTGGTTTACTTTTCCCCTTTTTTGGAATTTGGGGACATCTTATTGTGGATGTCAGAAAATTTTACAGAGAATTTTGAAGGCAAAAATGTTTAGATCAATATTACACAAACATTAAGCAATATCAATAATATTTATAAACAATTTCTTCCAAAAAGCTTGTCCAATGATGGGTTGAAATCTCAGCTGAAAACTCTGAGCTCATTAACTCCAAAAGCCCACAACAGAAGAGAAAACAGTGCAAGCGCCAGCAGATTTTTTTCTTTAGCTCATATATTTTTCCTTTATTCACATTTTTATATTTGTTTTTATAAGAGCAATTGTAGGTTTACAGGACATCATGTAGGAATTACAAAGTTCCTAAAAATCTCCCTCTCACACACACAGTTTTCCTTTTTATTAACATTTTGCATTAGTGTGGCAACTTTGTTATAATTCATGAAACAATATTATTATAATTATGCCACTAACTTTTGTGTATTGTCTACATTGTGTTGTACAGTTCTATGGTGTGTGTATTTGTGTATGACGTTTTTGTTCATGTGTCAACTTGGGCAGGTGATTGTGCCCAAACAAGCACTGGTATGACTGTTCCTGTGAGGATACTTTGTGGGCTTAATTCATCAGTAAGTTGGCTGCATCTACGGCTGATTATATCTACAGTTATCACTTCCACATCACCGCTTTCCTCATTGCAGTTTTGATATTTTGTGGATTGGCATAAGAAATTAAATGGAAATTTTGGGGCAATAAACCACAGATACGCTGCTGCATTTGGCAACCATTATGCCATTAACGAGTCCACCATGAGGCATATCAAGAAAAAAGAGAAGCCTTTGCTGCAGCTACACCAACAGCGGCAAAGCATTTGTATAAACCATGAGATCTGTATCTCTCTAGCTTAGAAAGTGCAATATTCTTTTGAGTGCAGGATTGTTTAAAAAAAGGGATTCTGGTAGACTCTGGCAGCATATGAGAAATGGGTAAGTCATTATATGATTTCCTAAAGGAAAATGAAGGTGAAGGGTCTACGCCTATGTATTTTCAGGCAAGCAAAGCCTGCTTTGAAAGGTTTTTAAAAAGGTTTAGCCTATGCAATATAAAAATAATGGGAGAGGCAGTGTCTGCTAATCAAGAGGCAGCTAGGGAGTTTCCTGAAACTCTGAAGAAACTGATTGAAGACTTTTTCTCTGTTACAAAAGGAGGGCCAAAATTTACATGGATTTTCCAGATTGGGGGGTGCTGTGCCCCAAATCCTCAAAATGTGGAAGGGATAACTGCATGATGAAATGAGGAGATTGCCTTCAACAATTAGAAACTTCTCATCCAATTAGTTGAAGGCTTTAAAAACAAGCAGTGATGATATCTGCAATTAGAAGAGAGAATTTCCATCTCTGTTTCAACTAGCCAGCATCTCCTGGGGAATTCAATGAAAACCTTCATTGGTACTCCCAGCTAACAGACTACCCCATGGATTTTGGACTTGTGCATCCCCGCATTCATGTGAGACAATTTTTATAAAGTCATAATGTTTAAAGATATCTCCTGTGGGTTCTGTCTCCCTAGAGAACCCTGCATAATAGAGGGTGTTTGTTACTTACATGCAACCTAACATTTCCATTTTTTTCCCTTTTCAAAAATACAGTGGTGTTAATTGCATATGCAAAGTTGTGCCTCCATCCCCATCACCCATTGCCAAAACTTTTCCATCACCCCAAAAAGAAACTTCATACCAATTAGACATTAACTCCCTATTCCCTGCCTCAATTTGGCCTGTGGTAACCTGTATTCTAGTTTCTAACTTTATGAATATGCTTGTATATCTTATTTCATAAAAGTGAGATCATACAATCTTTATCCCTTGTGTCTAGCTTATTTCACTCTGCATAACATATCCAAGGCTCATCCATGTTGTAGCATGCATCAGAACTTCATTCCTTTTTAAAGTCAAATATTTCATTATATGTATATACCACATTGTTTTTCAATTCACCTGTTTTCCACAGTAGCTGCACAATTTTACATTGCCACCAACAATGTACAAGTGTTCCTATTTCTCTGCAACCTATGCAGCACATGTTATTTTCCATTCTTTAATAGAAGCCATTCAAGTGGGTGTGAAAGGGTACCTCTTTGTGTTTTTGAATTGCATTGCTCTGATGACTACTTGATATTGACTATCTTTTCATGTGCTTATTGGTCATTTTTATATCTTCTTGGGAGAAATGCCCTTCAAGTCTTTTCCCTTTTTCTTCATTAGTCTTTTGGTGTTGAGTAGCAGAAATTCTTTAAGTCCTAGATATTACATCCTTATTAGGTATATGGTTTCCAAATATTTCTCCATTTTGTAGGCTGTCTTTTTTCTTTCTTGAGAAAGTAGTTTGATGCACAAAAATTTTTAATTTTAATGTAGTCATAATTATCTATTTTGTCTTTTGATTTTCATGCTTTTATTGTAAGTCTAGGAAACCACTACCTAACACAGGCTCCAGAAGATGTTTTTCTTAGTGTTCTTCTTGGAGTTTTATTAGTTTTAGTTCTTATATTTAGGCCTTTGATCAATTTTGAATTGATTTTTGTACATGCTGTGAGGTAGAGGTCCACCTTAATTCTTTTTCCATATGGATATGCAATTTTGCAAGCACCATTGTTTGAAGTGAATATTCTTACCCCATTTAGTGGACTTGGCACCCTTGAAAATATCAGTTGACTATAGATGTTTTCTGAACTCTCAATTCGATTCTATTGTTCTACATCTGTCTTTGTGCCAGTACCATGCTGTTTTGACTACCATAGCTTCATAAGATTTTAATATCAGTAACTGTAAATCCTCCAACTTTGTTTACCTTTTACAAGATGGTTTTGGCAATTTGGGGCTGCTTACCTCTCATATGAATTTTATGATGGGTATTTCCATTTATGTGACGGAGTCTTTTGGGATTTTTATTGGAATTTTTTTTGAATCTGTGTATTGCATAGGGTAGAACTGGCATCTTAACAGCATTTTGTCTTCCAGACTGTGAACATGGAATGTCCTTCCATTTATGTAGGTCTTCTTTCAGCTTCTCTCAGAATTGTCTGGTAGTTTTCCATGTATAAATCCTTTATATCATTGCTTAATTTTATTCCTAGATATTGATTCTTTTAGTTGCTATTGTAAATGTAATTTTTTTTCTTTTTTTCCTCTTTGGATTATTCATTACCAGTGTATAGAAACATCACTGATTTTTTTTGTTTGTTTGTTTCATCATTTTAAGCTTGTACCCTGCTACTCTGCTGAATTCATGTATTACTTGTAATATCTTTGTTGTGGATTTTCAGGACTCTGTCTTTATAAGATCATGTCATCTACAAACAGGGGATGTTTTACTTCTTCCTTTCTATTTGGATGCCTTTTCTTTCTTTTTCTTAACCTAATCACTCTGGCTGGAACTTCTAGTTTCATTCCTGATGAAACATCCTTGTTTCATTCCTGATCTTAGGGGGGAAAGCTTTCAGTCTTTCACCATTGAGTATGATGTTAGCTGTATGCCCCTTATCATATTAAGGATGTTTCTTTCTTTTACTATTTTTCTGAGTGATTTTATCAGGAGACAGTGCTGAATTTGTTCAGATGCCTTTTCTGTATCAATTGAAATGACCATGTGCATTTTTTTTCTTTGCTCTATTAATGTAGTGCATAACAGTAATTTTTTCTCATATTGAACCACCCTTGCATACCTGAGACAAACCCCCCTTGATCATGGCATAAAATGCTTTAATATGCTGTTAATTTCAGTTTTCTTGTACATTGTTCAGAATTTTTGCCTTTGTATTCATAAGGCATATTGGTATCTTTATCTGGATTTGGTATTAGGGTGATGTTGGATGTATAGAATGAGTTAGTGAGTTTCTCTTTTCTTTAATTTTTGGAAGTATTCAAGCAGTATTGAGGTTAATTCTTCTTTGAGTGTTTGGTAAAATTTACCAGTGAAGCTGTCTCACCCTGGACTTTTCTTTGTTGGGGGGATTTTGACTGCTGGTTTACCCCTTTATTGTTATTGCTCAGATTTTCTATTTCTTCGAGTATAGATTCAGCATAGCTTGTATATTTCTGTGAACTTGTCAATTTCATTTAGGCTGTCAAATTTTTTGTCATACTATTGTTCATAGTGTCCTCTTATAAGCCTTTACATTTCTGTGGGTTTGCTAGTAATGTTGTGCCTTTCATTTCATTCCTTTTTTTTTCATTTTTTTAATTCAATTATCAATGTTCAATTTAACTGTGTAAAGCAGATGTAGTCTGCTTGTCCTCAGTGCAACAAAAAATAATTCAAAAGCAAATGGTAAATAATATAATTATTGAATATAATTTCAGAGTCTCAATAATGTATGCATATTTCTCCAGGCACCTTAAATTGTTGCATCAATAAGAACCAGCAGCTTAATGGTAAGTTCACTAACACAGGAAGGGAGAAAGAATATCATGTGGAATACCCACATCTTCCATGACTTCTTGGTTCAGCCTGACCTCATGCTCTGCCCTGGAAGAGCTTATCCACAGTTCTTTCTGATATTTGTAGGGAATAATCAATATAAGACACAGAGTCAGAGCCTGCCATCTCTGGCACCTCTACAAATCACAAAGCATTTTCTACTGTATCTACCTGTAATTTCTGGATATGATGTCCTTTGGCCTTTGTTTCAAAAATGCAGTTGCTCCCTGAATTTCTTAGGTTCTCTTACATCATTTTAAAAATAAAGGCCTTTATTTATGTAATACTTCTTCATGTGTTAGAAATATAAATGTGTTAGATTTTTATTTGTACAGCTACTGTTTTTGTTTGTGTTCTGGTTTTAAAGTGTGATTGGCCCCATGTATTTATTTTTTACAAGTATATTTTTACTGAACTATTTTTTCCAGAAGCAAATATATAGTGTCAAAGAAGAAACTCCTCTGCTTCTATGATTTGATGTATTTGGTATAAAAAACTGTGAAACAAATTTCACAAAATAAATTTCATGCTTAAAAATTTGTAAAACATCTGGTTTCAAATTTTTAAGAGGTATTAAACATACATTGTTCTCTATAAATTGGTAATCAATTCAAAACAAGAAAGGATCACACCAAAAATTTATTAAATGTGTTAAGCTCACTTAGACAACAAATGCACTAACCTGCAGTTTTTTCATAAACAAACCATATGGCCATGGCACAAGGCGATTTAAGAATTACAGCTTAAAAATCACAAGAAATTTGTTCTAACAGTTACAGGGCATTGGCCCATCCTCTTTCATATATCAAGGAATTAAATTTTAATTTTATTTCATTTATGCTGCATAAGATGTTTTATTCTACGGCAATTCCAGGTCACGGGATAGAGGTCTTTAAAAAGAGGTGGAAGGGGAATACAGAGTACTGCCACCAAATCAATACAGCTTTCAAAACCAATTAATTTTCAAATATATATCAAATGGAGATGCAGTAAATGTTAATATGGAAGTCATAAGTAATAAAAGTAAAGAGAACAAGAAAGTAATTGCTTTTTAGCAAAGCTTTAAGGAGAACCAAGTCTAGCAGTCACAGAGAAAATCCTGGAGCTTACAAAATGATTTGCCATTGCAATGATTAATTTATCATTAATACTGGGTTTTATTTCTATGGTTTTGTGGTCATAAATTCATTCCATGCTCAATTTAGACAACAGTTAGCCACAGAAAAACTTATAAATATAAGACAATTATATTTCATCTTATCATTTGATGTATATCAGCATAACAGTGCCTAAAACTGTAAGAGAATAAGGCAACACAGCAATAAAATGTGGGTAGGAATTGTTTTAGGTCTCAAAAGAGAAGATTATTACTGTAACGATGCACATATCAATTTATGTTCCTAAGGCTGCCATAACAAACTACCATAAACTGGGTGGCTTAAAACAAGAGAAATGTATTGTCTCACAGTTCTGGATGCTAGAAGTCCAAAATAAGGTTGTTGCCAGTGCTGTGTTACCTCTGTTAACTAGAGGGGAGAGTTCTTCCTTGCCTCCTTCTAGTCTCTAGTGTTTTGTTAGCAATCCTTTGCATTCCTGACCTTGTGGCAGCCATCACCCCAGTCTATGCCTCTGTCATCATACGCTGTTCTCCACCACGTCTCACTATATGTCCTAATTTTCTGTTCTTATAATGATACCCGACATGTTGGATTAGGGGCCATCCTAATACCATTTGGCCTCGTCTTAATTAAACATATCTTCTGCAATCCTTTTCCCAAATAAGATCACGTTCACAAGACCTGGGCTTAAGACTTGAATGTGTTTTTGGGAGACACATTTAAACATCTAACACATAGTTTTTGATCCACTCAGCTAGTAGGGATCTACATTATCTGAGTAGAATTAAGGCAATTACAAAAATTTAGCGAGGCATTAGCTAGCCTTTGTTTGTCTCTATATCACTTAATTCTCCAAAATGGAGAGTGTGAGAGAACACTTCTAACAAAATGTTAAGGAAAAGCAAGCCTCATTTTTCTTTTTGGTGCATTCCATCACATGTCAACTTTTAAAGAGGCAAAACAAGCAAACAAACAAAAATTATATAACCTAACAAAATTAAATTCTGTGCGTGGATTGCAATAACTATTGGAGGAAAAGAAGTTCATTCAAGAAAATAAAGCCTGCGTGTAAAAATAATGGTATGATTTCTGATTCAGTATGAGAGTCTTGATTTAATTAACAAAGGAATACACATACCTCTTTAGAATGCAGGGCTGGAAAACACAAAACCCATGCTGTGCTGGGAGCCCTTTCTTAGTTGTCTTCAGATGGGATAGAATTCTGTGCGAATAACCCAAGTACATATCTTTATCAAATTTCTTTGTCTTCTCTCTCTCTTTCGCTCACTCTCTCTCTCCTCTCTCTCTCAGTTTACAATATTGAAATTGTTAGTTTTTCTCAGATTGCCTTGACCATGACATTTTATGGAATAGTCCTTATTTTTCTTTTCTATATCCCTAAAATTTTCAAACTAAGTGGTATAAAATAACAACAAATATTTTTAGGGTGAGTAAATAAAGAAAGAGAGCAAACTCCTGATGTGTGGATTAGAGATAAAAATACGTAATTTAAAACAATGAGATTGATCAATTTGTTCAGAAATCTATAATTTACCAATGAGTTTTGGCAGATTTTATACACACAAACACAAATATATATATAGTCTATGGATATTAATTTCTTTGATAAGTGTGAACCATGATATGGATAGGTATTAAAGTAAGTGGATGTTCACAGGAAAATGTATGTATTTTACCTTAAACCTCATACCAAATACAAACAGAGCTACATACAAAAATTAATTCAAATATTAAAGCAAATGAGATTGTTATAGGTTTAGGACATTATTTAAGCCCCATGGTAATCAAAAAGAAAAAAAAAATCAGAGAATATGCAAACTAATAGAGACAGAAAGTAGTGCACAGGTTACCAGGGGTGGAAGGCAAGGGCCATGGGGAATTAATGGAAAATGAGTATAGGGTTTCTGAGGTTAAAGGAAAGTTATAGCAATGGATTGTAGAGAAGGTACTGCAATATTGTGAATGCAATTAATCTCTTTGAATAGTATGTTTGGGAAGGATTGGAATGGGAATATTTATGTTGTATATACATTTCCATAATTAAAAAAATGAGAAACAAAAGTGATAATGATAATTAAATGCAATACATGATACTGGATAGGCTTTAAGAATGGAGGATAAAAGACTCAAAGGGACATTATTGGAGCATAAGAAAAAATTGGAATGCAGAATGTAAGTTTTACATCAATGTTAAATTTCTTGAGCTTGGTAATTGCATGTAACATAATTACATAAGTGAATATCCTTGTTTGTAGGAAATATACATGGAAGTATCATGCATTCAAGGAATGTGATATGTGCCACCTGCTCTCAAATGTTCAGAAAGATAGATAGATAGATAGATAGACAGATAGATAGATAGATAGATAGATAGATAGGAAGAATGATATGGCAAAGGGGGCCAAATGTTAAAATTGGTAGATCTGGTTATCTGGAGGTTTAAAGGTATGTGGGAGTTCTTTGTATGGATTTTATATTATTTTTGTAACTATTATATAAGTTTGAAATTATTTCAAAATAAAAAGTTAAATAATTCAAAATGATTCATACATTTGAATATAAAATAATAAAATTATAAGGAAAAAAACACAGGTGAAAATCATAGACATGATAAAAATATCATAGCCCTGTAGAGAATAAATTGATAAATTGGACTTCAACAAAAGTAAAATGTTCGTGGTTGCAATAGACCTTGGTAAAAGAATGAAAAGACAAGCTAAGGACTTGGATAAGATATTGGCAGACCACACAACTGAGAAAGATTTTATAGGTAGACTATAAAAGGAACTCTCAAAATTTAACAGTAAGAAACAAACAACCCAATTATAAAATGGACAAAATATATACAAACAGGCATTTCCCTAGAAGGAGATAGTGATGGCAAATACACACATAAAAATATAACCAGCATCATTGGCGGTTATCACTAATATTTATTATACAGTGTGATACTACTACATATCTTTAGAACGTTGAAATAAGTAAATAAATGAATACATAAATAATACCAAATGCTAACAAGGGTGTGGAGAAACTGGATAGATCATGTGGGAATAGTGTAGCCATTCTGGAAAATAGTTTGACAGGTTCTTATAAAATTAAACATGCACTTACCATAAGACTGAGCAATTGCACTCAAGCATTTATCCCCCAGAGAAATGAAAACTCAAATTCACATAAAAACCTGTGCACCAATGTAAACCAGCACTTAGAACAAGAAAAAACATTACCGTATCAACAGAAGCCTTGTTTGTAACTCTTTATCCCACAGTGATGATTGTTACTGTTATTTGGTTATTATATGTTTACATATTTGATCACTTCTACTTTGTGTAATCAATACTCCATCGCTTTTGCTGCCTTTTTAGTCTAATAGACTCTGAAAACCTATGTTGGGTTGTAATTACATCGACCTACACCCCCAACCCCCACCCCCAGCGTGGATGCCTTTCTCACCCAGTTTGGGCTCTGGCATCTCATATTGAGCAGTCACAGCTGCCTCCATTTCTCTTTCATATACCTTTACACTTTCCTGGAAGTAAAACATTTCAATTTTCTAACACTGTGAGTGTGAAGGCAAAAAGTAGTGGTAAACTCCAAGCTTCTACCTAGAGCCTCATAACATATCTAAACTATATAGTGGATGAGACATAGCTTTTTCCTTTCAGGAAGTCTGGCATCTGGCTGTGAAATATTGAACACCATTAGAACTACAGAGCCTCCAGGGCACTGCTGACTTTTCTCAAAAGCTGCAGTGAGCTGTAATCCATCTGACTTAGTCAATGCTTTGCAAAGTTATATGGCTAGTTAAAACAACCATTGTTTACATCCCCACACTTTCTTTACTATAGTAATCCATGTTTCCTCGTCTCCTAACCCTGCTCTCTCCAACTTCATTTTATTAAACATTCTGGATCCTCTGTTCCTTGGTAAAGAAACTCTCATCCTAACATCTCCCCTCCATGTTCCTTTATCTCCCATAATGGAAATGAGGTTCTTCACTTGCTGCACTACCAAGTAAAAGCCATTTTTCTTTCATATCCCATATAACTAAAATTTGAAAGTTGGGGTGTTGGATCTGCTTGATGCCCAATGCTGCTTCCACATCTCTCCAATTCTTTTGAGAAAACAGTCTTGCTTGTTTGAAACTCATGCCAGCCAACTATAGCACCCGTCTACACCTTCTCATTATGATCAAGTACACTTGCCTTCAGATATACAGGTTTTGAAGTTAGATTATGTCTTCTCCATTTAAATACTTGCCAGGTTTTGCTGACTGGAAATTCTATCTGGAATTTCCCGCAATACACAGCTTCTTAGTGATTGGGCAGTATCATATTCATTGAAGTTCCCTCCATATCTGTTCTCTTAACAGCACTAGCACTTTTTTGTTTTTGTTTTTAATAAAATGAGCTCCTGTATCATATTTTTGCAATATCAAGTTCGAATATGTATCTTAGTGTTCCATCTTCCTCATTCAGTTATATATATATATATATATATATATATATATATAATGTATAATATATATTATATATATTCTTTGGTCTACTGATAATTTTAATTTTAATCCTGTACAATTCAGACATTTTTTCTATTCATCTACTCCACCTTTATTTGTTTTCTAATTTCCAGTTATAGTACATAGAAAATCACTTAAGTACCATCATTAAAAATATAACCTATTCCCTCTTGTCCATTTTTTAACTCACCTGGAAAAACTCCAGACTTGGAAAATGCCAAATGTACATTCTCTCTGTCCATTCTAAGGCTGTTGAATACAGATGGAGTAAATCATACAACCTTAAAGATTGTTGCCACCGTAAAATCTAAAGTGTTCAATTTCAAGTTTGCCCTCAATCTTGAATGACAACTTGAATGACAAATGAAATTTCGATTTTTTGCAATAGTTACTTAAAACATTTTCCAATCGTTTTATACTTCTGACCCTACACACACTCCTCTTTCAGCAGATAAATTTACTTCCTCATTTCTGATAAAATAGGCACCAATTTCCTGCTATTGGACCTACAAATTTACTTGTATTGGCATGGGTAAAATTACCTTATGCCACCGAGATTTCACTCATGTTCTGGGTGCCACCATCTTTCTAGAAATTTAGTGAATTTTAATGTTTAACTATATCATTTCCTCCTTTTGTCTTAAGTTACCACCTCTTTCCACATAAGCATGAGCACAGAATCAAATTGCTCTCCATCACAACTAAATGCAATACTTACTTCTGAATTTCCATATTGGGAGAAAAAAGTGGTTTATTGGGACAATTGGTGGCATTTTCCTATCAGTTATATGCATTTATGAGTGATAACTTCCCTGAATTTGATAATCATACAGGGATTATGCAGGAGAATGTCCTTTTTCTTGGGCAAAATATGCTAAAGTGTCTATGAGTAAAGAGCTGCTAATGACTGGTGTGTCTGAATGAAGGGTATATAAATATTTTGTCTATTTTTAATGCTCCTCTGTATTTCTGTTATTTACAAATTCAAACTAGAAAAATCGATCTCTCTTGATCCCTACTATTCCACCTTTCTGTTTTCTATCACAGTTAAATTTATATAGGTTTCTCTGCATTTGATACTTCACACTTTATTTTTCATGTTATTGTAATATAGATTCTACCCACTGGGGCCCATTGAAACTAGCAATCACCTTTTTATTGATGTACATTGTTTCAATTCTTATCCAATCTGTAGGTTAATTATAAGAAAAACAAAAGGTGAAATTGTTGTTGTATGATGTTAGTTGTGGGTTTTTCATATCTGCTCTTTATCATGTTGAAGTTTCCTTTGATTCCTACTTTTGAAGTGCTTTTATCATGAAAGTATGATGAATTTTGTCAAATGCCTTTCTGCATCAATCGAGATGATCATGTGTTTTTTTGTTTTTCATTGGTTAATGTGGTGTATTTGTAATTGATTTTCTTGTGTTGAACCACCTTTGCATAGCTGGGATAAAACCCACTTGGTCATAGTGTATAATTCTTTTAATGTGTTGTTAAATTAGATTTGCAAGGAATTTGTTTAGGACATTTGCATCTATATTTATTAGAGAGATTGGTCTGAAGTTTTCTTTTCTTGTACTGTCTTTATCTGGCTTTGTTATTAGAGTAATGTTGGCGTCATAGAATGAGTTAGGTAGTGTTCCCTCTTCCTCAATTGTTTTGGAGTAGTATGAGCAGGAATAGTATTAATTCTTCTTGGAAGGCTTGGTAAAATTCAGCTGTAAAGCCATCTGATCCTGGGCTTTTCATTTTTGGTCGGTTTTTGATGACTGATTAATTCTCTTTATTTGGGATTGGTTTGTTGAGATCTTCTTTTTCTTCTCAGTCAGTGTAGATTGTGTGTTTCTAGGAAGTTGTCCATTTCATCTAAGTTGTCTAGTTTGTTGGCCTACAGTTGTTCATAGTAAACTATTACGATCTTTTTTATTTCTTCAGTCACTCTCATTTCTGATTTTATTTGTTTTCAGACTCCCTTTCTTTGTCTTTGTCAGTCTAGCTAAGGGTTTGTTGATTTCATTGATCCTCTCAAAGAACCAACTTTTGGTTTTATTGATTCTCCCTATTATTTTTTGTTTTTTGTTTTGTTTTGTTTTGCCCCATTTCATTAATTTCTGCTCCAATCTTTTTTTATCTTTTTCCTTCTGCTTTCTTTGGGATTAGTTTGCTGTTCTTTCTCCAGTTTCTCACATTGTTCAGTTAAGTCATTTTTTTTAACTCTTTCTTCTTTTACGATATAGGCATTTATGGGTGTAAATTTTGCTCTCAGCGCTGCTTTCACTGCATCCCATAAGTCTTGATTTGTTGGTTCTTGTTTTCATTTCAAGATATTTACTGATTTATCTTGCAATTTCTTCTTTGACCCACTGATTATTTAGGGGCATGTTGTTTAACCTCCATACATTTGTGTATTTTCTGGTTCTCCATTTGTTATTGATTTCTGGCTTCATTCCACTGTAATGAGAGGGAGTGCTTTGCATAATTTCAGTCTTTTAAAATTTATTTTGTGCCCTAGCATATGGTGTATCCTGGTAAGTGTTCCATGAGCACTTTAGCAGAATGTATATCCTGCTATTTTGGAGTGCAATGTTCTATATATGTCTGTTACGTCTAGCTCATTTGTCATTTTATTTGATATTATCCTATGTTTAGGTGTTCTATTGATGACAGTGGTGTATTGCAATTTTTAACTATTATTATAAATGTCTATTAGTCCCTTCAGTTTGCTAGTATTTGCCTCATGTACTTTGGCTAGGTGCGTAAATATTTATGATTGTTATTTCTTCTTGGTGAATTGCCCCTTTTATTAATACACAATATTATTCTTTGTCTCACAATATTTTTGCACTTAAAGTCTATTTTGCCTGATACCCCATGTTTTTGTTTTTCCATCCTTTCACTGCCAAGCTGTTTATATCTTTGTGTCTAAGATGAGTCTGTTGCAAATAATATATAGATGGGTAATGTTTTTAAATCTATTTGGTCAATCTGTGCCTTTTGATTGTGGCATTTAACCCATTAACATTCAAGGTTCTTACTGTAAAGGCAGTTCTTAATTCAACCATCTAATCATTGGTTTATATTTGTCAGATCTATTTTTCTCTTTCTCTTTTTATCTTTTAAGTTACCCTTACTAATAACCTTCAATTCTCTACTCTCCTCCAGACCTCTCTCTCCTGTCTTTTCTTTTCAGCTGGCAGCAATCCCTTTAGTAGTTCTCATACAGCCAGTCTCTTAGAACTCTCTCAGCTCCTATTTATCTGTGAATATTTTAAACTCTCCCTCATTTTTGAAGGACAGCTTTGCTGAATAGAGAATTCTTGCTGGCAGTTTTTCACTTTCAGTAACTTCAATATATCATGCCACTGTCTTTCACCTCCATGGTGTCTGATGAGAAATCAGCACTTAGTCTTATTTGGCTTCTCTTGTATGTGGTGAATCACTTTTTATCTTGATGCTTTCAAAATATTCTTCTTCTCTTGAGCATTTGACAGTCTCATTACTATGTGTCTTGACATGAGTCTACTCAGATATATGCTGTCTGGAGTATGTTGGGCCTCTTGGATTTGCATATTCAAGTCATTTATAAAGTTTGGGAAATTTTCAGCCATTTTTCCTTGGAATATCCTTTGTGGCCCTTTTCCTTTCTCTTCTCCATCTGGGATAACCATGATGTGTATGGTTGTGTGCTTTGTGTTGTCAATCAATTCCTGAGACCCTGCTCAAATTTTTCTATTTTTTTCTCCCTTTTTTTTCTTTTGTCTGTTCAAATTCAGTTATCTGTCTTTTAACTCACTGATTCTTTCTTTTGCCTCTTCAAATCTGCTGTTGTGTGTTTCCAATATATTTTTAACTTCATCTACATGTCTTTTATTTCCATAATGTCTGCTATTTTTCTATATATTCTTTAAAATTTTTCTTTTTGCTCTTCTAGTGTCTTCTTAATATCATTTATCTTTTTATACATATTTGCTTCTTTTCTTTGAATTTGTTCAGGACATTTGTTTGCACATGTTTGATTAGTTGTTCCAGATTCTGCGTCTCCTCCAACTTTTTGATTTGTTCCTTTGACTGGATCATTTCTTCTTTTTTTAATGCAATTTTATTGAGATATATTCACATACCAAATAATCATCCAAAGTGTACAATTAGTTGTTCACAATATCAGCATATAGTTGTGCATTCATCACCAAAATCAATTTTTGAACATTTTCATTACTCCAAAAAAATAAGAACAAAAATAAAAATAAAAGTAAAAAAGAACACCCAAAACATCCCACACCCCTCATACCCCCTATTATTCATTTACTTTTTATTCCCATTTTTCTTTGCATCTCTCCATGTGCTGGATAAAGGGAGTGTGAACCACAAGGTTTTCACAATCACATGGTCACACAGTATAAGGTATATAGTTATGCAATCACCTTCAACAATCAAGGCTACCAGATTGCAGATCAACAGTTTTAAGTATTTCCTTCTAGTTATTCTAATAAACTAAAAACTAAAATCTTTAGTTTTTGTATCTATATAATGCATAAGAATAACCTCCAGAATGACCTCTCGACTCCATTTGAAATCTCTCAGCCACTGAAACTTTATATTGTTTCATTGCTCTTCCCCCTGTTGGTCCAGAAGGTTTCTCAATCCCATGAGGTCAGGGCCAGGCTCATCCCACATTGCTATTTACATTGCAATGTTGATGATGCCACTCCACTACATATAATTTTAAATTAGAATTCAGTGATTGTGGAATTAGCAAATTTCTTTTCACTTGTTTGGTAGGAAAGGAATTTTATGTAGTATATGGTATCAGGTAATATTTAAAGTAAATCAGGTAGAATTACATTTTCTTCTATTTGATACCCACTTGTGAAATGAAAAATAATTTTTCTGACTTGGATGCTACATACCTATTGAATTTTTGACAGGTTACACAAAATAATGGGTTATATGTTCATATTAAATTCACTCAGTCTTTCAATGCATCAGTTTAACATGTATAAATCTTTTAAATGACATTTTTTGCAGGCAGGATAGCAAGAGGCTTCAACCAGAAGAATGACATTCTAACAACACATAAGTAATGAACTTAGTTGGAAGAAATTGAACAATTTCAACTGGATTAAGATCATTTTAAAATTTGTCAGTAAAGAAAATGGAAAACATGCATATAAATAAGTGATTTCAGATGTGTAAGAAAGTTTACTGTTTCTTTTTAATTTTTACTTTTACAGAATGAATAATTCTGATTTGCAGATATAATCATCAAATATTAATTTCTTTCTTTTTATTATATCTTTATTATTATTATTGAAGCATTTAATTTGATGATGATGCAGGAGAGGTTAACTGACCCAGACTCTGCTCTTTATAAAATAACTTTTGAAGTTGGGTGCTAAAACCTTTAGTCTTGATAGCAGTTTCTATGTTAAAGTATCTTTGCTCTGTGCTGGTGTTCTTTGGGGTGTTTGTTGTGTTTTTTGTTTATAGTTTCTTAAGTAAAATAAAATGGCTGCCTGCATTGGGCTTTGCTGAGAGGGAACCCCTTTTCAATAAAGAGTTTTTCCAGAGCACAAACACAATTGACTTGCAGGAGTTTCTGGGAAAATGGAACACATCCTACAGCGTTGCTGATAAGAAATATCTGGTGATAAAATTAGGTTATGTCCAGTGGATAGCTTGTTAGGTTGAATACAAATACCATACTAATCAATGTATATCTGCTTCTCACTTTGCAGGACTCCCCTAAGTAAAATGGAAACTTAATGTCAGCCAACTCAGAACATTTCCTAATTTGTTTCTGTTTTCCCTTTACGAGCTTCCCCTTTACACTGCCTCAGCAGTGTAGAACTCCCTTCTACTTTCTGAATGGGATTCTACCCAGAACTGTGAGATTTAAATCTGCATGAAAAACTATTCTTTTATCTGTTTGGTCAACAAGTATGGGGTCCAAAAGCTACTGCTGAGGGCTCTAGAAACACAAGAAATATAAGTGAAGGCACCATTGACCTCTTTGAGATCTTTGTTCTATTCACCATCTCCAAGAGTTTGGGTGAGTTCCTTTCAGATATGAGGTCCACTGTCTTTGTGTTCAAGCTCTCCAGTCTCACTGTTTTTCAAGGCAAAGACCAATGGATTGATCTTATTGATGGGAAGTCTCAAATTCTGTGCCTGATTTCCTAACCTTTTGTTACAGAAAATAGTTTCATTTTTGTTACTGATGGTTTCTTTGTCCTGTGCACAAGATAAGAAGAAAAATGATAAAACCAGAATCTTTAAACTCTAAAAACTTTGGTTCTTCAACTTCTGGCACCCTTATAGGTACTGCAGTTGAAATCAGGTGTCAAAGTTCTTGGTTTGGCTTCCTAGCCTTGGGTGGCTTTTAAAAGTCCTATTGGAGGTTCCTTATGAGAATTATTAACAAAGCAAACTTAGGGCCCATATGGTAAATCACCATTCCTTTTGCCCCTGTGGAAATAATCAGGCCAAATCTAATGAAAGCAGCCTTATTTTATGATTAGGAATAATTTTTTGTGTGTTTATCATTGATCAAAAGGAGAGTGACCAGATGAAAATTTTGTGTTTCCAAAGAAACTGTAGTACAATCTTGTGTGTTATCAGATTCTGGTTCTGTTCATTGAGCTATTTTGCATCCTCTTTTTAAACTGCATATAACTGTAAGGTTTTGATGCATATCTGTAAATTGGACTGGATCCTGTGATCTTGCATATGCTGTCTAGCCTGTATACCCATCAGAAAGCTAACTTAAGATCTTTCGTACATTGGACCTCAGACTGACAAAAGAGGGTTAATATCCCCAATCCCTTGACCTACTGTAATACAGGGTTCCACTCATTTTTGCACACTATCATACCTTGGATCCACATATGACTTGGATCAAGTTGTTATAAATACGTCTAAGATTATGAAACAGCTTTAGTACCACCCTAATTGCTCTTCAGGCTCTCAAGGCTGAAGTTGATTGCTTAGCATCCCTGGTCTTGCAAAACAGATTGGCTCTAGATATCCTAACTGCCCATGAACCATGTTACTTTTATGTTAATTAGTCTGTCACATGTCTGATAAATAATCTAAATATTTTATAGGACCCAGTTAAGTTATTTCATGATATCAGTCAGGTGCAAACATTTCAATGGGCAGACATATTTCCTTCCTATTTCTTAGCTTAATGGAATATGAGGACAAACTAGTACATTTTGTATATATGTTTTCAATTATGATTATCAGTCTATATGCTTTATATTTTTGTTGTTCAAAGTGTGTTTCATGATTCTGTTGAAACTCTCACCCTAAAAGCAGATGGTTGCTCTTAAGATAGCTAATCACAAGGAAAATGAGATTAAATTGGGACTGTCTCAAATGGCCCAAAACTAAAAATAAAATAATAGACACCATGACTTAGAGAGAGGGCACACCTGCAAGTCACTCAACTGAGGAAGCCAACTCCAGGAATCTTGAATGTTATCAAACAGCCACCAAGCAAACCACACTGCAATCAAAACAAAACAAAACAAAACAAAACAAAAACAACAGATGCAAAAACATAAAGGAAAAATGGGAAAAATAAAATGACTGCTTGAGCCTACTCAACTGCCTGACAAGAAAAGAAATTGATGGTGGTGAACAGAGTATTTTGCTCAAGTTTCCAATGTGATCATTGGAAGAATGACCACAAGGGGGACATCATTAAATAAAATAAAATGGTTGCCTGCATTGGGCTTTGTCAGGAGGCGACCATGTTTCTAAGAAGGGCTTTTCAGAAGACTTGCAGAAGTTCTCTGAGAAAACAGAACATATCTTTCAGGGTTGCTGACAATAAACAAGTTTAATAGCATGAATGAAGGAGTACTGAGCAAAATGCACTGGCATTTTTGTACATTTAGAATATAAAATAAATTTAGTGACTGTTGTATATCTAACATCTAGTTAAAATTAAAGATTTATATATATTTTTAAAATTTTTCTCTTCTGGCCTTATGCTGTGTCTTGAATGAGTGCAAGTGGATATATAGTCTTAATATAACATGAAACCATCTGTGAATTTGGATAAGATTAGCATTTGCCTATGCAGAAAGTATTATTCTAGGCATGTGCTATAGAATACAGTGATAGTAAAACTTGTTACTCTTTCTCTAGACAGCTAAAACTGATGAAATACTCTACTGAATTTGTTAGTCAAATCAATAAATGAACCAGAGAAACACTTCCAATTAGGTTGCTCCAGTACGTATTTAATTTGTATATAGGCAGGTATTGTTAGTTAATTCAATGTCAATTAATTCAAGAGAAACTATTCATATTTCTCTGTAGTTAACTCAGAAATATGTTGTGGGGTTTGAGGGAGTTTTGTTTAGGCATTAAGATAACTGGATCTATTTCAACTAATGACTATTTTTCATTTAGAAACCAAAGCATCAAACACTGACCCTCAATTTAATTTGAACAAATACTGAATTGAAATTTAAACTTATCTTTAGGCAAACTAACAGTATACTATATAGTATTTAGATAAGGAATATGTAATTGCATAAGTAATTATGAAATTTTTATTAAATAAAGTACTGCTGTTTCCAAGGACAATTTTCAAATATTTAATATCTATAGGAAATAAAAGAATTACTATTTGCCTAATGGCATTTTTCAATTGTCAAACATTATTCTAGAAAGAAATATTGAAAGTCTCCATTTCATAAAAAGTTAAAAATATTTGTGGTTTATTTGAAATCTCCAGTCAAAAATCATCAGAATATAAGTCAATGTTAGAGAATTGAAGATGTTGAAAGCCATCTCATCTCCAGCATTGTTCTGTTTTCTATTACCCTTTATGTATTGATCTTGTAACCTTTTGTAGCAATAAAAATGAGAAAATCAATCCATAATTATATTAAAATTTGAGATCTGCTAAGAAGATTAAGATGTGAAGTTCATTGGTTTATTGGAACTATAAATCATACTCTCCAATGAATCTTCATAATACTTAATGTCTGACTCATTTTACGAAACATCATTTGTTCTCTTCAGTCACTAGACTTGTAGTTAGTGCTGTACACATTTATGAAGCTTAAAAGAATGAGTGAAATCTCCTTTTCTTCTTTCAAACACAGGTACTTCTGAATATCACTTTGCTGGCCAATACTTAAATAATTTTTGCCTCCTACTTTCATTAATTAATTCATTTAACACATATTTACTGAACACCAATTATGATGACAGTCGACAATGGTATCTAGTGGAAACTGAAGATATAAATACCCACCAGACAAAATGATTAAAAAAAAACATATTTTAAGGAGTACCTTATAAAAGCCTTATCCATTTTTCTGTCTCTATGATATCTATATATCTACCTATCTAAATTGAATTAGTTACAAGACTGCTAAAACAAATGCCATGCAATGGGTTGACTAAAATCATTGAAATTTTTTGGCCCATAGGTTTGAGGCTAGGAGAAGTCCAAATTCCAGGTCTCAACAAGGTAATGATTCTTTCTCCCTGAAGACAGCAGCATTCTAGGGCTGGCTTATGCTGATTCATGGTACATGACTTTTCTGTCATACGGCAATGCACATATGGTGTTTTCTCTTTTCTCTCCTAGCTTTCATTGACTTCCAGCTTCTGGCTGCTTCTAGTGATATTTCCCTGTGTGTCCAGTTCTCTTGCATCAACCATACTGGATTAAGGTCCACCCTCATTCAGTTTGGTCACACCTTAACTAATAACATCTTTGAAGTACTTATTTACAAATGGATTCCCATCCACAGGATCATGGATTGTGAACAGATCATGCCTATTGTGTTGGGCATGATTCAATCCCTAACACTACCTATCATCTATCTATTTGTCATCTCTCTATCAATTTAATACATGTTTTTATGTATTTAAATAAAGGAAACACTCCACTGAGGGATTCTGGAGTGCCTATGACAAATAATCTCACAATTCCAAAACAGTGTTTTATTCTTTCAGCAATGAAAGGAAAAAGATCATTAATTTTAGGAATGGAGGGACCAGGTAGAGTTGCTAATACAAATTTTATATTGGAAACTCTTGTGAGATATTTTGATCTTTAACATTCATTTAATAATTTTTGGTTGAGTGTCTAACATGTATAAGTTTTTATTAGGTATATTACAACAAATAGAAAACAATAAAAATTATGTCCCAAATCCTGAGAATTTTTTCAGACTTGAGTATATGCATGTGAGTGTGTGTATGAGTGTGAATGAATGTGATAAAGTTTGCATAGGTGTACTTGATTGGGGGTGTACAAGCTTGTGTGTGTGTGTGAATGAGCGTGTGTGAATGCATGTGTGAGTGTAGGTATGACAGTGTATGTGAGTGTGCGTGTGTGTGTGTCTGAGCATGAGTGTCAATCATAAGTGACCCTGGACTTGTTATCTAGCCTTTTAAGTAGAGGGAATTATCTATTACGTGAGAATTGATCACTCTATAGAAGATATTATGATACCACTACTGAAATTAATTTATTAACTAATTACAAGGAGAAGGACTTCTTCTTATGAGGTTTGGGGTGTATAAAAGAGGTCAGAATTTTAAAACAATGTTAGATTTTTGCAGAGATGATAAAAGCACTATGTTTTATTTTGTTTGTTTTCTTTAACTAAGAACAAGTTGTTTTCCATCTCAGGAATATATGGGATTGTTTTTCCTAAACATCTTTGGCTATATTTCCTCACTTGTAGCCTCACCAATGGCTAAAGAAAAGCAAATGAATTTTTAAGCCTACAGAAACCTTGGCTGTTGATAAATTGTTGATGATGGTTGTTAGGAGAGAAAATAGAATGTGCCACTGAGGAGCAATAATCTCAGCTCTGTCTACAGGCGGTGAATGAGAAGTGTGGGTATGAAATACCATTATGAAAGGCATTATAAAAAAATATGAATTTCACAGAAACCAAAGTTTTAGAGGATATGAATGTTTTGGACTCTTATGTGAGGATATCTCTTTTCATAAAAATTCCTAGAATTCTTAAGGCAGCTTCTTTTGAACCACCTTTCAGCCTTCCTGGACAGACACTTCTATTCTAGAAACACTAACTTCTCAGAAGAGATCCAGAAAGTGCTGGAATAAATTCCTTAATACCACAGAAGGTAAAGAATACAGATGTTAACAAAAGGCACCTAGTTTTGAAAATACAGTTCTATCTTAGTACCAAGAATCTTTCCATTTGAAAAGATATTTCAATAGATTAATTAATAACGAAGCTTCATTCTTCTGAAATATTTTCCATTCTTAGTTTTCACTTTTAGATAATGGAATTGAAAGAAAATGCGTGAAGAATGCCTAAATAGTGAATAAAGTCCAAATATTTGACAAAACCAGGTTTTCTAATCAAGCAACTAAAAAGTTAATTTACTTAACTTTGTCTCAATTGATTTTTGGCCCATGTACTAAGTACCAAAAAAATACATCTGTAGACAGTTTTATATTTAAAAGGGATCTTATTTGCAATAATGAATGAGCTTTTAATTATTAGTAAACAAAGCATACAAATGATCTCATATAAATTTTGGTTTTCTATTTCCCCTGCATTTCTTTTGCTCTGAAACTTACTAATCTACACCACTCAAAGACTGGTGTGACCACATTCAAATGCCTTTTTTAAAATTTATTTTTTTTAATTAGAGAATTTGTAGGGTTATAGAAAAATGATACAGAAAATACAGAATTTTTGTATACCCCCCCCCCATATATCCAGGTTCTCCTATTATCAACATATTGCATTACTTTGGCAACTTTGTCAAAACTGATGAAACAATATTATTAAAATTATACCATTAACTATGGTGCATAGTCTACCTAACAGTACACTGTTTCTGTTGGGCAATCATATGGATTTAAAAAAAAAAAATTGTTCTAGCAAAATATATACAATGTAAAAATTCCTCTTTTAACCATATATATATTGTTCTAGCAAAATATATACAATGTAAAAATTCCTCTTTTAACCATATATATATTTCAGTAGTGTTAATTACATTTATAATGTTGTGCTGCCATCACACTATTCAATGCCAATATTTTTCCATCACACCAAACAGAAATGCTGTACCAATTAACCATTAACTCCCTATACTTGCCTCCACCATGGTCCTTGGTAGCCTATATTCTAGCTTCTAACTCAATGAATTTGCTTATCCAAGGTATTTCATGGCAGCAAGATCATATAATATCTGCCCTTTTGTGTCTGGCTTATTTCACTCAACATGATGTTTTCCAGGTTTATCCACATTGTCACATGTATCAGAGCATTCCATTTTATAGCTGATTACTATTCTATTGTGTGTATATACCACATTTTGTATATACATTATTCTGTTGATGGGCACAAGGGTTGCTTCTATCTTTTGGTAATTGTGAGTAATGTCACAATGAACATTAGTAAGTGTTCCAGTTTGCTGATGCTGGTGTTATGCAAAATACCAAAAATAGATTGGCTTTTATAAAGGGGGGAGTATTTGATTACAAACTTACAATCTGAAGGCCATGAAAATGTCCAAATTAAGGCATCAACATGAGTATATCGAGTGCAGCTGGGAGTGACATTCTGGGGGGGAGCTGCAGCCGGGAGGGACACTTTGAAGAAAGCACAGGAGCTGCAGATGAGAGACAGTTTGGAGATGGCCTTTGAGGGTGGACTCTTGCTCCAGAGAAGCTGAGGGAGGACAAATATCCCAAGTGCAACTAGGAGTGACATTTTTGGGGAGCGGCAGCCTGGAGGGGAACATCCTGGGAGGGGGCCAGTTTGGGGCCAGAATTTTGGAGTGGACGCTGGCTGCATGCTTTCGCAGCTAGCAGGTTTTCTGGATGCCATTGGCCATCCTCCAGTGGAGGTAACCAGTTGCTGATGTGTTGCCTTGGACACTTTGTGGCCTTAGGACTGTGACTGTGTAGCCAAGTAGACCCCCTTTTATAAAAGCCAAAAAAAAATAAAACATGAATATATCTTCACCAAAGGAAGGCCAATGGCATCTGGAAAACCTCTGTTAGCTGGGAAGGCATGTGGCTGGCATCTGCTGATCCTGGGTTGTGTTACAACTCCTCTCTCAGCTTCTGTGCATTCTTCAAAATGTTGCTCTTGGGGTGTTTTGTCCTCTCTTAGCTTTTCTGGAGCAAGCACTGGGCTAGAATCTCCACAGTGTCAGCAAAAGTCTGCTTTCAGCAGCTGTCTTGGCTGCTCTTAAGTCCTGCTGTTTGTGAGCTCTTTTATAGGACTCCAGTGATTAAATCAGGACCCATTCTGAATAGGTGGAGTCTTTATCTCCATGGAAATAATTTAATCAAATGGTTCACCCACAGTTGATTGAGTCACATCTCCATGGAAACAATCAAAAGATTCCAAAATAATCAGCACTAATATGTCTGCCCCCACAAGATTGCATTAAAGAGTATGGCTTTTGGTGGGACATAATATATCCAGATTAGCACAGTAAGCAATTATCTGTTCAGGTGCCTGATTCAATTCTTTCTGGTTTATACCTAAAGGTGAGATTACTGGGTCATCTGGTAATCTATATGTAACTTTCTGAGGAATAGCCAGACCGCTGTCCACAGCAGATGCACCATTTTACATTCCCACCAACATTGAATGAGTGTACCTATTTCTCCTTATCATCTCCAACACTCATTATTTTCCATTTATTTAATAGTAGCTATTACGGTAGTTGTGAAATTGGTATCTCATTGTGGTTTTGATTTACATTTCCCCAATGGCTAATGATGTTGAGCATCTTTTCATGTGCTTAGGGCATTTTAATATCTTCTTTAAAGAATTGTCTTTTCAAGCCTTTTGCAATTTTTTTTTTTTTAAATTGTTTGTCAGTTGTTGAGTTGTAGGATTTCTTTATATATTCTGGATTTAAAATCCTTATAAGATATGTGGTTTCCATATACATTATTCCATTTGGTAGGCTATCATTTTACTTTCAGGATAAAGTTTTGATTCACAAAAGTTTTTCATTCTGATGAAGCCCTATTTTTATTTTTCTCTAATTTCTCATGTTTTTTGGTGAATAAGCAACCATTGTCTAAAACAAGGTTGAGAAGATGCTTCCTTGTGTTTTCTGCTAGAGGTTCCATACTTTTAGGTCTTATATTTATCTCTTTGATCCATTCTGAGTTAATTTTTATGATATCCAAATATGGATATCCAGTTTTCCTAGCATTATATGTTGAAATGATTGTTCTTTCTTAAGGGAGTGGACTTGGTCCCCTTGTCAAAAATCAATTGACAATAGATGTGAGGATGTATTTCTGAACTCAGTTTGATTGCATTTGTCTATATACCTGTGCTTGTGCAAATACCATAGTGTTTTGATTAATGTAGCTCTGTGATAAGTTTTGAAGCCTGGAAGTGTGAGTCCTCCAACTTCTTTCTTCTTAGTATGGTTTTGGCTATTCAAAGCCTTTTACTCTGCTATATAAATTTGATGATTGGCTTTTCCATATCCACAGAGAAGGTTGTTGGAACATTGATTGGTACTGTATTGGATCTGTAATTTCTTTGGATAGAATTGACATCTTAAAAAGATGTAGACTTCCAATCCAAGAACACAGAATTTCCTCCCATTTATTTAGGTATTTAGGGCTTCTTTGATATCTTTTGTTAGTGGTTTGTAGTTTTCCATACACAAGTCTTTCACATCCTTTGTTAAATTTATTTGTAGATATTTGATTTTTTTCCTAGTTTCAATTCTAAATGTTTTTTTTTTTCTTAATATCTTCTTCAGAGTATTTGTTACTAAAAATAGACACACTTGATTTTTGCATGTTAGTCCTGTACCCACCATTTACTTGAATTTGTTTGTGAGTCCTGGTAGTTTAGCTGTGTTTTTCTTCTTTCTTTCTTTCTTTTTTTTTTTAGGATTCCCTATATATAGGATCATTTCATCTGTAAATAGTGAAAGTTATACTTCTTCCTTTCCATTTTGGATACCTTTGTTTCTTTTTCTTGCCTAATTTCTCCGGCTAGAAAATCCAGTTACAATGTTGAATAACAGTGGTGAAAGTGGGCATCCTCATGTTCTTTTTGATCATAAAAAGAAAACTTTCAGTCTTTCACCATTGAGTATAATGTTAACTGTGTTTTTTTCATAAATGCCCTTTAACATATCTAGGAAGCTTCTATTCCTTGTTATCTGAGTGTTTTAACAAGAAGTTGTACTGTATTTTATTGACTGCATTTTCTGCATCTATAGCAAAAGGGTACTTAGAGTTTAGTAAAGACAGCAAACCATGGAGTCCGACCACCACTCTTCTAATCCCAATACTGTCATCTACCACAAGTGTTGTTCAGGCAAATGTCTTAAACCCTAGTTCCCAGTTTCCTCATCTGTAAAAGATAGTTGTTTATCTTTTTTAATACTAACAAATAATATTAAGTGCATGTTCAAAGTGAATGCAAATGCACCACTATTTTATTTGGCTTGTCCTAATACTAATATTTTATCCTTTCAAGTGGGAAAATGGACCTGTAACTTTCTTAGGAAATTTTGACATTTTATTTATAGATATAAAATATTTACTTAAGGTTCAAAAACCATGAAACATACCAATGTGTTATTAACCTCAAGAACGAAATTTAAATAACCCTAAAAGTAAAGCTCCAAGCAATGCTGATTTTAGTCAAGTGGTTTTTTGTTTGTTTGTTTGTTTGTTTGTTTGTTTCCATGTAACACTTCTGTTCCCACAGGGAATGAAAATACACAGAAATTAATATGTGTTCTGCTGTCTCAATTAAAAAGATATAGTAAACTGGATTTAAAGGAAATAATTTTACTATAAAACCAAGGAAATTTAATGGTGGAAAATAGAAAATATGTTTGCTTTATGAGTCTCTGCTTCTGTCCTCTCAATTACACTTCAACCTGAATATTAATCCTAATGAAACCAATCATTGCTCAATTTCTAGAGACCCATCAGTAGGTGGGCTGCTACATTAATCTTACTCCTCCAGCTTGTCCAGCATCTGAAGTGTCCTGGTACCTGACCCTAGGAGCAGCAGTATTCCCTTCTGTGCTGGTTTGGGTGTATTATGTCCCCCAGAAAAAGCCATGATCTTTGATGCAATCTTGTGGGGGCAGATATTATTAGTATTGATTAGGTTGGAACCTTTTGACTGAGTGTTTCCATGGAGATGTGATGCAGTCAACTGTGGGTGAGACCTTTCATTGGATTATTTCCATGGGTGTGTGGCCCCACCCACTCAGGGTGGGTGTCTTTTGGATCACTGGAGTACTTTAAAAAGAGCCACACAGGCCCAGATGCTTATTACAGCCATGAGGGACACTTTGAAGAACACACAGAGAGCTGAGACCAACTAAGTGTGACATTTTGGAGGAGCTGCAGCTAAGAGAGGACAAAATGCCCCAAGAGCAACATTTTGGAGAATTCCATTTTGAAATGTAACCTGAGAGCAAGTGGACGCCAGCCATGAGCCTTCTGAACTAACAGAGTTTTTCCAGACACCAATGGCCATCCTTCAGTGAAGGTACTCCCTTACCTTGGACACTTTATGGCCTTAAGACTGTAACTTTGTAATCAAATAAACCCCCTTTATAAAAGCCAATCCATTTCTGGTATTTTGTCTAACAGCAGCATTAGCAAACCAGAATACCTTCTTAATTCCAGATGTATTCATCCAGTCATGTGGCATGGCTTCCATATTAGCACAGCTCTTCCCTGCCTACTTGTCTGATCTGAATCCTTCAGACCTCATGATTACCTATTTCTCCTTATGGAATAAAGAAGAATAAAGGAATGAATGGATTATATTGAAAGTCAGTTTAACAAGTTAAACAACATTATTGATTGATTATTGATTGATATTTACATTGTAGAAAAATATTTACTATCCTGTTATTTCTTCAAACAGAAAGTGTTACTTTCACAAAATCAAGAATAATAGTAGATAAAAGTATTTTTGAGTATGTCAATTTATGTATATATTTCTTTCATCATGAATTTGCTTGCAGAACTAAACATTTTTTTCTAAATGCTTACTCTCTGACTTCTGAAGGCTGTTAATTAGTGGAAATGTTGGCTTTTATTTGCCATGTGCTTTTGGAAACTATTGAACAAATGACCAGAAAGTCTTTAATTGTAAAATGTTAGTTTCTCAACTTCCTCATAAAACTATGCAGAGTGATTCCTTATCTTGATTGAAGTTAGTAATCTCAATAATACTACACATCTGACTTTAATAGGAAGTTTATTTTATTGACTATCTCAGTCTTCTTTCTGAGTGACAGACATTTATAATATATAGTGCAGAGTTCTCTGAGTAGCTTAAAGCTGCAATTTAAAAATATATATGTAAAGTTCAGAAAAATAGGACATATATAACAATAGAACAGAAAAAAAGGTTTTTAAGAGTAGGTAATGTCTCCTTGGTTTCATAGCTGACCACAAGATAAAGGAATGCAATGATCCCATTTAAATGAAAATGACACTAAACTTCTTCAGGGCATGAAATTTTAAACATAAGGGAATTAGGTTCACTTGATTGTATGAAGTTGTTAAAAAAAATGGAAAGTTAGTCACAGGTGATCCATATGAGTAAGGATAAGGGGAAACTAAGTGTCTTGCTTGCTGGAGTGCTGATCACAAATGCCACAAACTGGTTTTAGCTTAAATAATGGGGATTTAATGGCTCACAATTTGCGGCAAGGCTTTCTTTGTGCCCCCAAACTGCTGTGTCATGGTGCTGATATTCCTTGGGTTTCCTTTGCTTTCCTGTCACATGATGTTCTCTCCTTTCTAATTACTGTAACTTCTGGTTTCTCTTTATATGACCTCCAATAATCCAGATTAAGAGCCACCCTCATTTGGTTGGACCATATCTTAACTAAAAATAACATCTTCAAGAGGTCCTATTTATAATGGGTTCATGCTCACTGTAATGTAGATTGAGATTAAAAGCATATCAGGAGGAGCTAAGATGGTGGTGTAGAGAGGTGTGGAATTTAGTTAGTCCCCTGGAACAACTAACAACCAACCAGTAAATGATCTGGAAAAACTGCTGGGGGACAACTGTGACTGTCCACACATCACACACAAACCTGGATTGGGTGGAAAGGCTGAGACTGCAGCATAAAATTTGTAAGTAAAAACTTCAGAAACATGGTAGGAGCCCCCTCCCACCATGATAGGCTGAGCTGCAGGACCTCACTGTGGGAGAAAGCAGCATTCTCAGAGTGAGTGAATATAGCTCAGACCAGCTCCAACTGGGATTTTAATTGACAAATGTGGACTGCTGAATACAAGCTACAAACAGACAAGAAACAAAGTACCCTGAGGTCACGCCCAAAGGAGAGGAGGTAGGGCTGATGAAGAGGAAAAAAATTAATAAAGAAAAGAAAGAAAAAAGAAATACAGAGACTTTTAGTGACTGAACTTAGAGAGCTGGGAAACACCTGTGACCCAGGAGGGGGAGCCCAGAAGACCAGGTGCTCTATCTGACCAATGAGCAAAACTGGGGTGCCATTGACTAGCTCTGAAGGGGGACTTTCTTTCCCTTTTTCTCTCTATCAACCTGTGTGGCTCAGTGGAGCCTCAGCCATTTTCAGTTTGCAGCAATCTGACCCAGACAGGGGTGGAGTTGACAGAGTCAGAGACACAAAGAACAATTTAAATGCAAAAGATAATTCCCTAGAGAGTGCATCTTCCCTCAGAGGAAAGAGGTGGGGCCCAACTCAAGGGCCTGCCCTCCCCTCAGAACTCAGACCCCAGGGCCTGGGGGAAAACAGTCAAAACAGAAGCAACCTACACCAGTCTAGAGCGACAGGCTGATAGGTGCCAACTGCTGGGCAGGTTAGAGATCTCACAGGAAAGTCCCTCAAACAATAAGACACACCCTCAGGGAGACTTGAAACTGAATATAACCCCATTTTGAGATCTAAACCCGTTCTGGTCTGAGAAAATCTGACTGGGGTAACTGAGGAAGCCACATGCCTATACAACAGAGGACTACAAACTACACTGGGAAAGGCAGGGATATAGCCCAGTCAAAGGAACAAACTTACACCTCAATCAAGATACAACTGAGATACTGTTTCACTTTAATGCAACAGTCAATTAAAGATTTTCAAAGACATCTAAATCAAATAAAAATCAAATCAATGAGTTCAGGGAAGATATGGCAAAAGTAATGAAGGATATAAAGAAAACACTGAACAAACATAAGGTAGAAATTGAAAGTTCCAAAAACCAACTGGCAGAATATATGGAAATGAAAGGCACAACACAAGAGATGAAAGACACAATGGAAACATACAACAGCAGATCTAAAGAGGCAGAAGAAAGCACTCAGGAACTGGAGAACAAGGCACCTGAAAACCTACACACAAAAGAACAGATAGAAAAAAGAATGGAAAAATATGAGCAATGTCTCTGGGAACTTAAGGACAAAATGAAAAGCAAGAATGCACATGTCATTAGTGTCCTAGAAGGAGAAGAGAAGGGAAAAGGGGCAGAAGCAATAATAGAGGAAATAATCAATGAAAATGTCCCATCTCTTATGAAAGACATAAAATTATGTATCCAAGAAGCACAGAGTACCCCAAACAGAATAGATATGAATAGGCCTATGCCAAGACACTTAATAATTAGATTATCAAATGTCAAAGATAAAAAGAGAATCCTGAAAGCAGCAAGAGAAAAGCAATCCATCACATACAAAGGAAGCTTGATAAGATTATTTGTGGATTTCTCAGTAGAAACCATGGAGGCAAGAAGAAAGTGGTGTGATATATTTAAGATATTGAAAGAGAAAAACTGCCAACCAAGAATCCTATATCCAGTAAAAGTGTCCTTCAAATATGAGGGGCAGTTTAAAACATTCTCTGACAAACAGGCAATGAGAGATTTTATGAACAAGATACCTGCTCTAGGGGAAATACTAAAGGGAGCCCTACAGACATCTAGGAAAAGATGGGAGTGAGAGGTTTGGAACACAATTTGGGGTGACAGTAGCACAGCAATTTATGTACACTGAACAAAGATGATTGTGAGCATGGTTGAAAGAGGAAGGTTAAGAGCATGTGGGACACTAGAAGAAAGAGGAAGGATAAAGACTGGGACTGTATAACTCAGTGAAACCTAAAGTGCTCAACAATTGTGATAAAATATACAAATATGTTTTCACCTGAGGGAGAACAAATGAATTTCAACCTTGCAAGGTGTTAAAAATGGGGTAGTGAAAATGTCAGAAATCTCTTTCATGAACTAGAACAAATGTATGACACTATAACTAGAAGTTAATAATAGAGGGGTATATAGTTTGCAATATATACCTATTGCAAACTATGTACTACAGTTAAGAGTATTTTAACATTCTTTCATCAACAATAACATATGTACTCTACCAATACTATGAGTCAATAATGGAGTGAGGCAGGAGGTTAGAAGTATGGGAGGATTTGAATTTTATTTTTTGTTTTTTATTTCTTCTCTGGAATAATGGATGCACAGCTCTAAGATGGTATTGTGGGCAGTTGATTGCGCACATTGTATGATTGTACAGCATGTGAACAATCTCAATAAAATTGAATTTAAAAAAAACAAAAAAACTCAAGAACTTACTTAAGGGGTGTGTAGGTGAGTATTTCAGACATTGGAGAACAAGGAAATGGAAACTCCTGCAACCTGGTCAGTGAGGGAGCTGCTTCAGAAAGGAGATGGAGGCAGGACATGAAAGACGGTCAGTGCTCATTATGCTGTCACAGCCAAGAGGAGCCTAAAGAGGCAACTTAATGTCAAGTGGTATCCTGGATGGGCTTCTGGAACAGAAAAGAGACATTAGGTTAAAACTAAGGAAATCTGGAAAAACTATGAGATTTAGTTAATAATAATGCATCAGCATTGGTTTGGGAACCATGACACTGTACCATGCAACATAAGATGTTAATAATAGGGGAAACTATGGCTGCATGTGTAGGGAGTTGGTATATGGGAATTCTCTATCTCCTCAATTTTTATGTAATATATAAATCTAAAACTTTTTTAAAAAATAAAGTGTGTTAAATAAATAAAAAAAGCATATCTATGTTGGGTTATATAATTCAATGCACCACATTAAGTTATAATTAACCTTCCCTAAATTGATAGGGAAGTATAAAGTTCATAATTATACTTGTTTCTTTCAAGTATTTATTGTATGATTATGAGTTTTTCTTCATATGCTTTGGCACTCTATTTGATATATGAATTCACTTTTGAAATTAATAGTAAATATGATAGTTTAGAACAGACTGAGATATTAGCAACTTTTTAATCATGATAGTTTTGGATATCACAAAATCTCAAAGGTACATCCTGGATGATCATCTCATATATACTTATTTTAACAAGGAATGACACTGCTGACCCACAATATAGGAAACAGATCTTGAAATATATTGTTACAATTTATTTTATTTTGTTAATAATTCTTTGATTTTCCATGATATCAATTTTTAAGATTTTGGATTCAGTATGCATTGGTTATATATGGCAAGCTTTATTTACAGAAAATCATTGTCAGAGAATATACTTATTAAATAAGATACAAGTATGTCTCTATAACAGTGTGTTTTCCAATAAAGGTATATCCTTTCCATCGGCAAATATGGGTATATAGTCAGGATTTGACTATCCATTGAAGGAAACATACTTCCACATCAAAATATCATATTTTTTATAATTAAGGATAGTATATATATATTTTTTAAGACACAATAGCATGTAAATGATTCAAGCAATAAAAGTTCAACATGTTTCCAACATTTAACTTAGTTTAGCTTTTACTCATTAGGGAAAGAATGTGTTATTTGGAATGTATTTAACAAGCATAGCTAAATGCCACCATGTCTTATCAAAGAAGTAACAATACATAGAGAATTAGGTAAGGACTAAATTAGGAAGCTGTCATTGCCTCTCAAATAGTAACATTTAATTTTTCAGGTTATGTTTTTCATGGTAGATTCAAATGAACTCCCATTTTTTATAGTATGCATCATTTTATAGTGTGTTTGCCATTTGAGACTCACTGCAAAATTAGTGATATTGTAGAATATCATACATTGTAGAATCCAAAATTTCTAAACTTTTAAAAGATTATAGATACACTACCAAACATATCACCCTAAAATTGAATGAGATTAAACTTCATACAAATGAAAAAATATAATCTCATGAAAAATATATAAACTATACAGCAAAGATATCTCTAAAATCCATGGAAAATAAAAATTTTATCATTATTTTTTTAAAAAAGCATAGAGCTGGAAGCCATGTGCAGTTATAAATCTCTCTATAGTTTCTTAATCCATGTTCAATCTAAATATACAATATTATGATTGTCCTCAAACATCACTGACATTTTCAATGGCTTATAAGTGTGAGCTAAGAAGAGAAACAAATGATAAGAATGAGGGTCAGAAGTTGTGACACCTTACTGATGGCTTTTGTTTTCTGTGGTTGATCCAGATTCATTTGCTCTGTTAAGGGATTCAGAACAACATGACTCCTCTCTTGGATTAGAAACTTGACCATTTTAAATAGTATGCTTTATTTTTATTCTGTGAATACTTCTCAAAAATGATATAATTTCAGTGGCTTATGTAAGAACCAGCACACATTAAGAGCTCTGTGGATGCCAAATGCTAGAGAAATACTTCATTTTTCTGTAAACTATATCACCTGCAGACATGTATCATATTGGGTCCATTTATGCATTCTTCTTTCAAATTATAGTTTTATCACATGATACTTGCATACCATTTATTGATTTAAAAGGATCTGGTTGAATCAACTAGGAATAAAATATGACAATGAAAGGAAGAAATGTTAAGAAATAGATTTCTCCATGGCTGTACATATTCCAAAGGAATATGAAAAGAGATTAGCAAAGTAAAAAAAAATAAATACTAAAATAAAGTAAAATAAAAAAATAAAGTATCTAGGGATATAGTCCATGTTCATAAAATTCTAAGGTAAAGTAAGTCTTCTATTAGCTTTAACAAAGTTGCTAAACTTATAGAATTGGCAAACTGCTAAAGAATTTCAAAGATAGCAATGCTCATTTAGGCTAACCTGAAGGCTTTCTCAATATGTTATTTGCCTTTGCAGAAAATGACAGGGTTTAAGAGTAAGCATTTCTTTTTATCTTATTCAGGTATTAAAGACTAGCAATGAAGACTGTCTCAGAAATTTTAAAATAATTGGGGATCAAGTAAATACAATTTCATTACAAACAGAGAAGGAACTTTGGCCCTCTCATGTACTTGGTGGAGCTGTGGGACCATAGCTCATCTGAGGTTTAAATTAAACACCTAGGAGTATAGCCAACCAGTATAGACTTTGAAAGCCTTGAATGCACTCCTAATTACGAGCATTAGACTTTGAGTAATAAGTAAAGGTGAATATTGTCAAAGTAGTACATCAATAAAGCAAGGAACAGCTTTGAAAATACCTTGAAATCAATAATTAGTATGGGTATGTTAAAAATATTGTTTAGTCTGAAAATATAAACAATAAATACTAATGGAAAGTTAAAACACAAACTAGTAATATAAAAAACCTATAATTCCAGCATTAAAATACTTCAAGTATAAAACATCGTATGTTCAGTACAAACAGCAGTACACCCCAACAACTGATAAAAATTTTTTTTTAAATATTTATACTCCCTGCTTAATCTCATTCTGCTTACTAAATCAATTAAAATTTTAAAAATAGCAATAACAGAAGAAGTGTCAATAACGTAATGCATGCCATTTCACACCTTTGGGTAAATACATGAATTATATAGTGATTATTTTAGTTTATATATTTTATCAAATGTGCACTTTTAGTATGCACAATATTTTGAATCTTATTTTTCCTACAGAGGCTCATATAATGTGCATCCTGTCATGTCACCATTTTCAGCATAGCATTCTATTATATAGATTTTTATTATGTCTGGGAACTTCCATAATTGTTTTATCAATATTGACACATTCAATCCTCAAAGCATACCTACAAAATAGGATTACTAATTTTACAGAAGATAAAATTGAAGCATAATAAGGTAAATCTATTTGTGGAAGTTCACACAATAAATATATGGAAGAGCTGGAATTTGAACCCAGGCAATCTGATTTCAGAATCTAACTTCTTCAAAGAAAGCACAATTGTTAAAATTGTAAATTGCTACAATATTTTTCATAGTGTTCTGGAAATATTTATAACAATGGAAATGTACATCCATGCTATGGTATATTATGATGTTATTAAAAAGGGTTTGGTTTATGTATGATAGCACAGAGGTAATCTCTTCATGTAATGTTAATGAAGAAAAGCAAGATTCAGAGTACTATAATTATTTGCTATTTCTAGATTATTTTTGCATGTATGTAATTACTGTTTTTTTTTTTTTAATTTTTTTAAACTTTTATTGGGATTGTTCAGATACCATACAATTATCCAAAGATCTAAAGTGTACAATCAGTTGCCCCCGGTACCCTCTTACAGCTGTGCATCCATCACCACACTTAATTTTTGTTCAATTTTTAGAACCTTTTCATTACTCCAGACAACAAAGTGAAAGATGGAAAAAAAAGAAAGAAAGAAAAAGAAAAGGAAACTTGAATCCTCCCATATCCCTAACCAACCCCCCTCAATTGTTGACTCATAGTGTTGGTATAGTACATTTGTTACTGTTTATGAAAGAATGTTGAAATACTACAAACTGTAGTATATAGTTTGCAATAGTTGTATATTTCTTCCCTATATGCCCCTCTATTATTAACTTCTAGTTGTATTGTCATACATTTGTTCTGGTTCATGGAAGAGTTTTCTAATATTTGTGCAGTTAACATGGACATTGCCCACCATAGGATTCAGTTTTATACATTCCCATCTTTTGACCTCCAACTTTCCTTCTGGTGACATATATGACTCTGAGCTTCCCATTTCCACCTCATTCACGCGCCATTTGGCACTGTTAATTATTCTCACATCTTGCTACCAACACCCCTGTTCATTTCCAAACATTTAAGTTCATCCTAGTTGAACATTCTGCTCATACTAAGCAACTACTCTCCATTATTAAGCCTTGTCCTATATCCTTGGTACCTTATATTTCATGTCTATCAGTTTTGTTACATATTATAACTAGTTCTTATCAGTGAGACCCTGCAATATCTGTCCTTATGTGTCTGGCTTATTTCACTCAGTATATTGCCCTTAAGGTTTTGTCATCAACCCATTTTTTTTTTTTTAAGATGGTTTTCTTCACAAACCATACATTACATCCTAAGTAAACAATCAATGGTTCTCTGTATGGTCACATCTTTATGTGTTCACCCCCTTCACTACTATCTACATAATGGCATCTACATTTCTTCCACAAGGCAGGAGGGAGCATCAAAGAAGGTAGAGAGGGAAAACACAGAGGAAAAAAATGACAGCTAGGAAGTAGCAAAAGGAAAAGTAACCTTAAATCAAAGTAGGGTAAAGAGTCAGACAACACCACCAATATCAGGTGTCTAACATGCCTTCCCTATCCCCCCCTCTTATCTGCCTTTACCTTGGTATATTGCCTTTGTTACATTAAAGGAAGCATAATACAATGCTTCTGTTAGTTACAGTCTCTAGTTTACATTGATTGCATCCCTCCCCCAATGCATCCCCATTTTTAACACCTTGCAAGGTTGACATTTGCTTGTTCTCCCTTGTAAAAGAACGTATTTGTACATTTTATCACAATTGCTGAACACTCTAGATTTCACCAAGCTACAGAGTCCCAGTCTTTATCTTTTTTCCTTTCTTGTGGTGTCTCACATGCTCCCAACCTTACTCTCTCAACCATATACATAGCTATCTTTGTTCAGTGTACTTACATTGCTGTGCTACCATCACCCAAAATTGTGTTCCAAACCACGCCCTACTGTCTTCTCCTATTACTCTGTAGTGCTCCCTTTAGTATTTACTGTAGGGCAGGTGTCTTGTTCACAAAGTCTCTCATCGTCTGCTGGAAAATATTTTGAGCTCTCCCTCATATTTGAAGGACAGCTTTGCTGGATATAGGATTCTTGGTTGGTGACTTTTCTCTTTCAGTATCTTAAATATATCACACCACTTCTGTCTTGCCTCCATGGTTTCTGCTGAGAAATCTGCACATAGTCTTGTTAAGCTTCCTTTGTATGTGATGGATTGCTTTTCTCTTGCTGCTTTTGGGATTCTCTCTTTGTCTTTGACATTTGATAATCTGATTATTAAGTGTCTTGGCATAGGCCTATTCATATCTCTTCTGTTTGGAGTATGCTGCACTTCTTGGATCTGTAATTTTATGTCTTTCATTAAGATGGGAGATTTTCATTGATTATGTCCTCTATTATTGCCTCTGCCCCTTTTCCCTTCTCTTCTCCTTCTGCGACACCAATGATATGCAGATTCTTGTGCTTTGTTTCAACTTTAAGTTCCCGGAGACATTGCTCATATTTTTTCATTCTTTTCTCCATCTGCTCCTTTGTGTGTAGGCTTTCAGGTGTTTTGCTCTCCAGTTCTTGAGTGTTTTCTTCTGCCTCTTGAGATCTGCTGTTGTATGTTCCCATTGTGTCTTTCATCTCTTGTGTTGTGCCTTTCATTTCCATATATTCTACTGGTTGTTTTTTTGAACTTTCAATTTCTGCCTTATATATGCCCAGTGTTTTCTTTACACCCTCTATCTCTTTTATGAATATTCTCTAAACTTTTTGAATTGATTTAGCATTAGTTGTTTAAATTCCTGTATCTCAGTTGAAATGTACGTTTGTTCCTTTGACTGGGTCATAGCTTCGTTTTTCTTAGTGTAGGTTGTAGTTTCCTGTTGTCTAGGCATCCGTCCTCCTAGGCCACCCCAATCAGGTTTTCCCAGATGAGAACGGGCTCAGGTCACAGAAGGAGGTAATATTTCAGTATCTGATTTCCCTGATGGCTTTTCTTAGAGGATTGAGACACCTGTGCTTTTCTGCCCGGCAAATCCACCTGTCAGCCTGTCACTGCCTGTGTAAAAGGGTGTGGCCTGTGGCTCTCCTCCCCCAGGCTTTGGGGTCTGGTTCCGGAAAGACTGAAAGACTGGCAGTAGAGCTGGGCCCCTCCCTTTCCTCTTTGGAAGCTATGCCCCCTCCAGAGTTGTCATCTGCATATCAGTAAGTTCTTTGTTTCTGTGACTCTGCTGATCAAAGTGTTTTGATTTTAAAATGGCAGAGGCTGTCTTTACTACAAAGCACTGTGGGCTGAGAACTGCTGAGGTTTTCTCCACAGAGAGAGAAAGGGACAGAAAAACTCCCAGGTTCACCCGTCAGCCAGAGATAGCACCGGATCCTCTGGGCTCCCCAACCTGAGACAGATATGTCCCCCAACTCTCCAAAGATCAGTTGTCACCGAAAGCCTCTGTCTGCTTGTTGAGGATTCGCTGTCTGTATTGAGCATTTAACATTAAAACCTCACTTGGAGCTGGGCTGAGAGAGTGCACCGTGCGGCTTCCGTGAGGGAGGGGCTCTCAGCTCTCGGCTCTCAGCTCTCAGCATAGGTCTGCAGTTTTACTTACAGATTTTATGCTGTGATCTTGGGCATTCCTCCCAGTTCAGGTTGGTGGATGATGAGTGGACAGTCACATTCATGTCTCCCCACTGTTATTCCAGGTTATTTACTAGTTTTTTTGGTCATTTATGAATTGTTCTGGGTGGGACTAACAGTCTTCCACTCCTCCCTATGCCGCCATCTTATAATTACTGTTTTTACACTAATGTAACATCAAATTAATTACAGTGCCTTGTGATATTTTCTGGGCAGATTTTCCTCTCTTGCGATATCTTTCATGTTTTTTTAGCTCACTGAGGGATTTACTCTTCCATATAAACTACATTTATTTTCTATATTTTATTTAGATTATTTTATCTAACCTAAAAAATCTGTGGAGATAACTTTTGAATGAATTTTTATTTATATAATATTAAATATTTTGCTTAATATGGTACTCCTTTCCATTTGTTGAGAAGATTGTAAAATCTTCAAAAATATTTTATAATTTCTTCTTACAGGCCCTGTTTAGTTCTTACATTAAAATATAATTATTACTTAATAATTTTTCTACTGTTTTAAATGGATATTTTTCCATTCCAGTTGCTAAGTACTGCTTGCTTGGGTATAGACAAGCTGTTTGTTTATTTGGTTGAGTGTGTGTGTGAGAGAGTGAAAGAGAGAGAAAGAGAGAATCTGTTTCTTAGCCACCTTTCCAATATTTGCCTACCTATCTATCTACTTCTTATTTTTATGTTTTATGTAGAAGCTATTGGTTTTCCAGAAATGGAAACAATGAAGGAAAAAAATCAGATTCCACAGCTCTATGTCCATGACACTGTTTTCACTCATCTCAAGTTCCTTACTGTGTTAAGTTCAGGTAAGCTCACAGCTGTGGTACTTTGAATTGTGTTGTTCTTCACTGATCTGTTATTTACTTTCAGTGTCCTCAAGAGCTGCATTACACCCTTTGTCCAGGTTTTATTGTTTTTTTTCATTGGAATAGGGGGATGAAATATGCTTGTTTTGACTTACCCGTAAGTGGAAATCTGGTTGTTCAGTTTTAACTTCTTAATTTTTGAATTACTTTCTAAAAGTGGTGTAATCCCCCACCATGGTTGTTAATCTGCCAAACTGTCCTTGTCATTCTGTTAGTTTTTGCTTTATATATCTAGTGGTTCTATTTTAAATATTAAATATATTCAAGTTTAATAATGATATTTTATTGTGAGTTGCTCTTTCAATCGACATTATGCATTAAAACTCTATAGACTGTAAACAGAACAGAGGTTGTTAGGGGTGTTGGGAGTGGGGTTAAATAGATGAAGCATGAGGTTTTTTTGCTTTTTTTAGGGAGGAAACTATTCTGTATGTTACTGTAATGGTGAATATAGACATTGGCATTTGTCAAAACCCGCAGGACTTTGGAGCACAAAGAGTGAACCTTACTGTATGCAAATTTAGAAAATATTTAGGAGGCCAGGGAATTCCAGGAAAGAATGGAGGATATGACAAAAAATCTAAATGCATTACAAATGAATGAAACAACATCATTGAAGGGATAGAATAATGAGGTGCTGACCTAAGTAACCTGGAAATTAGTGGAGTCTGTAATACTAATGGCAAAATGAACTGCACATAAGCACTGTACTCTAAAAAAGTTGTTTTCCATGGGGGTATGTGTTAACAATTCTGAAATAACTATACTTGTATACTGTAATCAAATGGTTAAGTAAATGGGTGGCAGATGATGGGAGCCTTCTCCCCTTGACAAGCAAGGGGAGGAGACTAGAATGAACCATTTGGATTAGGGTTGGAAACATCAATATAAACTCATGATTAGCATAATATAAATACAGATGGATACATATAGAAATATTATAGGTATGTGTATGTGAACATGTATCTCCTTGCTCTGTTGGCTGAGAAGGTCTAGAATCAATAACAGTAGCAATGAGTACACCTAGTGCCCATGTCTTGGATTCTAATACCATTCTCCAAAAAAGAAAAAATATACTTTAATTATAACAATATTTTTATTCTTACATATTTATGTTGTCATAACAATATAGCCACTTAAATTTTCTGCTTATTTGTATTAGCCTCCGATTAACAGTTTAATTTTAGTTATACCTTATCTAATGTTCTCCAATGTAGTTGTAGATGCTCCAATTTGTGGTCTGTGCAAGAAGACCCATTGTATGCAAATGATGGTCAAATTTTCATTTCTGTATTCTCTTTTACTGTCATTTAATAAACAGCTTGTTTGTAATACCTGTGTATAATTTATATATATATATGTAGCCAATAAAACCCCTTTATAAAAGCAATCCATTTCTGGTATTTTCAATAACAGCAACATTAGCAAACCAGAATACACCCTATGATATAAAGAGTAAGCAAGTGACCATGACACTGCTAAGATAAGCTCAAGCCCAAAAATGTTCTTAAAGAAGATTGCAGAGTTCATGTTATAGATGCATTAAGTGAAACTTAGGAAGGTGATGATTCAAATGTTATGAAATTTGGAAAACTGAGAGATACAATATAATCATAGTGTATGCTAATGTTTATGACAAAGGAAGTCTGGTTTTATAAGCTGTAACAAAATTAGTGATTTCATTAGTCAGAAAAAAATATGTGGATCTATTGTGGCATAAAAATTTGTGATCATGGGAAAATTACATACTGAGTTTTGTAGGTATTGGATTTTTATTTTATATATGAATGCAACAGAAATGCATGGCCAAATATGAAAACATCTCCAAAATAAGTAGGGAGACGTTTCCGAAGGAAAATTAAAACATTACATTGTAAAAATTATATCATTTTGGCAATAACAGATGGCCAATCAATGAAACAAATATCCTGAAGTGTGCTTTGTTTCAATTAAAAAGGAACTATCAAAAGTAAGCCAATGGGAATATAATTGAAGAACCAATATTTGTAACCTCACTTTTAGACAATACCCCAATGAGATCATATCTTCACATAATATTTAAAATACTGATTCCAGATAATAAAAAGGAATAAAAAGACCCCAACAAATCTCTTTAAAAACTTGGAAAAAATATCGTGAAAGTACAATTATAAGCTAGTATCATGAAAGTACAATAATTTCTAAGTCTAAATTTAGTGAAAGAAACAAGAAATGATCAACTCAGCAAATGTTTTATGTTAAAAGTAATAATATCCTTGTATATTAAAAATATGATTAATATGATTTAAAAAATAAAAAATGGGAAAATATTCAAAAATGCATGGCATAAATGGAGAATACTAAAAAAAATAATATGCAATTAAATCAATAGAAATTTATTAATTAAATAAAAATGAGTGAAATTTTGAATAAATTGAACTATTTAGTGAACTCCAAAAGAGAAGTACAAATGGCAAAAAAAATTGAAAATAATAAAAACACCAATAAAATTAGTGTTTCCCAAATCAAATTGCTAAAAACTATTTAAATGCTTATGCTTATTGTTCAAACATTAAGAGAAAAACAATGTTGGTGGCATTGATACAAGTTTCTTGAAAGAAATTAGTAATATATGTTAAGATCCTTTAAGTATTCCTAGAGTTAGATGAATTATTCCAATTCTCTATAGAATTTTGGATATAAAATTTATTTCAGATACAAATAGATGTAGCTTCTACCAAGAATTGCTTCATTCTAAAGAATTTTAAAAGATAATATTTATTGAGATCCTACCATTTTCTTATGTAATCTTCGTAACAGCCATGGATGGCAGTATCATTATCCCCATTTTTATCCAGCAGTCATATGTCATAATATTGTTAAGTCATCTAGCCAAATTTCAGATGCAGTTCTATCCAATCAGATGAACATACAAATATGGAAAATGTTAGCAATATTTTTCTAAAAAATGTTATTTTCTATGTTTCCATTTTCAAAAACATAAGAATATGCATGTAACTTTTTCAAATATTTTCCCGTTAGCTTGCATTATGTTTATTTTTTGTCATTGTTAATTTTATATTTTTTATGAAGAAAAGGGTTTAAAGAGGAAGAAACAAGTAATCATAGGTAGATAAATATATATATGAAAGATGTTACAGTCAATGAAATGTTTAAAATGATATCATTCTGTTCTAAATTCACATTGTCTAAAATACATTGGATTTTTTTGTTGTTGTTCTTTCCAAATCATGACATTTAAGAAAACAGGAAAAAAAAAATGCTGTATACTTGAAGAACAAAACACATTAGGTAAAACATATTCAAAAGACACTCAACGTATGTATTGAACCATGGTTTTCCAAAGGCATATCAGTAATTTATTCTCTCCCAACATTTTTGTCATAGTATTTACGATTTAGAGCGATAGCCAGTAAAATCTCTAAGGAAAAAAATACAGCTGTGCATAGATGCACAAGTGGAATGTTCCCTTACAAATGCACTCAAACTGCATGATATATTTTATTCCTTCTCTGAGACTAAAAGGTCAGGTCATTTCAAAAACACTTAAAGGAAGAATAATTGAATCCATACAGGGTGATTTTAGTGAAATCAACCAAATATCTAATATTAATAGTCACTCCAAGGAATATATCAATCTTATTTATAATAAAATATAAGAAAAACAAATGGATAGCACTTTTTGAAATTCTTTTTTTCAGGCCTAGAAAGAATTAATAGCCATGTCTTTAAGAGCATATATTGAATACAGTAGGTTGGTGATTGATATTGTTATAGTGTTATTTTTAATAAGCTAAGATTTCAATTTTGGACAAGTAAACTTTACCACTATTTCTACACAATGTAATTAATATATAATATTTAGATAATGATAGTTCTTGAAAATTATTAAAATAAACAACTCCCTAAGAAATATATGAAGACAAAAAAGTTGGGTATTCAAAATATCACATTATTCTAAAAGCCGGGCATGAACTCAAGTTTCTTAAGTATATACCTTTCACTTCAACTTGATTCATGATATGGATTTTGAAAGTTAAAAATGGCTTTTAACATGGTATTCTAAAATATTTTGTGACTGTATTAATTATGAAGCTTACATTCTAGGCCTCTTTCTAAATCTCTTTGAATCATACAGTGGTAACATTCAATGGCCCTTAATTAATGGTTTCAGGGTCTTTTAAATACCACATCCTTAACTGGGAGTTCCAAAATCCCATATTTGCAATATTTAATCCATTCTTTCCTAAATGTTTCATCATCCCAGATTTTTCCTGGAAATTTCAACTGAAAATAAACCAGCTTTAAAACACAATTGTAACACTCATTAAAAAAAAATAAAGTTGGATTGGAGTTAGAGAAAGGAATTTTATAAATAAGTTTTCATTCCTCTGATATTATGATCCTGGGTTAAGATTTGTTACAGCTTGTTCCCAACCACTACTTTCTTGCTACAGTATTTGCTGCTATTTTAAACATAAAATCTGTCAGAAAATGCTCTGAAATGATGGCTTACACATATTTAATTGCTTTGATATTTATAGAAACACTGTATTTTTGATGAACATATTTAAAGTTAGCATGAAAGTTACAAATTTGTCAAAAATTCAACATTAATTAGCTACATCTTTGTTTTAAAGACAGTCCCTGAATATTACAACTAACACATTTTTCTGAACATCTTTTCATTCATCATAGAACTTAATTTTGTATTTAACCAATATGCTGCTCAAATTTAAACTTAAATATTGCAGTTTGATTTGCAGCAAGTACTATGAGATTTTTCCAACCTTGGGAGTTCCTCACATGCATTTCACATGCTGTAGCGAAGAGAAAGAGAAAGAAAATAGAGGTGCTTTGTAATGTTGTTCCTCCTCATCTTCCCTTTGTTCTTTCCTGTGTTTGTTTTTTTTTTTACCACGTGAGATGAGACGGTTATTGACCTAAGACAATGGACTGGAATGTCCTACTAAGACATACTGGATCAGCCTGGAATGGACATGCTGGGTTGGACTGGAAGACACTAAACTGAGGTCTCAACTTGAATCCTAATATCTTGAATCAAACCTAAGCAAACTCCAGCATTCATTCAGTTTGTAGATAGGACATGATTTGTGTCATTAACTGCCCCTGGAATCCTTGGGAAAAGTATTATGTAAACAAGAATTGATGTGGTTTTCTTTCCATTTCCTTCAATCTAGCTGCTTTCCTGAGCTTCTTAATACCCTGTCCTTGTCCAGAAACAACTGTTTCCAGATAGCATTCTCACTTTCCCAAGTCCACTATTTCACTGTATTCCATGCATTCTCAATAGGAGTGATTTCACACCCAAGAAGGCAAAAATTGGTTCTGGGGAAGGGTAAAATATTTTAGCTTCTACAATGGTTTGGGCCCTTGCAAAGGTCAGCTCTACCCAACAACATTAACAGATATATAGCATGTCTGATGATATTAGCATTTTATGGGGGTGGGTGGTGGTTCAGGGAAAAATGTCTAAAAGTGTTTATTAGAAGAGTGATTATGAAAAAAAGTTGATAAATACTGATCTTTTCATTGTTCCTTCCAAAGCCCCACAATATTTATATCTAAAACTATTACTACCAATCCTCTGCTCAAATCAAAACTGTTATTTCAGTGTGCCATTAATATCATACAGGAACTAAGTATATTTTTTTGAAGTTATTCCAATTGCAGTGTGAATACAGTTTAATCTTCCCATATGTATTAGTGTATTAGTTTAAAAGGAGTGTTCTTCACCCAAATACAATTTTAATTAGAAAAATGTAGAAGAGTATTGATTTTTGATCTGTTTCTTTGTTTTGTGGACATAAGGATTGAGGCTTACTCTTCTTACCAGTTTCCATCTGTGCTTAAATAAACAGTAATATCTCATCTGTGCATAAATACACAGATTATATACATATATATGCCACCAAATATCCTCAGTGCAGTGTGTGGCGCTGTGATTCTAGAAGTTTTTCAGCTTAAGAATAATAGTGTGGCATAATTAATAATATTTGAAACCTGATTAAGAGTAACAAGAGGGAAATAATATTTTTGTTTTTTTGTTTGTTTTCTTTTTTACAGTATTAGGTACCTTGGGATCTCCTTCATTATATTTCCTCTCTGAGTGTGAACCATTTCAAAGGAGGTATGTTTAATATAGCTGAACTGAGAGAAAAATTAGCTAAGCAAAGGAAATTACCACTTTGGAAATTATTATCTGTGGAAATTATATATTTAAAGCTTGAGTGGAATTTTAACTACTCAGGGTGAGAAGTAAAACATAGAGGCAAGCATATTTGTGCTTTTTAAAAAAATGTAACCAAAAAATGTCTTGTAACTTTTGGAAAAAGGCTTAGATATTTGAAATTGAATGAGTGTATATTTTTCTCCTCAAAGAGAAAGTACCTGTCAATAATCACTCGATATTTCATTTAACTCAGAATTCATTTCAGAACCTTCCTGTCGAACTAAGATTATTTTAAAATATAAACTTGCAAATTTAAAAATGTTTCCTCTAATTTATAGTATTTATAGATAAACTTATGGGCTTATGGGTTTTCCTTCTTTAGAATAATGTTTTAATATCTTATTTAACTTTATAAAATAAATAAGAAAGCATATAAAGTGGGTAAGCATTTGAAAATCAATAAACTGAAAGTCTTAAAGTAAGAAATGAATAACCAAATAAATATTTTCAAGGACAAAAATGATTCCATGAATGAAATCTTATAATATTCCATACGCATTTTAAAAATTAGTTTTTGAGTTTTTAATTTGTAACCTGAATACCTGTAATAACTGTTGGCTACTGGTGTGGTTACATAATATCAATAGTTTTAGTCAATAAGCATTACATACTTCCCCCCACATTCAGTTGCCAAATGACCCAGAGTAATCTATTTATTTGGGGGTACCTTTAGCCCTTTCCATTGATTTTGATTTTATACAGCATTTTAAATATTAAAACAGTCCCTACTTTCATGTTTTAATGTCAACCCACACTTCCAAATTTCCTCCTATCTCCTTGGCTACTCACTTTTGGGACCTTTGATAGTTTCTTTTTCTCTATTTTTAAATAGTTTTGTCCTTCCTTGTTCTATTGTGGATCACCTTCTTTTGTGATTCTACCCAAAGTGCTTGAATTATCTCTTTTATTATAGTTGTTGAAATTTGCTACCTGTGTTCTGATGAGTCTTCTAGTCCCCATTGCTCTATTGAGCTGCAAGATCTTTATATCTTACAGGCAACTAAAGATCTTTACTCTACATTTTTAAAAACAAACAAACAAAACCTCATTCAAGAAAAGTCCAAAGGTAGTATCCTTGTTTTTCTGCACACCCCATCTCCAGACCAGCAACCTCCACTCCATTTCCTACTCATAAAAATTGCATTGGTGTGGAGCCAAGGACAATAATTTTTGTATTATTCTTGATTATTCCTTCTTCCTTAGGACCCATACCCAAAAAGTACCACAAAATAGTGTCTCTTATAAATTTAAGCACTACTCAAATCTGGGTAGTTCTTTCCATACGCATAACTACACCTGGGCCCCTGAACATGGTTGGAGAAAAACTGGCAACCATGCTCACAATTCTGAATTTAAACTCATGTCCATAAACAAGTGGGTCCTTAAAGCTTCCAAAAATTGCATTTGGTATATTGTCCACTGGTAGTTCTTTGCTCCAACATAACTATTTCATAGTCTTTCTTCTCTTTAAACTCCAAACCTCTCTTCCACCACCATTCTCAGAAGATAATCTTGTTTCCTTGTTTACTGGGGAAATTAATCAAATCAGAAAAGAACTTCTGCACAATGACATGTTTCAAATAGCCATCACAAATTCGGCCATTCCACTTTTAGCAGAGATAACTTTCCATTGTCTATATATAAAACCAATTTATTTACTTGTACATTGGTGTCCAACTGCTTCTCAACTTAAAAACGTCACTCCAGAAATTCTCTCCTGTATCTTCTACATCAATTTTTCACTCACTACTGTATTTCTAAACAAAATGAAGCAAAATACAATTGCACCCAATTAACTGAAAACTCTGCTACCTAAATGAGTTATTTGTACTCTGTCTTCATGTCCTCTCATTCCATAATCTCTTAAACCTACTCGAAATAAAGGTTTCACCCACACCACTATACAAAAATGTTTCTCGGATGTTTTATATAATTAAACCATTCCTAGCATAATGATACCACTTTTTAAATATTGTTTATAACTAGAAAACTTGCTGAAATCTAATTCTTGAATAACCTCCAAGTAATTCTGTCATCTTCAAGTAATGATTTTTATTTTTTGGAAAATCTATTCCTTATCTTTAAATATGATCCATTTCCTTTACTGTCATATTTCTTAGGTCGGTTCCTCCAGCACAATATTTATGAAAATTGGAGGTAGCAAGCATTCTAGTCTCATTCCTGACTTTAAATGATATGATTCTCATATTTCAATACAATATTTGATAGTTTTAATTTTTAATAAGATACTATTTTATCAAGTTAAATTTTTAAATTTTACTTTTTAATTACATTGAATGCATTTCGGTATCTACTGATACAGAATCATACACTTTTAATCTTTAATGTAATGAATTATATTACCTTATGTTTAAAGCTAAATAGAGAAAAACTGAGTTTCAAAATCTGTAAATCTGTCAATTACAATATATTATCTATAATCTTATGCTATTTACAAGGTACATAAAGGTATAGAAAATAAAAGAATGGAGAACAAAACATACAAGATGTTCTGTGGCTTTCTTATTGTATGTCTCACTCTGTGTGTGTGTGTGTGTGTGTGTGTGTGTGTGTGTGTAAGTGATTTTATTGTGTCTATACTGCCTACATACTTCTGTAATTCCACACCACACCTCTGGTACAAACTAAGACTAATATTTTATTCATAGGTGTAGTTGGAGACTACAAAATGCACTTTGCACAGTACTTGACAACTAGAAGGTGATTCATAAATGTAAGTACATAAATAACCATTTTTAAACTATGCATTTTTAGAAATTCAGTTACACACATCACATGTGTATATTTGTCCTTGGCTTAAATTCACTACATACTTTATTATTTCTTGAGCCCTTATTCATGTCAGAACTTAATAACTCATATAATTCTCAAAAACCCTCTGAGTTAGGTATTTTATTATACTCATTTTGTAGATGAGAAAATGAGGCTCAGTGAAGAAAAGTATCTCCTCCATGGTAACACAGCCAGTAAATGTTGGAACAAAATTGGAACCCAATTCTGTCCTACTTGAGACAGAGCCTGAGGTTTTCTTACATTGCTATATCCAAGCTCGTGTGTAGAAGTGTGCAAAAGCTTCCCCTTTAGTCTCTCTGCTTTCCAGCTCTCCCCACTCTTCCCATTTCCTCATTAAGTCTGCTATGCACCTTTTGTGGAAACCTTTTATTTTAAAAAAAAATCTTTTATTCCAACAAAATAAAAATTTTTGAAGTCATCTACAATATGGTCTCATTCTAATTATTCAAAATAAGTTTCTAGTTGTTTTCTCTGACTCTGCATTTTGCTCTCTCTTGACTTCTCTAGCATATGACATGGGAAATTGTTCTGCTTCCCAGTTGTTAACATTGTTTTCTTCTGTGGAACGACCTTTGTGGGGTGAGTTGCTACAATGGTGCATCATGGGAACAGATGTTCAGGACACAGCAGAAACTTTCAACAAATGACCTTTTTATTACCTGCACAGTATAAAGGGTCCAGAAAGGGCAAATAACCTCTATGCCACTTACACATGACAAAGAGTTCAAAAGAGCAGAGGAAGAAGTCCCATCACAGCCGGTCTCTGTGGCTGGCTGAAAACTGCTCCCAGTTGGGGTCAATAGATGGCAGCTCTGTACATCCCACTTTACAACAGAGAAGAGAGACAAATCTATACTGTTAGAGTGTGGTTTTGTCCACCTTGGGGGAAGGGGGCCCTAACACTGAGAATCTCTGTTCTGATAAGAATTTGGAGCTGCTTGTTCCTGGTTTCTGGGTTTAAGGTCTGGCCATGTCTTTTACTAAACTGAGCATCTCCTCAAGGTGTAGCATGGCACACAATAGAAAAGGAGGTGAGGGTTGCAGAAGACAAGAGGATGGCCACTGACTGGGTGTTCCTGTCCTCCCCAGAAAAGGAGGTGGGGTAGGTGAGCTTACAATGTGTCTGTGATTTCTGTAATGATCTTCTTTTCTCTTTAAAATAAGTGGGTTATTGTTCAAAACCCACAGCATGTCCTACAATCACCATAAAGTCTTTTACAAGTATTCCTTTCTCTGAGACTTCCTTCACATTTAAGTTTATAGTGTACATTTACCCAGGAGTTTTTTCAATGAAACTAATTGTATAAAAAGTTACACAAACATTTTGAGGATAGAAACATTATTGTTTATTGCTCATTTTTATAATGTTAAATCACTAAAGGCCACTGTACTAAAAGATTTGAATAAACTTTTCTGATCATCCAAATAGCATAATTTAAATTATTGATGTGAAATTAAATTATAAACAACACCTTTAAAACATAACATAACATTACTAAATGGGAACATTTTAATGGAAAAATAAAAGTGTTGCTTTTGCTTTATACAGGCTTAGATTCACATCTGATTCCATCACTTACCAGCTATGTGACCCAGGGTAATTATTAAGATTCTCTCAGATTTTTTTCTTCTGCAAAATGGTAATAATTAATATTTCTCTTCTTTGCATAATTCACTCCTCATCATACAAGTCTATTCAAATGTCAAAGTTTCTTTCGTGGAGTAATCTGTTTAAAACAGTTTCCTTCTGCCATTTTCTGCTCTGCCACTCTATTTTTCCATACAGAATTATCACTCCCAAAAGTTTAACATTTCTTTATTTGATTATTTTGTCTTCCAAAATAAACTAACCTCTATGAAAGCATGGATTTTGACTGTCACATCATTTCACAGGAAGAGTTCCCTTAATCTAGTAATATATTAAAACGATAAAATATAAATTGATATGTCTTTTTTTGAATGATATACACAAAATTGTCAGTCAGAATATAGGAGGTTAGGTTCAGATTTCTAACTTAATAGGTGACTGCAGAAAATCCATAGCCATTCTCTACCCATATGTGGGGGAATTAGAACAAATATCCTTTTTTGTATGATTTAATTTAGAATTATACAATTCTATTTGCCTGCGAAAAGCCATTAAATTTTGCATAAAATTTTTAGGAGTTTAGTTGGTTTTTATATAACTAGATATGAATATAGTTAATAATACATCTTCATCTAATAATGATAATTAGCCAATGATTTTTTTCAATATAGAATAAAGATCTGAAACTATATAAAATTATTACTGATAAATGTACATATTTCTTAGCATCTCAGGACTGTTTCCAAGACATTTACAGTTAAGTCTTAACTACATATATCTACTTTAATTCTATATTACTCACTTGTTTGCTGATAGACAAAGTACTTGTTGTTTTTGAAATAAACCAAAGATTGTTTTCAGACAACTAACATAGAAGTAGTTTATTGAGAAATGGCATTAAAATTTACAGCCAGATATTTCATGTTTGGATGAAAACTCGCTTTATTGAATTACAGTAAAAGTGATGATGGGCACGTTTTTAGACGTGAAAAAGGCTTCAGGTTTAATTAAAATATTAAATTATTGTGGTAGTAAAGGTCGTAATCATAAAATGTAATTGGAGTTCATTACCATTTATCTTAAGGTACTATTTCCATTTAAAAATATGCATAGCATACTTGACATTTAAAGATAAAATGGTTTTTTTTATTTAAGTGGGTGAAGTAGGGGGAAATGAGAATTGTTATAAATTTTTAAAATTTAGACAGTTTTTAGAAATTCTTTTTATATGTTTATATCTTCAATATACTTTATTCTCTACTCTAGTAATTTAGTATTTGCTTTTGTGGCTTCATGGGCTAATAGAGTGAAGGAACCCTGAACAATTAAAATTTATTCACATTATTAAAATGTCCATTTATGATTAGTCTTCAAGTTAGCAACTTTTAAAATATCTAATTAAAGTCCATTTTTTATCACTAAAGTATAGGCATCTTTGTTGTATATTAGAAGATACAAAACATTGTGTAATACTGTCAGGAATTAAGCTATAGATAAAATAGTCATCCAGCTCCAATTCCCAGATGACTACTAAGGTTGATCTTACACACTGGGATTCTAAGGTTTATATTGATCTCTGTTAGCTCTACCCTGGACTATAACAAATGTCCTTTAAGAGTTATCCATGTTTCCAGTCCCATTTCCTTCTGCATTTCACTAATTACCATTACTATATGAATCTCTGAAAACACAATTCCAGATTGATTGGTTTATGTGTTTAAGGAAACCAGTAAAATATGAACCTCAGATGACTGTGGAGATATCCTCCAAATGAGGCAATTCTTGGCTATTTGGAGAGATTCCTGAGGCACAATTGTTTTGTTATTTATGTGCAACCTCGGGCATTTATGTGCACCTTAAGGCAGTTGTCCCCAAAATGAGAATCATACGCTTAGAAAATGGGGTCAAAATGTGTCCCTGACTTTAGCTTAAGTAATTGATGATACCACTTCAGCTCTAGAAGACACTGGAGTCACCCTCCATTCACTGGCCAGGAGTGTTAGGGATGAAATAATTGACCTAGTCTTCCTTCTTCCCTCCCAGGTCCAGGGCTAAGGTGGAGTCTGTACAATTGCTAAGTCCTTCTGCATCTGGATTCATATCTTGCCAGAGGAAAGGTCAATGCATAAACTTACAGTTAAAGCTATCTAGCTTTCTAAAGTAAACCCTCATAATTTATAAGATTTGTATACCTAGTTGTATCTGGGACACTGGGATACATTGTTGCATTCAAACCCCAGGTTGGCTTTATCCTGCTACTCAGAGTCTTGTTGATAGTAACATTAATTACATGATATGGGTCAGATTGATGAGTGGCAGAAGAGTGGCATACTCAAGAGAAAATTTGCTAGAAGCCAAGATGTACAGAAATGAAGGGAGGATGTTGTTGGGAAAAAACTCTCCATGGGTCTCTCATATGACTTCATATCTTGCAAACAGTGAAACTACAGTCAATATTTCAAATATAACTGTAGACAGGGCAGTTTTGTTTACTGTCCAGTGTAAGATAATGTCTCTCTCTGGGTTAATGTTTGGAAAGGTTTACCTGTGGCCCATTATTTCTGGTATATTGCTTTTCAACAGCTTTAGCAAACTGAAAGATGCTAAAGATGGAATACTTTTTATTTGAATATATCTCAGTAAAATCTGTAGATTCAATAAAAAGAAAAACAAGATGGTACAGGTTTAGTTTCTGTATCTCTCCTACACAGGGAGTGCAGCTCCTGGCAAAAATCCTATGGATTATTTTTCAGACCTGATCACAGGCAATTACAAAGCCTTTACCTGACAGACTCATAAGAGAAAGATGATGATACACAAACTTGGTGCACAAGCAGAGCATTTCAGTTTCTGAAGGGTGTTGCAGTCAATGACTCAGAACCCCTGGCCCTCAGGCTCTTATTCAGGTGCCTCTGCTGAAACCTCCTTATGGGGATAAAGATAGGGTGATCTTGAAGACATTTTCCTCCACTTTGACTTATCCATTCCTGGAGCCCCCTCCCGGCCTCCAGGTCCAAAAAACTGCAGGAACCTTTTGTTCGGTTCTCACTCTGTAGTGAGACACGCCCCCACCTCAGTTGCTGATCCATCTGACCCTCATCCAGTGGTGCCATTCCATGGGAGGATAATGGAACAGGGTAGAGCAGGGGCTTTTCTAATCAAGGTTAACCTCTTGATTATACCATCAGAGCAAGTGACTAAAGGCTTCTCTGTTATTTGCATGTCGACTTTGATTGTTTTAATAGACTATGTTGGACACTTGGCAGTTTAGCTTAGCCCTTGAGCTGAGAACCTAACTAAAGTTTTGATCTTGCCCAAATTTCCAAACTATTTAAGTAGCCAACCCATTAGAATCCCTGTGCATCTCATACCAGAGACGACAATCTGAATTGTTCTATTCTATTGCATCCAAATATATTTTATTTGAAATTCAGATGAGCAAGTAGAATGTATTATAGAGCTATATTCTGCTTAGGACATTTCTCATTTCATAAGTGTGGGGGTTTTGGCCAATCTATATCAGCATGACTGGTAGTTAACATTTGAAGAAATTCCTTTCAGAAAAAAATATTTTACAGCTAAGAATTTATGGAATATCATTATGAGTGAGAAAGAAAGTGAAACTTTCTTAGTCCCCTTCCCATAATTTTTGACACAGGTGTGGCAGTTTGTTAAGATGCATCACAATGTTTGCATTTTGCCTTTTAATAATTCCACTATTTAATGATAAATATATCATGTGTTCTTGCACAAGAAATCCTTTATCATTTATTTGACATTTATGTTTATCTTTTTAAAGGACCATCAATGTATTTATTAACATAACAAAATATCTGTCAATATATATTTCCTGAAAACAGTAACTTCTCATTGAATATAGCAAATCACTGCCCAGTATCTATATAAAATATAGAGTAAAGGTTATTCAAGGTAAACTACACCTATACTGTGTTATAAAAAGTAGAAAATCAATATTACCACAGGCTTTAAGTAAACTGAAAAAAATATAAGAAAACAGGAAAATACAAAGATGTTTTAGACATCTTTCTATTTCAAAAAATAGAAATTAGTTTCCTCAAAAATACAATGATTTCTGTGATAATTGTATGATGTAATATGTGTGATGAACATATAATGGTGTTTATTGCATAATAAGTGGGATATAAGTTTTGGTTAATTTTGTTAAATTGCCATCATATATTTAATAAAGCCATAGATTCATACATTTCACCTGACAATCCCCACATCATTTTCATGAAGATATTTCAATAGCCAATAAGCTCATGAATAAGTGCTCTTCATCATTATCAGAAAATATCCAGATTAAATTAGCAGAGGTTAATGCACACCCATGAGAAAGACTGGCAGCATCGAATATTGAGGAAGATTAGGGCAAATTGGAATTTATATTAATGGTTAGTTTGTAAAATGGTACAACCATTTTGGAGAAATATTTGACAGTTTTTTTTAAACTTACACCTACACTGAAACCAAGACATTGCAATTATGGATATTTAACTGAAATTAACAGTACATGTATTCATGAGGAGGAAGAGTGTTCAAGAAGGACTACAGCAGCTCTGTCCATAATAACTAAACACAGGAAACAACCCAAGTATCTATCATCTTATAAACATATAAAGGAAATCTGTGGTGAAAAAGCTTTAAAATGCAATTGCTTCTGAAAGGGGTTGTGGGTTTGACTGGGAAGAAAGACAAGGGAAGTGTGTGGGATGATGGATACTCTATATTTTAATAGAGGTAGAAGTATATGTGTGCCAGTTTGAATATATTGTGTCACCCAAATGCCATTATCTTTGATGTAATCTTGTGTGGGCAGACGTTATCAGTGTTGATTAGATTTCTTTGAGTCCTTCTTTGGAGATGCGCCCCACCCAACTGTGGGTGATGACTCTGATTGGATATTTCCATGGAGGTGTTGCTCTGCCCATTCGGGGTGGGTCTAAGTTGAGTCACTGGAGCCAAATAAATGAGCTGATGGACAGAGAGAACTCAGTGCAGCTGTGAGTGATATTTTGAAGAGGAGCTACAGCCAAGAGGGACACTTTGAAGAAAGCACAGGAGCTGTGGATGAGAGACATTTTAAAGAAGGCCGTTGAAAGCAAACTCTTGCTCTGGAGAAGCTGAGAGAGGGCAAATATCCCAAGTGCAACTAACAGTGACATTTTTGAGGAACTACAGCCTAGAGAAGAATGTCCTGGGAGAAAGCCATTTTAAACCCAGAACCTTGGAGCAGATGCCAGCCACGTGCCTTCCCAGCTAACAGAGGTTTTCCAGACACCATTGGCCATCCTCCAGTGAAGGTACCCTTTGTTGATGGATGTTTTATGGCCTTGAGACTGTAACTTTGTAACCAAATAAACCCCTTTTATAAAAGCCAATCCATCTCTGGTGTTTTGCATTCTGGCAGCATTAGCAAACTACAACAATATGCTTTGTCAAAACTCAACCAAGTGTAAACTTCTGCATTTCACGAGGTGCCAATTTCACCAAAAGAAAAATTCTGTAAACAAAAATTAAATATATAAAATTATTAACTAAAAAGGAGGATTGTATATGGGTTGTGGGATCATGAGAGTAGCATTTCCTTTATGTATTTCTTAATTTTCCATCTTGTTTAAATGCTTACGTATGATTTTTACAATCAAAGAATGCAATAAAGATGATCAAAATACTGAAAAAATATAAACCACTCCCAGGAAGTTCTTGATTAATAAATTGATACTAATTTATGTCTTAATTGTAAAGTATTGATTAGAATTTTGAAGCCCAAGAGACATAAAACAAAACATTTTATTTGATGCTTGCAGACTGGCAAAATATTTTGTTTTGACTATTAGATGCTTCTATATTATTTAACAATTCTATCTATTAGATTTTCCATGGAACATAGCATAACTGTTCATATTTTGCACATTTTTAATATAGTACAGTAGAAATAGAGTACTATTCATATTTTGTACATTTTTAATATCCTACAGTTGAAATAGAGTACATATCATGATTATACATGATTAGGTTTCTTCTTTGGCTCATTCTGATTTGGCAGGCAATTCAAAATTAGAACTTCAAGAAGTGTTTCAAGATGACTACTCATTAGGATTTATGATTTCCTGATGTATTTTCCAAAGATACATTTCATATTTTTACATTCACTATACCTATATATTTACACTTTGCTACATTGATAATAATTGTTTAGCTCTCATATTTTTTTTTATTATTAAATTCAGTTTTATTGAAATACATTCACACACCATACAATCATCCATTATATACAATCCACTGTCCACAGTATGATAACATAGTTATGCGTTCATCACCACAATCTATCTCTGAACATTTTCCTTACATCAGAAAGAACCAGAACAAGAATAAAAAATAAAAGTGAAAAAAAAAAACACCCAAATCATCCCCCCATCCCACCCCATTTGTTCTTTAGTTTTTATCCCCATTCCTCCACTCATCCATACACTAGATAAAGGGGGTGTGATCCACAAGGTCTTCAAAATCACACTGTCACCCCTTGTAATCTACATTATTATATAATTGTCTTCAGGAGTCCAGACTGCTGGGTTGGAGTTAGGTAGTTTCAGGTATTTACTTCTAGCTATTCCAATACATTAAAGCCTAAGAGGTGTTATCTATATAGTGCATAAGAATGTCCACCACAGTGACCTCTCGACTCCATTTGGAATCTCTCAGCCACTGAAACTTAGCCCTCATACTTTTAATTAATAGAAAAGAACTTCTCTTTTGGGTGGGGGAGGTTGTTATACACCTACTGACATACTTAATTATCAGCTTCTAATTGAATTTGATTTTGCATAGCTCTGAAACTAATTTGAATAAATTCATTATTATACAGCCAGAAGAGACTAAATTTAATTTAATTAGAGGTCATTGCACTTCCAGATAGAGTTAATTAAAGATCTAATCAAGCTTTCTGGGGATAAGAAGCTTGTGAGTTGGGAAAAATCATCACAAGGCAAAACTGCAAAAATCTACATCAAGCTTAAGAAACTTTACTAAAATTTTGTGTTTCAGGGCTCCTCCCACCTCCACACTCCCTTCAAATATTGAATAATGAATGTCAAGAAGATTACATCTTAATATCATGATGCATTTATACTAAATACATCTTTATCAAGTTTTCCAGAGACAAGCAATTTTATGTCTTGAATGGAAGAAGTGATTTATAAACAACAGAAGTCAGATTTTACGTTTACAGAGGCTTGAAGCAGCTTATGTTTCCTGATAATAAAACACTATCAATAAAATTAATGCTATCAGTTACTGAGGTGACATTGTGCCAATATATAATAACTCTATTCAAATAACATTTAGTTTCCTTTTCAATTCTATTTACTGGACTTAAATCCAGCCTTCATATAGTAAATGAGTGCACATTATACTCAATGGAACATGAAAGGATTCTTTAAGAATAATGAAATTATATTTCAGATGGTTATCAGATTTCAGGGCTCACAGAAGGAAACTGAGATGGACATTTAATTTACTGCTTTAAAAAATAGAGTAAATAAAAAAAATCAGTGTATGAAGGTTTGGTGCAAATATGTCAAAAACTAACCAACTAGTATCTCTATCACTTGGCTGCTTGCTGATCATTAATTTGATAGTGAATAAATAATATCTTAAAAGTAAAAACTACATAGCATTAATATATCTCTTTCAATCTTCCAAGAAGTCAAATTATGAAGAAGGGCCTCATACTAGTTGTGAAGAAAATTAATAAAATATATATTTTGCAGTTGATTTCATGTGAATGAGTTTGTTCCAGCCTAGAGTAGGCTGTGAAAACTTATCAAAACAGTAACAGTTATATGTCTTAAAAAAAAAAAATTACTGTCCTAGTATTAAAGTTTAATGAATTGTTTATTTCAATTTTAATTCAAAAAGTTTTTTAAAGCAAGGAGAATGTGAAATACTTAAGTTCCAGAAGTAATAAATACAAAGATGCAAAGTAATACCAAGAAAGTATAACAAAATATCAATGTAGGGAAGCAGTATAAGGTACTGGTTAGGTGCACAAGCTTTAAATTCATCTACATACTTACTAGACAAGAGGCTTTGTTAAAAAAAAATCATCTTAACTCAGCATCAATGTCCTCCCTAACAAAATGAGCATAATCTCAATCACCAGGCCAAAGTACAAATGATTTCATATTATTTGATTGTATTAAATTAATAAAGATATCATCAGCAAATCGTTTTGTGTTAATCAATATGTTAAAATGTAAATTTGCTTATTGTATAGCTAAATTGTTTTAATGAGTTAAATAAAGACTAATGGAAATCAAGCAAAATATATTAAATATTGGCTATAAGCCATGGACATGGAAGTACAAAGCACTTTCTGGGAATCAATAATAAACTCAGAGGATGTTACTATGTTAGTTAGCCAAAATTAGGTATTTTTACCAAGAAGTGTCCAGGGCTGAGGTGGAATTCTTGACATACCAAACAATGTATTATATATACATTATGCAATATTAATAATACAATATCCAGTAATATAATGCATCAATGTGATGTAATATATTAATGTTATACATATATTGATTATTCCTAATCTATGTTCCTCACCCTTTCTTCTTCAATCCATTTTAATAACTGTCTTGTACTCTAGATAACATTTATCTCTACACAATAAAGTGGAACTTTTCTATTCTTTTTGTGGAAACAGTATGGGAAATAATTGCAATTGTTGCTCTATATTGAATGCTGACTCTATAATACTGTATTAGGAAATTTCTGCTAGCCGTAAATTATATTTTGAATCAACAGTATGATGTGGATAATGTAGCTGGCCTACTTTAATTAGAAGCACAGTATCAAAAAACAGTGGTACCCCTGTGGTTCAGGTGGCTAGAATATTTTAAGAAGTTCTGCATACTATGCACAAATTTTAATGAAAATAACAAATATTCATGGCAAAACATTAATTCACTAAGAAATAGGGTGTAATATGAGGTCCCTTTTTCCCAGAATAGAATTTCACTATTTTAAATTGGCTTTGCTGTCAAGAAGTTCTGTTTTAAATGTGTGTGTGTGTGTGTGTGTGTGTGTGTGTGTGTGTACCCCATATATGTGTATATTATAAATAATAGTACTTTTAGAGCTAGGATGCTTTTCTTGCCAGCAAGTTAAAAAGGCACAGTTGAGGTTTCCAAAATTATTACAGGACATAACTTTCCTTAAATGCTTTTATTCTGAAACATCAAATAACACACATTTTAATTAATTTATTCTATAAATGAAATTAGAAAGGAACAATTCAGGCAACCTAAAAAGTACAGAAATAATTAAAATAACAGATTTTGTTAGAGGATTTAATTTAAACGATCAATTTAAATCCTAATCCACTAAATATAAGAACATCAAAGACTGACAGCACAATTATAGGAGAAATATTTTAAAATCAGCAATACATATTATCACATAATTATATATTAATAAATTTGAAAACCTTATTGAATTATTCTAGGAAAATATAAATAAATATATGTTAACAAAGTTGATTCAAGAATGAGCAGAATGCCTAAGTCAATCAATGTGTATGGAAGATATAAATGTGTTGTTAAACTCCAACTTTTTCAAAGGTATATTCTTATGTAGTGTTACCAACTTCAGATTCAAATTCAACTTCTAGAAGCATAATTTCAATGCTTTGGAAATTTGTTCATAGCACAGGAAAAAATGGGAAATTTTTCAATTTACTTACTAAATTCACATGAGTAGTTAAATCATTATAAAGCTTTGGACAAAGTGTTGACAATCTCACTTAGGAATGTACATGTGAAATTGGCTTATAAAATATACTTTAAAAATCTAATATATTTAATTATAGTTTATGTATTTATTTTATATAAATTATAATAAAAAGGCAAAGGACTTCTCTTCATGGTAAAAGAATACTTAATTTTTGGAAAGATATTCTTTCTGGAAAAAAGATAAAAACATATCATCATGGTATGAGCTAAAAATGTATATGTTTAAATTTTGCAGCACTCTTCAAGTAAAACTTTTTAAAACTTAGGTAGACATAGGTAATACCTCATGAACAATATTATATTTATGTATATAAAACTTAACTGTTGTACTTAATTGTGAAACATTAGAAATGTTCTACCAAATGTAGATTCTGAAACAAGTATTTGAGTACAATTATTTTATTGGAAAGTGCAGGAAACACTGAATGAGGGAATGAAGGGGACAGGGAAGGAAAAGTTGCATTAAGAGTTATCAAGTCAGATACCACTGTAGGTGACTAGAACTTAAAGCAATTCAGAAAGTTTAGGAAAGTATATAAAACACTGAAGCAGAGGCATACCTCCCTAGGCTTATGAGAGCTGGGGATTGATATAAGGATCCCTCTCTGTGTCATTTTAGGCTGCTGTGGTGGAGGTAGCTAACAACTTAATATTTCAGGCCTGTTGTGCAGGCTTCAAAAGAAAACTTGTATCACTTTTGTAAAAGCCCTCTGATAAAGATATGCAAATATTGGTAGTCAGAAATAAAAAATAACAAAGAGGGAGACGACCAGCACCAATCACATCTGTTCCACAATTATTGAGGAAAACAAAATGGCTAAGGATATGAACAGGCTTATTATTGAAATAAAGTACGTCTCACTAAAGTATTAATCTTAATTAATTAATTAAATGTAATAGATAACATTCAAACTGGTGAGTGTGTGAGAAAGGCAGAATCATGTATTACTTTCAGAAACTAATTTATAATATTCTTACCTGAATGTAATTTAGCAATGGGTATTTCAAAATGGTATAAGTTTTATTTACTTAAGAATGCTATTCTTTTTTTAGAAATATGCACTAGGCAAATTGTCTGACCAAACAAAAACAAAAACAAAGAAACAAAAAATTCAGAGACAATGAAATTATGATACCAGATAAATAATTCTTGGCTCTCTGTCTCTTGCTCTATCTACACTAATCTCTGTTTCAGCTCTACTGAGGGGCTGATAACTTTATTAATTCAGGCTTTACACATGCTCATTTCTTCTACATTATATGCCTGCAAACTTTTTCTGTAAAAAACAAAAACTGATCCTATATATATATACGGCTTCATGGGCCATAAAGTCTCTGCTGCTACTAATCAATTCTGCTGATGTAGTACGAAAGCATCCATAGACAATACATAAACATATGAGCACAACTGTGTTCCACATTTTTATTTAACAACAAATGCAGGTGGTGGGACAGATTTAGCCTACAGGCTGTACTTGACCACCTCTTTTCTATATGAAGCGTTTTTTGTTGTTTTTTAATGTAAGTATAGTTGCTTCTTCTTATGTTAAACATGGGTCTCAGCTTAAATTACTTTACTATAAGGAGACCTCCCAGTTTGCTACTTCATACTTCTCAATGTATGTCATTATATATTTGTTTTTTCATTCACTTCATTGTATACAGATCCTCTCTTTTATGATTTTGCACTTGTTCAATTTCTGTCTCCAATTGTTCATTGCTAGGTTCCAGAAATCTAATTGATTTTTGTATTTTGTGTAGTTATGTTATGTACAGCAACTTTGATGAACTCACAATGCAACTTTGTTGAACTTAATTATTAGCTCAAAAAACATTTTTACAAACAGATGTTTTTTGTATTTAGACAATCATGCCATTTGCCATAAAAGACAGTTAAATGTCTTCTTTCCCATTCCCATTTCTTTTTTTTTTTATTAGAACAATTGTAGGTTTACAGAAAAATCATGCAGAAAGTACAGTTACCACATAACACCCCCCACACACGCACACACACAAACTGTGTGTGGTACCTTTGTTACAACTGATGAAATAATGCTATTATAATTATATTATTAACAATAGTCCACAGTTTACATAGTTATATGTCTCCATTTCCATTTCCTTTTACCCTATATTTATTTTTCTTGCCTTATTGCAAGAGAATATAGTAAAAAGTTGAACAGGAGTGGTGAGAGTGGTATCTTTTTCTTGTGCATGATTTTAAAGAGACAGCATTCAGTCTTTTAACATTAGATCTAGATTCCTCTATTAGGTTGATCAAGTGTTCTTCTATTCTTAGTTTGCTGAGAATATTTATCAAGAATTTTCCTGAATTTTGTCAAATGATTTTTGGCATTCATTGAATTGATCTTTGAGATTGCAAATGAGGAAATAACCTTCTATACAATTAAGTGAAAATGTTCAAAGTATATAAGTTGATAATTTTGATATATGTAAATACTCATGAAACCATAACCAATTTAGATAAATTTTCTCATCACCCCAAAAGCTTCCATGTGCTCATCTGTAATTCATCTTTCCTCCACCCCTATCTCAGGCAATGACTCCTTTGTTTTCTTTCATCATTGATTAATTTGCATTTGAAAGAATTTTACATAAATAGAGTCAGAGAGTCTGTATTCTTTTTTATGGTTTCCTTTTCATTCAGGATAATGATTTTGAGATCCATCTATGTTTTTGTACGTAATAATTGTTCACTTCTTTCTATTGCAAAATAGAATTCCATTCTATAGATACAACCCATGTTGGTAATATTCACCTGTTGATGGATATCTGGGTTGTTTTCAGGTTTGGGCTATTACAAATAAAGCTGCTATGAACATTTTTGTATAAATATTTGGATAGGAATGGAATGACTAGGTAGCATGGTACATGTATGTTTAAACTTTCCAAAAATCTGCCAAATTGTTTTTCAAAGAGTGTGTGCCATTTTACTGTGATGTATGGGGTTCTGGTTTCTTTAAATCCTTGCCAGCACATGCTATCATCAGTCTTTGTGATTTATGCCATTTTAGTGCATGTGAAGTTATTTAATGTTTTGGTTTTAATTTTAACTTTCCTAATGACTTATAACATGAATATTTTTAACATGCTTATTTGCCATCCATATATTTTCTTTGGTAAAACATCAATTCAAATGCTTTGTCTTTTATTTTAGAAGTTTGTCTTATTTAATTATAATACTTTATATATTATGGACAAAAGTCCTTTATCAGATAATTTTCAAATATTTTCTTCCATACTATATGGAATTGTCTTTTCATTCTCTTCTCTTTTAATTTCAAAAGATTTTAATTTTGAGGGAGTCTAATTTATAATTTGGGTTTTATTTTAAGGAACACTATTCTGAGTTTCACTTTTATCAGTAGTCTGTCTATCCCAAGACCTAGATTTTATTGTATAAATCCTGGAAGTTTTATACTTTTAACTGTTATATATGGGTTTTTGAATTAACTTTGTGTATAAGATGTGAAATTGGACATAAACTAAGGGAGTGTATAAGATGTGAAATTGGACATAAAGTAAGGGATTCTTTCTGAACTCTCATTTCTGTTACACTGACCTCTACATTTATGTATATTCTGTTCCCTTAAACTCTATCTCTACTTACATGCAAGAACCAACCTAGTTTGTTTTCTGTAACTTTAAAGTGATTTTTAAATATGGAAGTGTAAATCCTCTAGTTTTGTTTGAGCTATTTTGGGTCCATTGAAATTCAGATGAATTTAAAGAGCTACTCTTTAATTTCTGCAAAAAACAAATTCTGAAAAAAATTGTTAGGAATTGTGTTGGATCTATCTAAATCTATTGTGGTGATTGAATCTGGGAAATTGGCATCTTAAAACTATTGAGTTGTACTATTCTGTGAACATTGAATGTCTCTCCGTTTATTTAGATCTTTATTTCTCTCAACAAGGTTTCATAGTTTTCAATATATGTCCTGCACTTCTGTTTTTTTTCCTAAATATTTTATTCATTATGGAGCTGTAGTGAATGGAATCATTTTCCTAATTTCATTTTTAATTGTTCATTGCTTGTAAACAAAAATGTGATTATTTACTCTACACTTACATTGTCCCTTTTTTATAGTTTAATTTACTTATGTATATATATATTTTCTACCATGACTGGAAAAATGCTATCCACATGGAAAAAGTTTTATTCCTATTGCTAGCCAATGCATCTCCATCACTTGGAACTGTGAATGAAATTGCAAACCTGTTACTTCTATTATCTCCCCAAAATACACAGTAATTAATTAGATATCTATTATTTCTCAAGGACTGCCTTATTATAGCAATATTATTGACAGTTCAATACTGTTCACATACTTTCAACATTTATTTTAAAGAAGTTTCATATAACACTTGAGTATGTTCAAGAATAAATCTTGTACAAATAGAAGCACAATTCCTCAGGTGAACACTATTTCCAGAATATATTTTCCCATGATTACATTAATTTATAAGGAAAACCAATTACCAAGATATGTTGCAGTCATCAAGTCACAATCTTCTACCAATTTTCACAGGCTTATATGAAATTTATGATAAACATTGGATATTTTGACTCTACTAAATTATTTCATTTTGTTTGAGTTTAAAAATTGTCAAGAAATCATGGAGTAATAGCATTAGGAACAATTTGAAAGAGTCCTTCTTGCTCATTATTTGCAGTGAGGAAACTTTAAGTCAATTTATTGTTATTAGGATTTCAACCTGATATCTCTTAGAAATACCTCTGAGAAATAATAGGTATACAATATTCTCTAAGATCCATTTAAGGAAGACTAATTCAGAAATGTTGAGATATCATTATGTATCTTGTTTTTATGGAAAAGAAACCACAGCTCTACAAATAAACCAATTTGTAACCAATGAGATACCATTGATGTAAACCAATGAGATAGAATCTTCAATTCATTCATTCAATCATTTTTTGCTCACATCAGTGAATATGGTAAAAACCATGGGATAATATGGTTATTAAAATTGCTCTTTTCCAGTGGCTCTCATTTTCTTGTCAATCAAAACAATGAAAGAAACTTGCTAATAACAAGATTTGTCCTCTTCAGTAGAAAATAATCCTAGTAATTTCTTAGAGGAGGCAAAATTGTGCCCAACTGCATTATACATATGTCTCATAGAAATTTTTCCATAGATCTTCAAATAAGATACATGAAGTTTTGTGGTGAGTTCAGTGTAAACTAGTAAGCTATTCAGCTGTTGCTCAGATAAAAGCTAGTTGAACTCTGGATTAAAAACATTTAAAATGGCAGACTTTTCCAGAGGTTCCCTTCTAAGAGAAGATTCATCTCAGACTTAAATAGTCTTAAGTTGCTGTTACCTTGTATTTATCTCTGGTGTTTGGAGAGCTGCTCACTTGTGTATCGTCTTATGTACTCCGAGCCTACACATTTCATTTCATTACTTACAGCATTACTTATGTCACCTGAGAAAGCCTCCAGCTATACCAAGCTACCCAGCTAAGCTGATGGAGACATATTCCAAGTTACCAAACATTGTTTTTGTCAGTGCTCTGTGACAAAGATTCATTGGTTTTGGGTGGTCTGAATCAATCCTAATTTTTCTATGAACCCTGTTATTTCTAATACAAGATTTTGAGTAACACAAGATTTATGAGAAATGTCTATGTAATATTACAGCAGTGATGTCTATATACTCCTTTATAAATTTGATCTGCCTAAGATTCTGCCTGAGTGTCTGGGTGTTCCAAGATCTTGAAGGTTCTTTCTCCACCACTCTCACAATCTCTCTCTACAACTTCACAAAAGTCACATCCATTACCACACTTAAATTTTATGTCCATCACCTTCTTTGAGAGTTATAGAACATCTGGAACCAATCAAAAAGGCATTCTGAAATAGTAATATCAGTGACACCATTGTACTACATAGAGTGTCTGTCATGGCAGAAGACATTCAGCAGATTGTGGCAACATGCAATAGATAAGATGCTTCCCAATAATTCCTAGCTAATATTTTATGTGTGGGTTTACAGCCTATAAATGACATTATTTATAACATTATGGTATTTAAAGATATACCTCATGTGGTGGTTTAAAGCTATATGTACTCCAGAAAAAAACGTATTCTTAAATCTAATCTATTCCTGTGGATGTAAACCCATTGTAAGGAGAACCTTTTGATGAGGGTACTTCAAGTAAGGTGTGACCCACCTCATTTGGGATGGATCTTAATCCTATTACTAGAGTCCTTTATAAACAGAATGAATACAAAGAGAGAGAGAAAGCCAGGGAAGCAAGAAGCTGAAATCAACAAAATACACAAGAGAAGGGAGACACCCGCAGATGCTGCCGTGTGCCTTTCCAAGGGGCAGAGGAGCTAAGGATGGCCAGCAGTCAGTCTTTGGAAGAAAGCATCACCTTGATGATGCCTTTATTTGGACATTTTCTCAGCCTCATACTGTAAGCTAATAATTTCCCATTGTATAAGCCAACCCATTTCATGGTATATTCTTTGAGCAGCCTAGGAAACTAAAACAACTGGTAAAGAAAAAAATGCAGAGAAATTAATTCTTTGGAAAAATGTAATCACATTGATTTGTTCCCATGCTGAGAATGGTACATTTGTAGCAATAAGGAAAGATAATACAGAGATGTAGAAGTAGAATTTTTGTTTGCTCTTTCCCATGTCAAGGCTGCTATAATAGGGTCTCCCAGCTTCATGTGTGAGTATGTGTGCTGGGGTCTAAGAGGTTGTCTTGATTTCTATAATATATTGGATGTTACCATTAAAATGGCAAATGCTGAATCCAAGGAATAAATTGTATACATTTTTGTTTTTTTTAGACAATTTGTAAAAAATAGGTCCAATACAGCTGATTGGATTATAATGAAGGCTGACTTTTAAATTAGGCTAAACAGCAGTCAATTTCAATAACTAAATAAGCAATAACTGTTGTACGTAGATTTTGATGACTATATATTTAAATGTATTTTAGGCGCAAAATACGATAAAAACATACATTTAAACACATTACGAAGGGAAATATACATTCACATTAATAATATTTCATTTACAACATGCTTTCTGAGCATATCAAATTTCTCGGGGTGGTTCTAGTGAAAGAATGAAAAGTAATATGGAAGAGGGATAAACATCGCATAAGCTTATATACATATACACGCACGTAAGAGAAAGTGAGTGACTCTTATGAACTGTTATTGCAAATCAGATGGTTTCAATCTTTGTTTTTAGTAAATTAAAAAAGAGGACAAAATTTGTTATCTGTAGGGTATAATCAATTTCAAATATACATAGGCTATACATGGAGGTTCCATATTAGATCTACTTACCAATACATGGTGAGAAAAGCTGAAAACTAAAGATAAAACAATGAAGAAAACTGGAGATTAGCTGCATCAGGAGGATTTTTCCATCCTTAGGAGCAGAGGCACAGAGGAAATAATTCATATATCTAAAATTTAAAGGCAGGAGCCTCCAGGCAGGATCAAATTGACCATAGGGGGATATGGGGAGGCTGTGCCCAGTAGAAAGTGGGACTGCCATGTAGAAGCTGACCAAACTAGAGAATACAAGTGAAAAGTGTAAAATGGTCAACTAATGGCACTTACGATTATTTCTACACAAAACATGAGTCTAAGGCATATACTCTCAGTCTGATTTTTGTGGTGTAGAAGATCTAATTGACTTTGTAAAGCACAAAATTCATGGAAAAAAATTCTATATAAACTCTTAATAGACTATTCTGATTCTCCCTTCCTGAAGAAACAAGAAAGTAAATATAATACATTTGCTCCAAAAATAGGAGTCATTATGCAATAACCCAATAACATTAAGTTTATCCCTAAATATTTCATTCGTTTTGAGTCTATTGTAAATTGAATTGTATTCTTAACTTTCATTTTTTGGATTGCTACACTAATTTTAATACTAGAAACACTGCTCATAGTTAAGCAAATTTCAGTACTTAGTCTGTCAATAAAAGACATACAACCAAAATAACATGAATTTAAAGCAGCTATAAATTCTAAAAATTAAAAAAAAAATCTCTGAATTGTTTTACTGTTTTGGGTTTTAGTCCACCTGATTCATAGTTCAGAGTAGTTTGCTACATGTTTTCATGATGAAATCAATGAACAGATTATTTTTTTGAACATATGTATATATATGTGTGTTGTGTATGTGTGTATGCAATTATAGAATGTTCAGTATAAAAAGAACTTTGACTACAGAGTTCAACAGAAAAGAGATCTCCAAATCATTGGTCTATATGTGTTATATACCTTTGGCACTTCATTAAAAATTCGATTTTGCTTAATAGGAAGTAAGATAATTAATTCTTTTGAATTATAAATGTATGCTGTGGAGAGCCATTAATTTTTTTAGATCAAAAAAAGTCTCCCAGAACACTGTATATTTTTACAGAGCATAACCCTTGTTTAATATGAGTCTTAAATAATTAGACTGACATTATACATAGGTCATTTTAAATGTATAAATGACATTTGAAGATATAGTTTTCCAAACAGTGTTTTAAATATTTAAATAGAGCCATCATGCATTTTATTGTCAGCTTCTTCCACTTTAAGAGGAAAAGAAACTTTGCAAACTGAATATATTTTAAGTTTGATAAAGTAATCAGCATCTATATGTGACACTTAAATTATTAGATATTGTTCTAGTTTGCTAATGCTGCCAGAATGCAAAACACCAGAGATGGATTGGCTTTTATAAAAGGGGGTTTATTTGGTTACACAGTTACAGTCTTAAGGCCATAAAGTGTCCAAGGTAACACATCAGTAATTGGGTACCTTCACTGGAGGATGGCCAATGGTGTCCGGAAAACCTCTGTTAGCTGGGAAGGCGCATGGCTGGCGTCTGCTCCAAAGTTCTGGTTTCAAAATGGCTTTCTCCCAACACGTTCCACTCTAGGCTGCAGTTCCTCAAAAATATCGCTCTTAGTTGCACTTGGGGTATTTGTCCTCTCTTAGCTCCTCTGGAGCAAAAGTCTGCTTTCAATGGCCATCTTCAAAATGTCTTTCATCTGCAGCTCCTGTGCTTTCTTCAAAATGTCCTTCTTGGCTGTAGCTCCTCTTCAAAATGTTACTCACAGCTGCACTGAGTTCCCTCTGCCTATCAGCTCATTTATATGGTTCCAATGATCAAGGCCCACCCTGAATGGGCCGTATCTCATCAGAGTTGTCACCTACAGTTGGGTGGGGCGCATTTCCATGCAAACAACCTAATCCAAACATTCCAACTTAATACCCACTTATATGTCTTCCCCACAAGATTGCATCAAAGAATATAGCTTTTTCTGTGGGACATAATACATTCAAACCAGCACAGATACTAAATTTTCTAAACATTATTTTACTAAATAGTAATGAACTCCACATCACTAGGCATACATCAAACATCAAGAAAGGAAACTACTGCTGATAGATAGCAATAATTAGACAGCCAGCTTTGCTCAAATTACTATAATGAACTAAAACCAATGCAAGATCAACATAGAGCTCTCTAAGTAAACAAGTAAGTCTTTGATTTATAGCCTTTGTCAACACTACCAAAATCACAAGAATTTGAATACTTGGCCTTAAAAGAATGGAAGTTAATTTTCTCCAACGTAATTGATGCAATTAAATTCGCAAAGCAAATATTTTTTACAGGTTCAGTTGAAGATATGTGGAAAAAGTACAAGGACATGGCAGGAAAACTGGAAAAAAAGCAAATACTTTTGATATCTTGAGCCATGCATCCTGGGTCACTTAAGGAATTTTATTTTCCTTTAGTGAAACAGTAACATGTTTCAAAATGATCTATAAAATACTAAAGCAGGAAAGAAAATTTACTTAGCTCTTCACTGTGATAACATGTAGATGTTCCTGGAGGTAAAATCCTTAAAAGTGTGGGGTGACAAAAGCTCTTTCTGAACATTTCATTGATAATCTAAATATCGTATAAATTTTTAAAATGTAGATTATTGATGTTTTATAAGCAATGGTTAGAAAGTGTTCATTCATTCAGTCATAGCAAGACAATCTTTCCTTAAGCCTGTGTCTTTCTGGTATCCCACCTGTTAGCAAATCATTATTTGAGTTTCAAGGGTTTCCTTTACTAGGGCAGAAATGGCTTTAATATATGCTCAATATCAAATCAATTGTTATGCATTGTGACAGGCACTGAGCTTATGAGCAAATTATTGATGGATTAGGTTTGTGATCTATAAACTGATCAGTAGAGCAAGTTTGAGTGCACAAACCCCATAAATTAACCATAAAGACAAAAAGTCTTATTGTAAATTGGTGGCCATAAACTTCAAGAAAACTCCCAAGTATACTAGGCAATTTTACTATATTTGCCTATGTTTTTCACTTTTCTACTCTGCTAGGCAGTTTTTCAGACCCTCTCCCTGAGCAAAATTTCAAGACCTTGTTACCCCAATTCTCCATATGCACTCAAAGCTACTTACGTCAGAAAATTCAAGCCATATAGGAACATCTGTGAATTCCCACATTTCATTTACTCTCTACCAGCACACTTACCTATATTTTCTGCTTCATCAACTCTTGCCATACATCATATTTCCATATTCCCTCAGTTAACAATTTCTTCCATTTGAGCACTAAATCCTACTACCTCTCTTCTAATTAAGGCCACTACTTTACAAAACTCCCCCCCCCCCCTTTTTGGTAATTTTTGTTGGAAGCTTGGTAATGGGAACTGAGATCAATACATCTTCATACGATGTTTTATGTTAAAGTTAATAAATTTGGCCTGTGCTTAAAGTTTTTTGTAGCTGTAGATACCAGAAGCTTCTGTTTCTTCTAGTGTCTTGTTTATATCTTCCCTGTTGTCTTTGGGTTTCCCCAAGAACATCTCCTTTAAAATACGATTTGTGTCTTGTCCTTTCACCTGTAACCCACTATTATCTTATTGCAGCTCTGTTGATGTGGTGGTAAGGTGTGAGGGAGAGAAAGCTTTATATAATCTTATAATTAAACTTCATTTTTTAATGGGTTTATGTCCCTGTGCTATGACCTTTACAAGTGTTTCTAAGCTTTTTGTTTCCCCACCTGAGGTAAGACAGAAAGCCTAAAGGGATCTGGAATCCAGGAAATGCCTGGGATCAGGCTTTAATAGTCTTTTCTCTTGGAGAGTGGGCTTTGCTTATGAAGAAGACTGTGAATGTATTTCAAAGTGATTAATTTTCCCTTCCCCTGCCAAGGGCATGAGAGGATCTTTCTTGGCTCCTCACTGTGATAACATGAAGATGTTCTTAGAGATAAAACTCATAAAAGTGTGGGGTGTCATAGGACAGTGGTCCCCAGGAATTTCTGACTCACATGCTAGTTCAGACTCAGCCTCAAAATCACCATTTACTGTTCCTACAAGTGCATGGCTCCAGTGGCTTCTGCTTTAAATAAACAGATCTCTTCCATGACTCTCTGGATTCACATGCCGCTCCAGATTTCAGGGTAGATATTGTTCTGTGGCACTTGGGATATTTCCAAGAAAAGTAACTGATTTTCGGTTTGGTCAGCCTTTTCTTTTTGTGAGGGCAGGGATTAGGACTTTTGACCTCTTTCCACATTTGAACTGAATCTAAAAGTCTCCATCTGTTTTTCTCTTCATCAATTCTCCACTCCCCTGGGGTCAATTCCATTATCATACAAACATACTGCTAATGCTATCACTCAGTGTAAACTTCTGCTGACCCATTTACTTCTGCTTTTGAATCAAAACTTCTTCAGAACACAAACACGTTCTGTAATGGATTTCTCTAACTCTTCTTCATCCATTATCTTATCAACCCATTCTAATCTGGCAGTCACCACTATGACTTCACCAAAACTTTTTTGTCAATTTCACCAATGTCCACCCATACCTGACCTATCAATCTCATGTGACAAATCTGATCACTCACTACTTAAATACATTTCATTCACTCGGTTTCCAGATCACCTCACAGTCTATTTTCTCCCATCTCAATTCTGTTTCATTTTCTTCTCCATTACTTCTTAAAGTTATAAAATTGCTGCTCTAAAATATTTGTGTAGAACGTTGTTTTCAATTCTCCTGAGTATACATTTCAGATTGGAATTACTTACTCATAGTGCATAATAATCCTTTTAATATGCTGCTGGATTGAGTTTTCTGGCATTTTGTTAAGGATTTTTGAATGTGTAATTATTAGGGACACTGGTCTGTTGTTGTCCTTTATGGTGCTATTATTGGTATTAGAGTAATACAGGCTTTATAGAACAACTGTGGAAGCATAACCTTCTCTATTTTTTAGCAAAGTTTGACAAAGACTGATTTTTTTTATGATAGATTCAATGAAATAGCCATTTGGTCCCATTCCTTTTTGTTGTTGGGAGGTTTCTGACTATCTGTTATAGATGTATTTAAATTTTCTAATTCTTCTTGAGTCAGTTTTAGCAGTTTGTTTCCAGGACTTTATCCATATCATCTAGGTTTTCTAACTTGATGGCATACAATTGTTCATAGTATTCTCTTATACGCATTTTTTATTCCTGTCAATGTTAGTAGTACTGTTCCTACTTTATTGTTGATTTTAGTAGTTTAGGTGTTTTTTTGTAATTGGTCAGTCAAGCCAAAAGTTTGTCAATTTTGTTGATCTTTTCAAAGAGCCAATTTTTGGTTTCATTGATTCTGTTTTCCTATTTCACTTATATCCACTCTAAACTTTATTTCATTCCTTCTGCTGGCTTTGAGTTTGCTCTTTTTTTTTTTTCTATTTCATTGAGGTGGGAGGTCAGGTTGTTGATTTGAGATCGTTCTTCTTTAATGTAGGCCTAGGTACAAATTTCCCTGAGCATTACTTTTGCTTCATTCCATTAGTTTTGGTATGTTTTCTTTTCATTTCCATTAACCTGCAAACATTTTCTAACTTCTTTGATGCACTGCTTAAGAGTATATTTTTTTAACTTCCACGTATTTGCCAATTTTCCCTCTATTGATTTCTAATTTCATTCCATTGTGGTCAGAGATAATACTTTGTTTGATTTCAATCTTTTAAAATTTATTGACATATTTTGTGGCCTAACATGGTCTATCTAGAGTGTCCCATTTGCACTTGAGAAGAATGTGTATTCTGTTGTGGTTGGATAGAACATTCTGTAAGATCTAGGTGCTTTACATGTTACTCAAATCTTCTGCTTCTTGGTTTATCTTTTGTCAACAGAAAGTTGGGGTGTTGAAGCCTCCAAATACCACTGTTATTTTCCCCTTCACCTATCATTTTTGCTTCATATATGTTGAGAGTTTGCTGTTAGGTACATTTATAATTGCTATATCTTCTTGATGGATTAACCCTTTTATCAATATATAATGTCCTTATTTATCTTTTATAGCAATTCTTGCCTTCACATAAGTGTGAAAATATCTCTTCAAGTCCCTACTTTCAATTCTTCTGGTTTTATACCTATAGTGAGATTGATGGGTCATATGGTAATTCTATACTTAGCTTTCTGAAGAACTGGCAAACCATCCTCCACAGCTGCTGCAACATTTTACATTCACACCAGCAATGAATGAGAGGTCCTATTTCTCCATATACTCTCCAACACTTGTAGATTTTGGGTTTTGTTTTAATAGAAGCCTTTCTAGTGAGTATGAAATGTCTCATTGGTTTTGATAGGCAATTCCCTAATAGCCAGTGATGTTGAGCATCTTTTCATGTGCTTTTTAGCCATTTGTATATCCTCTTTGAAGAAATGTCTATTCAAGCTTTTTACCCATTTTTAATTGGGTTGTTTGTCTTTTTATTGTTGAACTACAGGATTTCTTTGTATTTTCTGGATAGTAAAACTTTATTGGATATGTGATTTCTAAATATTATCTCCCATGGGTAAATTGTCTTTTCACTTTTGTGAACAAAGTCCTTTGAGACCCAAAGTTTTCAATTTTGAGGATATTGCATTTATCCTTTTTCTTTCTCTGTCATTGCTTGTGCTTCGGGTGTAAAGTCTAAGAAACAATGGCCTAACAGAGGACACTGCAGATGTTTTCCTACATTTTCTTCTAGGAGTTTTATACTTCTGGTTTTTATATTTAGGTCTTTGCTCCATTTTGAGTTAATTTTTGTACATGTTTTGAGATCAGGGATTTTTTTTTCATTCTTTTGCATATGGATATCCAGTTCTCCCACACCACTTTTTGAGGACATTATTCTTTTCCAATTGAATTTACTTGCTAATCTAGTCAAAAATCAGGCAAAAAAAAAAAAAAAGTAAAAAACAAAAACAAAAATCAATGGCCATAGAAGTGAGAGTCCATTTCTGAACTCTCAATTCAATTCCATTGGTTAATATATCTGTCCTTGTTCCAGTACTATGCTGTTTTTACCACTGTAGTTTTTTAATATGCTTTAAAGTCAGGAAGTGTGAGTCCTCCAACTTAGTTCTTTCACAAGATATTTTGCCTATTCAGGGTCCTTAACCTTCCAAATAAATTTGATAATTGGCTTTCCATTTCTGCAAAGTAGGCTGTTGGGATTTTTATTGGCATTAATTTGAATCTGTAAATCATTTTGAATAAAATTGACATTTTAATGATAGTCTTCCAATCCATAAACAGGAATGGTCCTTCCATTTATTTAAGTCGTCTTTGATTTCTTTTAACAATGTTTGGTAATTTCCTTTACATCACTGTTTAAATTTATTCCTAGTTATTTGTTTCTTTTAGTTGCTGTTGTAAATGGATTGTTTTTCTTGATTTCTTCCTCAGATTGCTCCTTACTAGTGTATAGAAACACCACTGATTTTTGCATGTTGATTTTGTACCCCACCACACTGCTGAATTCATTTATTAGCTCAAGCAGATTTACTATAGATTTTCTGGGGGCTTTCTATATATAGGATCATGTGATCTGCAAATAGTAAAAATTTTACTTTTTCTTTTTTAATTCAGTTGTCTTTTATTTCTTTTTCTTGCCTAATTGCTCTGGCTAGAACTTACAGTACAATATTGAAAAATAGGACTAGAAGGGAAATATTTTTATCACAAATGGATGTTGAATTTTGTCCAGTGCCTTTTTGGCATCAGTGGAGATGATCATGTGTTTTCTTTTTCCCTTCCTTTTGTTAATGGGGTTTATTATATTGATTGATTTTCTTATGCTTAACCACATACATTGGATAAAATACACTTTATTATGATGTATAATATTTTTAATGTGCTGTTGGATTCAGTTTGCAAGTATGTTATTGTTCTGGTTTGCTAATGCTTCTGTTATGCAAAATACCAGAAGCGGATTGGTTTTTGTAAAGGGGGTTTATTTGGTTACAAAGTTATAGTCTTAAGGCCATAAGTGTCCAAGGTAAGACTTCAACAATAGGGTACCTCCACTGAAGGATGATCATTGGTGTCCAGAAGACCTCTGTTATCTTGGAAAGCATGTGGCTGGTGTCTGCTTGCTCCCAGATTGTGTTTCAGCTCCTCTCTCAGCTCCCATGTGTTCTTCAAAATGTTGCTCTTGGGCATTTTTCCTCTCTTAGCTTCTCCAGAGAAAAGTGTCAACAGAAATCTGTTTTCAACAGCCATCTCCAAAATGACTCTGTAACCTTCAGCTGCTCTCCAAAATGTCACTCTCAGTTGCTCTGAGTTCCTTCTGCTTGTCAGCTCTTTAAATGTCTCCAGTGATTTAATTCAGACCCACCCTGAATGGGTAGGAAAATACCTCCATAGACATTATCCAACCAAACGTCTTGCCCACAGTTGATTGAGTCACATCTCCATGGATACACTCAATCAATAGGTTCCAACCTAATCAACACTAATACATCTGCCCCCAACAAGATTGCATCAAAGAACATGGCATCTGGGGGGGGGGGCATAATACATCCAAACTGGCAGTTTTTGAGGATTTTAGTACCTATATTCAAAAGAGAAATTGATGGTAATTTTATTTCCTCATGGTATATTTATCTGTCTTTGGTATGAGGAAAACGTTGTCCTCCTAAGGTGAGATAGGTAGTGTTTTCTCCTATTTAATTTTTTTGGAAGAATTTGAGTGGGGTTGGTATTAAGTCTTCTTGGAATGATGATAAAATTCACCTGTTAAGCCATCTGGTCAGGGATTTTCTTTGTTGGGGGGTTTTTGATGAGTGATTCAAGCTCTTTACTTGTAATTGGTCTATTTAGGTCTTCTATGGTGTCTAGAGCCAGTGTGTGTTTTTTTGTGTGTGTTTCCAGGAATTTTTCCATTTCATCTAGGTAGTCTGATTTCTTGGTTTACATTTGTTCATGGTATCCCATTATGCTCTTTATTTCTCTGGGGTCAGTAGCAATGTCTGTACTCTCATTTATGATTTTATTTATTTGCATCTTCTCTCTTTTTCTTCTTTGTTGAGATAAGGTTTTGTCAATTTTATTAATCTTTTCAAAGAACCAACTTTTAGTCTTGTTAAATCTCTATTTTTCTTTATTCTCTATTTCATGCATTTTTGCTCTAATTTTCTTGCCTTTTTCCTTATGATTGCTTTGGGTTTGGTTTGCTTTTCTTTTTCTAGTTCTTCAGTGTGTGAAGTTAGGTATTTGCTGTTAGCTCTTTATTCTTTTCTAATATAAGTATTTAGGGCTATAAATTTGCCTCTCAGAACTGCTTTCACTGCATTCTATAAGTTTGATGTGTTATGTTCTCCTTTTCAATTGTCTCAAGATATTTACTATTTTCCCTTGCTCCTTCTTCTTTGACCAACTGATTGTTTAAGCATGTGTTATCTAATGTTTGTGTGTGTAAACTTTCCAGTTCTCTACCTGTTATTGATTTCCAGATTCATTCCAATAAGATCTGAGAAAATACATTGCATAATTTCAATATTTTAAAATTTGTTGAGACCTTTTGTGACCCAACCTGTGGTTTATCCCAGGGAATGATCCATGTTCACTTGAGAAGAATGTATATCCTTCTCTTTGGGGGTGCAAAGTTCTGTATTTGTCTGTTAGGTCTAGTGCTTCTATCACAGTATTCAAATTCTCTGTTTCTGTATTAAACTTCTGCCCAGATGTTCTATCTATTGATGACAGTAGTTTATTAAAGTCTCCAACTATTGTTGTAGAAAAGCCTATTACTCCCTTAGTTTTACCAATGTTTGCCTGATTTATTTTGGGGTACTGTTGTTCAATGCATAAATATTTGTGATTGTTATTTCTTCTTGATTGATTGCCCCATTTATTAATATATAGTGTCCTTTTTTATCTTATAATACAGCTTTTGACTTAAAATCTGTTTTGTCTGGTATTAGTATAAATATATCATCCTTTTTTTGGTTACTCTTTGAATGGAATATCTTCTCCCATCTTTCACTTTCAACCCATTTGTGTCTGTGGGTGAGTCTAAGGTAAGTCTCTTTTAAACAACATATAGTTGGATCATGCTTTTTTAAATCTATTCTGCCCAGTATATGTCTTTTGGTTGGGGATTTTATTCCATTAACATTCATTAATATTACTCTAAGTCACTCTTGCCTGTCTTTTCTATTCAACCTGTGGAATTCCCTTTGATAATTTCGTAGGGCTGGCCTTTGCTGACAAACTCTCAGATTCTGTTAATCAGTGAATATTTTAAATGCTCCCTCACTTTTGAAGGACAGTTTTGCTGAATAAAGAATTTTTGGCTGGCAGTTTTTTTCTCTTTCATAATCTTAAACATTTCATTCATTGCCTTCTTGCTTCCATGCTTTCTGATGAGAAATCACCCCTTAGTCTTATTGACGATGTCTTGTATGTGATGAAATGCTTTTCTCTTGCTTTCAGAATTCTCCCTTTATCTTTGGCATTTGACATCATGATTAGTATGTATGTATGTGACTCAGAGTAGATCTATCAGTGCTTATTCTGTTAGGAGTACATTGTGCTTCTTGGACATGTATATTTATGTCTTTCATAACAGTTGGGAAATTACCACTATTTTCTCATATTTTCTTTTTGCCTCTTTTTCCTTCTGGGACTCTGACGATGCATATGCTTTGGCACTTCACATTGTCACTCAATTCCCTGTGACACTGCTCATTTTTTTCTGTTCTTTTTTCTATCTATTCTTCTGACTACATGATTTCAATTGTCTTGCCTTCTAGGTCTTTGATTCTTTCTTTTGCCTGTTCAAATCTGTTGTTCTATGCCTCTAGTATTTTTAATCTCTACTATTGTGCCTCTCACACCCATAATTTCTGTTATATTTCTTTTTAAACTTTCATGTTCTTCTTCAAGGTCCCACATTGACTTCTTAATATCCTTTAGCTCTATGTCAATATTCATCTCCTTGAATTGATTTAGGAGTTTTACTAGAACTCCTTTGCTTAGTTTTTCCAAATTCTTTGTTTTCTCTAATATTTTAATTTGTCCCTTGACTGAGTCATTATTCCTATTCCTTAATATGACCTGTAATTTTTTGCTGATGCCTGAACATCTCATTATTTTGATGTGTTTCTCCCTCTTGTCTAAGGCTTTATTGTTGATTGGCTTTGTGTTAAGGTTCTTCATTGACTTTTGATCCCATTTATTGTAGACTTTTAGAATAACCCATGTTTAACTGTTCAGATTTTCTCAGTTCTTCTTCATCTGATTCTTGCCCTTGGTATGCCATTCAATGTTTAAGGTTACACTTTTTGTGCAATTATTTTACCTCCAGGAGAAAATTTCCTTTCCTCTGATCCTTTTCTAGGAATCTTGATCTGTTCTGTTTGTTTTGTTTGCAGAATTTTCTACCAAGGTCCCATTGGTTGTTTAAATTCTCTCCCTTCAGTGTCCTTTTACTGTATACTACTAACAGCAGTTAAGTCCACTCCTTCCTTTTACTTTCTGTGAGGCTTGTCTGACTCCAGTTTCTTTCTTGTTAGGTATTCTGCCCTGGGGATCCAGGTAGGGTCAATCCAGAAAGGTGGGTCAATCTACCATGTCTGCTTTGCATTTAGGTCATTTCTATATGTTACTCCTCAACAACTTATGTTTTGCCCTAGGTCTCTGCAGACTTGGGTCCCTGTGCTTGGATATGTGTGGGGTTCTTATTTGTTGATGTGAGTGGCTTTATAGTCTTCCTCCATGGCAGGAGGAACCTGAACCATGCTGCCTATGTGCAACTCCCAAACTTCACAGGATAGAGTGAGGGAGAAGTGTACAGAATGGCGTGTCTGGGAGTCAAATCTACCACTTGATCTTGGAAATTATTTTTCTTTTTATTTGATTGTTCTCCAGCCTTTATTATCTATAAGAGTTCCAATCAAGTGAGATATGTCCTTTTATTTGTTGACACTGAGTGTAGATTTTCCAGAGAATATTGTACATTACTATGTTCATGACTATTGTATTACTATGTCATCACATTACTATGTTGATGACAATATTCAATCTCCCTCATTTTTGACAAAATGTCTCACCAGATATAAATTTATTGGATGGCAATTATTTTCTCTCAAGTCTTTAAATATTTTAACCAACTGCCTCCATTTCTCCACAGTTTATAATGAGAAATTGGCACTTAATCTAATAGAGATTCCTCTGTAAATATTTTACATTACCATGTTAATGACAATAGTCAATCTTTCTCATTTAAAAAATAACTCACCAGATATAAATTTTAGTTGAAAATTATTTTCTCTTGGGTCTTTAAGTGTATTAACCAATTTCCTTTTTCTCCATGGTTTATAATGAGAAATTGGCATTTAATCTAATAGAGATTCCTTTGTCCTTAGAACATTGTTTTTCTATTGCAGCTTATTTTTTTTTCCTTGTTGACATGTTTTTATTTGGGTTTTTGAATTTTTTCTATTCAGACAGATAAGTACCAAATTATTTACAAAACGTAAATGATAGTACCATTCTGGCATTTACTTATTTTTTTCTTATATAGGCATACAGAAAATAATGCTCAACTAGAACAGTTACACGACAAGTTCCTCCTTCCATTCCCAACCCTCCCCTCTTTCCTAGAGGCAACCAACATTACTAGTTCTTTGGCAGACTTCAAGAAATTTCCTGTGTGTGTTTGTGTATGTGTGTGTATCTTTTTTATTTACACTAATGTTGCACACTATACAATCTATTCTGTAATTTGCTTTTCCTAAAAACACTATATCTCAGAGATGGGCCTATATCATGCACTTCTTTTTGACATGCATAGATTCCATTGTAGAGTCCCCATAATTTCTTAACCATTTCACTATTGCTGAATATTTCAAAACTCTTTATTTAATCTTTACATTTGACAGTTTGACCAACATGTGTCTGGGCATATTTTTCTTCAAGTTTGCCCCGTTTCATGTTTGTTGAGCTTCTTGGATGTGCACATTCACATCTTTTGCCAAGTTGGGAGCATTCTGTCATTATTTCTTTGAATATTCCTCTGCTTCTTTCTCTCATTCTTCTGCCTCTGAGATTCCCAAAATTCATATATTGGTACACCTGATGGTTTCCCACAGGTCTCAGGATATTTTTATTTTTATTTATTTCTAATTTTTTTCCTGTTACCCAGTATGACTCATTTCAGTTGTCCTGTCTTTGAGTTTTCTGATTTGTTCTTTTGCCAGCTCCAATCTGGTGTTGAAACCCTCTTGGGAATTTTTCATTTCTGTTATTATTGACATCAATTTCAGTAATTATGTATGATTCCATTTTAAATTTTCTATCTCTTTATTGAAATTCTTATATTGTTCATTGTTTTCCTTATATCATTTAGTTCTTTCTCTGTATTTTCCTTCATCTTCTTGAGCATATTGAAGATCATTTTTTTAAAAGTCTTTGTCTAGTATGTCCATAATCTTTTCTTCTTCTTTGATGTTTTCTGGACATTTATCTTCTTGCTTTGGATGGGCAATCATTTTCAATTTCTTTGTTTATCTTTTTCTGCATGCTGTATATTTTAATATTTGTAAATATTAACTCTGGGATTTAGTTCCTGAGTTGACTGTTTATAATATTTGTATCCATATAGTGATATGACAGAGATTTTTTAGAGAAATAGCTATTATATCCCACCCTACACCAGGGAACAGGGTTAAGTACTGCACTGATGCATGCTACGACACTGGGTTCGGGGTGAGTGGGCAAAAGTAGTCACTGCCCAGAGAGTGCAATACACTTGTGTTTAGTATGATTTAACAGCCTCTTTCTCCTGTTTTTCCAATGATGATTCATTGTGTTTTACTAGACATCAGTGCTTCAAAATAGTTGATGCAGACAGCTCCTCCTTGTTTAAAGTTGATCTGGTGGAGGGACTGACTCCTGGAACTTCCTATTCCACCATTGTTCCATGATCTGCTTACTTTTGTGCCTCTTTAAGCACAAAGCAGAATTAAAATTTTCCTTCTACATTATTTGTGACAATTAATAAAGTAGGAAATATTTGCTCCAAATTATGAAAAACATTGTTTTAATGATCAATTTCAAAATTATTATCTGCATTCATGGAAGACAATAAAATTGTCATGGAAGACATTTCAATATGTATAAGAGATATTTGGATTTGAAATGATGCTAAATCTTTCACAGAATGTATCACCTAACTGAATTCTGACATTTTAAATAAATGATTTCAAACATCAAATTTAATAGCTTCACAATCACTGTATCTACTTGATTGTACTGAAAGGAAAATATTTTTATACCTGGCAACATTGGCCTAAAAACTTATTTAACATAAAATAGCATATAAATAGTTCTATTTTTTTTTTTCTGTTCATTAGTTTTGGAATGTTTTTACATCAATAAATGTACTTGTGTTTCTTACCATATCTAGAGAACAAGCTTTTCAGATTCACCATAGCAAATACAATTTGTATTCATAAAATTCTGCATTGTCCTTATAAAGCTTGTTACTACAAAGGAGAGGCTAAGCCTACTTAAAATTGTGCCTAACAGTCTCCCCCAGAGAACCGCTTTTGTTGTTAAGATGTGGCCTTTCTAAGCCACCTCGACAGGTGTACCCACTACCCTTCCCCCTACATGGGGCATGACTCCCAGGAGTGTAAATCTCCCTGACAACATGGGACATGACTCCTGGGAATGATCCTGGACTTGGCATCATGGGAGAAGTGAAATGAAACAAAATAATGTTTTATTGGCTGATTGATTTCAAATGGAATCAAGAGGTCATTCTGGGGGTTATTCTTATGCATTATATACATGTCCCTTTTTGGTTTTTTTAGAAGAGCTAGAAGGAAATACCTGAAACTGTTGAACTGTAATCCATTAGCCTTGATTCTTGAAGATGAGTGCATAACTATGTAGTTTACATGGTGTGACCATGTGATTGTGAAACCCTTGTGACTCACACTCCCTTTATCCGATGTATGGACAGTTGAATAGAAAAATGGAGACAAAAAAGTAAATGAGTAATAGCGGTTTGGGGGTATGGGATGTTTTAGGTGTTCTTTTAGCTTTTATTTTTATTTTTATTCCTATTTTTATTTTTATTACTTTTTTGGAGTAATTAAAGTGTTCAAAGATTGGAGCAATGAATGCACAACTATATGATGATACTGTGAACAACTGATTATACGCTTTGGATGATTGCATGGTATGTGACTATATCTCAATAAAATTACAGAAAAAAATAATAAAAAATATCTACATGTAAATTTAACTAGTTTTTCATATTGCAGGAAAAAAGCTACTAATAAACCTATCAAAGATATCTAAGGACTTTCAAGAAAAAAACTACATAGAAAATTGTAAAAATATAGAAAAACTGAACACTACTATCAACTAAATTGACTTAATTGACATTTATGGTGCACTCAATAGAAATAGAGCAGAATTCATTCTTTCAGGGCCTGATAGACTATATAACACACCACATTTTGTGTTTGCTCATATTGTAAGTTATACAATGAATGGAAGCCAAGCACTGTTCAAAAAACTCTTGAAAAGTTTTTACAAATAAATAAAACACTGTCAGTGTTTCTAAGGTTTTAAATTACAGTGTATTAAATAAATATTTGTTTTACTAATTTTACTACTATTTATATTTGTAACCAACACTAAGAGAGTTTTTATGTTTTGACAAAAATGTTAAATGATATGGGACAATTTTATTGTTTTCCATTGTTTTGCATATTTTCAGCTTGCAGTTATACAGTCTTGCATTACCTTGCAAAGCAAGGTCTGCCTTTACCATTTAAAATCGCATGAAGAAACATGAAATATTTAGGAAAACCTTAATAAAATTTGTGCAAGACTTCTACAATACTGAAAGAAATTAAATTAGTCCAAAATAAATGTGATAAATATAATGCTCTTGGATTGGGAGACTCAATATTAAAATGTAGGCTTCCCCAAATTGACATATAGTTTCAATACAATGTATGACTCATGTTACCATCATCAATGATCTATAAGTTAACAAAGTCAGTGCACACCAGTTCCTCATCTTGCTTGATCTCTTATTGTTATTAAACATAGAACAGCTGTCTGTCTTACACCATCTTCTCTGTTTGTTTGTTTTTACACCCCTCTACACTGATGTTAGCACATTATTCTCTTTCAAAATACTAAAAATGTTCTCCAGGAAATATGAAAATACTCAAAAACCTTAAAGGACATCAAACCATTTTTAAACACTTCAGATAACTAACCAAATTATTAGCAGGCAATTCACATTTAAAAAGTATTTTAGTTCTGCTTACAATTTCTGAAATAAAATTCTCAAATTAAATATGCTAAAAATAAGTTGAGGCACAGTGTGAAAAATCTCCTATTATCATTACAAAACTTATTTCTGTGGATAGCTGTTGAGGGGAAATGCATACATATCCATTATGCATATATTTTCTATAAATTGAGAGAATCTCTCAAAAGTACCTTGCTCCCAATCTCAATATATTTTCAGAAAAAGTCTATAAAAATAAAAGTAGTTTTGAAATAAGTACAGTTACTTCTAGAATAAATAGACAATTTTGCATGTATCCAAAAGGGAGTCTCTATTTCTGGATACAGATAGCACCTTTGAATCTCAACCTACAGAAGAGCTGAGAACATAATGTCCCAGGTTTTTTTTTTTTTTTTTTTTTTTTTTTTTTTTGACAGATGCTCAGGCTGAATGCATCTCTCCCTTTTCAATTATAAACAAACAACAACAACAACAAAAAAAAAAAACCCTGGCTTTTAAATACATATGGTTTGTAAACTTGATAGAAGGACATATATATGTATCTTCGGGATTATGACCAAGAAAGACCATTCAGCTGACAACATATAATATGTCATCACAGGACTACTTGTCTTAAAACTATGTGGTTACACAGAATGGTAAAGGATTAAATCTATTCTTGACATTTGTGCTGTGTTCGTGAATTTATGGATTACTCCAGATTATTCTTTCTCTCACTGACTCTGTTCCAGACACGTTTATAAAAGCTTGTAAAAGTCCATAGATAAATACATGGGCATTTGCTTTTGTTAATGGAATTCTATGGTAATAGTCTTAATGTGGTCATTTGACTGTGTAGGGGAACACAAATAAGTGAAGAGAATGATAGAACATATGGAGGCCCGTATTGCTGTCATTTACAGCTCCATTATGCAGAATAAGTGCTCTCTTTTTTCTTATGTATGCTGCTTTGCAACAGTACATTTATTTGTTAGATAGAAACTTTGTACAAACTATGCAATTTTCAGTATAGGACTGTCACCACAATTTTTGTGATCATATGCAGAATAAATACATAAATAAATTATAAGGACTAAATTGGGTGACTAATGGTAATGCTCATTGACATTTCCACTCAACTCTTTATGACATTTAATTTGGAGGCAATACAAATCTAGGCTACTTCCCTAACAGAATATATATCTATAGGATACTATCATTTCTAGAAAAAAAATCCATCTCCCAATACAATTGCTGTATAGAGAATTTATAAGGTATTAGAGAAATTCGTCAATTTGGTAGATCTGTTTACTTATCCACAAGATGACTTCATATATCATTTCCACCATTTTTACCTTTATATTGTATTGTTGTTACTGCTGTTTTTGTTGTTTTATATTATTATATTATATACCAAGATTTGCTTTTAATCATCTACAGAAATATTATATTATAGACAATACAGACCAGACTTAGTGATGGCATAGTGGGAAAACCAAATAGACATTAACCTGTGTTTAATGCTAAGAGAACTGCTGTTTAACATGTGACCAATTTACCAACCTGTAGTTAAAAGACACAAAATCCACTGATCATTGAACAGTTTTAAATTTTGCTAAGTGCTTTCCTTCCTGTGGACTTATTATATCACTAATTTAAGTTGCCTGACACAATGAAAAATCACGTTATTTATACATAACAGTTTGTTAGTATTAAATGACCATTAAAATTTCTGTTCAACTCTCTATACCCTTAAAAAATGGCATAGAATTTCTGAAATAAAATGACTTTATAGTATAGTAAATGTTAACAAGTACTGCTTTTTTATGCATGTAGTGACAAAGTAATATGAATGACAAATCTTGTGCATTCTGTATAATAATCTTCCTATGGACATTTGTCTTGTTACTCTTCATAACATATATGAGGTTAAATATATTTTATATATGTACTCACATTTTAATTTCAATTAAATAATTTCAAAACTGCACTATTCCATATCATATTTGTCTATAATATAATATATAAAATTATGAAAATATGATTGAAAATATGGAAATTACTTAAAATTCAGTTTTAAATTTGTGGATTTGAAGAATTACAATTGATTAAAATGTAAGAACAAAGAAATCATCTTGAAAAATTAGTTCTACTAATTGAAAGTGCTCTTAATTAACAGGACACTTGAAACTTACATTTGACTGCACTTGATGCCTTAAAATAATAAGAAGCATTATCTTCCCATCTATGAGAAATTATAATATTTTCTTACCATTTTCTTCTGATAAATATCTATTTAAAACAATGTTTAAGTCTCTAATTTCTGTAACAGCATTGAAGGTGTATTTTTCAATACTTTTATTAGTGAACATTGATCTTAATTTCCAATTTGTAGGGTTTTATTTTTTAAAAATATAGAACCTTACATCAACTGATACAAAGAACACATGGATTTAAGTGATTACAAAATTGGAAAGCACAGCATGAAATAGTCTTAATTTGAATTTAATATTTAATCATGAGTTTTCAGAATTGCAGTCAGCATTTTGCTAACTCAGAACAAGATTGCTTTGCACTAAAAAATTTTACTGTAATAAACAGATGACATAGATACACTAACAGCTGATAACTGCCAACAAGAGAGCAGAGCAATATGCTGCCAGAGAAGCCTCAAATAGAAATACAGAAATCTATCATATCATCAGTTGATTTGGGTCAAAATTGATGAATAACAAAAACAGCTAAACTAGGCAACTCTAAATATGTGATCTGAATGGAGTTAATGAAAACAAATAACTGAGCTGCTACTGGAACATATGTCTCTTTCATACATTTCTCTATGCTCTCCCCACCGTTTCAGCTCTTCCCACTTCACTTTACCTCTCTGGTCTGTTCTTAACAAGACCTGAGATATTGGTGTTTTTCCCCCTGTGAAGGGAGCAGATCACACTTGAGCAGAAAATTGGGGAACAGAAGAGAAATTGTATTTTGCCATTTGTTACTAGTCAAACCTAAATTAACATTGGATACCACTGATTTAAAAAAATGAGGATTAACGTGTGTGGGGAAACGACTAAGTTGCAAATATAGTATTGCTTCTTTGGGACCCTCTGATGACAGACTTGGTAAATACTAAAAGCCAGAGGAGAAGATTTAGAAAATACTAGCTTTCTGTTAGCTTTTGGTAATAAGAAATAAAAAAAAAAAATTAAAAAAAATTAGCCACTTAAGGACTATTTCTCCTAAACAAGTTGATAAGTAAAATAAGTTGCAGATATTTTACTCAGTTTGGCATTTGTCTTTATACATTGCTTGTAGTTTTTTGTTGTTGTTGTTGTTTCTTTTGGCCATGCATTTTTAAAAACATTTCTCTAATTGCTTCTGGCCATTGGAGTCATTGAAAGGAAAGCTTTCTTTCTTCTTGAATATACTGAAACATTTCTGTAATTATAAAGGAAATTTCCCTATTTGAATAATAACAATAATAACTAACATCTCCCAAAAATTTATATGTGCCAGGCACCATGGAAAATTTTTAACTAGTTTATTTCATATATCCCTTCTAATAAAGCCATAAGGCAAATTCTTTTATTATCCCCATTTACAGATGAAAAAAGTGAGGTTCAAAAATTTACAGTGCCAAAAAGACCTTGCTGAGAAATGGCAGAATTAGAATTCAGAACCCTGTGTCTGACTCTGGAGCCCACATACATATGTGAAACCACCTCAGAGTGCTTATTGAGACTGTACTTTGAGAGTATAGCTCTGGTTCTTTTCCATTTGACTTCTTTGAACTGGGAGTGGTGCATTAAATTTACCTATTATCAGTATATTTGTATTGAACTCCTTTATCTAATTGCTGAGCTACGTCTAAGCAGATATTAGTAACTACTTTATTTTCATTATGAATTGTGGATTTTAGCATTTTTATAGTTTGTTTTTTTTCCTAGTAGAAACCCTACCCCTGGTTCTTATTACTAACATTTATCTGGTATGTCTTGTCTACACCTCCTGTTTTTTAGATTTTTTTAATCATTAAATTAACCTACAAATTTTCTTTTTAATCCTCATTCTTTTTTAGATTTTGGTTATTACTTACCTCAAGGCAAGCTTGTATACCTTGAATGAGTAATGGAGCAAAATTATTTGATAACCTTGAGAGTTAACTCAAGAGCTAAGTTTTCATTTTCTTTTACTTTTCTCAGTTCTTGATTGTCATTCCAATGTGATGCCTACAAAAGCCATTGTGTGGGGCATATTTTAGGTAAGAGCTACTGTTGAAATGGTGGAAACTTTTCAGTGTTATCAGCACAATAGGCAATAATTTCTTCTAAGATTATAACATAGTGAAAGGTTTTAATGTTATTATTCATGCCTTTCAAAATGTTGGCAATTGGATTCCAAATGACATTTAGTACAAATTCTTGGATTTTTAACTGTCATAAATTCACAATAAGGTTGTCAAATGCCAATGTGCTAAATATAAGCATGCCAAGAAGCACGTCAAAATATACTACTAATAATACATCCAAAAGTCTTAAAAATAACATACAATTCTTTTACTAACAATAGTTTTTCTCAATTCAAACTAAATTAAAAGTTTCATACACTTCATTGAATGCATATTAAAATGTAGTTAGTTTACCAAAAGGCCACAAGAAGACACATTTACATCATAAGGTTATAAATAATTTGAAAAAACATATATTTGCTTTAACTTAGAACTTCTCCCTTTTCTGTGTTTCACATTCTTTTGCAATTCATTCTAGCTTTTATTCAGGAGCTTACAGTAAATCTATGATTCCTTCAGTGATGAAACTGGAATGTTGTTTTTATAATTTCCAATTCTAAATATTATTTTGTTTCACAAAAGAAACTGATTGTAAGTTTAATTAATTTGACCCTACTTTGTTAGACACTACAACTTGCTAATGTGCTGTTTAATACCAGATTTTTTACTATAAATTTTGCATTTTAAATAGAATACACCCATGTAGCAAGTGTAAGGTAATGTACTCAATATTTTATTATTGTCTGTAATAAAACTGCATCCTACTAATCAAACAGAAACAAACAAACAAAAAACACAATGAAGCAAAAAAAATCCATCAATATAGGACTGACAGGAAAATGTAAAAATATATATTAATAGTGTTTCCAGTGACTGTGTAGATACTGCGTAGTCTGTACAAATCAGTTTATAAGAGGACACTTTAGCTCTGGGAAGAACAGCCTTGAGAGATAATATATGATCTCTTAGTCTGCTGAAAGCCTGAAATCTGAAAATGTTTTGAAGACCACACGTGAATTTCAATACAAGGAAGATGGAAATACATGGCTCAAGATAAATCAGTAACATGGGGGAAGTGAGCAGAAGGCCCAAAGTGAGTCCAAGTTTTAAGTTGTATATCTGGAAAAGGATAAAACATTATTCTTAGAGTTCAAAGTTGTAGTTGGGTATAAATGGAAGAGTGATTGTTTTCAAGGCATGTGGACATGAGAAATTTTGGTTGTAAAGAAAAAGATTCCAGCAGGTGGGAAGTACAGCAGTATGTAGTGAGTGGATAGTACAGTACAAGACTCTGACTTGGGCGCTGAGCTGGTAGGATACTTGAGAAGCAGAGGTAGAGCAGCTGGGGGCAAAATCACCCTATAACTGGCACACTTGAGGTCTAAGATCTATGCAGCAATAGCATCAAGAATACTTTTATGCTGAGAACATGCTGGACTGCCCTAATACTCCTTATGTCCATCCTGTATAAAGAAAGGTATGGCCCTGGTGCCTGGGCCAACACTGTGTTTGTCAATGGTGACTATTAAATTCAGGAGTCAGGATAAGAATGATAGGGGGATGGAAAGTAGACTTTAACATTTGTTTCAGTTCTGTATTTTTCTTCTCCCTGAAGCATTTAATGCCATAGAAAGATGGATAGATGTATATAGAAAAATCAGCATCAGAACTTATTTAAACAGAGAGCTTTTGTTGTTATTCTATAATAAACACTCAACAGATTGAATGAATGAACTTTTGCTATGGAAGGTAAATTATTCCCATGTACTTAGATTGCTCTTAATATTACCATACAGCTAAAGATAGTGTCTACTAAGCTTATCTTGCCAAAGGAAGCATTAGCTAATTTATACTAGCTATGTAGGTGTTCAACCACTCTGTAGAAAGGAGCAGAATTACAAATGTGCTTATTGATCTGCATGTTGACTACTCAAATGGCAGTTCACATTTGGGGCTAATAAAATCACTTAGTCTTTTTGTCTATCAATAGGATTTAACATCCAAGCCCTCAACTCTGCTTTTTTTTTTTTCTCCTTTATAATTCATATATTCAAAACACAAATGCTTTATTAGTATCTGAATCAGTTTCATAAAACATTACAATGCATTTCATCTATTAAATATTACAATTTAATCTTTTCATCATGTATAAATCTTATAGAAGTATTTAATATTCAAGTCGTTTGAAGCCCTGTATACTTCTAACATTTGTACAAGGCTTCTAATTCTATTAATGCAAACACATGGTAAAATCTAGACAGTCAAACATGGACTGAAACTTAGGACTCATAAATAATTTCAAGAATATTTTCTTCTTTAATTAGCTTGTTATATATTATATGAAAGATAAATTGTCTGAATATCTAATAGTGTGTGAAAAGTTATAATTTGGGTGTGATGAAATGAAAAGATAGATGTAAAAGATAGTAACTAGTGCTAGAATGGAGGAAAAACAAAGTAAGTTAGCAAGAGTAGGTGATTTAGTAATCTAAGCAAGATATTTATCTATTCAGAAATTACAGAAATCTGATATTTTTAACATTCGGATATTAAAGGAAAACAATATTCAAGCTTTGATGAAATGACTGAATAGACATTTTCATCTTAATACTGAGATATTTTTGTATGAGTAGGTTAAAAAATTTCTTATATCTTCAGTATCCAAAAGTGATAATAATGAGAAATCTCATGCCAGGATGATGATAAAGCAAAACCAAATATTGAAATAAACAAAAATTAGAGTAGAGATGGAAACTTCCAAATATCAGAGAACAGAGCTTTCAAACATAAATTATTACTTTTATGAAGACTGTACCATAAATGTGCAACATAAGTTGGGAGATTTTCTTTCTAAATGGTGGGCTCGTGTGGCTGCCTATACCCCATTATGTAAAAGGAGGAACGCTTCTTTAAATCCTTCTGTAGTAGAGACTGAATAGTGGGAATGTGTGAGTTACCCAACTTAGTGGTGGAATATATAATTTATTTTACCATATATCCTAGATATTTATATTATCATATATGTTAGAGACTTTTATGGGTTGAGATGTGTCTGCCAAAAAGACATGTTCAAGTTCTACCCCCATACCTGTGAATGTGAATTTATTTGGAAAAAGGGTCTTTGAGGATGTGATTTGTCAAGATAAGGCAAAAACTGAATTATTGGAAGCCCTAATCCTGTATGATGGTTGACCTTATAAAAAGGTCAGATTTGGACACAAATAGACAGAAGGGAGAATGACATGTGACGACTGAGTCAGAAAACACCATGGATTGTAGCAAGTCACTGCCCAAATTCAGGAGAGATGCATGAACAGAATCTTCCTTACAGTCTTCAGAGGAAACCTGGCCTTGCCAACACCTTGATTTCAGATTTCTAGCCCCCAGAACTCTGAGACAGTAAGTTTCTGTTGTATGGAGTCATGCAATGTGTGGTATTTGATATGGCAGCCCTAGGAAACTAAGACAGATACTATTTTAGAAAGTTGAGAAAACAGAAATGCATGGACTCAAATGAAGTATTATAGTCTGTGGTTCTGATTTATTGAGAACAATCTTAATGCATTTTAAATTGATCGTAGAACTAGACTTATTAATTCCTACTCATAGAACCTTCTGTGTTAGCCTGGAGTTTCTTTTTTCCTGCTCAAATTCTGTTTATTCAATTCTGCCATAATCATTTTACATAATCTTTTGCAAAATGTCAAAGTTGATCTAAGAATAAGATCATACAAAATTTTAAGTTAGTCAATACTATGGAAACCAATATGTAGTGGTTTGTGGGAAAAATCATTCTATTTTATATGTGATTAACTGAAAGTTTGATTAAAATGAGAATAAAAAAGATAAAATACACCTAAAAAACATTATATCCTATTATTTTTAATACAATATCTTAAGCCTCATATTCATAACAATTTCCAGACATTGTGTAATACTGTATAATGAAATATAACACTATTAAAAGAGTGAAGAGAGATACTTTACATCGGAGAGAACCTCAATTATAGCAAACATTCCCCAATTTGTTGAAAAAAACTTTTTGAAAAACTGTAGGAAGAAAGAAGATGTGACTTTAATTTGTCTTATGCTTAAAATACAGTATCAACTGTAATTTGCAAAGTAAGCAGTGTTTTATATATAGGTCATTTTCTTACCAATACCAATTCATTTTCTTGCCACTATCCATTTCTTGGAAAAGAGAATATTCTCTTCCTCTAATTCCCTAAGGGCAAATAAAATTGTCTTTGAACACATATGGTACTGTATTTAAACTTTTAATTGCTTAGTTACAAATCTAGATAGAGACCTGTGTTCAGTATTTAGAAGAAAGAAATTTACTATTAAAATTTATCACCAAGTAAACATTGGGAATAAAATATAATATTTTGTTAATGCATTCAAATTCATGTATTTAACATTTCTTGTATGAGACTTTGACCATTTCCCATTTAAAATATCCCATTGAATCTGTATTACCACATTTGTGAGTGTAATTTCCTTATTTTATAATTTTTTAAAAATACAGGAATTTACCTTTAATGAATTCTATGTTTTCAACTTCCTACAACACTGGGAAAACAATGAATCTACATTATTTGACATATTTTTCCTTGTCTGAAACATAGGGAAGCCATCTAATATTTATAGGGATAATTTTGTTTTCCAAAAAGTTAGTCAAGAAAATTAAGACAGAAGTATTTCCAGTTCTAAACTCTGCTTTGTAGTTTTCTAACTGTTTGAAGCTCATAAATTCTTTTAGCTGCAGTTAATAGGTCTTGCAATTTAAAAAATAACTAATAGCTAAAATTATAGTGTAAGTTTATAACTTAACTGTTGTAGGAAGCATATATGCATTTAATTCCATTCCAACAGATCCAATATACAGGATAAATATATGTCTTTAAATGTGTATTTCCATTTTTTCCATCTGTAGGAGGCCATTTCATGAAGCCATCAAAAATATTATTTATAAATATGTAATTTCCTACCTTTTAGATTAAGAAAACAGAAAAATAAATCAATGATCTCAATATTTTAGCTAAATGTTGGATTCTGGTATGCCTGCTATCATCACTAGATGCATTAAGGATCAAATTTCTCTGTGTCACTTCCTTTCCAAAATGTCAGACTGAAGTTCAAGAAAGTCAGTGTCAAGGTGACAGGTCCTTAGGTTTCATGAGTTAAAGATCAGTGTTCCTTCAAATCAAAATTTTGCACTGTGCTGCAACAAACTAAAACATGAGAAATTTCACTTTTTATCTGCTATTTCATCATATGTTTTCTCCTTATTCCCCCATGCCTAGTTGTGCTACACTGTAAACTGTGGATTGTACCACTCCAAACAATTACAAATTTATCTAATACAGAACTCAATTCCAGTTTTATTTTCCTCATTTTTTTTTTCTATTCTCATCACTGTCCTTGAACTGCAAGCCAACTTTATTTGCACAATCTACTAGAAACCACAGATGGCTTGAGATGACTGCGTTCACAAATTGCTAACTATAAAGAGCCAAGTCACCTTAATTTTCCTGGTAGGCATTGTACTGGCAATATCCATTGTCTAATTGTCAGCGGTATGAAACTATTAAAGAGCTAGTAAATACAAAAATGATATCAAATGATATTTGTGCTAATTAGTATTTCTACATCTATCTGCTATCTAAGAGTCATGGCTCATTTACTCAGCTGACATTAGTTCAGAGGAATTCTGTCCATCTGTTTGAATGTATTTTAAAAAGGATCATTTAAGAAAATGAACTTATAAGAACATATGGTAACTAAATTCAGTATGGATTATCCACTGCATTGATTAATTTCAAGAAATTCTCTTATGCAAATACAAATATTCATAAGCCAAAGTTTTCCTTGCAGCATGGATAAAATTGTTCAGAAGGAGGGAAGGAAAATCATGCTTTTCGGCTGTTGTCAGATACACACAGTACTTTCAGTCCTGTTGTATGATATAAGATTGGACCACATATATGCTGCATGTTTCACTTTAAGAGTAAAAATCCTTTTGTATAATGATTTTTAAAATGCTTTGAAGGTTAATGTTTAAAATGGATATTATACACATATTCAACAGATTTGAATTTCTAATATAGGCAGAAGGCAGACTCTGCATTTAATAGATTTAGAGGCTAACCTTTCCTGCACAGAGGGAAAAATGGTGACTATAATACTCTAAATCAAGTTATTTCATTCCCAGGCATGTTTTACTTTCCTTTAAAACCTGATGATCACTCTTGTTGATAACCCGACAATGCACAGTGTCAGAGGATTCCACAATTCTCATCAGGGCACTTTTAGTTGTCATTGAAATTTTGATATACATGTTTGAGTCATTTTATTTTATTTTGTTTACTTTCATTTTATTTTATGAGAAAGACTTTAATATTGTAAAGTGTTAAAGAAAGGGAAGTAAAATAAGAGCTGTGCTATACCTATTTTTAAAATGTTATTTGGTTTCATATGCCTACATATAAAATGTCAGTATCTATAATTCTAGGAAAAATTATAAGCATTCTCCCTATACTACTTTTCATTCACACATTATCTCTTTATAAGCTTTACCCCTAAATTCTAATATTCCCTGTAATCACTATGTCACCAGCCTTCGTTGAACCTTTTCGTTAAACCAGAAAGCCACAAAAAAATTTCAGACATCTAACTGAGACTTGAGGGACGGATAGCACCATCGAGTTTATACAAAAAATTAAAATGTGATGAATGCTGTGGAAAAAACATACTATAAATGAGGCACAAAATAATATAATCTATTCAGTATGGGAAAGGAGCATTGGGAAATTAGTATAATAGTATCTTTCTTTTGTTCTCCCCTAACATGCAATATAAACTCCTCTAAACTTTTTAAATTTTTTATATTGCATAATCAATTAAATTGAAGTATATGAATAGATGGGATACATTTTTTTCATTCAACAAACACTGTCAAAAATGTGTCAGTGTCAGGCATGGTTCTTTCCGCTAGGAATACAATAACAAACAGATTAACTTCTTTGCCTTCAAGGGGCTTACTTTGTTAATGAAAAAAGTGAAATTGATTGTAAATAAATAACTCAGTGAGAAACTGATCAGCAACACCATTGAATACTTGGTTTATTAACCAAAAATACAAAAGGGAAAGGTAAACCCTTGAAAAAACTATTAATCAGTATTTGAAGCAAATGTTTCTTCAGCTTGATTTAAAATGGCAGGGGAGCCTAAAGGAGTTTTATTTCAAACCTAAAATACACACTGCAATGGCCTGGCCTGGTGGTGTTTCTCATGGAACCCATACTTAGAAATTAGTATTACAAAGTGAACACTTTTTGGGGGATTCTATTGGACCTGGTAAGATATAATTTTCTTGTCTTTATTGTATGAAAATACAAGTAGAAATTAGAGAAATTGCTCAAGCAAATTTATCTCAGTGATAGTCAACTTGCTATTATCTATGATTTCTTTCAACAAATTTCACTATCTTGGCCTTTCAGAATCCCATAGTATAATTTAAAAATGAGGAGTATATTCAAAGAGAATGTCTACAGATGCATCCATAAAGGAATAATAAAAGAGACAACAGTGTTTCCCACTCAAACTTACCAAAGTAACATTTTAATTTATTGCTCTTCATTCTAGCCTGTGTAGTGTATGAAGCACAGCTCCTTAGAGGAGGTATAAGGAATAAAGGCCCAGGCAATGCAAATGCAATGGGAGACACATTTTGGAAGCATTTTTCATGAGATATGTTGAATTTTAGGTGTTTAAGCCTTTCTTCAGAGCCAAGTATACCAAGTCACTAGCACACTTGGAGAGAACGCTGCCTTTCAAAACAATTTTTCAATGATGTAGATGCTACTGAAGGCAACAACACTGAAATCAGTGAAGCTGAAGCTAATACATGCATGACATTAAGCTTTTGACACTGCAATAAAGACATTCAAGTATAGAGAAATGACAAGAAAGCAAAGTGCAGACAAAGGTCGGGAACTCCTGACCAATTTTCTTCAAAATCATCATTCAATCCTAGCTTGTCTAATAAAATTTTATTGTTTAATTGTATTTTTTATAAATAAATTATTTACAAAGAAATTTCACTTTTCAATATCTGCATTTATAAGTATGGTGGTTTGGGGTGTCAATAGTAATTAATTTATTTATCTGCATCATTAAATAATGTAACTCCTAAGCCTGAAGATTTACCTTAATATTCACTTGGAATATTTCTAGGAATTACAAATTTAAACATAATATGTTACAGAAGAAATGAAGAATGATGCAAAAGAAAGAGATTGGATCTATGTCGTTTACACCAAATGTATTAAAATAGTAGAAAATAGTTTTTAAACAAGTATAATAAGGAAAAAAAAATAGATACAATCAACAACCCAGAAATTATAGGGGGATACCTGGAAGACAAACTGGTACAGATCTTCATGATAAAGTGAAAGCTACCACGGTGTGGTCAATGCACTGTGGGAGGAAGCCAGAGTGAAGGAGATTGTAGATTCAGGGAAACGCCGACCCTAAATGAACAAATCCGAAAGCAGGAAAAGCAGCCGTTTTAATCATCATGATGATTACAAACTTGCATTCCCAGCTGTTGGGTCAATGAATTGCCACCACATTGATACCTTCTGCCCTAAGCCAGAAAGGGAAAACTTGTACCCCAGAGACATTTGACCCAGGCTAAATCCTGAGGCTTGCACTCTTTTAAGATCGCCCTCGGTGTGTGGGTTCAGGTACCTGGCTAAACTGGAGAACAGTGTTGTAGAACTTCACAACACATGTAGGAGGGAGGAGAGAAGCAACTCCAAGGGAGAAATGCACTAATACCCTTGAACGCCAGAATAAAGTTCCCCATGCCGAAATGGAGGGGAGGAATAAAACATAAAAAATATTAACAAGATAACACGAAAGCATGGCAAAGAGCAAATGTGGCAGCAACAGCAATAACCTCATCAACAACACAACCACAAAAATATACTAATGATAAGCTATACTAAAACTAATTTTTATTTATTGAACGCATACTATCACAAGACTTGTCAATGCTTGATTTGCTATTAATGTATTGAATTCCACTAGCAACGAGAAAAGGAAAATATTGTTTTTACCCTGTTGTTGGATATGGGAAGAGAAAGCACAGAATGGTAAAGGAAATTACCCTTGGTTGTATAGCCAGGACATATAAGCTACAAATTGTTTTTACTCAAATAAGGGGAAACCATTAAGTCAATAAAGTACATTGTTCATAGTCAAAAGGTAAAAAGTATTGGTGATGCTATTTGACACCAAGCATTTGTTCTTCAGTCTCACTTAGAACTCTTAAAAATATATTCTTGATAAAGAATAGCATACTTTTTTAAAAGACAAATCCTCCCTAGAGAAAATATTTGCCATGTTTCATTAAAGTAAAAATATTTCAAATGTATTAATATTTCTGCAAATCAATAAGAAAAATAGAAATTAGCCCAGAGATAATTAACCAAGAATATAATCTTGTCAATTCAAAGAGAAGATGAAATGTACTTATAAATGTCCACAAAAATCTTTAATTCTCACAGGGACTTTCAGTAAATTCAAATTAAGGAATGCACCTGACAAAACTCAAAACACATTTATTATAGCTGTAACTAATAACACATGATGGTTAGTATGTAATTTAGTGCACTCATTTTAGAGGGTATGTGCCAGTTTGAATGTATTATGTCCCCCAGAAAAAGCCATATTCTTTGATGCAATCTTGTGGGGCAGACATAATAGTGGGGATTAAGTTGGAACGTTTGAATTAGGTTGTTTGCATCGAGATGCACTCCACCCAACTGTAGATGATAACTGATGGGATATTTCCATGGAGGCATGGCCCCACCCATTCAGGGTGGGCCTTGATCAGTGGAGCCATGTAAACATGCTGACTCAAAGAGAAGGAACTCAGTGCAGCTGTGAGTGACGTTTTGAAGAGGAGCAAGCTTGCTAGAGAGGAATGTCCTGGGAGAAAGCCATTTTGAAACCAGAACTTTGGAGCAGATGCCAGCCACGTGCCTTCCCAGGTGACAGAGGTTTTCTTGACACCATTTGCCATCCTCCAGTGAAGGTACTTGATTACTGATGTGTTACCTTGGACAGTTTATGGCCTTAAGACTGTAACTGTATAGCCAAATAAACCCCCTTTTTATAAAAGCCAATCCATCTCTGGTGTTTTGCATTCCACAGCATTAGCAAACTAGAACAGATTTTGGTACCAGAAGTGGGGTGCTTTTGCTGCTGAGTTTGCAAATACCAAACATGTTGGAACGGCTTTTTAAATGGATAATGGGGAGTTTCTGCAAGAGTTGTGAGGAGCTTGATAGAAAAGGCCAAAACTGCTTTAAAGAGACTGTTTGTGGAAATATGGACTCTAAAGATACTTCTGACGAGGCCTTGAACAGAGATGATCAATGTGTTGTTGTGAACTGGAAGAAAGGCGATCCTTGTTTTAAAGTGGCAGAGAATTTGGCAAAATTGAGTCCTGGTGTCAGATGGAAGGAAGAATCTGGAAGCAACAACCTGGAATACTTAGCTGAGGAGGTCTCCAGACTACATGTGGAGGATGTATCGTGGCTTCTCCTTGCAGCTTATAGTAAAATGTGAGCAGAGAGACATAAACTTAGAACTGAAGTCTTGGGTTCAAAGAAACCAGAAGGTGATGGCTTGGAAAATTACGGGCTTCCAGTGGGTAGAATCCCAGAAGCTACAGCCCAACGTGAGGATGTAACCAAACATGGAACCCAGCCGCCATTTCAGTACAAGCCAAGATTGGAGATGGAATTATCCAGAAAGCATTTATGGAAAGTCCTATTGTCTGACGGCTTTGACCCCTGTGTGCTTCATGCAAAGCCAACAGAATTTTTGCGAGATCTTTATAGACAGAGCCATTGTCGGTCAGGACTGGAGGAGACAGATAAGGAACAAACTGAAGGAAAAATTTCTTCAAAGACAGAGCCGTGGAGGTTGAGGTCTGGAGTCAAGAGGTCTCGGGCTGGGAGAGTGGAGTGGCTCACACACATGGAAAGGGTGAGTTTGCCCTGGAGGTTGAGGGCGGGCCTTCCACCTCAATGCTCTGGAAGAGTTTTGCCACCTCAGGTCTCAAAGAGGGTGAAGCACATTTCCAGGGAATTGGGGAGAGCCTGGCTGCCACCACACTGTTCTGAAGGGGTTGAGCGTGTGCCCCGGAGATGGAAGGGAATCCGGGAGCTGCCTCAATGTTTGAGGAGGGTGGGGCCGAGAAGGTGGTCTCCCCAATGTGTGGATATGTTGGAGCACTCACCCAAGTGTTTGGGGAGGAAAGAGCTGCCACAAAGGCCCTTAGGAAGGGTTAGACTCCCACTCTCTCAAGCCCCAAGGATGCAACGACGTTCTGCTAATGACTCTCAGACTTTGAAATCTAATGGAGTTTGTCCTGCAGGTTTTAGGAACTGTTTTGGTCCTGTTAACCCTGTTTTCCTTACTCTTTCTCCTTATGGCAATGGAAATGTTTATCCTATGAATGTCCCTCCTTTGTATATTGGGAGCACATAACTTGTTCTAAGTCCACAGATCCAAAGCTAAAGGAAAAGTATGCCTTAGGACTGACCACGCCTATATTTGATTTTGATGGGATCTTGTACTTAACTATTGTTACTGAAATGATTTAAGTTTCTGTGGTATTGTGGGATGAATGTATTTTGTATTTGGAAAGAATATGTTTTTCTCGGGTCCAGGGGGTGGAATGTGCCAGTTTGAATGTATTATGTCCCCCAGAAAAAGCCATATTCTTTGATGCAATCTTGTGGGGCAGACATAATAGTGGGGATTAGGTTGGAACATTTGGATTAGGTTGTTTGCATCGAGATGCGCCCCACCCAACTGTAGACGATAACTGATGGGATATTTCCATGGAGGCATGGCCTCACCCATTCAGGGTGGGCCTTGATCAGTGGAGCCATATAAATGAGCTGTCTCAAAGAGAAGGAACTCAGTGCAGCTGTGAGTGACGTTTTGAAGAGGAGCAAGCTTGCTAGAGAGGAACCTCCTGGGAGAAAGCCATTTTGAAACCAGAACTTTGGAGCAGATGCCAGCCACGTGCCTTCCCAGCTAACAGAGGTTTTCTGGACGCCATTGGCCATCCTTCAGTGAAGGTACCCGATTACTGATGTGTTACCTTGGACACTTTATGGCCTTAAGACTGTAATTGTGTAGCCAAATAACCCCCTTTTTATAAAAGCCAATCCATCTCTGGTGTTTTGCAGTCTGCAGCATTAGTAAACCGGAACAGGGTAATTCAGATGGCGATTTTAATTTATCAGATAAAAGTATGCCTGCCATTAAACCTAGATATCTACTTACAGATTTTTTTTTCTTTAAGGACAAAGAGATTTTCTATTTAGGAACTCAGGATACAGCAATTACTTGATTAATTTTACACATAACCAGGATAGAGATTCCCAAAGCAAAACCCTTTTTCTTAGACTTTCAAGCAGTTATTTTACACTGATTATCACAAGCATTCATTTTCAAGTTTAAATTTCTTTCAAAGTTAACTTTGGAAACTGCATAGTTGTGTCAGATACAAAGATTAGTTTAATATAGTCTGCTTCCACCCAGTTGTTTTCCTACCAAAACAATCCCTTGGTTAATTCTTTTTTTTTTTTTAATTCGATTTTATTGATATATATTCATATACCATGTAGTCATACAAAGCGTGCAATCAGTTGTTCACTGTACCATTATATAGTTGTGCATTCATCACCAGAATTAATTTTTGAACATTTTCATTACCATGCACACAAAAATAATAAGAACAAAAATTAAAGGGAAAAAGAATAATTTAAGTAAAAAAGAGCACTGGGTGCTTTTTTTTTTTTTTTTTTTTTTTTTTGATCCCATTTTTCTATTCATCCATCCATACATTGGACAAAGGGTAGTGTGGTTCATATGGCTTTCCCAATCACATTGTCACACCTCATAAGCTACATTTTTATACAATCATCTTCAAGATTCAAGGGCTCTGGGTTGTAGTTTGATAGTTTCAGGTATTTACTGTTAGCTATTTCAATTCATTAGAACCTAAAAAGGGTTGTCTATATTGTGCATAAGAGTGCCCACCAGAGTGACGTCTCGGCTCCTTTTGGAGTCTCTCTGCCACTGAAGCTTATTTCATTTCCTTTCACATCCCCCTTGTGGTCAAGATGTTCTCCATCCCATGATGCCAGGTCTAGATTCCTCCCTGGGAGTCATATTCCACGTTGCCAGGGAGATTCAGTCCCCTTGGTGTCAGATTCCACGTAGGGGGGAGGTCAGTGATTTCACCTGCCAAGTTGGCTTAGCTAGAGAGAGAGGGCCACATCTGAGCAATAAAGAAGCATTCGGAAGGAGGCTCTGAGGCACAATTATAGGCAGGCCTAGTCTCTCCTGTGCAGCAACAGTCTTCCCAAGGGCAAGCCCCGTGGTAGAGGGCTCAGCCCATCAAACCACCAGTTGCCTATGTCTGTGAGCACATCAGCAACCATTGAGGTAGGGAAGCCCAACACCCCTGCATTCTCCATCAGAGCCTCAGGGGGGGCTCTGCATACTTTTTTCACTGCTTTTTTTTTTTTTTGAATTAACTTTTTTTTTAATATTCATTTTATTGAGATATATTCACATACCACGCTGTCATACAAAACAAATCGTACATTCGATTGTTCACAGTACCATTACATAGTTGTACATTCATCACCAAAATCAATCCCCAACACCCTCATTACCACACACACAAAAATAACCAGAATAATAATTAAAGCGAAAAAGAGCAACTAAAGTAAAAAAGAACACTGGGCGTCTTTGTCTGTTTGTTTGTTTGTTTCCTTCCCCCACCTTTCCACTCATCCATCCACAAACTAGACAAAGGGGAGTGTGATCCCCATGGCCCCCCCAATCCCACCATCCCCCCTCATAAGCCACATTTTTATACAATTGTCTTCAAGATTCATGGGTTCTGGGTTGTAGTTTGATAATTTCACGTATCTACCACCAGCTAATTTTTTAAATTAACTATTAAGTATATGAAAAAAAAAAACTTTTAAAAGCATACAATAAAAAACATTACAAAGAAACCATAACAAGGGAGTAAGAAAAAGACAGCTAACCTAAGATAACCACTTTACTTCCAACATGTTCCTACTCTACCCCAAGAAAATAACCTAATATAGCAACATTTCTGTGAACTTGTTCCTACCATACCCACCAGAAATTAACAAACCATAGTAATTTCTGGGCATTTCCAGAACATTAAATTTACCCACTATAGCTTATCTGTTCTTATTGGGTTATTGTTTCCCCTTCATTAATTGCTCTCTATTGCTAGTTCCCCTACATTGTACATTATAAACCATTTATTTTACATTTTTCAATGTTCACATCAGTGGTATCATAAAATATTTCTCTTTTTGTTCCTGGCTTATTTCACTCAGAATTATGTATTCAAGTTTCATCCATGTTGTCATATGTTTCATGACATCATTCCTTCTTATAGCCGTGTAGTATTCCATCATGTGTATATGCTACATTTTATTTATCCACTCATCTGATGGAGGACATTTGGGTTGTTTACATCTCTTAGCAATTGTGAATAATGCTGCTATGAACACTGGCATGCAGATATCTGTTTGCATCACTGCTTTCAGATCTTCCAGGTATATGCCAAGAAGTGCAATTGCTAGATCAAAGGGTAATCCTATATGCAGTTTTCTAAGGAGCTGCCAGACTGACTTCCAGGATGGCTGAACCATTATACAGTCCCACCAACAATGAATAAGAGTTCCAATTTCTCCACATCCTCTCTAGCATTTGTAGTTTCCTGTTTGTTTAATGGCAGCTATTCTAATTGGCGTGAGATGGTATCTCATTGTGGTCCTAATTTGCAACACTCTAATAACTAGTGAAGCTGAATGTTTTTTCATGTGTTTCTTGGCCATTTGTATTTCCTCTTCAGAGAACTGTCTTTTCATATCTTTTGCCCATTTTATAATTCGGCTGTCTGTGTACTATTGTCATTGAGTTGTAGGATTTGTTTATACATGCAAGATAGCAATTTGGTCAGATACATGGTTTCCAAAATTTTTTTCCCATTGAGTTGGCTGCCTCTTCACCTTTTTGACAAATTCCTTTGAGGTACAGAAACTTCTAAGCTTGAGGAGTTCTCATTTATCTATTTTTTCTTTTGTTGCTTGTGCTTTGGGTGTAAGGTCTAGGAAGTGGCCACCTAATATAAGGTCTTGAAGATGTTTCCCTACATTATCTTCTAGGAGTTTTATGGTACTGTCTTTATATTGAGGTCTTTGATCCACTTTGAGGTAATTTTTGTATAGGGTATGAAGTAGGGGTCCTCTTTCATTCTTTTGGATATGGATATCCAATTCTCCCAGCCCCATTTTTCTGAAAAAATATTATGTCCCAGTTCAGTGGCTTTGGGGGCCTTATCAAAGATCAGTCAGCCATAGATCTGGTGTTCTATCTCCAAATTCTCAATTTGATTCCATTGATCTATTTGTCTATCTCTGTGCCAATACCATGCTGTTTGACAACTGTGGCTTTATAATAGTCTTCAAAGTGGGAGTGTAAGTCCTCCCACTTGGTTTTTCTTTTTTGGGGTATTTTTACCAATTTGAGGAATCTTTCTTTCCAAATAAATTTTATAACTAGCTTTTCCAAGTATGCAAAGTAGCTTGTTGAAATTTTGATTGGGATTGCATTTAATCTGTAGATGAATTTGGGTAGAATTGACATCTTAATGACATTTAGCCTTCCTATCCATGAACATGGGATATTTTTCCATCTCTTAAGGTCCCTCTCTATTTCTTTCAGTAGAGTTATGTAGTTTTCTTTGTATAGGTCTTTTACATCTTTGTTTAAGTTTATTCCCAGGTATTTGATTTTTTTAGTTGCTATTGAAAATGGTATCTTTTTCTTGAGTGTCTCTTCACTTTGTTCATTTCTAGCATATAGAAACATTACTGACTTATGTGCATTAATTTTGTATCCCGCTACTTTGTTAAATTTGTTTATTAGCTCTAGTAGCGGTATCCTCGATTTCTCAGGATTTTCCAGATATAAGTTCATTTCATCTGCAAATAATGACAGTTTTATTTCTTCCTTTCCAATTTGCATGCCTTTTATTTCTTTGACTTGCTGGATTGTCCTGGCTAGCACTTCTAGCACAATAAAAGTGGTTATAATGGGTATCCTTGTCTTGTTCCTGATCTTAGAGGGAAAGCTTTCAGTCTCTCACCATTGAGTACTATGCTGGCTGTGGGTTTTTCATAGATGCTCTTTATCATATTGAGGAAGTTTTCTTCAATTCCTACCTTTTGAAGCATTTCTATCAAAAAGGGATGTTGGATTTTGTTGAATGCTTTTTCAGCATCTATTGAGATGATCATTTGATTTTTCTCTTTTGATTTATTAATGTGTTGTAATACATTGATTGATTTTCTTATGTTGAATCATCCTTGCATGCCTGGAATGAACCCCATTTGGTCATGGTGTATGATTTTTTTAATGTATCTTTGGATTTGATTTGCAAGTGTTTTGTTGAGAATTTTTGCATCTATATTCATTAGGGAGATTGGTGTGTAGTTTTCCTTACTTGCAGCATCTTTGCCCGGTTTTGGTATTAGATTGATGTCAGCTTCATAAAATGTGTTAGGTTGTATTCCACTTTCTTTTCTGTTTTGAAAGAGTTTAAGTAAGATTGGTGTCAGTTCTTTTTGGAAAGCTTGGTAGAATTCCCCTGTGAAGCCATCTGGCCCTGGGCATTTATTTGTGGGAAGTATTTTGATGACTGATTGGATGTCTTTGCTTGTGATTGGTTGGTTAAGAATTTCCATTTATTCTCTGGTCAGTCTAGGTTGTTCATATGTTTCCAGGAAATTGTCCAATTCATCTACATTATCCAGTTTGTTTGCATACAGTTGTTCATAGTATCCTCTTACAATTTTTTTTAAAATTTCTTTGGGATCCATGGTAATGTCACCTTTCTCATTCATTATTTTGTTTATATGGGTCTTCTCTCTTTTTGATTTTGTCAGTCTAGCTAGAGGCTTGTCAATCTTGTTGATCTTCTCAAAAGACAAAATTTGGTGTTATTTATTGTCTCTATTGTTGTTTTGTTCTCTATGTCATTTATTTCTGCTTTAATCCTTGCTATTTCTTTTCTTCTACTTGGTTTAGGATTGGTTGCTGTTCATTTGCTAGCTTCTTCAGTTGCTCCATTATTTCTTTGATTTTAGCTCTTTCTTCCTTTGTGATGTATTCATTTAGTGCTATAAATTTCCCCCTCACTACTGCTTTTGCTGCATCCCAGAGGTTTTGATATGTTGTGTTCTTATTTTCATTCATCTCTATATATTTAACAATTTCTCTTGCTATCACTTATTTAACCCACTGATTGTTTAGGAGTGTGTTGTTAAACCTCCAGGTATTTGTGAATTTTCTAAGTCTCTGATGGTTATTGACTTCTAATTACATTCCATTGTGGTCAGAGAGTGTGCTTTGAGTAATTTCAATTTCTAAAATTTATTGCGGCTTGTTTTATGTCCCAGCATATGATCTATTCTGGAGAAAGTTTCATGAGCACTACAGAAGAATGTGTATCCTGGTGATTGGGATGTAATGCCTTATACATGTCTGTTAAATCCAATTCATTTATCAGATTGTTTAGGTTTTCAATTTCCTTAGTTGTCTTCTGTCTGGTTGATCTATCTATAGGGGAGAGTGATGTGTTTAAATCTCCCACAATTACTGTGGAAACATCAATTGCTTCCTTTAGTTTTGCAGTGTTTGTCTCGTGTATTTTGTGGCACCTTCAATGGGTGCATAAACATTTATGATTATTATTTCTTCTTGTTGAACTGCCCCTTTTATTAGTATGTAGTGGCCTTCTTTGTCTCTCATAACATCCTTATATTTAAAGTCTATTTTATCTGAGATTAATATTGCTACTCCTGCTTTCTTTTGGCTATAGGTTGCATAAAATATTTTTCCATCCTTTAACTTTCATTTTCTTTGTGTCCCTGTGTCTAAGATCAGTTTCTTGTATGCAGCATATTGATGGTTCACATTTTTTGATCCATTCTGCCAATCTATCTCTTTTAATTGGGAAGCTTAATCCATTTACATTTAATGTTATTACTGTGTAGGTATTTCTTGAATCAGCCATTCTATCCTTTGGTTTATGTTTGTCAGATATATTTTTTCCCCTCTCTCTCTTAATGTCCTTTAATGTACCCATACTGAATCTCTTTAGTACTGAACCTTTCTCTGTATCTCTCTCTCCTTTCTTTGTTTCTCTGTCAGTAGGGCTCCCTTTAGTATCTCAAGTAGGGCAGGTCTCCTGTTAGCAAATTCTCTCAGCATTTGTTTGTCTGTGAAAAATTTAAACTCTCCCTCAAATTTGAAGGAGAGCTTTGCTGGATAAATTATTCTTGGTTGGAAATTTTTCTCTCTCAGAATTTTAAATATGTCATGCCACTGCCTTCTCACCTCCATGGTGGCCACTGAGTAGTCACTACTTAGTCTTATGCTGTTTCCTTTGTATGTGGTGAATTGCTTTTCTCTCGCTGCTTTCAGAACTTGTTCCTTCCCTTCAGTATTTGAGAATCTGATCAGAATAGGTCTCAGAGTGCTTTTATTTGGATTTATTCTATTTGGAATTCTCTGGGCATTTATAATTTGTGTATTTATGTTGTTTAGAAGGTTTGGGAAATTTTCCCCAACTATTTCTTTGAATACTCTTCCTAAACCATTACCCTTCTATTCCCCTTCTGAAATACCAATGAGTCTTATATTTGGACATTTTATATTATCTATCATATCCCTGAATTCCATTTTGATTTTTTTTACTTTTGTCCCCATTCTTTCTTTTGTTCTTTCATTTTCTGTTCTGTCATCCTCGAAGTCACTGATTTGCCGTTCAGCTTCCTCTAGTCTTGTACTATGAGTATCCAGAGTATTTTTGATTTGGTTGACAGTTTCTTTTATTTTGATAAGGTGTCTTTTTTTACTTACTCTTGCTATTTCTTCTTTATGCTCTTCTAGGGTCTTCTTTGTGTCCTTTATATCCTGTGCCATGCTCTCATTGTTTGTCTTTAGTTCTTTGATTAATTGCTCTGAGTACTGTGTCTCCTCTGATCTTTTGATTTGGATGTTTGTGTTTGGCTTATCCATATCATCTGTTTTTCTTTCATATGCTTTAAAATTTTCTGTTGTTTTTGTTCTCTTGGCATTGCTTAACTTGATAGGGTTCTTTTAGGATATGTAGACTGATTCAAACACTTATCTCAAACTTGTCAGATCTACAGTTTAGTGGCATACACTTTCTCTAACTAACCAGCAGGTGGTGTCTGCAAGCCACCTATTCCCCTCAAGCCAGTTCTCCCTATCTGTCTTTGTGGTGAGTGGGTGTCTGAGTCTTGTGGGGGTCCAATTGGTGCACCAAGTTTGCATGTATATTTGGTGCTGCCCACCCTGAATGTGGGGCATGTATCTGAGCAGTTAGGGATCGTGGCTTAAATAATCAAATATCCCAGGTTTTCTTGGAGATTTAAAGCTGTTTCAAGAGCCTAACCAGTCTCACCACAGTTTGTCTCTGCTGGTGACCCACAAGTCCTTGATATTGGCGAGTGGGTCCCTCTTCCAATTTGTGCCCTCCCAGGACCTCTGCTGAGGGGAAGACTATGCTACATCACAGGTGAGCATCATCCCCTAAGGGAAGTTCTGAGCCATAGGACTATGTAGGGGCATTCCCAGCCTTCTGAAAGGATGGCTGAATGAGATGTGTTAATTTCCCCGTTTTCACATAGCTCTGCCTTCCCACCTCTGGGAAAATTAGCTGCAGGTGTGCAAAAGGCATTGTCCATGCCAGATATTGTGGCATGTGCATGTGTTGCTGGAAACACTTCCTATCACACAGGGTTGTTTGGGGCAGCTCTGGGCTGTGGTGCTGGTGCCAGGCAGGAGTGTCCCCATCTCAGCAGGAAGATGGCTATGAGGGGATGCCCCCCTTTTTTTGGGAAGTTATGGTGTTTAGTAAATTGTCTCAGCTACTAGACTTATTGCTTTGTCCCTCAGAGCTATCTTAACTCTGCTCTTGCCTGGGCCCAAATTGTGAGTCTTTGAGGCTTTCTGTAATGGGCTTCTTAGAGTAATTGTTTTAGAAAAAGAGAAAAAGATTAAAAAAAAAAAAGGAAGAAGTCCCATCCTTACAGATCTACTGGGCTATTGAAATGCTAAGAGACAAGGATTTTAGGGCCATTAAGAAATAATCAAGAAAGCTGAGAAACTGGCTGGCTCTTCAGACAAGGGTCCTTGCTTTCTGGATTTGCATACGCACCTGATTCTGTTTGAGCCCTGCCCTTCTCCAATTTATGTTCAACAGAACTCCAAAAAGTCTGTTTTTATTTATTTATTTATTTATTTATTTATTTATTTATTTATTTATTTATTGCTGTTTTTCCTAGCTCTATCTCTTCTCTGCTGGGCTGACTGCTCCCAGATTCTCCGGTGTCTGGTCTCAGCCTATCTATGTTTGGAATTTTTGATCAGCATTCTGAGTTTGAAATCAGGCTACAACTGTCGTTCTCCCTCCTGGTTCCCAGCACTGATGGCCCCTCCTCCCAGGGGACTGAGCCTGGCAGGGAGGGTCATGGGTCCCTTGGCCATGAGAACTTACAGATTTCGCTGATCTCAGCTGTTCCACATTTTTCTGAATGTTGTATGAAGTATGCCCAAAGTCAAATTGCTCTGTGGTGCCCAGTCCCTGCAGTTCGTGGCTTTCTACCAACTGCCCTGGAAGAGTAACTGAAACCTACACCTCACCACTCTGCCATCTTGCTCTGTCCCTCTACTTACAGATTTTTATCCTAAAGAAATGATTTCATAGGGCTAAAAGGCATGTTACAAGACTTTTTTTTCAGCATTTTCTATGATAGTAAAATATTGGGTAAAGAAACTAAATGTTCAAAATAAGAAATAGGTATTTACTCATGTATGTCGTGGCACATTAGGAAATCATTGAAAGAATGAGGTCATTCTATGCATGCTGAAAAGGTATCAAAGATACCAAAGTAAGAACAACAAGTAAGTTGCAGAACAAAAGGAACCCATTTATGTGTGCTAAGAAAACAAATAAACAGAAAAGTTGACATGCATACATATAGATCAGTAAAAACACAGGATATGCAAAATGTTAACTGTTGTTTTGAAAAAGACAGTGGACTGTATGTGAAGAGAGAAAAGAATGTAGAGACATTTTGACATTTCATATTTTTTCACATTATGTATAGTTTATATTGATTATTCTCTATATATAAATATAAGTGAATACATACATATATATACACACATATATTCTAAAAGTATAAATTCAATCATAATTTTAACATTGGAGGATATTAAATAAGGTCAAATAAAGCTCAAAATAATATCAACAACCAAAACATAGGCAATAATATGCACCACTTCTGCCTATCTTCATAAGCTGTGTTCTGGAGCTTTAAAAGCATGTTTACTAAGTGTAAATAAAACCATGTTTACTAAGTGTAAACATTCTTAACTTTAGTACTAGTATTGCACATTTCCTGAGAAGAAACTTTGGACATATAAAAGATAGAAAACCTTATAAATTACAAAAGTTGTTTCAATAACATTAGTTTCCATTACCTCTCAGAATCTCTGAAATTAATGATAAACACAAATTTAGTTTACTCAATAAATGTGCTTTAGGGTGCATCTTGTGAAATTTATGGTTAAATTGAAACACATAAGCCCTGGGAATATAATACTGTTATTCTTTCCAGAGACAATTAATTGCTTGCTCCTTATTGAATTCTTATTGAATAACATTTTATGATTGATACCATTAACTCAAACACAACAGTTCAGAAATTGTGAAAAAGTATGATTTTCCCACAATCTGACAGGCACTTTGAGGCTGGTGGTTCTAAAACATGTAATCTGGCTCCAGAAAATTCCCACTCTTAATACCTACATTATTTTCTGGCTATAAATTATTCTGGTATTAAATTTCCAAGATATGATAAATTTCCATAGTTATTTTTAAAGCTAAGATGAACCCATCTCTTTCTTTCAAGATTTAGTTTTCATCAAATTGTTATCCTCTACTGGTGTTTAGCAAATTGTCTCAGCTACTAGACTTATTGCTTTGTCCCTCAGAGCTATCTTAGCTCTGCTCTTGCCTGGGCCCAAATTGTGAGTCTTTGAGGCTTTCTGTAATGGGCTTCTTAGAGTAATTGTTTTAGAAAAAGAGAAAAAGATTTAAAAAAAAAAAAAAAAACAACAAGTCCCCTCCTTACAGATCTACTGGGCTATTGAAATGCTAAGAGACAAGGAGTTTAGGGCCATTAAGAAATAATCAAGAAAGCTGAGAAATGGGCTGGCTCTTCAGACAAGAATTTCTGAAATCACTCTTTTATTGATAGAGCACTACATTATAATCTTCTAAAATCACACTGTTTCAGCTCCAAATATAGTCTATTTATTCTAAAGATTATTTATATACTCTCTCTTCATGAACCTTCAAATCAACTTAATTCTAACAGAACCTGAGTAGAGGAAGTTCAAGATGTTTGCTCTATATCTCTTAAACATAAGTTTCAAACATTTGTAACCCTCGAGAAGCACCCTTCCATATGCCAAGTTTTGCCCATAATTGACAGTCCAAGTGAATCTTATAATAGGTGCATTCAAAGGATGTTTGTTGAATACATTTTGGTTGAGGACAACTAGCAATATTAGAATGGAAAACAACATCTCGTAAGCTCTGTAGATTGGTTTATCAATACCACCAGTCTCACTATTAGTACCATCACTATGGATAGAGGTTACATATTTGTTCCCAAAGGTAAGTTAACTTCTATTTGGCATCATATTTGAAAGCTTATCATACTATGAATTAGGTGTTGTCTTATCTTCTTCTCTACAGGTTTAACACCTAAAGCTTAGACAGAGTAAATACTTTCACACAAGAAATAACCTGTGGGGAACAGGTGGCCTCAGAGATAATTTTAGTTCCAGATACAGTGCTTTTGGATGGACCTCACTGTTTCTCAATCTCATGTTAGGTGTGAGAATAGAATGAAATATTAAATCTAGAAGCATAGATAAACTATTTAAAAATGTATAAAATAGAGACAATTATTTTTCTAAAAAAACTTTAAGAATCTATCTTATTTTTTTGAGCTAATTTTCAAATAATGGTGATATATATTCATTGTAATATAAAATGAAATAAATAATAAAAAAATAATGGGCCAACCAAAAGAGAGATGCACCTTTTTAATGTTGAAGTCCCCTTGCCTTATTCTCTTTCCCTCTCCCCAAAGAAGCCACTGTCAACCTACAATTAAAAACATGTATGTGCCATTGCTTTTCTCTGGGAACCTAGTTATTGAATATAATAGCTACAGAAAATTATCTAATAAACAGCAACTACAAGTTAATATCTTTGTTAACTGAATGCAATTTGTCAGTCTCATGATAATATATGGATAATGTATAATAGCTGGTAAAATACAACAGACAGCACATAAACATATTTCTGCATATTTTTCTACAACAGATATTTATGCAATCTGAAATAAACTGACAGATTAAAATATCTGAAAATAAATTACAAAGGTCCAAGCTGTTTCAAATTCTGGCTCTTCCTATAAACTTTTCACATTACACTTTTTTTTTTTTCATAATTTTTAGTGAAGTTTTCCTTTTTTAAGATAGAAGAAAACACAAACTGTAAAGATTTATAGACTATGTCACGGGATTTTTAAACATTGCTGTTTTCTTTAGATTGCTTCTTTTATGGAAACATTTTTCTTCCATGCCCCAATAAAGTTACTTCTCCTTATTGCAAGTAGAGACTTTTTCTTGTGGTGTTTGACACTTTTTTTAGCCTTGAATTTAAACCTTGGAATATCATTGTCACACACACACACAGACACACACACACACTACACACATAATATTACTAACTTTACAAGCCTGTCAAAATTGTTGACTGCCTTTTGTTAGAGAGAGGTATAATTGAACGAAAAACTTCTAAAACCTTGGAGAGTAAATAACCCTGATAATAGGTTCTGGAAGACTTACCAGTAAATATAGTTTTATTTTTTGAACTTAACTATCCTCTGTTGACTATATTGGATTTTTGAGAACTGATCTATGTTGTGGTAAAATAGTTATAATGAAATTTAATTTTCTGTTAAAAACAAGTTTATATAAAATGCCCATTGGAAATGTACTTTACAAGTATATTTATGTGACATGCACATTTTAAAGATTGTATAAAGGTGCATTTATGTGTGAAAGGTACACTGAACAGAGTCTATGCAAATAATACCATAATTGTTACACATGTATGTTTTATGCAATTACAATTTTCATAAGAAAGCTAAAATATGACTACAAGAATTTCACTTTATTTTTAAGTGTTTATTAAATTCACTTTTTGTTGTTCCTTTCCACTCCCTTTCCAAATTTACTGTTTGTCCTTATACAGATATGGTTCTGAGGGAAGAGATTGTAGCACTGTCTGAATTCACATTTGATTATTTGCCTTACTGTGATGGAGAGAAACTGTATACTGGCTGTAGAATGGTTGTAATCCTAACCAAAGGGATATATGGTCATATCAATTGATAAAAAAAATAAGATGGAAAATCCCAAAACAAACCAACCAGCTAAGTTGATCTATTGAGGTAGCAAAGGAAATGAGTCAATAAGACAAGTACAGAAGCTAGATTCTCTGAATACAATGGGTGTTATAGGCCAAAAACATTCCAATACTTTATATAAGTAAAATATTAAATTACTAATAAATTCCTAAAGAGGAAGAGCAGAATAACACAAATTATCCTAATGGTATAGGAAAACTCAGAAAAGATGAATTACTTTAAGAGAATTAAAACAAACAATTTGTATTCTCAGCAAATCCACAAAGAACATTAAAAATAAAATCACAAAATGTTTTCAGTAATCATATTGCTATTGTTATTCAGAACTATTTTATTCAAATTATATTATATTAATGCTTTGGGGAACCAATGTTCTCAGGTTTAGATAGAAAATGCAGTTACAATTTCAAAGAGACTCTGTAGAAATCTAGTTCAAACTCATGGTGGACTAAATATATTTGAACTTAGGGTGGATTAAAAAGATAATATGCCAACCACTTAAAAGTCTTAAAAATAATGAAATGATCCAGTGGAAAAGAGCATCACCAACTTTCACACTATAATCTTTAAATAACTCTTTCCATAAGTGATTGGTTAACTGACTGATTCCAGACCTGGGGCACCAAATAAACATTTCTTTCTTTGTTCTCACACAGAAGTTGAAGTTATAAAACAGAGTCAATATCAACTTTTACCCTTTGGCTGATTTACCTCAGTTATAACCAAGTCCATTTTGTTCCTACTTCCAGTTGAAGTCTGCTCTTTTTCAGCCTCTTTAACATTTGCTTTATGGGGTAATGCTGATATTCATAGCTGCCAAACTCTTGCTCTGAATCTCAGGTGTCACACAGATACCCAAAGTTTCAGGGCAACCAGGTTATACACAAACAGCTCAGCATCTCAGAATTTAGAAATAGCCATTATAACTCATAAATAGATGTGACTGCTGTAAGACCTTATAATCTAGAGACCTGTACAATATGCCTTCCCCTGGTAACCTATGCTCTTAGACTCAATTCTCAGAGTTTGTACATTATAGTTAGTTCATACTAGTGAGGTGTTATAATGTTTGTCTTTTCATTTCTGGCTTATTTCATTCAACATGCTGTCCTCAAGGTCCATTCACCTAGTTGCATACCTCACAATCTCATTTCTTCCTGCTGCCACTCAATATTCCACTGTATGTATACAAATGTCCTATCTCTACCCTCTTTCTGATAACCTGTGTGGATTTTTAGTAAACCCTTACTGCTAATCTTCATTTCTACACTCTTCTGCAAACCTCCCTCTCCTGTCTTTTCCTACCTGCCTGTAGTGCTCCCTTTAGTATTTCTTGTAGAGCAGGTCTCTTGTTCACAAACTCCCTCAGTGTCTGTCTGAAAATATTTTAAACTCTCCCTCATTATGAAGGACAGTTTTGCCAGATATAGACTTCTCGGTTAGCAGTTTTTCTTTCAGTATCTTAAATACATCATACCACTGCTTTCTCACCTCCCTGGTCTCTACTAAGAAATCTGCACAGTCTTATCGAGCTTCCCTTGTATGTGACAGATCACTTTTCTCTTGCTGCTTTCAGGATTCTCTCTTTGTCCTTGACATTTAATAATATGTTTAATAAGTGCCTTGAAGTAGGACTCTTTGGATCTATTCTGTTTGGGATATGCTGTGCTTCTTGGATCCGTAAGCTTATGTCTTTCATAACAGATGGGAAATTTTCAGCAATTATTTCCTCCATTATTCTTTCTGCCTCTTCCCCTTCTCTTCTCCTTCTGGGACATCCAGGATGTGTATATATATTCATACACTTCCCATTGTCATTCAATTCCCTTGAGCCCCAGCTCATATTTTTCCATTCTTTTCCCTATCTGTTCTTTTGTGTGTAGGATTTCAGATATCCTATTCTCTAGTTCATGAATCCTTTCACAGACAACAGTAGGTAATTACAAGGCTTTTCCTGGCAGGCCTCACAGGGAAGCTGCCTCCCCATACAACCACACTATATGAGTAGTCTTCTGAAGGGAGGTGCAGTCAAGGTTTCAGCTCACCTCCCCCAAGGCTGGCCATACTCATGCATATCTACACTCAAGAAATGCACCCCATTCAGAGGCCTCCTCATTGTGGGACTTGGCTGAGAAACTTCCCAGAAGACTCTGCTGAGATCTCATTTTAAGGACCATTAGTTGAGGTAGTTTTCTCCTGTTTGACTCACTGCCTTTCTGAATAACATTCCTTCCCTTCTTCTCTCAGGCCCTTAAATCTATAAAGAGTTTTTGATTTCTGGGGTGTTCCTCAGCAGTGAGATGGTCCCCCGGTCTGGGCAGCAGTCATCTGACCCTCACCTAGTGCTGTTGCATGGGGGAAATGGAACACTGGAGATCCAGTCTTTTTGCCTCTTTTTTTGCACTGATTCAATATGGAAATAAAGACTTAAATTGTTATTTTCAGTTTGGCTCATCTTAACTGACTACCTTGACACTGATTGCTTGAGAACTCTGGAAATCTATGTGTGAGATATAATGAACTGTATAAAAGCCCACACAAAGACTACCTTATTCACTGAAATATTTACAGTTTTAAAGCAATGCTGAAAGATGTAATAGGTACTCAGTGTGTGAGAAAATAAAAGACATTCTTCTTCGTGTTTCCACTGCTGTTGTTTTGCCTGTTCTACTTGACAAGTTGCATGCAACTAGGCCCTATTTGGCGAAGGTCAAATAGTGCAGCTCACTGTTTAACTTTTCTCATAATTACATATTTTTTTTATTTTTTCCTTTGGAGACAAATGCATGGCTGGAGAGGAAATAGATTTCCAGAAGTGGGCATGGTAGCTTTCATCATGAAAGCTGCACAACACATGGAGGGAAGGACTGTCAATGCTGTGGTTCTGCTTGCCATTGTGTCTATGATACACAGGAAGCTCTTCAAACTGAGGAAAGTGGACTAGAAAAATAAAATGCTTGTACTTTTTGAGAACAGTGCAGGCTATCCACACATATGAATGGACACTGCATAGGTCTTGCCAAACCAGTCTTGATTGTGATGGATGGAGAAACTCAATTTCATTTTTAATTTCATACAAACCATTCTCTGATTGTCTACCCTCTTTAACTTTTCTCAAGTAAAAATAAAATTCATATTAATGTGTGGATAACAAAGTCAATTAAAATATCAAAAATGGGAATGTAAAATGGAGGAATCAGTTATAATAAAAATCATTCAGGAAAAATAGATTTGCTTTTTTTCATTTTCTGAAAATACTTATTTTTTTCATAAACAATGCATTGCTATATATCCAAAATTCCAAGCTAAGATTGTAAGCTTATTATAGAACTTTAAAGCTAACTAGAACAAATCCCTTTCACTATCACTGGTTAGCAAAGTAATATCTATTTTTATACTCAGTCCTATGATCTCTTGGTAAAATACTATTCTATACTTTTTCTATACATCTATATGAAAGGGAAGCCTCTGAACTGGCATTTTTTTGCATTCAATTTTTTTTTTTCCTGAATAAATGCATGGCATGTAAAATGGTCTGCTCACATTCCTTTCCTGAATCTGAACCCCTGGGATAACCTCTATATAAACCTATAGTCAAGGTCAAGTCTACCTCAGCAACAAAAGACATTTCATGTTCTCTCCCCTTCTTAAAAATACACCTCTAGAGCATTTGCAATTTATTTTGGAAACCATTTGTTTAATTTTCTCCCACGTTACTTAGTACACATATTGTAAAGCTCATATGGTTTAAGGCACATGAAAGCAAATCTGGAACAAAAGAAGGAAGAAAAAGAAAAAAAAGAAAAAAATGCAAATCTGAGACTATAGGTTCATTCTTTCTGAATTATCTGGAACATTTCTGTTTATAACCTACAGGCTGAGAAGCATTAGACCCCAGGGTACTCAAGGCAGCATAAATGAAGGGAATTATTCAGGAGTTTATTGAAAATGGATTAGTGGTAGACTTAGGCAAACCTATGCTTCTGTACCTGCTTAATTGCTCTGTACTCTTGACTGTATGAATGACCAAGGAAACCCATCTCTGCCCTGTGCTTCATGGATCAATGGAGTAATTCAGCCTTTTCTTATTTAAACCACTAGTGATGAAAACAAGTGTAGGTTGGTTTTATGGATTTTCATCACCAGGACAATATAAATCAGTTTCAAAATAATTCATCACACAGAACTCTGGTTTAGCTTCCATAGATATGTTTGCATAATTAGTCGACATTTATTGCACTTATAAAATGCCAAATGCCATTTAAAACATTTGCCATTAACCTAATATCTGGGAATATTTCCTAAAATTCTGTTGTCCCTGGCAGGGACTCCTGAGTATCTGCTACCGAAGCAAATATTGTTTTATATGAGTTAGTTATATAACATTAAACTTGGTGAAAGGGGTAAAAACTGGACACAATACAAAAAAAATGGACAGAGCACAAGTGTCATGCCATCCTGATGATTAATTTAGATCCCCTCAAACTTACTTTAGCTGAAATAATTACTATCTATCAATAGAAAGGTTGAAATACTTAAGTCATTTTTTTGCCAGAGGCACAGACTCCTCCACACAAAGAAAGCTCACCAGGGAAGTTCTACCAAGAAATCATCATAGTTTAATTCAATGGATTTGTAATTAAGCCACTATGCATAGGCAGGTATATATATAGAACAGACAGGTGTATTTAATAATTGATTGACCTAATAAACATTATACACAGTAAAATTTTGATAAAGCATGTGCCTATGTATATAAATAAAACTCTAATATAGAATATTAGAATTTGAAACAATGTCATTTGTGCTTTGGTCATGCTGTCATTATTTAGAGTTATTATCAATCATAGAAAAATAGAGATTTTACTTGAAATTATTTCTTTACTTGCATGTTTTCCCTTTAAAGATTAAAATTTTATTTTATAAAATGTCATAAATTCCATTTCTGTCATTTTGTCCACTCTGATAACCAAGGAAAATTATTCATGGAATGCTTTATGATTATCTCTTGGAATTTTCTAAAATTTATTAATAATAATGTTTATAGCTACTTAAGGAGTGCAGAGACTCTTCCAAGGATTTTACATATTGTGGTGGTGAAAGGTTGGTTTAGGTACACATAACAGATTACCCAGTTTAGAGTGACTTATGCAAATAAAGGTATATTTTTGCTTTAACACATAAATACAGAGGTTGCCACTGAAAGGCTGCTGCAGAAGTGTCCATGCCCTCATCAATGTTCCAGACACTTTCCATCTTTCTCTTCCATCATTCCTAAGTCTTTGCCCTTGTAATTAAGAGCCCAAGTTGTCTCATATCTCCCAAGCAAGACACACGTTTGAAAATCTGAAAATGGAAATGAGAAGCCAACAATAAGTTCATGTCATCTGAGTTTGTCCTTTTAGAGAGTTTTTAGGGGAATCATTTCCATTTCAAAGGATCTTGTTGATCAAAACTGCCTCCTATGGCCACCCGTGTTAGCAAGGGACACTAGAAGATGCAATTTGTATCTGTGCCAAATGTTATTTACAACAAAGCCAGTGTTTTCGAAAATAGGAAAAGGGGAACATGTGTCTACAGTAAATATCTAGCAGTATCTGACACATATATGGAATCATCAACCCTATTGATTTGATATTGTCAGATCAACCCTAAATAGACACTGACATAATCCTTACTTAATAAGTTTAAAAATGGCAGGAACAATTTAAGTTATCTACTCAAATTTTAAAGCTAGTAAGTACCAGAACCAAGATTCTGATCACTGTGGTCTGATTACAAGAACCAAATAAAAAGCTAAGTTCTGGGAATTCTTTCTTAAGTTCTTCCAAAGAGATTACACTTTAATTGCTATTATACTTTTATAAACAAAAAGCAATGTTGCTAATTTGTATTTCTAGACAAATTAACTAAATAAAAACTTCCCTTCTGCCCAATAGATCCCAACCAAATTGAACATTATTTTTTTAAATATTTCTTTATATTTCTATTTTCTCAGTTACCCTCACCATCTTTCTCATATCACATGCTCTCATTTATATCTGCATTATTAGTTCCTCTCATCTTTGACTGGATAACCTCTGGGTAAGCTATTATTTTTACTTGCAAGGTTCATGGATAAGGTTTTGTTCACTATTTATTATTTATTTAGCTAATTAGAATGAGGAATGTTTTGTGACAAGGTTATATTAATGTATGTAGCTCATAAAGAGATATAAACTATACACTATCTGACCCACTCTTATCAATCTGCTCACCATTATTTCCTAAATATAGCAAAAATTTTTATTGGAAACAGAAAAATAAGATTCTGTTAAAAAGTCATCATATTTATTGAACAGAGAACACATGTCACTATTCAAAACAAATGATTTGTGAAGTACGTGGTATAAAACTGAATCTATGCTTGCCTTTGGGTACCTAACAATCACAATCTTATAAAAGTCATAGAAATTTGCAGCTTCTCTCTTGAAATTATTGCTGAATAAGATTTAAAATTTTAAGACTGTGTATATTTACTTAAAATTAATGGGGAATCAATTGCTAGGGGGAAATAAATTATGCTCCCTAATCTGCACCTCACCTACCTGACCCATTCTGGTAACCAAAAATCTTTTCTCAAATTACCCTGCCTTCAATTTATGGTGATATACAAGGTTATCTGGTAAATATTCCCATACTTACTCTTTCTCTATTTTAAAATCTGTTTTTAAAAATCAGGCTTATTGATGCATCACTCATATACAGTGAATTTATATATATGTACACAGCAATGTCATGCCACCACCATCAGGATGTAAATACTTTCTAAAATTCCTTAAAATCTCATTTATTTAATCCTTTCCACCAGTCCCCACCTTTGGCAACCACTGATTTGATTTCTGTTCTTTGTTTTGCATTTTCCAGAATGCTGTATAACTGTAATCATGTAATATGAAGCTCATAGTATGTGGCTTCTTCACTTAGAATAATGCTTTTGAGGTACATCCATGTTGTTGCTTATATCACTCATTCATTCCTTCTTTTTACCAAGTAGTATTCTATTATGTGGATGATCTACAATTTTTTTATCTATTCAAAACTGGTTAGTCGCTTCCAGTTTCAGCTACTATGAATAAGCTACTATACAGATTCTTAAACATTCCTTTTGTGCACATACATTTTTATTTCTTCTGGATAAAAACTAGAAATAGGTTGCTTCACTGAATGTTAGAATGGAAAAATAAATTTCTAGCTTTTCATTTAAAAGTGTAGTTGGCAATTTTTGGCCCATGGTCGAATCTGACCTGTCACCTATTTTATACATGAACTTTTATTGGAGTAGAACCATGCTGTTCTGGCTGAATAATGGCCCATAAAAGATGTCCATGGCTTAATCGCCAGGACCTGTGAATGTGTTATTTTGCATGGTAAAAAGGATTTTGTAGCTGTGATTAATTTAAGGGTCTTGAGATGGGGAGATTGTCCTAGATTATTTGAGTGGGTCCAACATAATCACTGGGTCCTTATAAAGGGAGTCAGGCATAGGAGATGGGATGATAGGAGCAAGAGGTTGACACGATATGAGGAAGGAGCCACAGTCATAGAATGTAAGTGCCTCTAGAACCTGGAAAAGGAAAGCAAGCCTATTCTACCCTGAATCTTCCAGAAAGAGATGGCCCCACTGACACCTTGAAATTTCACACTTCTGACTATGGATTTTGAAATAGAATAAATATATACTGTTTTCAGCCCTTAAATCTGTTGTAATTTGTTGCAGCAGCAATAGGAAACTAATACATATGCCCATTTGTTCACATATTTTCTATAGCTGTTTACACATTCCAGTGGCAAAGGTGAGTAACCGGTACAGAGACCAAAAGGCCTGCTAAGTCTAAATAATATGTATTATCTGGCCCTTTATAGAAAAGAACATACTGACCCCTATCTTAAAGTGAGAAGTGGTCTCCCCACTCCAAGTTCATAAAATGTTATTCAAACATCTGTTATAATATCTCTTATACTTACCAGTTTATATAGTTATTTGTATTTCTTTTTTATTCTGCAATAAGCTTCCTGAAAGCAGAAAAACTGCTTATAGTTTTATTCTTCACACAAATAGCATACTATCTTGCATATATTGGTGCTTTGTCAGTGTTGCAGAGTGGATAGATTTGAAAAAAATCACTTGGAATAAAACCCTTCATTTCTGGTTATTACGGAGATCTGATTTTCTTCTTATGAGTTTTCATAGTTTCATATCTGGATATTAATTAGACCATGCAATGATATAAATTTGAATTCCCTTGTTATATCATGACAAATACCAAGAGAAAAATAATATAATTTCATCTTTAAATTTTTAGTTAAAAGTTGTTTTCTCTTCATAATAATTGAAAGTCAAACATTTTGACAAACTTGGGTTACTACTTTTAAGAAATAATTTCAAATTACATTTTAGAAATTGGGATTATTGTAGAAAATATATTTAAAATTAAACTACTTACAGTATTAGAAGACTCCAGATGCCCATATTTATAGAGACTTTTCCCTCAATTATACCACACTGTTCACCCCATGCTTACATTTAGAGTAAGTAACTTAAAAGCTAAGATTTATTTCACAAAAATTAGCTTTACATGCTCTAGCATATTATGTCATTTTTGGAAGGAGACGTGACAAAAGTGTTTTGAAATAATAATATATTCAGCAAATGAAGTGTCTGAAAATTTTCTTACACTAAGTAAAATAATAATTTTGAAAACAGAAATAACTGAAGATATATTATCTAATGATATTTCAGTGTGTAATAATATGAGATTATATTAAAAATGATATAATCTCAATAGGGACTCAAAACATGCTTGACAAAATTCAACATTATAATTTTCAAAATGTAAAATATCTAATCCAATCCACAAGCAATACTTTCTTTAATTTGAATAAAAATGATTAAAATTGAACACATTATCAATTATCTTTTAATTTTTAAAATAATACAACTCCTATAAATTTTTCATAAAAGAAAAATTAAAGAGAAGGATAGAAATTAAACAAGTAAAATAGCAAAATTACTTTGCCATTGCCACTAAAATGTATGATTACACAAGCACTGATTAGATGCAACTTCTTTTATTGTTTAAGGCAATCTCCTCAGTTTGATTGTAGGCTTAATCAGTTACAGATGCAGTCAACTTCCTGATTATTTAAGTCCATGAAATGCCTACACAGCAACAATCAGGCCAGTGCTTGCTTGACCAAACTGGACACCATTACCTGGCCAAGTTGACACATGAACTTAATCACCACAGCACACCCCTTGTCAATGTGGCGGCCATACACATTGTCTTAAGCCATACTTAATCTCTAAAAAAAAAAATTATCATATTTGTGACCTAACAAAACTCAATTGTCTTGCATACAACTGGAAACACACTAACTATCTCCCAATGGGGACAAGTTCTTGGGTAATAGATACTCTTAAACTTGATATCCTATAACTCAAATACTATGACATGAAATCAACTTATGTCATATGATAATGGGATAAGATAGGGAAGAAACAAAGATGTTTGCTTCTTGTATATATACAAACATACTTGTAACAAAAAAAGGAATAATAATTATAATCATTAGAGTCTTTGTTTCTGTAACAGGTCACATGGTTGTAGTTCATGTTTATAACTACCTTCTTTGACAACCCATTTCATGTTCTCTTTACCCTCAGCTGACCATGGTTCTTTGCCTGGTGGGGTGACTCAAACCTTCATTCCTGAAGTTTCTGGGTAGTTGGTCATCCTGCCTGGATTGGATTGTTGCAGTTTCACATTGACTTAGTCACAGGGCATGGTAGTACTAAGAGACATCCTAGGTGATCTCCTGTATTCCAGGCAAACTCTCTTTTACCTCCATTGTGTAGTTGCATTCCAATTTCCCCTTGATAGTCAGGATCAATCACCCCAGCCAATAAAATAATTCTTCCCTCTGTTGATTCAGGGGCAGGGGAAGCCCACAGTGGATAGGTGGCAGTCTTGACCTCCAGTTCAACGGAATCATTATCATATCTCCTGGTGGAAGCACTTCTCCTATTGGAACTAAGATCTGTAAACTTAAGGTTGCAAGGACAAAAAGCATAAATTTTTCTGGTTGCTCACCAGGGATAATAGTGAATTGTACACTTTGATTTCCACTCCTTGATTTCTGGAACTCTGCATCTGGGTTCTGGGAAAAACAGCAGCACAGAGTGAGCATAAACAGACTCCAGGGGAACATTGCCTCATACCTGCAAGGTATTGCCACTTAGCTGGCAATAGGTACCCCATGATCCACTAGCCAATAGGTAGGTCTTTAGGTTTCTATGAGTAACACTATGTTGATTGATGCTTTCAGTTTGCTGTCCATTTAGTAGCTACATCCACCTTGTCTTTGGCCATTAAGTGCTGCCATTTGGATTCTGCCAACCCAGAATCCAGTCATCCCCACCATCTGAAGACCCAGGAGAAAGGGAGGTCAATTCAATGCCCAAGTCAGTAAGGGACAAAGAAACTGGGAAAACATGGACAGATAGTTTCCACCCCTGGGTCTGAAAGCTCTTCCCTATCCTTGAGGGAAGCAGCAGCTTGTGGCCATTTCCTTGCCTTGGGGATGGCTGGAATACTGGGTGAGCTGAGGAAATCCTCTGCCACAAGTGGACCCATACATTGAGCCAGATTTTGGCTGGCAAAGTGAGGGCATATGAATCCTGAAATTTCAGCTCACATCTGCATGCAGCCTATGCTTGGAGACAAAGCAGCACCTGAGGTCGATTAAGGTACTGAAGTGCCATCTACTTGACAGTCTGGAAAGTGCAAGGGAATTAAAACACTTACAAACATGCTCCAAACCCTTTCTTAGGACCACAGGAGCTGGTCTACACAACCTGCATGGAAACCCAATCCTGTTTTGGCTGAGAAATATAGGCAACCCAACTATTAAACAGGGCTCTAAAACAAACCCAGGTCTTATTGGCTGGCAATAAAACAGAGCACCACTGGAGGCCAGCAGATTTGTTTTACCACACAGAGTGAACTTTCTGAAGAGCCCAGTGCCTACCTCCTATCCCTGTGGCAGGCCACTGCAGGCATCTGAATTTTGGGAGAAGACTGGGAGGCACAGCCAGTCTGACAACTGGCCAGTGAGAGAAACAAAGAACAGATAGAGATCACAGACAACCAACAAGGAAACCTTAGGCAAAAGAGAGAAAGCAATCTCCAGTATAAACTAATCAAGAAAACCAGATGACTAGACAGCAAAAAAATCATGAGTCACACCAGAACACAAAACTATGGCCCAGCCAAAGGAACAAACTAACAACTTCACTGAGATTCAGGAGTTGAAACAACTAATTAAAGATATTCAAACATGCTAAATCAATTCAAACATCAAATCAACAAATTGAGGGAAGATATGGCAAAATACATGATGGATATAAAGAAGACATTGGGTGAACAAAAGAAAGAACTTGAAAGTTTGAAAAAACAAATGGCAAAACTTAAGGAAATGAAAGGCATAATGGAAGAGATCTAAAACACAATGGAGACATACAAAGCAGACTTGAAGAAGCAGAAGAAAGAGTGAACTAGAAGACAGGTCATCTGAAATTTGTTATTGCAAAAGAACAGATAGGAAATAGAAAGGAAAAATATGAGCAGGTTTTCAGGGAACTGAGTGCACAGAAATACATGTATTATAGGTGTCCCAGAAGGAGAATAGAAGGGAAAAGGTGCAGAATGAATAACGGAGGAAATAGTCAATGACAATTTTCCATCATTTATGATAGACATAAAATTACAGGTCCAAGAAACACAGCATACTCCAAACATAATTGATCAAAAGAGACCCACTTCAAGGCACTTAATAATGAGATTCTCAAATATCAAAGACAAAGAGAGAATTCTGAAACCAGAAAGAGAAAAGCAATCACCTAAAAGGGAAGTTCATGAAGGCTAAGTGTGGCTCTCACAACAGAAACCATGGAAGCATGAAGAGCATGGTATGATATATTCAAGATACTGAAAGAGAAAAAGCTGCCAATCAAGAATCCTGTATCTGGCAAAACTGTCCTTCAAAAATGAGGGAGAGTTTAAAGTATTTACAGATAAACAGACACTGAGAGAGCTGATGATCAGGAGACCTCCTCTACAAGAAATACTAAAGCGATTGCTATAGAGAAATAGGAAAAGATAGGAGATGGAGGTTTGGAGAAGAGCGTAGAAATTAAGATTAGCAGTAAGGCTTTACTAAAAAATTACACAAGTTATCAAGATATAGAAAGAGGATGGAGATCAAGCATTTGATGCTGAAGGAATACAAAGTGTTAACAGGATTGATTGTATAGATCTAGAAATGGAGCACACAATACTGTGTGATGGTAGCACAATATTGTAAGCACACTGAACAAACATGACTGTGAATACAGACAAAAGAGGCATGTATGACACCAGAAGGAAAGATAGTTGATAAAGACTGGGACTGTATAACTTAGTGAAATCTAGAGTGGTCAATTATGGTGTTAAAATGCAAATGGAAGAATGTTTTTCATGAGGGAGAAAACTTTGCAAGGTTTTGAAAATTGGATGGCATTGGGGGGAAAATCCAATAAATGTAAACTAGAGTCTATAGTTAACAGTAACATTGTAATATGCTTCCATTACTTATAACAAAGACAATATAACAAAGGTAAATGTCTATCAGAGGGGGATATAAACAAGGGGGGTGGGATTCTTGGCAGTGGTGTTGTCTGAATTGTTTATTGTATTTTTTTATTTTAACTTTTTCTTTTTATTCATAATTTTTATTTCTTTTTTCTATTTTCTTTTTAGTCCTTTTCCTTTTTCTTTGCAGAAGAAATGGAAATGTCCTCATATAGATTGTGGTGGTGAATGCATAACTATGTGATTATACTTGGAATCATTGATTGTTTACTTAAGATGGATTGTATGGTGTGTGAATAAAATTATTTAAAAAATAAAGAGAGGGATACAAGTGCTGGAGAAAATATGGAGAGAGGGATGTACCTATTAACAGTTAGTGGTGAAGTACAATGGTGCAACCCATCTGTAGGACAGGGTGGTGGTTACACAGGAAGCTAAGTATGGAGTTGCCATATGGTCCTGTAACCCTGTTATTAGGTATATGCTTGGAAGAAAGCAGTGGCATGAATGAACATTTGCACACCTGTGTTTATGGTGGCAGTATTCATGGTTTTCAATGGATGGAGGAGGCCTAAGTGTACATCAACTGATAAATGGAGTACTGAATGACTACAGGAAGGAATGAAGTTGTGAGGTATGCAACTAGGTGAATGGCCCCTGAGGACAGTATGTTGAGTGAAATAAGCCAGAAATGAGAAGACAAACATTATAATGCTTCACTAACTATAATGTGCAAACTAAGAATTGATTCTGAAAGCATAGGTTATCAGGGGAAGGCTTATGGTAAATGTTCCTAGAGTGTAAGCTCTTAGAGCAGTTGCATCTATTCCTGAGTTGTAATGGTTATTTCTCAACTTTGAGATGCTGAGCTCTTTGTGTATAACCTAGCTAGCCTCTAGAACTTTGCATATATGTGCGCTGCCTGAGACTCAGAGTCAGAGTTTAGCAGCTATGAATGTCAGCATTACCTCATACAGCAACTATTAAAGAGGCTTAAAAAGAGATCTGACTTCAGTTAGAGGTATGAATGAAATGGACTTAGTTAGGACTAAGGTAAACCAGACTAAAGGGTAAAGGAAAATATTGATGGTGTTTTAAACTGCAAATTCTTTGGGAGACCAAAGGAAGAGGTGTTCATTTGGTGCAAAATCTATATTTTCTGTAGCACACTATATAATTTAACTTATGTGGTCAGTTTTTTCAAACACCTTAATTACATAGATCTTTGAATAGGGAGTGAGATCTGGTTGGTCTGTACAGGTTAGTGTGAAGCCCTGATACATCCTAGAATAATTTGAGCAGAGAATAAAAATGTATTTGCAAAGCCTCCTTGAGGGAATTGTGGAAAGTTTGGAAATATTAAACTTCCCAACCTGGGAAATTATCGATGTTGCTGCAAAGGAGAGTTTAACAATTGTGCATAACAGTCACCCCCACAGAACCTCTTTTTTGCTCAGATGGGACCTCTCTCTCTAAGCCAACTCTGCAGGTAAACTCATGTCCCCCCCTCTACATGGTACATGACTCCTTGGGGTGTAGATCTCCTTGGCAATGTGAGACGTGTCTCCTGGGATGGGAGTCATGGGATTGAGAAGACTTTTTGACCAAAAGGGGGAAGAGAAATTAAACAAAATAAAGTTTCAGTCCCTGAGAGATTTCAAATGGAGTCAAGAGTCATTCTGGAGGTTATTCTTATGTGTTATATAGATATCCCTTTATAGTTTTTAGTGTATTGGAATAGCTAGAAGGAAATACCTGAAACTGTTGAAATGTAGCCCTGTTGCCTTGATTCTCAAAGACCATTGTATAACTATATACCTTACACAATGTGACGTGTGATTGTGAAAATCTTGTGGCTCACACTCCCTTTATCCAGTGTATGGACAGATGAATAGAAAAATGTGGATTAAAATTAAATGAATAATAGGGGGGATAGGGAGAATGGGATGTTTTGGGTGTTCTTTTTCACTTTAATTTAATTTTTCTGGAATAATGAAAATTTTCAAACATTGTGGTGATAAATGTACAACTATATGATGGTACTGTGAAAAAATCCACACTTTGAATGATTCTATGATACGTGAATATATCTAAATTTTAAAAATGGGGAAAATCGTTATGAGTACACAAAGACAAGGGGAACTAGAGAGGGGATAACAAAGGATAGGATATTTTTGAAGCTTGAAAGCAGAGAACACTGCTAATCTATTTAGACCAATCCACTCACTTAAAACAATAAAATTTCTGGATAAAATACATGTTTAAAAAACTTCTTAAAAGAAATGATAAGCAAAAAAAAAAAAAAAAAAAAAAAAAAAGTAGTAAAGAATTACTAGGCTAAAAGCTAAGCAAAAGTGGGAATCCAGAAAGGAAGCTGAGAACTCAGGCTGCCTTTACCCTGAAAGCATTTACCAAACCAGGTGAACTCAAATAGGCTTCACAAAATAGAATGTCCTCAGCCTACCCAAACACAAAGGAGCACTTACACAGAATGAAGGAAATATATCTTTTGAGAGAGACAAAATATGTCCATTGTACTAGTTTGAATCTGTTAGGTACCTCATAAAAGACTCTTGTTACGGTAGACCTATTATGGGTGGGACCTTTTGATCAGATTATTTTCATAGAAATGTGACCCATTAAAGGTGGGTCTTAATTATTTTACTGGAGCCCTTTAGAGAGCTCAGGGAGAGAGAGAGCGCTCAGAGCCAACACAGACCCAGACGCTTGGAGATGCAGACAGAAAGACAATTGGAGATGGTAAGCTAAGAGATGAAGCCCAGAGTTTGCCCCAGAGAAGCTAAGTGAGAACCCACAGGTGCTTACAGAGAAGGTCACTGGAATCAGAAGCTGAAATAAAGGCAACCCAAGGGCAAAGGACAAGCAGACACCAGCCATGTGCCTTCTCAGCTGGCAGAGGTGTTCCAGATGCCATCATCAGCCTTTCTTCAGTGAAAGTATCCCCTTATTGATGCCTTAGTTTGGACACTTTTATGATCTTACAACTCTAAATTTGTAACCTAATAAATCCCCTTTAGAAAAGCCAATCCATTTCTGGTATGTTGCATTTTGGCAGCTTTAGCAAACTGGAACAGTCATATATTCTATGATGGCTAAATGTTTTGAGTCCTCTGTTCATATATGAAATACACATTATACAGGCGAATCTAAACTTTGGAACTTCTGAATATGTTTATATGAAAGACAACATTAATTGAGAAAACTAAGTAAATTGCTTCATGGTTCAAGAGCAACTGGATCATTACAAATTTTAAAAGTTAGGCAATTGTGGAGTTGGGGTTCTAAAATCAACTAGAATATTTGCAGAAAAATGCAAACAGTGAAAAGAGAGCACAGAAATTTCATGAGAAGATAAATGCATGAATTCAAACTATTCTAAGTTTAAAATATACAGAAATAATAAAATTCAGAGAATCATAGAAGGCACTAAAGCTATGTTTTAAAAAGGGCCTTTGGCTTCTGGCTAGGTGATAATTAAATTCTTCCTTGTAAAAGGAAATCACTGTAACTGGGTAGAAAATGCTTTGCATCTAGCTAGACAAAGGCTGAATAGAAATCAGTGAAGTACAATGAGAAAGAATAGAATTAGGACAATGCATTGTATAACTGCAATAATTAGCATTATAGCAACCTTTTATTTGTGCATAATTAGTAATTCTGTAGCAAGTTGATTACTCAACTTTAATCAGAGTTGTGTTGACTTCATTCTTTCCTATAAGAATTTTGATAGCTAATTTAATACTTTCCTTAAAAAAGAAAGTATTCATTGCTTTTTTCTGACTTTTATTTTCATCTTCTTATGACAGAAATTTTCTTCTAAACTTTAAATGATTTTCTAAATACAGTACTTTTCAGGGATTTGTTCTTACTTTTTTGAACCTTTATTTTATTCAATCTTGGTTATTTTATTTTGCTAATTCTAGTAATTAATTTTTGGTCACTGCCTTGGCTATCAATTATATTTCAATAGCCATTTTTTTTTTCTTCCTTCTGCACCAGTTTAGCCATTGGACACAAGTAGTTGTAAGTATGAAGGATACATTGGTTTCAAAGGCAACTTGTTTGGTTACTAAGCAATGAGCTTGCTGCCCTGTGTGCAAAGAACCATTTATGTGGCACCAGGATTTTGAGAAAAGAAAGAGTTTTATTGTGAGGTCACAATAAAAGGAGAGAGAAAGCAAGCTCAAATCTGTCTCCCCAATCTTAGAATTAGGGTAGGCTTATGGAATGAGAACAAAGAGAGGTAAAGACAGTGATGGTGATTTTGTTTCTCATATTCTGATCGGTTGTTTTAAAAATTATCCAATGTAGTAGAAACATGCCTGTGTTTCAGATCTTCCTTTTTTTTTCTTTTCTTTTAAAATTCCATTTTATTGAGATTGCTCACATACCATACAATTTTCCAAAGTACACAATCAATTGCCCACAGTACCATTACACAGCTGTGCATTCATCACCACAATTAGTTTGTTTTTCAATTTTTAGAACATTTTCATTACTCCAGAAAAGAAATAAAACAAAAAAGAAAACTCAAATCCTCCCATACCTCTAACCACCACCCCTCCATTTATTACTGTAGATGAAAGAATGTTAAAATACTACTAATTATAGTACATAGCTTGTAATAGGTACATTTTCCCTATATACCCCTCTATTATTAATTTCTAGTTATGTCATACATTTGTTCCAGTCCATGAAACAGATTTCTAATATTTGTGCAGTTAATCATGGACACTGTCCACCACAAGATTCACTGTTCTATAGATTCCTGTATTTTAACCTCCAACTTTCCTTCTGGTGACATATGTGACTCTAAGCTTCCCCTTTCTACCACATTCACACAATTGAGCACTATCAGTGATTTTCACAACATGCTACTGTCACCTCTGTCCATTTCCAAACACTTAAGTTCAACCTAGTTAAAAATTCTGCTCATAATAAGCAACCACTCCCCATTCTTTAGCCTCAATGTATACCCTGGTGACTTATATTTCATGTCTATGAGATTACATATTCTAGTTAGTTTATATCAGTGAGACAGTATAATTAGTTTACATAATTAAATAGTTTATAAAACATTTGTCCTTTTGTGTCTGACTTATTACACTCAATATGGAGCCCTCAAGGTTTCCTCATCAACCCATTTTTTTTGTTAGACAGTTTTGTTCACCCACAATATATTCTGTCATAAGTGAACAATCAGTGGTTCTCTGTAAATCATATATTATGCATTCGCCATCATCACCACTATCTATATAAAGACATCTCCAATTCTTCCACAAAGAAGGAGGAAGAGTCAAAGAATGCAGAGAGACAAAAGAAAAAGATAAAAGAAAGAAAAAAAAATGACAGCTAAAAAGCAAGAAAAGGAAAGATAGAATTAAACTAAAGTACAATGAAAGAGTCAGAGAACACCAATGCCAAGAGTCCCGTACCCATCCTTATATCCACGTCTTATAGGCATTTAGCTTTGGTATATTGTCTTTGTTATGTTAAAGGAAGCATAATACAATGATTCTGTTAATTATAGTCTCTGGTTTGCATTGATTGTATTTTTTCCCCAATAACACCCCATTTTTAACACCTTGCAAGGTTAGCATTCATTTGTTCTCCCTCATGTAGAAACATATGGTACATTTTATCACAACTGCTGAGCGCTGTAGTTTTACAGTCCTAGTCTTTATCTTTCCTTTTTCCTCTGCTGTCCCGTATGCTCCTAACCTTCCTCTTTCAACCATATTCACAGTCATCTTTGTTCAGTGTACTTACATTGTTGTGCTACTGTCACCCAAAATTGTGTTCCAAACCTCTCACTCCTGTCTTTTCCTAGATGTCTGTAGTGGTACTTTTAGTATTTCCTGTAGAGCAGGTATCTTGTTCACAAACTCTCTCATTGTCTGTTTGTCAGAGAATATTTTAAACTCTCCCTCATATTTGAAGGACAGTTTTGCCGGATATATGATTCTTGGTTATTTCTTTCTTAAATATATCATACCAATGCCTTCTTGCCTCCATGGTTTCCACTAAGAATTCTGCTCATAGTCTTATCAAACTTCCTTTATATGTGATGGATCAATTTTCTCTTGCTGCTTTCAGGATTCTCTCTTTGTCTTCAGTGTTTGCTAATTTGATTATTAAGTATATTGGCGTAGGTCTATTCAGATCTATTATGTTAGGGGTATGCTGCACTTCTTGGATCTGTAATTTTATGTCTTTCATAAGAGATGGGAAATTTTCATTGATTATTTCCTCTATTACCATTTCTGCTTCTGGGACACCCATGACACATATATTTATGCTTTTCATGTTGTCATTCAATTCCCTGAGATGTTGCTTATATTTTTCCATTCTTTTCCCTATCTGTTCTTTTGTTTGTAGAATTTCAGGTGTCTTGTTCTCCAGTTGCTAAGTGTTTTCTTCTGCCTCTTGTGATCTGCTGTTCTATGTCTTCATTGCAGTTTTCATGTCCTGTGTTGTGCCTTTCATTTCCATGGATTCTGCCAGTTTTTTTTTTCAAACTTTTGATTTCTACCTTATGTTCACCCAGTGTTTTCTTTATATCCTTCATCTCTTTTGGCATATCTTCCTTTAACTCATTGACTTGGTTTTTGAACTGATTTAGCACATATCCTTGAAAATCTTTAATTGATTTTTTCATTAAAGTAAAACAATATCTCAACTGTATCTTAATTGAGGTGTAAATTTGTTCCTTTGGGCCATATCTTCATTTTTCCTAGTGTAATTTGTAGTTTTCTGTTTTCTAGGCATCTGGTTTACTTGGTTACCCCAATCAGATTTTCCCAAACCAGAATGAGTTAAGGTCTCAGAATAGAGCTTTATTCAGTGTCAAGTCTCCCTGATGGTGTGTTTTAGAGATTGACAGACTTTTCTGTGAAGTCTCTAGCTACTGCACTTTTTCTAACCTGCCCAGCAGGTGGCGCCTGTGAGCCTGTTGTCCCTGACTGGTGTAAGGAGTTGTGGCCCCTTTAATTCTCCACTTAGGTTAGTTCTGTTTTTACTGCTTTTCCCAGGACCTGGGGTCTGAGTTCTGAAGCACAGGCTGGCATAAGAGCTGGGCCCCACCTCCTTCCTCTTAGGGAAGATATACCCCCTAGGGAGCTATCTTTTGCATTTGAATTACTCTTTTGTCTCTGACTCTGTTAACTCCACCTCTATCTTGGTCAGAGTGCTGCAAACTGAAAATGGCTGAGGCTCTCTCCACTAAGCCACTCATGTTGAGAGAGAGAAAAAGGGAGAGAAAGCCCCCTTTCAGAGCCAGTCCATGGCCCATCAGTTTCACCCATTGGTCAAAGACAGTACCTGGTCTTTGGGCTCCCTTTCCCAGGGCACAGGCATTTTCTGGCTCTCTAAAGTCAGTTGTCTTTAAAAGCCTCTATATTTTTCCTTCTTTTTTTTTTCTTTAATTATTATTATTATTTTATTTATTTATTTTTTTTAATCTGTCAGCCCCACTTCCTCTCCACTGGGAGTGACCTCAGGGTAATTTGCTGCTTGTTAGGGGTTTGTCTATGTTTGTAGCTTGTATTCAGCAGTCCACATTTGTTAATTAAAATGCCAGTTGGAGCTAGGCTGAGCTATATTTGCTTGCTCTGGGAATACTGCTTTCTCCCACAGCTATGTCTTGCAGCTCAGCCTACTGTGGCAAAAGGGGGCTTCCAGCATGGTTCTGCAGCTTTTCCTCACAGAATTTATGCTGCAATATCAGCCATTCCACCCAGTCCATGTTGGTGTATGATGTGTGGACAGTCACAGTTGTCAAAGCAGTTGCTCCAGATTGTTTACTAATTGTTTCTGGTTGTTTATTAGTTGTTCCATGGGACTAACTAAATTCCATACCTCTCTATGCCGCCATCTTGAAGGACCCCTCACATTTTATTTGCTTCCACTGTCTCCTCATCCCCATAATCTTGGATCTGAAGAGGGTGATTTTTGTTTCTGGTGCCTTAAAGGTCATCCAAAGGACAAGAGGCTGTTTTGGTGCATACTCAGGTTACATGTCCTGCACTTAAGCTCAGAAGAGAAGTTTCCCCACAAACCAGTTTTGGCTTCACCATGGTTTCAGTTTTACAGTACTCATCCAGAGAATTTTCCCTGTTTTTCACAGGATAGAACTCAGTTACAATTGGTTTTATGGTGACAACTCCCTGCACTGGTAAATTAAATGATTCTCATTTTGTATCCTAGTTTTGACATAAGTACTTATTTCATTGAAACAGACAATAAGGTTATTGCACAATATTTTAGGTCTTATAGAGTAAAATACTATGTTGGAGATTTGAGACAGAAAAAATTTTGATTCAAAAGCCATATCCTTATAGCCTTTTTTTTTTTTTTTGGCACCATTATACACATGGAAGTCTCAATATTTCCTGAGTCAATGCATACCTCCTTGCTTTGGAAGGGACGTCATGTTCCCCAATTCTATTTATTTACCAAGGCATACCCATTACTTTATGCCCAACTCCATTCCATCTTTCCCAAGGAAGTCTTTTAATCAGCTCCTTGTTTTAAATGGACATTCCTCTCCCTCATAACCCTATAAACTATTCTTTTGTTATTTCCATTATAGCATTGAACAAAGTCTGCTTCTATAAGTTATTTTATTGGTATTTCTGCCTTTTCCTACCTTGTGAACTTTTGTATCATTGAGGTTCTATTTACATACCTAGGAACTCATAACACAGTGCTGTTCACATAGAAAATATTTAAGACAAATTTGTTGTTAAAAGTCAGTGGTACAAGCACCATCTGGTTAGAAGTGCACCTTCTCAGGCCTTGCACTCACCTGCTGCATCAGAAAGTCTGGGCCTGGGTCTTCCCCATGACCCCTAAACTCACGAAGGTCTGGGAAATGCCGTCCGCCCATCCCACTGCTCCTTCTCTTCACAACCTTGACCCCACATGCCCTCCTCTGGCCCGGTGATTGCCCTCCCCACGGGGTCTCCTCTGCTCAGACACATCCTGGTAACTCCAGTAGGGAAGGACCCTCATCAGTCACGTCACCACTTGCTTCCCTGTGTCCAGACCGAGGCAGACACAAACCAGTGTTCAGCAAATATTTGTTAAATGAATTGCTGAATATATTTTCAAGAAGCTGATTAGCAGGCACCACACTAGGTATATAAAGATCAAAACAGCTTGACCTCCTCCTGAGAGCCTGTCCTTTGGGGGAAAGGTCTTTTTCATCTAAGGTGGTCTGTGTGGTGGCCGGAGTGTTGTGGAAGTGCATATGGGCCCCTGAGCCGGTGGGGCACAAGCCCAGTTTTCACCGCAGAACAGCCCTGCGTGACGGCGCACGTTGGTGAGTTCCTCATGCGCACCTGCCCTGGCTAGAACGCAATCCCGTTATCCCCCGGCCTTGTCAAGCTTGGTCTCAGCAGGCCCTGCACCTGACAGCAGGACAGGACCTCTCCAGAGAGGGCGTCAGCAACTTGTGGAATGAATGAATGTGTGTGGAGTCGGCGAAGAGGCTTAGAGGGATGCGCACATTACCAGATTCTATTGGTTTACGCAAGTTGGAGCATTCCAGAGGGCAAAGCAAGAGGAAAAGCTCTGTGTTGTGAAACAGTTTGAGACGGGGTGAAAGAGGTGGGCGAAAGCCGGCTGCAAGGACGTCTGCTCCGTGATGGGGAGTCGGAAAAAACTTTGGTTCCAGTGGGGGCGCATGAACCCAGGCCTGCGACCCACGGGAGACTTCGGTGACCCCTCCCACGGAGAGATTTGGCGTTCACTGTTCTGGGCAGAGGGTGCAGGGGTTCAGGAGCAGGAAACCGCATTGTAAAGCGACAAGTGGAAGTCAATGGCCGATCGGTGTGCGGAGGGGGCTGAGGTTTGCTGCCCCTCAGCAGCCAGAGGACCCCAGTGCACAAGGGAAGACGGACGCAGAGTGAGAACGCTGCTTGAGGCGTGTCTCGCTTCAGCTGAAAATAAGAGCTGCGTCGGTTTGAACTCGGCTAGAAACCATGGAAGGGGAGACGTTTCATTCTTTCAAGACCACAGACTGAATCGTTTGAGCCTTTTTCATGGATCGGCGAGTAATTGGGGATAGATTCGTCACTGTGCACCAGTTGGGCTTTTTGGATACTAATTTGATAACAGGTCTCCCTTCAGTGAATTACCAATGAAAGATTTTTTTTTGTTTTTTTCTATTTCTTTAGGATTTAAAAAAAAAAAAAAAAAACCAACATTCTTTACTATTAAAGCTATTCTAACTCAATAGAAGACCCACAGTTGAAATACTCCCAAGCACATGTGTAAACAAACATGTATATTCCATGTGTAGATACATACACTTACATGTATATGGCAAGGACCATGCAATGCCATCATAAATAAAAGTATAGTCAAAAAAAGAAAAAAGAAAAAGAAAAAAGTCAGTGATAATTGCAGTTTGTAAAACGGTTGTAGCTTTTAACTATTTAATTGTTTCAAAGCATTTAAATTTGTTCGTTAGTAATTAGGGTCATTTGCTTCTTTTTTTTTAAGGTATTGGATCAGAACTAAAACCAGTAAATAAAATGTTCTTTAATCAAAATTTATTACCCCAATTCATAACTCCCAAACAATGTCAGCCTTTCCCATCAAGCGATTGGTTAGATTTTATTCTACAAACTTATTGGTAAAGGCAGAGCATATTTTATACCTGTTTTGATTATCTATTAGTATGTGACAAAAAAAAAAAAATCCCGTAACTTAATGGTATACAACTAACCATTTTATTAAGTTCACAGAATCTGTAGGTTAGGAATTCACACTGAGTTTGTGCATATGTATTTTTTCTTTTCTTCGATACATGAGGCTACAGCTGAAAATTAGTATTTTAGTTAATATATTGTGGCAACTCTGGAAATCAGATCTTTGCCACTCCACCCCCATATTTGTTTTTGTTTTTAATTTGTTCTTATTATGGTTGTTGTTGTTCTTTGTTTAGTGACTTTTCCAGATGAATTCTCTAAAGTGTGCATTTCCTGTGGTATATGCCACTGAAGACTTTGCTCCATTAGTGTAGTAATCAGCTAATGATTGATGGAGATTTTCTTAAATGTCTTGAACTAGTAATTCCTCTACCTTTTGCAAAAGGACCCTGTGTGTGAGTTGGTGCACTTCTTCAATGCTCAGGTAGTTTATAGAGCTTTATGTTTTCACAGAATTTGGGTCACTTCCAGGTATTTCCAAGCCATGCAAACAGCCCAGCCTTGTGCCTGGTCTTCTAGATTACCAGTAATATGTCAGAGCATCTCCAAGCCCCCATGAGTATCTCCTTCCTCGGGTCTTTATTTTAAGTTTTTGTTGTTGTTGTTTTGTTTTGTATTTTTTGTTTGTTTGTTTGTCTTTTGTCCCAACTGGCACTGCAGCCTCAGGAAACTTCAACATTAAACAACTGACACTGATTTTTTTTCCACAACCACCCTTGAGATAGATTAATTCCTCCATGCAGTGATCTCTGAGGCAGTTCAAATAATGTTTTCTCCCTGTGAATGAGCCTTTTTCTAGGTTGTGGCAAAACAGGTGAGATATTGCAGTCATCTGGAATGAGACTTTTGAGCAGCTCCAGATCTGGTTTGCACATTACTTTGACTGCAAAGCTGTTGATATTCACAGCTTCTGTGTTTTTGAGACTGCTGGTTTTCCAGGCTACCACAGACCTGGAAAGAAGAGGATGGCAGTGGATCAAGTTACAGAGTGTTAAACCATACTGTTCCTAGAGTTCTGGAGAAGTTGATTTTGATCAATTTTGACAGGGCTTTTTGCATGTGTTTTGTTTTGTCTTGCTTCTTTTCCTTTATGTTTTTGCTTTGAAAGAAGAGAGGATTTTTGGAGATCCTCATTCTGGGTCACCATTCTGGAAACCCTAACTCTATTTTGGGCATATTAAGTTATAACATTTAGGCACCTATATGAAAACTGATGAGGAAAATGGATTTTTGAACTTCCAGTTCAAGAAGTGTCTAGCCTGGAAATGTAAATTTGAGAGTCATCAGCATATAGATGACATTTCAAATTATGAGTTCATCACAGGAGAAACTGCACATAATAAAACAAAGTGGTGGAGGATTTGCCCTTTGCCACTTAGATATACATGCTTCAAGCACAATGACAAAAATTTGGTACACATGTCTCATTGCATCTATTGCACAAGCTTAGTTAGGTTTTACACAAACATACTCCATATGGAAGAGATAGGCTTAATAGTTCAATTGTTATAGCAAATATATTGCTAATCCAATCTCAGATTTCATTTAGTTACATAAAATATTCTTTTCATTTAAGGATGCAATTTTTAAAATATGCCCAATAATGTGTCATTAATTTATCTTTCTAGAGAGTAAAACAAATATTGTGTAGATTTCAGAAAATGACAAACATTTCATTTTCAAAGTTGTTTCACATTTTTAATTAAATAATCCTGCTATCTTCTCCTCAACTTTGAACATCATGACATTTTGGCTATTCAAAATACAGAACAAACACCTGAAAAATATATCTTTGAGAAATGCCAGTCAAGCAGCCAGTTGAAATCATACACACCATTACTATGCCACTATCAATATGAGGAAGAAAAGTCTTTGTATTATCTTTCATGCAAACATTTTTAGTATCAACTCAGGAAATCAGAAATTAACAATTTCAAGCAGAAAGTGATTTATTATGGAGAGTTGGCATTAAAAATATTAAAAGGACTGGGGGAGCAAAAGGGTGAAAAATGTATTCATCAGATATCAGGAACTCAGAAAACCTATACTGCCTTGAAGAAGCTCAGGTGCCAGCATTGCAAGAATCATAAACAGGATCATATGCGTTCTAACTCATCTCATCTTCTAATCTCACAAGAATGTTTTCCATTTTCAGAAATGATAGGAAAACACACTGCCAATGAACTCTGGCAAATGTCTGTGATGGAGGAAGGAGAAGTTCTAGCAGAAGTCATGACAGAATTAAGGGCATAATTTTTATGCCTACATAATTTTTATTTTGCTTTGCATAACAATAGCAAGAACCAAAAACAACATAGGTTTTATTGTTACGTGATAAAAGTGTGCAAGCTGTCCTCATGACATGGGTAAAAAGTCTTTTTAAAAGGTTCTGTGATTCAGTTGTCTGAAAAAAATTGGCACTGTCATGTAGTAGAAAGCACTTTACACTATGAATATTCAAGCAGGCTATGGGTCCAAAACCAGAACCCAAAAAGTACCATGTTGCCAAATATCCTCAGTATTCATGGTGAAGTTTTTCTGTAACCACATTGTATCTCCTTCCATTCTTGCCTTCAATAAACCACAATTAATCCTACAGGAGCAGATGTCTTCCAGTCTCTCATAAAGAATTACATAATATGCAAAGTAAAATCTTGATCTTCCTCATCCCGTACAACAAAACCTACTAGTCTGCTGTGTTTTCAAACCGAACAATTGGCATCACCCAATCAGTTACTCAATCAGGAACTCCAGAAATTAAGTTTATATTCTCCCTTTTCTTTATCCCATTTCCCCTCCTCCATCAACAAGTATTGTTGATAAAAGCAACAACCTATATGTTCAATCTTTTCCTTTTTCTTCATTTCTTTAGCCAGCAGTGTAGTAAAATTCCTCACAATTTCTCCCATAGACTGTGGAAATCATGTCCTAACTAATTTCTTTGACTATTTTAATTCATTCTCCTCAGGAAAACTCTTATAAAAACATTGACTAACTCCCAGGGAAGATGGCAGATGAGGGAGCTTCAGCACTCAGTTCTTCCACCAAAACAACCACCGAACTGGCAGGGACTGTCTGAAACAACTATTTTGAAACACCAGATCTGAGAACACTGTGCAGCATCCAGGGAAGAGCAGGAGGAGGAGGCAGAAAATTATGCTTAAGAACTATTTGCAGATGATATGTTCCTACATTCAGAAAACCCTGAAAAATCTAAAACTAAGATCCTAGAGCTAATAAATAAATTAAGTTGTGGGGGACAACATCAAAGCCCAAAAATCAGTAGTGTTTCTATACACAAGCAATAAATAATCAGAAGAAGAAATCAAGAAAAAATTCTATTCAAAGCAGCACCTAAAAGAATCAAATATCTATGAATAAATATAACCAAGGATGTAAAGTACTCATACACAGAAAATTGTAAAACATTGCTAACAGAATTAAAGAAAGCCTAAATAAATGGAAGGATATTCTGTGTTCATGGATTGGAATACTAAATATCATTAAGATGCTAATCCCATCCAAAACAATTCATAGATTCAGTGCACTCCCAATAAAAATTCCATCAACATTACTGCAGAAATGAAAAAGCTAGTCATGAAATGTATGTTAAGGGAATGGGCTCTGAATAGGTAAAACGTCTTGTAAGAGAAGAAAGAAGTTGGAGAATCAATGCTTCCTGATTTTGAAACTTATTACAAAGTGGCAGTAATCATAACAGCATGGTACTGGCACAAGGAGAGATATATAGACCAATGGAATAGCACACAGGACTCAGAAACCAACCTTCATAATGTGGCCTATTGATTTTTGATAAGGAGACAAAGACCATCCAATTGGGAAAGAATTACCTCTTTAGCAAATGGTGTTGGAAAAAACTGGATCTCCATTTGCTATTAAAAAAAGAAGTACTCCTACCTCACAGCATATACAAAAATCAACTCAAAATGAAGCAAAGATCTTAATATAAGAGGTAGAACTATGCAACTGCTGAAGAAAATATAAGGAAGCCTCTTTAGGACCTTGTGTTAGTCAATGGTTTCTTAGACTTTACACCCAAAGCTTAAAAGAAAAAAAATAGAATAATGGGACCTCATCAAAATCAAAACTTTTTCCCCTCAAATGAGTTTTTCATGCAAGTAAAATGACAACCCATACAGTGGGAAACCATATATCCAATAAAGGATCAAATCCAGAAGATGCAAAGAAATCCTTCTCCTAAACAAAAAAAATAAACAACTCAATTAACAAATGGTCAAAAGACTTGGACAGATAGTTCTCCAAAAAAAAAAAAAAAAAAGAAAAGATATAAAAATGGTCAGAAAGCACATGAAAAGAAGCTCAGCATTATTATCCATGAGGGAAATGCCAATCAAAATCACAATGAGATATCATTTCATCCCCATTAGAATGACTGCTATTTAAAAAATGGAAAAAGGCAAGTTTTGGAGAGGAAGCAGTAAAATAGGAACACTCATTCATTGCTAGTGCCAATGTGAAATGGTGCAGCCACTGTGGAAGACAGTTTGTTAGTTATTCGGAAAGCTATGTATAGAATTACCTTTTGTCCTGGCAACTCCACTACTAGGTATATACCCCAAAGAGATCAAAGCAGGAACTTGAACAGATATTTGGACAATGATGTTAATAGCCACGTTATTCACAATTGCCAGAATATGGAAGCAACCCAATTGTCCATCAGCCAATAAATGGATAAATAAATGTGGTATATACATACAATGGGATATTATCCATCCCATAAAAAGGAATGAAATCTTGATATATGCAACAACATGGATGAACGTTAAAGACATTGTGTTGCATGAAATAAACCAGGTACAAAGGGACAAATATTGCATGATCTCACTGATTTGAAACAATTAGAATTAAAAAACTCATAGAATCAGCATCTAGAATATAGGTCACCAGGGAATGGAGTGGGAATAGGGAATGGGTAGATAAGGCTAAAAATGTATGGGGTTCCTATTCGGAATGACAGAATTTTTTGGTAATGTACTATGGAGATGATGGCACAACACTGAGAATACTATTTACAGCACTGAAAAATATATGTGAATATGATTAAAAAGGGAAATGTTGGATTGTATATATGGTAACAGAATAAGAAATTAAAAAAAAAATCTATGATACTATATTGCATTACCAGTGAATCCTAAGTTAAGGAAAGTACATATATATACACACACACACATGTATATACATATACATATATATATATCATTGTTTCTAACATGTTAAATCTTTACATTTTGTATCAGGTAGCTATTGTTGTGTAACAAACACTACATAATTTATCAACTTAATTGAAAAAACATTTATTATTCCTTATGATTTTACTGACCCCTGCTGGGCTCATAAGCCTCCCTCATGAATCTATAATCAGATTTGTTTGGACTAAGAGGTTTGGTTGATCTTGGCTGGACTCTATCACATACACAGGGCCTCATCTGGGAACACTGAGTCTCTTGGCCATGGCTCATGTCTCATTATCTAGATAAATAGCTACAGCATTTTCTTGTAACAAAAGCAAAGGAGGAAGAGAGAGAGTGTGGAAGAATACAGGTTCTTGAGGCCTAGGCTTGGAATTCACCCAAGGTAATCCCAGATTCGAGGGATGAAGAAATAGGTTTGGTAATGGATAGGAAGAATAGTAAAGTCATACTGCAACGTACATGAATAAAGGGAGGATAAACAATTAGGGTCATTTTTTGCAATCTACCTGATGTATATTCCCAAAACATTCTAAGGTAAATCCAAAGTTCCAATATGGCTGACCAGGCCTTCTGTTAACTGGTTCCTGTCTATCTCTAACATTATCTCATGTACTTGTCTCCAACACACATTATGCTCCCTCCAAAGTAGTCTTCTATTTTCTTAAATGGTCAACATCATCTGAAATCAGAAACCACCTCCCCACCACCACCTCTCCCTCTCCCTCTCTCTATCTCTATCTCTATCTCTATCTCTATCTCATCTCCTTTTCTCTATCTATCCATCTATGATCTAGCACTCTAATCTTTTTACTACCTTCTCTATGGAGCACTTACTCTTCTCTATTTCAGATGACTGGAAATATTTTTGCTTTAGAATTCAGCCTAATTATTTATTCACATAAATATCTTCTTGCCACTTACTGAAAGCAAACAGAAAAGAAAACACATTTTCACACAAACACCATTATTTCTATCCAAAAACACTTTGTTGTATGTCATTAATTATAATACATAATTATTTTATTAATATATGTATTATCTTTCTTCCCCATTAAACAATAAATTGCAAGTAGGACACTGACCATTTCTTCTTCTCCTCTTATTCTCTTCTCTTTTATTTTTTCCTTACCTTCTTTTATTTATCTACCTCTTCTTCCTCTTCATTTTTCTAATTGTATTTGCAGATCCATGGAAAGTTTCTTCCATATTGTATGTACTGAATAAACACTGATTATGTGAATGAATGAATGATAGGATCACTGAAAGTAGGTGAGGGGTCTAGATTCACTACAATCTTAACTTTGGAATTAGTTAGAATATAACAAATTATATTAAATTATATAGTATAATACAATAATTTATTTAAATTGAAATAGGCAGATTTGTTTCATTTTCAAATGACGTGTTTAGAAGCTTATCCAAGGTTTTACATCTTCTATTATGATCAAGGATATTTTTCCATTTAGCTGTTCGTAATTTGTTTTTTCTTCTTATAAGGTATATTTCTTCATATATTTAGGATGCAAAATTTTCTTTATATTTATTGTGTTTCGTGTTTGCAGAACTTCTTGAATCTGTATGTTGACGTCTCTCAAGTTTTGAAAGTGTATCTGCCTTTATCACTTCAAATTTTATTCTTCCTCAATATCACTCACTTCTTTTTGGGGAACTACAATTATACATTCATTAGACATTGTTGCTGAGTCCTTCATGTCCCTCAAGCTGTTTGTGTTATTTTCCATCCTTTATATCCTTTATATTTTTCAGGTTGATATTTCCTGTTGACTTGTCTTCCAGATCACTAAATCCTGTGTTTTTCTGCATTCTATTAGCTATTAAAATTACCACATAAGTTCTTAAAGTCAAATATTTAATTTTCCACTTCTAGAAAGAAAATTTGTTTGTTCTTTAAAGATTTCCATTTTCCAGTGAAATTCCTCTTATTTTCACGTATTTTTCTCCATATAATTCTATGTTTACTTGAATGGTTAAATTCTAGTTATTTTAATGTCCCTGACAGATAATTTAATATCTGGATCACATGTGTGATGGTTTTTATTTTGCGTTTTAAGTGTGTTTTCTTCTGTGGGAAATTTCCCTTGAGGAAACTGTGTACTCTACTCTGAGAGAGACTGATGAAAAACTTCATCAGCTTTTCAGAAGTTTCATATTGTATTCTTAGCTCCTCACCCCAGTATTCAGTAAATATCCTGAGGCAGAAAATGGCTATGTGCTTCAGTTGAGCTAGTGTCTACCAATAGCTCTATTCATTTTTCTCCACAAGTACCCTCTGCTGGATTTACATCAGACTTTGCATAGGATTTTCACCTCTTTGCCAGTGCCCAGAATGGCCAAATGAGTTTGGGAAAAATCATGGCAGAATATACCCTTTCTGTAGTCTTTTACACTATAATTCTAATTTCAGTCTCATTCAGATAGATTCATGTATTGAACCCCTGTTCTACTTATCTAAATGAGTATGACTCTGCTGCCAGCTATTCCATCCTGTTTGGAAGCTGCAGTGAATATTTACATTAACACCTAGAAACAAGAAATCAGCCTTAGTAATTATATTGTAAGGAATCATACTGTTTCTCCCACTCAGACCATATGCAGACAATGTTTAATCTATCTTGAGGAAAGAGTGAGCAAGCAATGCTGGCCACAGGGTGACACTGAGTGAATTAAAAAAGGCATTATTTCCTCAAATGAAATGTTTATACTAGGCTATTATTGTGCTTTCCATAATAACAAGCAAAATGCCATGCTATACAAATTGTGCAAATCAAACTATTCATCAAAATTAATAGAATTTTAAAATTTAAGTATAGTAATTGGGACTTAGAATATAATAAATTATTTAAAATAGGCAAATTTGTTTCATTGAAACAAAATATTTTATGACATTTTTAAAGCTTACTTGCTCTAACATGTTTTCTATATGATGGTCACAAATTTGATTGCAGTCTGTGGCATTTTAAAACTGAAATAATTGTTAATATATTGCATTTTTAAGAAATTATTCTAGTCACTAGCAACTGGTAGAGACAAAAGTTAAATATAGCCGGAGAATTATATATTATTCAGAAGGTGTCTGGTTAAATATTATTTGCAAATACATCAATATCTTTCACAGGAAAACATATCAAATTTTAGAAAGCTTCTTAATGCTTTTCAGTCTGTGTTCATTGAGGTTCCATCAATATCACATTACATACTATACGAATCAGTCTAACTCAATTGCAATGTTTTCTATGGTGGTGGAATACAATGCATAGCTTTGTTCTTCAAATTAGTTATGTTATATAGAACCCCAAAAGGGTTATGATATACTTAAACATCTTAATACTCATTTTAGAAAAGGTATTTTGTATGGAAATTAGAAATAGAAATGATTGTGAAATTTATTTTGGGATCATAAATGGGCCAATTTTGGTATCAAAAGCTTACTTCCTTCTTTTTCTTCTATTTTCTCTTTTGGAAATGATGGTCTCAATCTTAGGAGCTCAGCAATTGGTTTATCCTACTCCTTCTCCTCCTTTTCTTCTTCTACTCTGCTCCTCCTCCTCCTCTCCTCCTCTTCCTCCCCTTCTTTTTCTTCTTCTATTTTAACTGAAACCAATCACTCCTTTTGTTGGTCTAGATAAAATTGTGGTCATTTCTTCTAGGTGATCACATTAAAATTTATATTTATCAACTTCTAATCAGATGGACACAGAAGAAATGTGTGTGTATGTGTGCATGTGTGAGAGTTTGGGGATTTGGAAGGGTAGGAGCAAATCTTATAGGACTAATATTCAATAAGCATATTTATTTTTATATGTATGAATATAATTGTCTTGCTTTACTTCAAAGAATTCTCTATTTTTAATATTTCAAGCATGCATACATATTTATTTCACAATTCTGTGACTAATATCAATGTCCTTAGGTCTTCATGCTATTTTAACACTAATAACATTTTAATGTGGATATTTAAAAAAAATACCTTTGGCTTGAATTTTACATTTTATATCTATATTAATAAAATCAAAATATTTAAGAGGATAATACAGAATGTGTTTAACTGAGTATTAGTGGCATCATGATATCAAATTTACTACCACTGCATTCAACAGTGACTAATTAATATTTTAAAATATTCCATCACTTGTGTGCTGATTTGAATGTATTATGTCCCACAAAATGCCATTATCTTTGATGCAAACTTGTGTAGGCAGACATATTAGTGTTTAGATTTTGGCATCCTTTGGGTGTTTCCATGGAGATGTGATTCAATCAACTGTGGACAAGACCTTAGGATGAATAATTCCCATGGAGGTGTTGCCCCACGCACTCAGGGTGGGTCTGAATCAAATTACTGGAGCACTTTATAAGCTCTGACAGAAGGAGCAAGCTTGCTACAGCCAAGAGGGACATTTTGAAGAATGCACTGGAACTGAGAGAGGGGCTTTAGCTCATAGAGACATTGTGGAGATTGCTTTTGAAAGCAGACTTTTGCTATGGAGGAGCTAAGAGAGGACTAATGCATCAAGAGCAACTAAGAGTGACATTTTTGAGGAGCTGAAGCCTAGAGAGGAACGTCTTGGGAGAAAGCCATTTTGAAACCAGAACTCCAGAACAGATGCCAGCCACATGCCTTCCAAGCTAACAGAGGTTTTCAGGATGCCATTGGTCATTCTGCAGTGAATGTACTCGATTGTTGATGCATTACCTTGGACACATTATGGCCTTAAGACTGTAACTGTGTAACCAAATAAACCTGCTTTTATAAAAACCAATCCATTTCTGGTGTTTTGCATTCTGGCAGCATTAGCAAACTAGAACAACTTGTTTGAGGTTGAACAGAGTTCTTAGGTGACATAATAAAAAAATGTGGAATTATCATTGAAAATATTTTCTGCATTGTTTGTTGCCAACTTAATTATTAGCAAAACAAGGAATAAAAAAATATTCCATTGTTTCTTGTGGGTGATATTTTGCAATACAGGATGTGTTCCATGCATATTTTGTCAATGTCACATCTCCAGCTATTGAAATTAATTATATTCAAGTTAAATTTTGCAATTAGCCTACAAAGATGTGTTTAAATATTGTGGTTTTTTTCATCTAAGGAATGATATGCACCCATAGAAACACTTGGGAGGTTCTCAAATTTAATAATTGCTAACTTTCATTAGGTGTTGTATCTAAAACAAATTGAGTGATATTTTGATATTCCTTACTTTATTCAAATGATTTCTTTGTTGTGTATTCTATATTTAATTAATTTGTATATAACTTTCTCCAACCAGCATATAGAATTATTGTTGCTTAAAACTTGCATATCCTGCTTTGTTGTTTTCAATGTTATATATAGTTTAAGTCAAATTTTTCAAATCCTAATATTAAGATCATATTTCTTGGATGACTCCCTTAATGCTACAAGAACCACATCAAATGTTGTATCATGTATAATATTTATGCAATAAATATAAACCAATATTTTCAGTGTAATATAGCCCATGATTTGTAACATCAAAAGTAGTATCTACGTATAAGTAGAAATCTTTCTATATCTATAATTACAGTTCAAAATGGACTTAAATTTGAATATTTTACACCAGATACATGGGCATTATGCTGTATTTTACCCAAGGACATTACTGTTATGCAAACATATAGTAAATAATGCATCTCATCCTCCTCCCTCCCTTTTTTTTTTTTTTTTTTTTTACCATTTTAACCAATTTAAAGTGTAGCATTCAGTGACATTTAGCAAATTCACAGTGTTGTGCAACCATCATCACTCTCCATATCCTGAACATTTTCATCACCATAAAAGGTCAATCATATCCATTAAGCCGTCACTGCTCATTCTCCTTCCTTCCAGCCCCTACAAACCACCAATCTGCTTTCTGTTTCTATGAATTTTCCTATGGAGATATTTCATATAAATGGAATCATGCAATATGTGGCCCTTTGTACCAGGAGTTTTTCAATTAACATACTGTTTTCAAAGTTCATCCGTGGTACAGCTTGTATCAGTACCTCATTCCTTTTTATGGATGAATAGTATTTAATCATATGGATATACTACATTTTGTTTATCCTCTCATCTGATGATGGACACTTAGTTGCTACCAACTTTTAGCTACTGTGAATAGTGCTATTATTAATATTAAGGTATAAGTTTTAGTTTGAATTTTTTTTTCATTTTTTAAGGTATATACATAGGATTCAAATTGCTTGATCAAAAGGTAATTTGAAGTTTAACTTCTTCAAGAAATTGTTTTTAACAGCAGATGCACCATCTTAAATTCCCAACAGCATTGTAAGAGTATTTCAATTTCTCCACATCCTCACAAACACTTGTCATTATATTTTAATTATTATTATAGCCATCCTGGTTTGTATGAAGTGGCATTTCACTGTGGTTTGATTTGATTTCCATAATGATAAATGATGGTGAGCATAAATTTGCAAATATTTTCTCCATTTGGTGTATTGTTGTTTAGCTTTCCTGATAGTGTTCTTGGAGGAAGGAAAGTTTTTAATTTTGATGACAGCCAATTTATTTTGATGAAATCCTTTTGTTACTCATACTTTGGTGACATATCTAAGAAAGTATTACCAAATCCAAAGTTAACCTTATGTTTTCCTCTAAGAGTTTTAAAGTGTTAGTGCTTACATTAAGGTCTTTGATCCATTGTGAGTTACTTTTCAATATCATGTAAGGTAAGCATTGCACTTCATTCTTTTGCATGTGAATATCCAGTTGCTCAAGCACTATTAGTTGAAGAGATTATCATCTCCCCATTGAATGATATTGACACCCTTAACAAAAAGTGATTGACCAACCAGTAGCCATTGATTGTACACTTAGGATGGATTGTATGGTGTGTGAATAAAATTGTTTAAAGAAAAAACACAATTGACCAGAGATGCATGGTTTATTTCTCTAGCTTTAATTGTACTCCATTTATCTATATATCTATACTTATGCCAGTTCTACACTGTTTTGATTATTGTAGTTTTGTAGTAAGTTTCGAAAGCTGGAAGTGTAAGAACTCAATGTTTTGACTGTTCAGGGTCCCTTGCAATTCTGTATTGAGTTTAGAATGGAACTTTTCATTTCTGCAAACAAGGCTATGTGGATGTTGATAGGGTTTTCATATTGCCATTTTTAAATATTAAGTATCATAATCCATGACCTTGGGATGCCTTTGCATCTATTTAGATCTTTGTAACTTTCACCATACAAGTATTTCATAAAATTAATTAAATTTGTTACTATTTATTCTTTTTGATATTACTATAAATAGTGTTGTCTTATTAATTTTCTTGTGAGATTGTTCATTGCTACTGAGTAGAAATGCACCTGGTTTTCATTTGTTGATATTGCATCCTGAAAATTTGCTGAATTTGTTTATTAGCACTAATTTTTCATGGATTCTTTAGTGTTTCTGTATATAATATCATGTATTCTGTGAACAGAAATATTTTTATATCTTCCTTTGCAGTTCAGATGTCTTTTATTTCTTTTTCTTTCAGAATAGCTTTGGATACACCTTCTAGAACAATGTTAAATAAAAGAAGAAAAATGAGAACCTTTGTATTCCTCTTCATCTAGTGGGAAAGATTTTAGTCATTTACCACTGAATATAATGCTTGCTCTAACTTTTTCATGAATAACCATTATCATGTTGACATAGTTCCCTTCTACTCCTACTTTATTGAGTGTTTTTATCATAAAAGGTGTTGGAATTTCTCAACTATTTTTTTCATCAATTGAGAAAATCATGTGGTTTTATGTTGGAGATAGAATAATGTACCCCACAAAAGATGTATGCTTAATTTTAGTTCACATTCCTGTAGGTGTGAACTCATTTTTAAATAGGACCTTTTGAAGATATTATTAGTTAATGTGCAGCCAAATTGAATCAGGTTGCATCTTCATCCATATTACTGGAGGCCTTACACAGAGAGGAAGTTTGGACACTGTCAGAGAAAGTCACAGTAAGAAGCCTGTGGAGTCGGAGAAAAAAGGCACAGGAGAACATCAAAGACCTGACCATGTGACAGAGGACTGAAATACCCAGAATGCTATTGGCTCCAGGAGAAAGCATGGCTTTGGTGACATCTTGACTTTGGAATTCTAGTCTCCAAACTGAGCCAATGAATTATTGCTATTTAAGCCACCATTGTGTAGTATTTGTCGTAGAAGCTTTAGTAAACTAAAACAGTTTTAATTTTCCTTTTTTCCATTAATGTGGTGTATTGATTGATTTTCTTATGTTGAATAACAATTGCATTACTGGGATAAATCCCACCTGGTAAAAAAAAAAAAAAGCCTAATCATGTTAATATGCTTGATTTGTTTGACTAGCATTTTTTTTAGGATTTTGCAACTGTATTCATAAGGGAAATTCTTCTGTAGTTTCTTTTTACCTGTGATTTCTTTATGTGGCTTTGGTATTATAGCAAAGCTGACATGAGAGAATGTGTTAGAGAGTGTTCTCTCCCCTTCAAATTATTTGTAAGAATTTGAGAATGATTGGTTGAATTCACCAGTGAGATCAACTGGTACTACATTTGTCTTTCTTGGGAAACTTCTTATTGCCAATTTTGTCTCATTATTAATTTGTTCAGATTTTCTTTTCCCTTGATTGTGTTTTATGCTGTATGTTTGTAGAAATTTGTTGAATTTATCTAGGTTATCTAATTTATGGGTGGTTAATTGTTCTTTGTATTCTTTTAGGATTTTTTTCTTGATTTTTGTAAAATCAGTGGTGATGTCCCCATTTTAACCTCTGATTTTAGTAAATTGAATCTCCTCTGTTTTTCTTAGTCTAGCTAAATATTTGTCAATGATTTATTGAAACAGTTTTTTTGTTTGTTGATTCTATTGTTTTTCAGTTCTCTATTTTATCTCCACTCTATTCTTATTATTTCCTCCCTTCTGCTAGCTTTGGGTTAGTTTGCTCCTATTTTAATAGTTCCTTAGTGTATAAAATAAAGTTATTGATTTGAGATGTTTCCTCTTTTGTAATAGAGGCATTTAAACATATAAATTTCCCCCTAAGCACTGTTTTTGCTATATTGCATATGTTTGATATTTTATATTTTTACTTTTACTGGTATCTAAGTATTTTCTAATTTCCTGTATGAGTTCTTCTTTGACAAACTGAATGTTTGAGAATATGTTATTTTATTTCCATTCTAGTTTTGTCCCACTGTGGTCAAAATAAGTACTTTGTATGTTCTCAAATGTTTAAAAATATATTGAGATGCATTCTGTGGCCTAATATATGGTCTACCTTACAGAATGTTCCAACAGCCCTTGAGAAGAATGTTCACAATGCTGTTTTTTGTGTGTGTGTGTGGCAGATTCTATATATGTCTGTGAGTCTAGTCGGTACAGTCCTGTTTAGGTCCTCTATTTCCTTATTGATCTTCTGTCTAGTTGTTCTACCCATTTTTGAAAGTGGATAATTGAAGTTTCAAATTTCAAATGTAGAACTGTCTATTTCTCTCTTCAATTCTGTCAATGAATTGCTTCATATATTTTGGTTCATATCTTTTGGTTCTTAATTTTTAGATGTATATATGTATAACACTCATATCTTCTATATACTGACCATTTTATATATATATAATGCCTTTCTTTACAGATGCAAAAGGTAAATATTCATGTTGGCCATTATTGATACATTAGTTAGAAAATACCATAAACTGAGTACAATAAGAAACTCTGTCCTTTCATCTAACTATAGAGGGAGACACTCACTTGTACAATATATTCTAAAAAATATTTATATGAATTTTAAGTAATGTCTTCTGAGTCTTCTAGTATTATAAAGTGAGATCAGCATTTGTTTCAGTGTACTACTCTATTTCCTTCTATGCATCACTAACTATTATTACCACAGCAGTACGTGTGTCTCGGTGTTATGGAACATCCTGAATTTTACTATTAAGCAAGAAACATTAAAGTTGATTCTAAATACTCCACAATAAATTTAGTGAAATAGTGAATTGGCTACTATTGACTTCAACATAAATGAAAGTTGTAGCAGTTTGGTTCCATGTACAGAATATATATATTTGATAAGTTTTAATATTGTGAATGGTTTCATGTGATATTTAAAATCTCAAGACAGTGTACACAATAGCTTATTATAACATCATTGTTTTTCTGGTGAAAAGTGTTCAGATCAGGAATAAGAGTGTTGTGACCACCATTTTCTTGCAATTTGTTTGCATTTGCATTATTTGTATTATTTTGGATTTATGTATATGGATATCTGTTTATAGAGCCCAGATGTCTGTGTTTCTTTCCAGCACATCCCTAGCCAGACCATGACAGCTTCTTCAATAGTCCTTTTTTTGTACCTGTTCTAATTCATCAATTGAGATATTTATTTCTATTATGCTCACACTAAAAACAAATAATTCCTTGAAGTAGAACAAAGATGAAAATCTGTATTCACTGTTTCATTATATTGAATAATTCATGAGTGATACATTTTTAAATACTGTTTATTTGTACTGACTTTTGGAAATAATTTTCAATAAGGATGTATGTCCTATTGTTTAATATTTGGAACATATTACCAAGTACCCAGATGAGAAGAATGTTCATGGCATTTCACGGATAGTTTTCAAATTTAGTATTTCATAGATGGTCTGTTAGGGTTGTGAGTGAAATAAAAATTCAGGTGAAATATTTATCTATCACTGTTATTATCTGTTCCATATTCAATTTTCTTCCAAAAATATATACAAGTATATAAATAATTATCATTACCTACTTTTCTAACAGCTTTCTGTTTTGTTTTCCTGATTTTGCTTCTCTCTCACAGTGGAGACAACATAATAGTTAATACTTAATTAGTTATAATATTTTAAATTAACTGCATACAATATTAAATTTAACAGCTTATTTTTGCACTTATTGAAATACCACCAAAAGAAAAAAAAGAAACAATCACTAATATATAATTAGGGAATCATTATTAGCCAACACTTATTTATGGCCTTATAATATTTCATGATTTTTTAAATGAATATCAGTTATTACATAGAGATTTTTCCATAATAAAAATACATTCAATTTTAATTTGGAACTCAGCTACACCTTCCAACACAATAAAGTCTTAGATAAATGAAGTGAAATATAAAAACGTAGCATTTAGGTAATAGATAATACAAATAAACTTATAGATATTCTAAGGTCTTCAAATTACATTGCAAGAGTAGTTTCTTATATGGCTATTTTATATATTTTAGATGGACTAAGCTTTACAATGTTTTCCTTCATTGTAAACTGAAGCAAAAGAATACATTTTATATTGGATTGAGACAGTTACTTCACGTGTAATTCAAACATTTGAATAAAAAATGCAATAAAACATGATATTTTTTAATAAGGTAACTATTCTTATGCTATGAATGCTGTTCCCTTGGATGTAGTACCTTGTGCAATATACAGCCTGCGCAACTGCACAAGGCAACCTTAAATGGAAAGTAAAGATACGGTGCTCTCACATTTTCAACAACATAGAGCGTATTGTGATGTAGTTAATTTTCCAAGATACATTGATTAACAAAATGTAGTTTTAAATAAGTTGCCCTTCACAATGTCATATTCCTTAGGAATTCTTGAATAAAAGCATGCAGAGAGATCCAAGGTAATGTAAACACAAGCAAATTGCAAGAAAATGATGGTCTTGACACTTATTCCTGATCAGAACACTTTTCATCAAAAAAAAATGAAAACAATGATTTTGTAATAACTTGTTTCTGGCTATGAGCCCAAAACATTCACTACTATCAGGAAGATTATTATAAACACAGATATTGAATCTCTATATTTAATAATGAAACATGAACTGATTTGTATATTGTCATGAGATTTTTAACTACTATGTAAAACCATTCACAATAGCAAAACTCATCAAGTGTACATATTCTATACGTGAAACTAACCCTTTACAATTTTTCATTTATGTTGAAGGCAATAGTAGTCAGTTCACACTTTGCACCAAAGCAAGTGAAATTTCTTCACTGCATTATTTATGGGCAATCTATTGCAGCAATTAAGTTGGGGCCCAAAAAGGACAAAGTGCCACATAGTGGGGCAAATTTTCTGAAATATAGGACTCTAAATATCTTAGGAAATAGAGAGGAAAATATTGCATAAAACTAGAGGTTCATATGTTTTCTTATTACAAAGCACTCTAAAAAGGTTTACAAGTAGAAATGAGTTGTAAATTATTATTTTAAAAAGACAGATAGTTTCAGATTTTTTAATCTTTACTAGATTAGTAAATCTCCATTAGTAAAGACAAATGCTCCAACAATTTAATCTGTCCTTCATGACATTACATATTTTAACATTACCTGGGACAGTCACTGCTTTGCTACATTAAATTATATTACAGTCAGAGATTAATTGAAAAGACAGGTACATATAACAACTTGGAATATGTTTTCTAACTTGAATAGAAAATTATGAAAGGAAGAAATTAGTAGTATGGAATCAATTGTTGGGGGTGGAAGGAAACAGTTCATAGGACAATTGTAGAAGTGTTTGACATGTGAAAAGATGAAAATTTACCAGCTGAATTTCAACAACACCATAAACAACTAAAACTTTGTGTATAATTAGTTATTATGATTTACATGACTGTAATATTTTGGAAGGAACTGCCAATACAGGTCAATTCTTAAAGCATTGCACTTCTAAAACCTATTATTCTATGGCAACCATTAAAATTGTATACTAAAATGCATCAAAGTTTAACCCAAAATTTTAAATTGCTCATACATACAAAATTCCTTTTTACATAATTTTTAATCTATGTTTGAAATTTTATCAATTTTATTACATAATTTATTTAATTACATACCTGAAATGACATATGTAATTTTCTTATTTTAATGATTGGTGGGTGTAAACAAAGAACATACTGCTTAGTTATTTCATTTCATTTTTTATTTTTTGAGAAGTAGAAATCCATAGGAAAAGCCAAGCTGAATATATATTTCCCAGCCCCTTGTAAAGCAGGAAAATTATATTTTCTGTGTGTCTGAAAATCAATAGTTGATCATATCTGAAATTATTTTACTGTAAAGCAATATTTGTGTAAAATTATAAAAATTATATTCAAGTTAAGCTGAGTATACAATCAAATTAAAATATATTATTCATCTAAAATATAGTATGTAAACATATTCAATATAATTTGTCAATTATCAAGCTAATAATAACTTTGAGCTTTTATTTATTATAGTATTAAATGAAAGCTCAGGTTATATCAGATAAGAAATGATAGAGGATTGTAGGAAGATAGGAGAGTATGACTTCTAGGACTCAGTCCTTCCACCACAACAACTATTAGAGGCAGGAACTGTCTGAAACAACAATTTGAAACTCTATAGGCCAGAAGAACACTGTGCAACATCCGGGGAAAAACAGGAGAGGCTGGTAAATCATGATAAAGAACTGTAAATTGTCTGTGTGGCAGCTCCCAGCAACCAGCCACCACTCTTGCATCAAGCTGCTGTAGGGTCTGGCTCCTGGCCAGCTAGCCAGCGAGAGGAAGGGACATTGAAATCCTCTACCCCATGACCAGGAGTGGGCATGGTCAATCTCTGACCATGCTTTTTATTAGTTAATTTGAATCACAGGAAATCCAGCTCTGAGGGAAGTCATTGTTTCAACTCTTCCCAGATAAGGGCAGCAGAAGCCACTGTTTCAACACACCCAGACAAAAACAGCAGCAGCCATTATTTCATCAGGCCCCAGACAGGGACAGTGATAGTGGAGATGTAAGGATGCTGCATTTCCTCAGGCCTGCTGGAGAAAGTTAGCTGAAGGGCTACGTTTGCTGTTCAAGCCAGGAAAGCTCAACTTTGGGGAGCTATTGGAGAAGTTCTTGGCATCCTTCCTGATCTGCTCCCCAAGGCACTTTGGAGCTAGCATGCACCAGTTTTGAGTTCTTGGTCCCACTTTTGATAGGGAAAGACTGACTTTGGAAAGTCCTCCTGGCAGGCCCCTCCTCCCAGAATTTGCTCATGAGACAAAGCAGCTTGAGAAGAGAGAAAGGGGCAGAAGGATAATTCAAAGAAATAATGAGAGGACTTCCCAAACTTAGTAAAAGATGTGAATTTGCACATCCAAGAAGCCCAGGAAAACCAAGTAGGATAAACATGAAAAAAATACACCCTGTCATTTATCGATCACACTATGTAATGCAAAGGAAAAGGAAAGAGTTCTGCAAGCTGCAAGAGAAAAGCAATGTTTTACATACAAGGGAATCAAAATTAGATTGAGTGCTGATTTCTCATCAGAAACCACAGAGGCAAAAAGTTTAAAGTACATAAAGTTCTGCAAGAAAACCACTGTCAGCCAATAATTTTATGTCTTAGAAGACTGTCTTTCAAAAAAAGGGGAGAGATTAAGACATTTTCAGATAAACATAAGCTGAGGGATTTCATCACCACTAGACCTGCCCTACAAGCAATACAAAAGGGAATTCTTCAGACTGAAAGTAAAGTACACTAGACAGTGGTTCGAAGCAGCATAAAGAAATAAAGACCTGTGGTAAAGGTAACCATCTGGTGATTATAAATGCCAGTACAATTATTGTGAGATATGTAATGGCACATCTTCTTACAGGTACTAAAATGCAAATGCAGACAAAGTAAACATAGATCTATGGTTTTGCATACAAAATGTATAAAGATATGAATGGTAACCAGTACAAAAAAAGTTGGGGGAAGGGGGAGGAGGACAGAGGAATATGGGAACGTATTTGTGCATGCTATTAAACTTAAGTTGGCCATCAAACCAAATATGATTCCTGTATATTTAGGATGGTAAATTTTAATCCTATGGTAATCTCAAGGGAAATAGATGAAAAAATACATCTGGATAGAAATGAGAAGGCAATAACACAACATGCAATAAAAATCAAATAAATATGAAAGTAAGTATTAACAGAAGTGATGTACAAAAAGGTATATTATAAAGCTAAATAGAAAAATGGCAGAAAAAAGTCCTGTATTAGCAGTAGTGACATTAATGTAAATGGATTAAACTCTCTAGTCAAAAGGCAGAAATTGACAGAATGGATTAAAAAGTACAGTTCAACTATATGCTGTTTACAAGAGACTCACCTTAAATTCAAAACATATGTAGGTTGGGACCGAAAGGATGGAAAAATATACCATGAAAGTATTAAGCAAAAGAGAGCTTGGGTAACTATCCTAATATTAGATAAAACAGACTTTAAGTCAAAAACAGTTATGAAGGAAAAAGACGGTCATTATATATTGATAAAGGGACAATTCAGCAAGGAAATGTTACAATTATAAATATATATGTGCTTAACAGCAAAGCCCCAAAATATATGAAGCAAATACTGACATATTTGAAGGGAGAACTTGATGGATCCGCATTAATAGTAGGAGACTTTAATACACCAATGTCAGTAAGGGAAGGAACATCTAGTCAGAATATCTATGAGGAAATATGAAACTTGAATAATATTCTAAACCAACTAGACCTAACAGACATATGTAGAACACTTCACTCAGAAAAGTACAGAATATACAATCTTCTCAAGTGCACATGGATTATTTTCCAGCTTAGACCCTATGTTATGTCCCAAAACAAGTCTTGATGAGTTCAAAAATATTGGAATCATGCAATGAATATTCTTCAACCACAAAGGAATGAGGCAAGAGATCTATACCAGAGGGAGAAATGGAAAATTCACGAATATGTGGAAATTAAACAATACACTATTAAACAGCCAAAATGTTAAAGAGGAAATGAGGAGCAAAATTAGGAAATATATTGAGGCAAAATCCATTACTGGGAAAGCAGTGCAGAGAGGGAAACTTTTAGCTCTAAATCTTTACCTTAAAAAGGAAGAAAGGCATCAAATCAGAAACTTAACACAAAAACTGTAATAACTAGAAATAGAAGAGTAAACTAAACACAAAGTGAGAAGGAAGGAAATAACAATGATTATAGTGCAGATAAATGAAATGGGAAATTAAACTGTAGAGAAAATTTAAAAAAAGCCATGAGTTCATTATTTGAAAAACAAAAAAACAACAAAACTGGTACACTTTTAGCTAGGGTGACAAAGGAAAAAGGGGATAAAATTAATTAAAATCAGAAATTTTAAAGGAGCATTACTGCTAACCCCACTGAAATAAAAAAAAAAGGATCACAAGAGGATACTATGATCAACTGTATGTCAATAAATTAGATAACCTAGATTAAATGGAAGAAATCTTAGAAACAAAAAACTACTCCATCGACTTCAGAAGAAATAGATCTCAACAAACCAATAACTAGTAAAGAGATTGAATTGGTATTCTAAAACTTACAAACAAAGAAAAGCCTGGGACCAGATGGCTTCACAGGCCAATTCTACCAAATATTCCATGAAGACTTACCCCCAGTTATGCGCAATCTTTTCCAAAAAATTGAAGAAGACAGAATACTCCTTAACTCATTCTATGAGACCAACATCACCATTATACCAAATAAAATATGCCAGATGAAAAACTACAAGAAAATTAAACTACAGACCAATATCACTTTTGAATATAAGTGCAAAAATCCTCAACAAAATACTAATATAATAATATCTAACAGCATATTAAAAGAATTATACACTGTAATCAAGGGAGATATATCCCTGGTATGCAAAGATGGTTCAACATTAAAAAATCAGTTAATATAATACAGCATATTAACAGAATGAAGGAGAAAAAAAACACACATGATTCTCTCAATTAATGCAAAAAAGGCATTTGACTTTCTTGATAAAAATCCAGCACCCTTTCTTGACAAAAACACTGAGAAATCTAGGAATAAATGGATCTTAGTCAACATGAAAAGAGCATATATGAAAAGCACACAGCAAACATCCTACTTAATGTTGAAAGAGTGAAAGCATTCACTCTAAGATCAGGAACAAGGTAAGGATGTCCACTGTCGCCCCTATTACTGAACACTTCACTGAAAGTTCTTGCCAGAGCATTTAAACAAGAAAAAGAAATGAAAGGCATCCAAATTGGAAAGGAAGCAGTAAAACTTTCCCTATTTGCATATATATCCTGTATACAGATAATCCAAAAAAATCCATAATAAAGCTCCTAGGGTAATGAATGAATTCAGCAAGTGCCAGGTGCAAGATCAACACCCAAAAATCAGGAGTGTTTTATACACAATCAATGAACAATAATAAGAAGAAATCAAGAAAAAATCCCATCACAATAGCATCTAAAATTATCAAACATCTAGGAGTAAATCTAACAAAGAATATAAAGGGCTTGTACACAGAGAACTACAAAACTTGCTAAAAGAAATCAAAGGAAACCTAAATAAATGGAAAAACATTCAATATTCAGGGATCAGAAGGAAAAATGTCATTATGATATCAGTCTTACAAAAATGATTTATAGATTCAACAAAATTCCAATCAAAATTGCAACCTCTTATTTGCAGAAATGGAAAACCTGACCATCAAATTTATTTGAAAGGGAAAGGACCCTGAATAGCCCAAGCTATCTTGAAAAAGAAGAATGAAGTTGGAAGACTCACACTTAATCTTAAAATGCATTACAAAGCCACAGTAATCAAAACAGCATGTTACTGGCCAAAGACAGATATATAGTGCAATGGAACTGAAGTGAGAGCTCAGAAATCAAGTCTCATATTTATGGGCACTCCACAGGGAAATAATGTCTCTTCAACAAGTGTTGCTGAGAAAACTGGATCTCCATTTGAAAACACACACATACATACACACACACACACACACACACACAGGAGGACCTCTACTTCACAATGCATACAAACAACATTAACTCAAAATCAATGAAATGAAAGACATAAACATAAGATCTAAGAATATCAAACTGCTAGAAGAAAACACAGGGAATCATCTTCAGTAACTTGTATTGGACAATGTTTCCATAGAATTTACACCTAAAGCACAAGCAACAAAAGAAAAAGGTAGGTAAATGGGACATGAACAAAATTAAAAACTTTCGTTCCTCAATGTCCTTCATCATGAAAGTAAACTGACAACATAGGAGAAAATATTTGGAAACCATATATCCAGTAAAGGTTTAATATCTGGATTCTATAAAGAAATCCTCCAACTTAAAAACCAAAAGCAGACACCAAATTAAAAAATGGGCAAAAGACTTAAGCAGACCTTTCTCCAAAGATGATATACAAATTACCGGAAAGCACATGAAAAGATGGTCTACATCATTAGCCATCAAGCAAGTGCAAATCAAAACCACAGTGATACCATTTCACATGCATTAAAATGGCTGCTTAAAAAAAAAAAAAGGAAAGAATGAGTATTGGAAAGGATGTAGAGAAGAAGGAACACTCATTCCTTGCTGCTGAGAATGTAAAATTGTACAGCCACTGTGGAAGACGATTTGGCAATTTTTCAAAAAGCTCAGAAAGCTAACTTCCATAGGATCTGGCCATCCCAATACTAGGTATATACCCAAAAGAATTGAAAGCAGAGACTTGAAAAGATACTTGCACACAGATGTTAATAATGGCATTATTCACAATTGGCAACATTTGGAAGCAACCCAAGAGTCCATCAACTCATGATTTGATAAATAAAATGAGGTACGTACAGACAATGGAATATTATTCATCCATAAAAAGGAATGAAGTCCTGATACATGAGACAACCTTAAAGACATCATGTTGAGTGTAATAAGCCATTCACACAAGGACAAATATTTTATGATCTCACTGATTTGAATAAGCAAATTCATAGGGTCATAATCTAGACTATAGTTTACCAGGGTATGGTGTGGGGATAAGGAATGGGAAGTTAAGGCTTAAAATGTTACAGGGCTCCTATTTGGAATGCTGGAAATATTTTGATAATGGATGGTGATGATTGTAGCCCATCTTTGTGAAGATAATTGACAGCATTGAAATATATCTGTGAATGTGATTAAAGGGGGAAATGTTAGATTGAATATATAGTAACAGAATAAAAAATTTAAAAAAAATTCCCTGGAACTACACTACATAGTGAATCCCAAGTTAAACCATGAACTATAGTTAATAGTACAATTAGAAAAATATGCTATTAATTTTAACAAATGTCCTCCACCAATGCAAGATGTTAATATTGGGTGGTATATGGGAATCCTGTAGTTTATGTATAATGTTTTTGTAAATGCATATCTTTGATATAGAAAAAAATAAACATAAAATAAAAATGTTAAATCTAACATTCAAAATTGTTTTAAATACTGCAATTAGTAAAAATATATACTTTTAAGAGCAATGGACTTACTTTGGTAAACCAATGAGTCCAATTTTTTTCACTTATCAATATTAATAATGTAGTGATTCTCTTATTTTACTGTATTTGTTGTTGTTTTCATTCTATTCTAGAGAGGAAGTGATTGTTATGTGGTTTTGATATTTTCTTCATGACTATGTATATTATATTTGTGTTATGACACATATTTCTTAGAATCAAAGTTCAGGTAAAAAAAGAAAAAAACATTTTATTTCAGAATATGAATAGCAGGGTTTCTGGAAGATATAGAATAAATTAAATGTTATAAAATGGTCTTGCACTTATATTAATTTTTCTGTTACATTTGTATCACTGCACTGGATAAAGAAATGCTAATGATATTAAAAACTCATTTCATGGTTATAACTCATTTAGTCTGAATTGATAATTTACCTGTGTAAAATTTTAAACTAAATAATTATACAGTAAATGCTGCTTTAGTGTGCAGCAAATTATACATATACCTCACTCTAAAAGACTAAACTTTTGCATACCTATGGTAAGACTAAAGAAATTCCATTAGCTCTGCAAGAATATACCAAAATAATGAGAACATCAAAATATACTTTAATGGAGATTTTGTTTCTTTGGTATTTTTTTTTTTAGTATAAATCCCAAGGGTTTTGAAATAGCTACAGACATAAATAGCAGGAGGAAACACTGTAAACATATTACACACACACACACGCAAAAAGCTAGCATTTAAAATGTGTATCTGAGATATTTATATCCACAGGGATATAGATAAGTAGATTTCAGTCTGAAACAACAGTGATGTAAGATTTCATCTCATGAAGGTTGGAAGTGTTGGGCATATATATTTAATGAATGTAGAAAATGGAAATAATAAAGATAAGAGCAGAATCAAATAGAAAAGAACATGAATATATAATTGTAAATCTAAAGTGTGGTTCTTTGACAAAAAAATAATGAAACTGAAAATTCCTATAACTAGCAAAGAGAAAAAACTGGAATCACAAATTACCAATATAAGGAAAAATACTTTCATATAAGGTGGTATACATATTAAAATCTCTTTGGAAAGCCACTATACATGCAACAAAATGTCTAAAATAAAAAGACATATCCAAGCATTTGCAAGGGTATGGAGCAATTAATTGTGAGTGTGCTTACTTTACATGCATTTGGGGACCTGGCAGTGTCCAAAGGTGGATATACACATAAAATATGGATCTAACCTTTCCATTTTTAGTTTTACACTCAATAATATTATATGTATTAGTGCCCTCAAAGTGTAAAGATCCTATGGTAGCATTATTTATGAAAGCTAAAACCTGGGAACAGCTCAAATGCCCATCACAAATAGAATAGAAAAGTAAATTGTTATATGTTCAGGAAAAAGAGAATGCAGATAAACAAACTTGAGTTACATGTGTTAAATAAAGTGGCTACTCACACTGGGCGTTACCCTCTTTCTGTGAAATGGCAGATTTTCCTGAAGACAAAACACTTGACTACAAGGATGGGACTTTCTGAGAAAATGGAACATTTCCAATAAAGTTGCAGTTTGGGCAACCCTTAGATGCTTAGTAATAAACTGGCTTCAGTCTGGTAGAGATAGCCATGGAAATGGGTTAATATATCATACTAACCAACATACATCTCTTCCCCATTGTGTAAGACCTTCTTAAATAATAAGAAACTTAAATGTGAACCTATCATTGTAACTTCCCTCTTGCAAATATCATAAGTGCCTTTATAAAGTGCTATGAGCAGATGGATATTGACTCTCTCTTTGACTTTCCCAGGTTTGACATCTCCCTGCTCAAGCAGTTTCTCTTTCAATAAAAGTGTTACTTTAATCACAATGGATTACATTAACTTTGTTTCTTTTGTCACATGAAACAACACGGAAAAAAATCTCGTAAATATTATACCTAGGGAAAGAAGCCAGAGACAAAAGAATAAATACTGCATGATTCCATTTAAACAACATCCAAAAACAGGAAAACTAATTTGTGCTGTTAAAGTCAGGATAGTGAGTCCCCTCTCAGGAACTGTAAGTTGGAGGGAGCATCATGTAATTTCTGGATCCAGGGGCTAACAGGATTGCATTCACCTTGTGAAACATCAAATGCAACCTTGTGATTGGTGCACATTTTTCTATATTTGTTAAACTGTAACACAATTTTGCTAAAAAAATTGCAAGGTAAAATTTTAGGATTTCAAAAGATTATTTTGTTAGTGTTTTGTCTGGAAATACAATTTAAGTTAGGAACAAAATATGAAATCAAAACCACTTGAAACACATTCTAGGAGGTAAATATTTATTTCATAAACAAAAGTTGACTTGGCAGAATGAATATTCAATGCACATGTGAAAGAATACTAAAAGTTCATAAATAAAAACCCAATCCTATATTTGAAGGGTTGATGGCTTATTAATTTCTCTAATAGGTAGTGACATTGATACAAATAAGATTTATTATGTTAGTCAAATTAAAACACCTGTGATGAACACAGAATTTTAACTGTCAGTACCTGCACAACAAGCCTCATTAAATGGTGTGTCATTGAAGAAGATTTAAATGAGAAGATAATGAAGCAAAACTCTTGAAATATGTTTAGCAGAATAAATTCTGAAAGCATTGGAAGTTTTTTAAAGCTGAGAATATAGCTTCCTACTTTAATAACTACATGTTACACTGCATTTTTAAACACTGCACATAAATGCCTTGAAACAATTTTATAACAGAAACTGTCATTTCATATTTGCTTCTACCATTAGAAAAAAATGTGTAAAATAGTATCTGTAAATAGCTTCAATAAGTTAATAGAATAATAGCACTCTACCTGAATTAAGTTGTAGTAACACATACATGATGTTACAACACCTGAAAGAAAATTTAAAAATGCAATCAATGGGATATGAACGTGGGTCACATGTAAGCATGTGTTGTTTCTGGCTTATTTGATAATAAAGGCTTTCATTAATATAAATACTTTGATGTTAGAAAAATGATAATCTAGAGATTTGAAAATATAAGCACACAAGAATTTTCTTCTATTAGTAAAACCATGACTAAATTTGGTTTATGCAGGGTTTGAAACAGTGAACATAATGAAATCTGTCTCTTTTTGGCAATTAGTTTTATTTCTTATGTTTCAATTTTTTCATTAGTAAAAGGGAGACAAAAATGCATCAAACCTGATAGGGTTCTTTTGAGAAGTAAACAAAGTGGTCATATATGTTAGCTATTATTTTTATTGTTGCTTTTTACTATACATACATTAACAAGCAAAAGCATGAGGGAAAACTCAACAAAGCATGCAAAAATTATTAACTTTTTGGTATGGCAATTGTGGAAATAAACGCAACAATTATATTAAATGTAAATAGGAAAGAGCTCTTTATAGACACAAATCATAAAAAAAAGTAACAGGAAACAAAAATATAATTAAAAATTAAGAAACTAAGTCCCTACATCAGCATTTTGAATATTCACAGTCTGAACTAATGAGATCTCTAATAACAATCTAGATAAGAAAAAAAAATAAGTTGAAATTTATGTCTATATAAATTCAAAACAATTCTGTAGCAAACTTATGAAACTTTTACTTCTTTTATTCTTTTATAAACATTTGAATATAGATATTTGCCATTAAATAGAAATATATTCAGTTGATTGTTTTACACAATATTTGTGAAATCCCATATTTATTCAAAGAACTTACTGTATTTTATTATGTATTCAAGAGTTATACAAGGGGAAAATTCTACTAAATTCTTGTTTTAGGAGGTTTTTGATCATTATTCCTCAGGGTAAAATATCTAAAAATAAAAATTGTATATCAATTGTTTATACCAAACATTAAAGACATATTTATTTAATCCAAGTCTTATGACCAGGAACCTTTTATACAAGATACAAACATTTTAGAATTGTTAAATTCAATTTAGACAACTCTGGCCTAACATAAAGACCAAACTTTATTTTACAATTTTTCCTCTCCCTCTCCCTCTCTGTCCCTGTCTCTCTCAACTCTGTCTGGAAAACAGAGAAGATTTATAGAAAAAGCTGACATTTCCTTATTTCATTTAAAAAGTGAAAATCTGGTACAGAATCCAAGGCCATTGGCTACAACAACAAAAATAGACTGGAAATAACCTTCACCTGAACAACTCTTTTGCTTTCCATTTTTTTCACCATGGCATTTGCACTTTGAAGCAAACAGTGAAGGGGCATTGAAGGGTCTCTCTCCATATTCCATGTTGCAGGTACTTAATTGTTCAGGAAAGTTACTTATCTGAGAAATAAAACTTTAATGTTTCTGTATCTTCGCTGGTCTTCCCCAAAGGAGAACAAGAATTACCAATATTCCAAAGGCAGCTGATCTATACTTGGCACTTCAGTAGAAAATAGATGCTTTTCTGGTTATAATTTCATAATTGAAGATGTTCTCCCCAAAACCTTAGTTATTCTTATCAATGACTTGATATGTTTAACTTCTATCTAGATAATGCATTTATTTTATTCAAGTCCTAGTTCATTTAATACACATATTGGAAAATCACCTTAGGATTTAAAATAAATTCCTTCTAAAATGTGTTTGAAGGTAAACACAGCAATTACAGGGAACTGTATTAGTCAGGGTTCTCTAGGGAAACAGAACTAACAGAAGATATCTGTAAATATTCTGAGATTTTATACAAGTGTTTCATGCAACTGTGGTGATACACGAGTCCATGTTCCTTGGGGTAGACTGCAAGCTGGCACTCGGATGAAGGTTTTTAATGACTTCTCCATGAGAGGGTAGCTGGGTGAAGTAGAGATGAAAGTTATCTCTTCTGTCTGCTGAAGTTATCACCTCCCCAGGAAAAGCCTTCAACTGATTAGATTAAATGCATCTCATTGTGGAAGACACTCCTCTTAGCCAACTCTAGATGTAATCAGCATATTGATGATTTAAGTCCACAAAATGTTCTTGCAGCAACAGATAAGCCAGAAAACTGGGCACCATCACCTGGCCAAGCTGACACATGAACGCATGAACCTAACTATCACAGGAACTTAGATCCTATAAGTCTAAGATTTTCACATAAAGTATGTTATCAAAGTAAGTCACTTTTATAGACAATCAGTTTATTAAAAAAAAACAGTTTCAAATCTTACAAACCTTAATCTTCTCAAAAAGAAAAAAGCCCAAAAGAAACTAAAAAAAAATACACAAACATATCTTTCTTGAATTTAAATCATAATTCCCAGAATCCTTTTAGATATTTTATTTATTACTGATACTTTATCATTAAAAGTAATTATGTCTTCATCCTCTGAATAATGATAATATAACAATTATTTTATATGTTGATTACTTCTGTGGTTTTATCTATGATAGAGGTACAATTTAATGAAATCTGTTTTTGTTTTGTATATTAAGCACTTGTACCATGCACACCTTTGGAGGGAATGTCAAAATACATCATCTCTGAATGTTTCATGTTTTAGAAATCGTATTCTCCTTGTCAGAACAAGATATTTTCAAGATCTCAAAAGTTTTCACAAGAGGATTTTAATATTAGCATCCATGTCCTGAAGCATTAGAATTTAACTTGAATCAGTTGCTTGGACTATCACCACGTAAGACACTCAGCTGATAATTTGACAATAACTTGGTTGCTTTCCAGTATATGGCAATAGCGTGACTGAGATAATTACTATTTGAAAGAGACAGTTTAAACAACTTGATAATTGTACATTCTTTTAGATCACTGGCTCTCAAGTGTTAGTATGTGTAAAATGACCTGTTAATATTCAAACCTTCTTTCCTATGATTTGATGCATATTGATTAGAAAGATGATATTTGTATCCTTTTCTTTTCATTTCCTCCTTGGCACAGGAGAAGGAATTTTATCCCTTTTCCTCTGCTACTCTTCATCCTCAGTCTTCTCCCCTCATTCATCTCCTTTAATAAGATGGAGTCTGAGATCCCCACTGACACATGTTTAAATGGATACAGTTGCTGTTTCTTAGTTACAAACCAGATCTTACCCTCCCTTTTTTTTTTTTTTTTTAACTTATTGTGCCAAGGTCAGAAGAATTCTTGCTATTTCCAAGGTCCACTCAGTTGTCAATAAACTAGAGCTAGACATTAAGGTCTGGGGATGGAACAGGCTTTATGAGGTGCTTGATGTTTTCTTTCTTCCTTTTTATTACTACTTTTTTTAATTTTCATTCACCCATTGGAAAGAAAGAAGGAAGGGTATCCCTGCATGATGGCTTGTCCAGGAATTGGTTTTTGAGCTTGTTTTGTAGTCTTCAAGAGATTTGTGAAGATAGAGAAGAGAAATAAATGAACTCAACAGAGGGCACAGTTAATTAGAAAGATCTCAAAACAAAGGAGAGGGTCCACATGTTTATAGAACTTTAGAATCTGTTGTACAAACAAGTTTGAAGCTCTGTGATGTTGAGTGGAAGTTTTAGGATCACTCACCTATCTTGGCAACAGGTACACTTTAAACAGACATTCTGGAAGCTATTGGAGAGAGGGAGAAATGGGTAGATGTTATTTTACTGAAATTGAAATTCATTTTTAACATTGAGTCTTGAAAGACAAAGCAAAATTTAAGCTATTCTGTTATAAATATGGATGTTTCAAGCAACGTCATCAAAAATGTTCATCTGCATATGAAATATTTCCCATAAGACCAAAAGTTATGACACCTTCTATGGGTTTTGCAAACACATACATACATACATACAATCACAAATAAGTAAAATAATAGGGTGTGCCTTGATGCCAGTTTTCCCATAGAAAAATGTCTTTCAAGTTGATCTTTTCAACAATCTATAAATGTTAAATGAGTTCTGGTAAGAATATTGAATTTAGTTCCCCAAAGCTTTTCATATACTGATTTGGCAAATAATCCCAGTGACCATGGATCTGTTTCACCTATTAAAGGCCTGTCTCTGTTTAGAATTTAGTTCCACTAGACTTCTTAACAATCACAATTATTTGAGGTGTTATCAAAAATTTGCTATTCATTTTCCTCAGTTCCTTTTTGTTGTTTCTGTAATTGTGTTCATCTATTATGATTTTCTACATCTTAATCATAAGCAGACCTTCTCTAATGCCCCATGTTATTTTGAGTCTGCAAATTTATGAACATTTCAGAACCAACTACAGTATGGTTACCTCTATGTACCAGCATCGGATTTGGCAAAATAGAAATTATAAATTAATCATTTTTTTATTTCCCATAACATTAGTAGAGTTTTATGCTAGTATTATTATATAATAAAGAATGAAACTCATGGCTTTAGACTGAATCACCAGTGACACTCCATTAGCCCCTAATCACTGTCACCTACATACCTTTGTCAGTAATTTCAAAATTTTCATACTTGGCTTACTTTCATTCTTTCTAATACTACTTTCTACAAAATGTTGGGCAATGTCAATATTCACAATGATGATCCTTCTCGTACTCTGATTTGCCTCAGAATTCCTTAAACTAAACACCTCTCCAACAAATCTTCTAGCTTTCACAACTCACTTCCATTTTTCCCCAGATTTTATAGTTAATAATGAGTGCAGCCTATTCAAATTTCAAACTGAAATATTAATTTTTCTTCCATTTCTTGCCACATCTCTTAACTTTTTACAACATTTGGGAATACATTTCTTTTATCCCCAATTTATTTCCCTTCCTCTCTTTATGTTCTCACTTATTTTTGTAACACACTTGATTCAGTGATTGAAGAAGCAAAATAAATAAGCACTATTAGAAACCAGAGATGTAGAGCAGTAGCTATAGGCGAAGGTCACCATATAGGATATGTAACCTTTATCAGTAGAACTCAGACACTGTCCCCATTTGACCACTTACCTTTTTCTGGTCAACCCAACCAGAGGCTGAAAAGTTAGGGTGTCTAGCTGATGAAATCTACAGAAAACAGAAAATACAAGTGCTGAGAAGAGTCTATTCTTTTTGCTCCTTATCGTTTACACTTTTCCCTTATTCTTGGCCAAATTCCTTAGAACACAAGCCTAAGGCCAATTTTTGTGATATGTTTTACTTGAAAATTGGGGTGCCTTCATTTTCCAAGGCTGCTCTGATAAACATCACACTATGGCTTGGCTTAAAAACATGAATTTATTGACTCATGGCATGAAACATTAGATGTCCAAAATCAAGGCATCAGCAAAGCCCTGCTTTCATCTTGAGGTCTGTAAGGTCTGCAGCATTTTGGAGCTGACTTGCTGCAGTGCTTGGAGTCCCTTGGCTTGCATCTCTGCCTCCCATCACATGATAATGTCTTTATCTCCTCCTATGGCTTTCTCAGAAATCTGCATCTGAATTTTTTCTGCTTATAAAGGACTCCAGTAATATGGGTTAAGGTTCACTGTCATTCATTTGGGCCATAACTAAAACATGACTTTAGAAGATCCTATTCACAAATGAGTCCATAATTTAACTGTTAATATTTCTTCCTAAGGTCCTATTTGCAAATGGGTTTTCACACCAACAAGGACACAGATGAAGACTGAGAACATGTCTTTGTTGGTGTACATAATTCAGTCTACAACAGGGGGCTACAATAAAAGGCAATAATTTTTACAGGGGAAAGGGAATTGAAGTAGGGAGGGATGGAAAGCAAATACAAGCGTGTTTATTACTGAGTTGACTGTAGCTTCACAAGAAAACACAGCTGATTATTCAATTATATGGGATACCTCCAGAAAAGCAGTACAATTATGCCTTCGAAAAGTTCATTAGGGGGATGGGCAGGAAGAAAAGGTGTGGGCATGATTTATCTTTCCATTCCTTCCTATCTTCAGTTTCCCATTAGATAAAATTTGTTGCAAGTTTTTTAATTCCTCCATGCAATTTCAGATTGTGTTACCTAGCACTTCTGCCTGCCAGACAGTAAATGTGCATACATATACATGAGAATCTTGTACTTAATATTGTGTATTAAATTATTTAAAATATATGTAGAGGCAAAAAATGAAATTGTTCCATTAATCTCAAAGATAACTGCTAGAAAGGACTGCAGAAATGACCTGTCTCTACAAGGATATAAAAACAATAGCTTAAAATATTTTTAATTTCTAAGAAATTTTATGTTCTTAGAAACATGATGGAATATCCTTGCTCTCACAGTGAAAGAGAATTGAAACAACTTAACCAAACTCTCCAGTACATAAATAATAATATAACTAAATAAGAAGAGTATGACTGTCAAACAAAGTGATGTGATTGAAATTCCTTAGTGGAGTTTATTTAAAACAAGACAATGGGTGCTTAGAAGACAATAAACTTTCATAATTTTATTGTTTGTATTCATATTTCATTGATACTTGGAGATTTTATTACTTAGGAGAAAGCTTCAAACTTAGCTTAAAGATTGAAGAATTAGGTCATGTTTATAACTTAAATGTAAAGAAAGGGACTAAGTGAAGTTAGGGAATCATGAAGACCCATGTGGACGGCAAGATCCTACCTCCTAGTAGGATCGCAAATAAGAAAAGAGATGAGAGCAAGTATACTAAAGCTTTGTTAGTATATAACATCAATTACTGGTATGTTAATTTGTTTCCTTAAGTGGATATAGATTTTCAGTGTGGAATGATTTAGAATTAACTATCAAAATATTAGGAGTATCAGACCTGTACTGTGAATATTGTGTTTTAAGAAGGAAGATATCTGCTCTTAGTTATTTATGTGCTTGTTAAATAATTTACCCTGGTGGAAAATAGCCATGTAAATTTAATATAAAATTTGTATTTAATTAATAAATTTAGTCATAATTTTAGCATAAGTTCTTGCTTAGTTATTCTCATTATTGATGCATCTAACAGAAATTTGTAATTTTATGCATTTATTTATTGGATTTATAAAAATCAAGAGAATTTTTTTGTTGTTGTTATATCAGGCAATTGAATCACTTAAAAGGAAAATGTCTGAGATGATGCAACAACTAAGACTGTTTCCCGCAAAAAACATCATCCATCAACATTGGTACCATATTTTATTCCCCAGCCCCTAAGTATCTAACCAACAAATGTAGGCCATGGTAAAGACCTGAAACTGAGAAGTTGGCTTTCTCCAGCCTTTACCTAGCCTCTGGCTACATTCAGTGAAATTCACATGGGTTCTACTTCTTTCCTCCCTGTTCTACTTCAGAAATTCCACTTAATTGCACATTACTGAAAATCATAATGTCTCATATAAATTAAAATAATTAATGATATATTAAAATAAATATTAAAATAAAAAGGAAATAGTCATTTACCATCACTTCTATTATTGACTTTAGCCATAACTAAAATCAAAATTATTATTAAAATAAATTTTAAAAAAATATTTTCAGTGTTTGTTAAGAAGGCTTTCATTAGTAAATGAGAGTATCATATGAGTAAAGGCTTAGGATTTGGAGGTTCATTTCAGAGGTAATATTATTTTTAAATGTTATTCCTTGCTTGTTATCTATTTTATGGGTCATTTTAATTTATAATATAAACGCAATATTGTTTCCACAAGACACTACTTGATTCCAGATACTGTGAATTTTACCTTGTTGGATGATGGGAATTTTTATTGCTTCCATATGTTCTCGATCTTTGTTCTAGGAGGCAGTTAAATTACTTGGAAACAGCTTGATGATTTCAAGCCTTGCCATTAAACTTTGTTAGGTGGAGCCAGACATCTTTTATTCTAACCCTAAGTTTTCCTCACTCCTGGGTGATAACCTTCTGAATACTCTACCTGATGCTCCATGATTTATAAGGTGTTACACTCTGCCTTTTATGAGCCCTGGGGATTGTTCCCTCTGTTTATTTTAGTTGGTTTTCTAACACAAGTGTACTGATCATTATTCAATTGAAGATTCTTCTTCTTGGATACTCTGTCCTTCAGAGGCTAGCCAGTGGCCTCCTTGGGCTACCATATCTGTCTCCTCTTCTGAGACAGATGGGTTTCACATGGGTTCTGCATACCTGTGCTGTTGCCTGGAATTTCTTTCCAGGAAGTAAACTTAGCTAAGCATCTTCTTCTCTGTATTGGTTTCACATCTCTCAGGGATCACAGTCCTTTTTTGCCTGATGCTTAGTGTCTAAAAATCATTTCCTGTATTTTTTTACAGTTTTTAAAAATTGCATCAGGTAGGAATTTAAATTTGGTCCCTGTTACCAAATCTTGGATGGTGACAGAAGAGCAAAGGAGAATTCTTTGGGTTGTGCTCTGCAAAACATTCTGGAAGGAAAACAACGAAAATTGTACTTGAGGGTTAAATGAGTAAAAGGAGAGTAACTTCACAATAAACTCATGAACACCATGGCCATAGTCGCATGGATGGTCCTGGGTTCAACAACATGGAAAATTTTTCAACAAATTTGACTGGCTTATATCACAAAGAAGTAAGCCAATTGGTAACAGCAACTACTGACCCCGAGTCCCTGAAAAGATAGTACATCTTGAGAGAACAGACAAGTCATCATGAGAAAGGTTCATTTGTGTACTACTTCCACTCCAGAGATAATAACAATGCATCCTTGGTGAAGTAGGAAATTATTTTCAGCTCCAAATACTTTTCCTAAACTCCCTTTCTTCTGCTAGCATCATCATCTATTCACTCAGTGCATGACTTACATCATGGCATTCCACACAATTTTGCTTCTGGGCACAGAATTCACTATTTTTCAAAAGAAGTTAAGTAAAAAGAGCTAAGAAATTATGTGTTTCTGTGGGTTTCTTTTGTCTTTGGTGTATCACATCACCATAAACAGGAGGTCTGAAATCATGGCAGAACGTTCTACTAAAGACTTTGCAGTTGTGTAAGTTGACATATTAGAATTCGTGCATTTGAGACACTGCCCTGAGAATCCTATTCATGCTCTGAAGAAGCTAACAAATATATGGCAGCTTTTCCAAAAGTTTGGATATTGGATCCAAAGAGTTTGAAGTGAGTGGAATCTCTCATTACTTTCTTAAGAACTTATAAATTATTTTTCCATCCCATTGACTCTAAGTTCTCTGAGATTTTTGCATCCAATTATGACTGCTTGTGTTAAGGAACAAATCAAAGCTTGTATTAGATTAGACATAATTACTGGCCTTTTAGGATATTCATGGTGACCCAAAAATATGTGTTGTCTGGGGTTTTCATCTTAACCCTAATAGGGAAATGAGTTTGGTGCTTCATAGTGGGGGCAGGGAGAAGTACGGATAGAACTAAGGTTATTATCTAGGATTCCTCAATACTGTCACTTTCGATCATGAAAATGTACTAGAAGACTTTTGAAACCCTATAAAGGAATATGATTCCAGGAAGGAAACAGAACCTTCAGGAATGACTCTTTGGATCATGTTATTAAATAAAGATCCCTGCTAGCACAGTGTACAGAACATGAACTAGTGATTGGTGAGGAAAGCCACATTTGCCAAATACAGCCTTTGCACAGGTTTCTCTTTCCTAACAATCAAAACTTTGTGTGCTGCCTCAACATCCATCTCATTTCAGCTAAGCCATTTGCCTCAGCACTTTGGCCTAGTTATTAAACAACTCTCCACCCTTGGGGCATAAACTTCCCCAGAACTCAAACCCACATCTGCAGCCACTGAGTGTACCACCCACATGCCTCACCCAGAATCCAAGCTGGCCCCAAATGAGTAGCTAACCATCCCTACTACCCTCGGGCCCCCAGTCTCTTTCCCTTTCTCAGTGCATTTGTTTTAAACTAACCTATCCTTGATTCCCTCAGGAAATCTACTAACCTCCAACCCTGGATAACAATAAAGGCACAAGCCCACATGTCCCTCTCACTCTGCTTGTGTGCTCCACACCCACTGTTGAGCCACCCCATCCAATTGCACTTCCTGGAGACTCCTCATTGCACCCTTCTCTCCCTGGGACCTGTGAAAAGTAAACCATCTTTCTCAGGCATTCCTGTCTTGGTCCACCATTTGTCCTTAGTTAAATTAAAATCCAACTTAACTAATCCAAAACATTCTCCATATTTTCTTACTTACTATTTCATTTAAACTAAGGTGCTCTGATTCCTTTTCCCACTATTTTCACATAATATGTCATTGGTTGATAACTTTGTAATTTAAGCCATAGGTTCCAGAATATTAAAAAGGCATCATGGAGGCTGCCGCCGCTTCTGCCGCCGTCGCCCGCCAGGCTGCGTTCGGTTCGTCAGTGTTCAGTTCCTTCGTACCCATCGCCGCTTCTAAACCTTGCTACGGGATCGGATCCTGCCGGGAAAATGTCTGAAGAGTTTTCGTTGGCAGATGCACTACCCGAACACTCCCCTGCCAAAACCTCTACTGTTAGCAATACAAAACCTGGTCAACCTCCTCAAGGCTGGCCAAGTTCCAACCCTTGGAATAACCCAAGTGCTCCACCTTCTGTGCCGTCTGGACTCCCACCAAGTGCAACACCTTCTGTGCCTTTTGGACCTGCACCAACTGGAATGTATCCCTCTGTGCCTCCCACCGGACCGCCTCCAGCACCTTTTCCTCCTTCTGGACCATCATGTCCTCCACCTGGTGGTCCTTACCCAGCCCCAAGTGTGCCAGGCCCTGGCCCCACTGGGCCATATCCTACACCAAATATGCCCTTTCCAGAGCTTCCTAGACCATATGGTGCACCCACAGATCCAGCTGCAGCTGGTCCTTTAGGTCCATGGGGTTCCATGTCTTCTGGACCATGGGCACCAGGAATGGGAGGGCAGTATCCTACCCCTAATATGCCATACCCATCTCCAGGGCCATATCCCATTCCTCCTCCTCCCCAAGCACCAGGGGGAGCACCACCTGTACCATGGGGCACTGTCCCACCAGGAGCGTGGGGACCACCAGCACCATATCCTGCCCCTGCAGGCTCATATCCCACACCAGGACTCTATCCTACCCCCAGTAATCCTTTTCAAGTGCCTTCGGGACCTTCTGGTGCTCCACCAATGCCTGGTGGCCCCCATTCTTACCATTAAGTTAATGGATGAAGAGATGACGCTTTGCTTTTTGAAGTACATATATATATGCACATGACTGCATATATAAAAATTGCTGATTTCACTATTCTTAGAGGGCATTCGTGAAAGAACAACTCTTGCACCTCTCAGAGAAGATATCTGCCTCTTGTACTTGGATGTACATTTGGAACAATCAGATAAAAACGTAAATCATTCAAATGTGATTTTTATTTGGTTTTCATGGAAAGTTAAAGTGATTAAGTATATTGAATAGCTCTTTAATAGAATTTGTTTAAAACATGAAACTACACACTTAAAAATCTAAGATGATGTGGACTGTTGTTAGAATCTATTTCATTGGCAAGTTAGTTCAAGTATTTTTCTATGATCACTTTTTCCCTAAATAAACACACTTTGAAAACAGTCATATGGCCATAATTTAAACAAGTGATGCCTCTAAACATTTTGAGCTGCTCTATCTATAGGATAAATAAATCTGGTCCTCTTGAGGTTATATTTTGGATATACATTTTAAAACTGTCAGTAATTATTGCCACATGTTGAGTTAATTAACCAGCCAATGTTCTTTGTTATCCTTGAGCTTTGATTAGAAAAAACTTTTTCTTCATTTTGAGTTCCACTTAGCCTGTTTTGTTTTTAGCCAGATGGGTCGTACACCTGTAAAATCTGCCATTTTTGAAAAAAACAATTCTTTTTAATCCTGGCCAACGTGTACATAAATTATGTTCTTACAGAATTGGTGATGTCTTTTTATTCTTTTAGAATATATTATGAGATACCCATATTGCTTTGAGAAGAGCTCAAGGAAAGAAAAATTTTCTTCTTTGTTTTGAACCTCAAGCCAGAGGAAACCCCGGGAATTGCTTCATAGCAACAAGTAATTTGCGTTCCCACAAAACCTGAGGCAGCTATGCTGCCCAGACCATTCCCTGTAGCCCCACTCTCAGTTCTTTAGAAGGAGCACATCATTAATTCCTCCCTGATAATGGAAAACTGGCACACTCCTAGGGATCTACCATAAACATATCGCAGTTACATTTAGAGAACCTTAAGTCATACAAGCATGACTGTTCTCTTTGTACAAGTGCGAATCAAAATATGTATCTGTCTTTCAGTCTGGTTATAATGTGTCGTTTGTCTCCTGCATAGTTTCCTGAATCTGTTTGTAAAGCTTATGGCTAACAGTTCAGTTCTGTATTTGTTGACAGGTAAATAGTTGAATTGCGTGCCATCCATGAAAAAATTATCTAACACATGAAAATAAAAAATTGTAGAACTCTGCAGTTGAGTTTAAAGCAGTGTGACTATGTTGCTTAAATATTGAATATTGTTTGTAACTACCAAAACAACCTACATAGCTTTTTGGCAAAAGATAATGTTCTTAGATTTAGAATAAATGAGTGACAGTAGAGCTGACCTTGTTATTTGTCAGATAACATTTTGAAACTTTTTAATGTATCCATTGGACTTCTAAAATGTATTGTGGATTTCTTGGACCAGTATCGGAGAGATTTATGCTGGATTGCGCTGTTTTTTGTTAGAAATAAAGTATTTAGTAGTTTATTTCTCTTATAATTAAAATGTCAAGAATGCCAAATGCAGCCAATTTAATGGTTTAACAGCTACCTCCTTTTAAGAAAGCAAGATGATCACCCTTGAAAAGGACATTTAGTGTTTAAGCCTTGTTGTAAGTAGATGATAGATTTCAACCTTTCAGAATTGATAAAAGTGGAAAACTAATTTGTTTAGATATTTTCAGATGGGAATGTAGGCAGCTCTTAGTGTGCCATAAAGGGTCTTTTTTCTTTACTTCAAGGGCGAGTAGCAGCTATCTACAACATTCTTGGATTCTGTTGTCTAAGCAGTCTAATTTACAGGGCAGGTGGCTATAGGAGTTGTCATAGTTTAAATTACCAGTCAATATCATAATGTCAGTTAATTGGAAGGATAGGATGACAGGTAAAGTGAGATGGTAGCAAGACTCCTCTCCTTATAGTTTTGGTTGTCTTTACATTGAGATAAGTTGCCATCTCTGGCTTTAAACGCAATCGTTAATGTCATGCTGTAGAGGATGTAGTTTGACTAAAGTAGCAAGTTTGGGAATCTGTAATTACAGAATCCATTGTCTTGGTTATGGGAGAAAATTTTTTATTAAAGAATTTGTAGGGACATAAACACGAGATTAGAGATTACTGCTTCCCATTAGTATAACATTTTTAGTGTCCCACACTACCCTAGATCACTGCCATTTTAGCCCTTTGTTTTTAAGGATTTTCCAAGTGATATTAGGGAGATATTTGTTTGTTTTAATGTAAGAGTAAAATCAGAGGAATAATAAAATTTGCTTTTATATTCTCTCTTTCTGCAAAGCATAATTTCTCTCATTGGGGAAGTTCTTAATTCTTATGGGCATTCTGGACCAAATTTTTAGGTTCAGGGTGGAGTTAAAAGCAGAAGAGGTTTCAGTGAAGGAAGGGGGAAGAGCATCTAGGATTTTTTTTTTTTCTTTACAAAGGAATAATATTGTTTTCAAAACAAGTCATGCTAGGCTGAGATTGGTTTATGGAAAAGAATGCTTGTTAGAAAGTATGTTTGGTCTTGAGGGAACCCAAATTATGGAATATGTATTTGATGAGATAGTTGAGGTATTGAGGAATCGTGTTTCTGTGGTTAGAATCATAGATTTCAAAATAAAATATGTAAGCAGTGCTGAGGTTAAACATAAAAATGATTGAAAAAATAAAACTTTTAAGTGGAAATTTTGCAAGATACAGTATATCTGCCTTAGGTCTTCATTGATACACTCAGTTCTCAAGACTCAAGTGCTCTTTAAAGGAGTACTTAAAATGCTTTGGCTCTTTTTTTTTCTGCAGGACTCAGCCTTACATCGTTTTATGCTTGTGAAGCACTGTTTATAGCTCTAACTCCACAGCCCTGTTTTGTGTAAAGTGTAATGTATTTATCATTCAGGAATAGCCAATACATTTTTTAATTACCTAAGGAGTTCTTTTGTCCGTATTACTATTTATTGTCTTCAGTAGAGAATCATAATAGGGTAGAGAAGAAGGGGTGAATTTTTGGCCTAGGTGAATCACACAACCACAGTGGAAAATGGAATATTTTCTAGGAGAAAAGCTAGTTATACCCATGATATTTTCTCACACAAATAATTAGTGCCACCTACCTATACTCAAGTGTACAACTTTTGAAACCATCTGTGTAGGTGAACATAGCTCTATTTAAAGTTTAAAACACTGTGCCTAATTTGCATATCAATCAGTTGCCTCTTCCTTCTAAATGATTAGTGCCAACGTTTTCCTTCCTCATCCTGAATGATGTAGAACTGGTTTTATAAAATGCCAGAGTTATAAACTCTGGAAATTAAACTTAAGCACAGAGCTTCAAGTGTTTTTTGAAAAGCATAAGCTGTAAATTCAGATAAATTATACTATTAAGCTGTACTATGCATAGAAGGTAGTGAGTGGTTTTCAGGAAAGACTATAATCTTAAAGCAATATTTAATATTGAAGATAGACACTGTTGGTTTGTAGAGTCCTGCCAAGTAGAACAAAAATTGCCAATAAAATCAGTATTAGTAAAGAAATGCCATGCAAACTTCAGGCTCTAGAAGACATCTGAGAACTGCCTTCATTCAATAAACATTTAAATGTTAATGGTCCAAGTGCTATTCCAGATGCCTGAGTTACAGAAATGAAAGATAATCCCTGTTCTTGGGAGGCTCACTCTTAAGGGGTGACATTACTGAATTGATTAGTACATCCATTAGTTTACATAGGTGAACATAGTGTTGCTGGTAGAAATTATGTGTCAGTCTTTGGACATTTTTTAAGGGCAAAGTATGGTTTGGTTTTTTTTTTTTTTTTTTTTTTAGGTAAGAAATTTGATTTTTTTCAAAAGTGTGGTGCTAGTGCAGCTATTCACATGTGCTAAGTAATGTGTTTTTCCTCTCACTTTTCCCCTGGATGAAGGCACTTTCTCTGCCTGTCACTGATTAGCAGATACTGACTTGTTGCCATTAAGTCAACTTGACTTTTTATGCGTGTTCTATACTTTTTTGTATTTTTTCCTGAAATTGTGATCTTTCATCAACTTTTTAATGACAAATTTAATGTATGTAATTGTCTATGCATTTTAAGTTAAACTGCCTAAAATGTGATTTGACACATGTACATTTGTTTGTATTAAGAACTGTAAACAATCTGAGATGTTAGGTTTTATCACCTGCTGCTGTGTTTGTAAACAAAGACAAATGTTGCTTTAAGAAGTAATTATAATTAGGAATAGTCTATGGATGTGATACTTAATATTTTTTAAGATAAACTTGTTTGCTTTTGTGTATTATACCTGAAAATTTTTTTAAAAAATGTATTTTCATGGCTAAAAAAAAAAAAAAAAAAAAAAAAAAAAAAAAAGGCATCATGGAAAGCTAGAGAAGAAATGAGTATCACCAAATGATTTGACGTTGAAGCTGATGCAGTCAGTATCTGGTGAGATTTTGGGTCAACATCTTGGGGGGATAAAGTTATTGATTATACATGCATTGTGCAGGGATATTTTAAAGGGCTAAGGTAAATTTATTTATGTAAAGATAAATTTACTTTGGACAGCTAGCATGATGACAATTGCTTAGCATCTGAACATCCTGAGTATGTTTGGGGGATTGTCCTTGTTATTAGTCTCAGTGGGACACAGATTTAGCTTACCTTGCAAATGCTATATGTACCTCAGACTTCATTAATTAGATTTTGTCAAAAATAAGCAAGAGTCATGTGGAAAAATCTCTCTGACGTGGAAATTGTTATAGCAGGACCAGACCACTTGTTCAGCGGATGCAGCAGTGGGAGGACAAACATCTACTGCTTGGTAAATGCAACAGAGGTGTCTTCACTAGATCAGCAATGTAGCTTGATATGAGGCATTTTCCTACCTCTGTAGCTTTAAACCTAAAATTTTCTGACTTTCCTGAAGATTATGTGAGAAGCACAATACCTTTTTAAAAATTCCTTTTCTACTTATATCATCCACCACAATATATTTGTCTTAACTGAAGTTAAAAATATAAATGATATACTCAGTTTGCAAGTTTCAGTGTAGGACCTCATGTAATACCCTCCTATCTACTCAGTCATTCCTCCTAGAGGATGCAGGAGTAGCTTCCATGACTAGTCTCCTTCCTTTCTTTTGGGACTTCCTGTTCAGCTAGGGTAGATATTCCGCAGGTCTTACATGCTATATGTTTTATAGAAACGGGCCATCCCATGGAAACCTGGCAATTATCTAGCAGTGTGTTAATTAGATGGACAAGGTGGACTGTTTCAGGGGTGAAATAATAGGTCTATTTTCCTACAGAGATAACATACCAGTTCATTTCCCCATAGGTCTAAGGCAGAAAAAAAATTGACAATCCAAGCCACTTTTTTTCTGCCTCCTACATCTATATCCCAAGGATTCTAAACTATGGTGAAGTTATAGAAAATATGTTATTTATTAGCCCCTTAGCTGTAACACAAAAAAGATTTTATATGTAACTGGTATAGTAAAATACAAATGAATTTCTTTGAGAATACAATTGAAGAAACTGTATTTTATAGATTAGTCACTCTGATGTTATACTCTATCGATATTATCAAATTTACCTCAGTGGCTTAGAAATTGAGTATAACATTTGTTGTTTTGAATTTGACATATAAAACTTTATAGGTTCCTATAGTAAAACCTGATGAAGCTAAAAATAAAAACCAAAATCACATATAGATAATAAATCTTTATCCTTCCACATGAAACACAGAAAACTGCTGCCATTACTTTCTAATAAATGAAGAAAAATGGTATATGGAATAGACAAAGTTTTCTTTAGTTTCATATTTATATTTGGAAAATATAAAAAGTCTCAAGCAGAGTCTCACACTTCATTGACTCCATTAATCTTCTTTATTCTTATTATTGTTATTTTTGTTTCCTTCACCTCAGCCACCACATGAATTGTGTGCCTTAGGTATTTTCACTGCTCTGTATTTCTTTATCTCTAATAACCCAACACTCAGAAATAGCTGACCAAAACTTTTTGTCTATTACTCTTCTCTCATTTTCACAGTTCTACTGAAACTGTTCATTCTTTTAAATACTTAATTCCTTTAATTCCTAGATGTTATATTAGTTTTCTCTTCTCATCTGGCTTTGTTTCTCTCCCTATATTCCTCCTGCTATAATCAGAAACTTGAACAATCCATTCACTAATTTTCTAGAATCTCTCTCATTTTGAATTCTTCTCAACTGCTACACCAATCCTTTTATATATCCGTGATCTCCTCTATTCAGCCACCTACTTGATATATTTGATCAAATAAAGGTATAATTAAATTAATATATTTGAAATTGAATGTTTGATTCCCATGGCTCAACCTTCTGTGTGTCCCACCCTCTTCTTCTCTACCATGGTAAATGTCTCCAACAACCTCACAGTTGTCAAGTGAGAAGTTTTAGAGTTACTGATTTTTCTCTTTATTTTAGCCCTAACTTTTTATGCTTCTAATTCCAAAAGTCATTTCAGGTTTTGTCCATTGTTAATTTCCATTCAGAGCACATGTGTACAGTCCCCAAAATTTCATTTGGTGTGATGGTTTGAACCTATGTACTTCAGAAAATTACGTTCTTAAAGTTAATCCAATACTGTTGGTGTGGACCCATTGTAAGTAGGATTTTTGGTGAGTAGGATCTTAACTTAAGTTGAAATGTGACCCACCTCATTCAGGATGGGCCTTCTTCCTCTTATTGGAGTCCTTTATTAGCATGAAATTCAGACACAGAAAAAGCTGCAGAAGATAAGAGAGCAAACCCCAGAAGCCAGAAGTTGAAAGCAATGAAACCCAGAAGAGAAGAGAGAAGCCAGCAGATGCTGCCATGTGCCTTGCCATGTGATAGAGGAGTCAAGGGTTGCTGGTAGCTGGTCTATGGGGAGAAAGTGTTGCCTGATGATGCCTTAACTTGGACATTTTAATGGCCTTAGAACTGTAAGCTTGAAAGCTAATATATCCCCATTGTTAAAAGCTAGTCCAATTCTGTTATATTGCATTTTGGCAGCCCAGCAGACTAAAACACCTGGTAACTTTATTGAAATGGTTTCCTAACGGTTCTTTATCCCTTCCTTCTTGGTGTCCCAGGTACACCACCACCAGTAACAAAAGTCATGGTAAAAATTAAATGTGATCTCATAACTTCCCACCTAAAACCTTTCTAAGATTTCCAGTGTTCTTATTGCTAACTAATTTTGTTCCCTTCATGAGCATTCCTCTAAGGACCAGCATAAACTCATCTCATGCCACCAAATCACTACTCAGTTCTTTGCATGTTCCTTATTTCAGTTGTTTGCATGTACCAAGCACTTTTCTACTTCAACACAGAAAATTTTGTTATCCCTGATTTCATCTTTTCACATGTTTCCTCTTCATTCTTTAAAATAACAGCTTAAATTCTTTCTCCCAAAAGAGCTTTTTTGACAGCTGCAGAAATGGTTCAAGCTATCATAAATTTGTTTCTGTTTTGCTTTTGCTTTCACCATGATTGCTCTCATTATAGTACTCAGCAGAATTAATTAACATTTAATATATTAGTTTATTTATTTATATAATCTCTTTACTACATCACAAGCTTCCTGAGGGGATAATATTTGGAGAACTTTCCATTTTATGCCTAAAGTTGAACAAGCCTCTGGAATCATATTTGTTTATGAGAAAATTTTGGCAATGGAAATATGAGTGACATCTGACAAATACATTCTCTTCCTTTCCATGAATAGCAATGGAAAGAGTCTCCCAAATATTACGATTGATTCTCCTAAACTTGATGCCTTCTAAGTTTAAGCCCTCACAAATTGTTTTATTAGACTCTTCTGGAATTCCCTACTATTATGAACATTTTACATTCCTCTGACTAACCATACCCATCACTGTCCACCACTTTCTCTAAACAAAAGAAAAATCTCAAATAATAATGTAACCTGATATACATTTATTTAATCTATCTTTTCTGAATCTTAATTATATTCCTTTTAGTTTTTACTTTTTTTTTCTTTTTACACATTTTGTTTCAAAATGTAAACTCTATATTTACTCCTCTCACTACCTTAAGTCATGCTCTCTGAATCCATCTTTCTTCTTCTTTATACATAACTTAGGCAGACTCCCAAATCCTAAAATGTAATAAATTCAGTATGATTAAGCCATCAATTAAATATATAAATTAGTACTTATCTTATGCCAAGTACTAGGCAGAATTTGAGTAGGAGAGGGGCTGAATATATTCTTTCTGCCTACTTCCCTTGCTTTTTCAGGGTGATTTTCTCCCACTTTGGGGAATTGGTTTGGGAAAATGAAGAAAAGGCAGAAAAGGCAGAAATTAACACTTACTTCACTGATGCTGCACTGTCCTCTCTTGGAAGTTGCTGCTCCCCTGGTAACACTGACTGTTATTGCCATCTGTAAAGTGGGCATCCACATGCTGATTCAACTGTGGAATAAACGGAAGATTTTTAGGAGGACTTGAAGGGTAGAGATTCACTTCAGATTGACCTCTCCCGGTCATCTCTGATTAAATCATGCATGTCGTAGCATACACCATGTTTTTTTTTCTGAAGGAAGCCTCATTGGATAGAATATTAAAGAGAGGGCTCATGCCTCATCTACCTGACATACAACAACATTAAGGATTATTATTTTGCCTTTTAAGGGAAGAGAGGGAGACTTAGGAATACTGACATGTAGATGCCTCCTGGGAGAAGGAGATGTACAATTCATCGTTTTGCAGTGCCTTCCTATCTGATTGATTGAGCCTTATGACTTCTTCTGTATGGTATAGCAGATAGAGAAATATCTTACCTTTCCAAAAAGGAAGGAGAAAATATTCTACAGAACTTCTACTAGACAAAAGAATAATGACTTCAATAATTTAATTGAATGCATGTTGGGGGAATGAGAAGAGTGATACTCATAATAATTGTAACTTGGGCTGTCTCTTAATAAATCCTTATAATTTATCTTTTATAAATTGTTTTCAATTATCTAGAAATATGCAATTATTTAAATGTCTTGGATTTCTCCTTTGATGCCATCTTAGATGCCAGTACATTTGCAGTTGTTACATTTATAAACATGAGAAAGCAATGTTTTCTTTATAAAAAAACTGAATTTGCTACCCATCCACTCTTTTTGAGTTTTGAGTATTGATTATCTTTTATTTATAACAATTTTATTGAAATAAAATTTACTTAACATATAATTCACCTATTTAAAGTATACAATTCAGTGGCTTTTTGTGGATTCACAGCTGTATACAACTATCAATACAATCACTTTTAAAATAGTCTCATCACCAAAAAAGAAATCCTCTACCCATTAGCAATCACTTTCCATTTCCCACCAGCTGTAAGTAATCACTAATCTACATTCTATCTCTAGAGTTTGCTATTCTGCTAATGTATTATGTCTATGATACATTCTGATTTAATTTCTTTGTGTATGGTAGGTGTTAGGAGTCCAACTTCATTCTTTTGCATGTGCCTGTACATTTGTCCCAGCACCATTTGTTGGCGAGACTATTCTTTCTCTATTGAAGAATCTTGCACCCTTATCAAAATCAATTGACTAATAAATGTGAGGATTTATTTCTAGACTCCAAGTTCCATGTCATTGATCAATATGTCTATTTGTTATGCCAGTATCATACTCCCTTGATTACTTTGGCTTTATAGTAAGTAACTTGAAATCTTAAGTGTGAGCCCTCCAACTTTCTTCTTTTGCAAGATTTTTGACTATGATGGATCCCTTGAATTTTCACATGAATTTTATCATCAGCTTACACATTTCTGCAAAGAGTCCAGTGGAAATTTTAATAGCAATCGCATTGAATTTCTACATCAATTTGGGGACTATTGACATCTTAGCAATATTAAGTGTTCTGATCCATGAACAAGGGGTATATTTCCATTTATTTAGGTATTCTTCAATATCTTCCAACACTGTGTTCAGATTCCAGGGTACAAGTTTTGCATTTATTTTTAAAAATTATTTCTTAAGTATTCTATTGTTTTCAATGCTATTGTAAAAATGCTTTTTAAATTTCTTTTTTGATTAATTGCTAGTGTACAGAATTACAATTGATTTTTATATTACTTCTATAATCTGAAACTTTTCTGAGCTTATTAGTATGAATAGTTTATATGTGGATTCCTTAGGATTTTATATATACAAGTTTTTGTCATCTTCAACTAGAGATAGTTTTAATTCTTCATTTCTAATCTGAATATCTTTTGTTTGTTTATCTGCCTGAATGCCCTGGCTAAAACCTCTAGTATAATGTTTAATGAAAGTGGCAAGAATAGACTTCTTTATGTTCTTCCTTAGCTTAGGGGGAAAGCATTAATTCTTTCACTATTGCGTGTGATGTGAATTGTGGGTTTTCTGTAGATGCCCTTTATTAGATTGAGGAAGTTGCCTTCTCCTTTCAGTATATTGAATGCTTTTAATCTTTGAGGAGTATTATATTTTGTCAATTACTTTTTCTGCATCTATTGAAATGATCATTTGGTTTTAGTCCTATTGATATGTTGCATTAAAGTTATTTACGTTGGGTGTGAAACCAACCTTTCATCCCTGGGATAAATCCTACTTGATCATCCTTTTCAAATGTTGCTTGATTTGACTTGCTAGTAGTTTTCACAGGATTTTTCTATCTTTATTCTTATGATATCATGTCTGCTTTAGTATCAGGGTAATATTGGCCTCACAGAGTTGTAAAGTATTCCCTATTCTTCTATTTCTTGGAACAGTTTGTGAAGAACCGATTGTAATTGATACTAATTCTAATCTAATTGTTTAGTAGAATTCACTATCTTGGCATGGGATTTTCCTTTTGGTAGCTTTTTGATTACTAATTCAATATCCTTACTTGTTACAAAGTCTATCTAGTTTTTCTATTTCTTCTTGGTCAGTTTCATTAATTTGTGTATTTCTAGGAATTTTCCATTTCAACTAAATCTAATGTTTTGCATACAGTTGTTCAGTTTTCCTCAAAATATTTTTTAATTTTCCTAAGGTCAGTAGTAATGTCACCTCTTTCAAAGGTTTATCAATTTTGTTGATCTTTCTAAAGAACATAATTTTGATTTTGTTAATTTTCTCTTTTCTTCATTCACCATATTATCTTTATTTAGCTTCATTTTCTCTTTTGGAATTTAATCCATAAATTAAATTATCAACACACAGACACATGCAGATAAATATACACTAACTTAACTCTCAGAAGTTCTGCTTCAACATATATACTCAGGCCTCTTTTATTCACAAAAAGATAAATAAATCCTTTTTTGGTCTATTTACTCCATTGCAGCAATTTCAGTATTTCTTTTAATATCCTATCTTTCTATTGCAAACATTAAAATTATAATGCAAATCATTGACTCCTTTATCACACAAATGTCCCACACAAATGAAAAACATGAATGTCCACCATCTGTTGAAGCCCCATGTTAGAGTCTCTGAGAATCACTATGATGAGCAAAATGTAATTTCTGCCATCAAGTTGACAGTGACCATTCAGACATGTACATGGCATAACAATATTATTGTTAAAAAAAATGTTTTCAAATCAATAATGAGAAAATAATTCTTTCCCATTATACCAGGGAAGGTTATTGTACAAGACTAATCTAAATTCTGGGTTTAGGAGGATGAAAAGTACTTTGAGATTAAGGAATGGGGAAAATGGAATTCCTGAGAGAAAGAATAATTTCAGCAAAGGTCAGTAGTGAAGAAAGGCAATTTAAAAAAAATGTTTTAATGGTCTCTTGAGGTTTTGCATTGATGGGAAGCAAAACTTTGAACAAAATTATCAGAATCTTTAATGTCATGATCATGATGTTTTCAATGTTTTATTCAGTGAGTAATGTCATAGTGACATTCAGCATCACTGAGCAATTGATAAAATTTTTAACATTATGATTAAAGAGGCTAACCAAAGCACCAAGGAAACTGTTCTGTAAAAGGGAAATAATAAATGAAGAAAAAAATGTAAGAGTATATTTTAATACTACAAAAGATGATAAATTTTAGTATCAAACAGAAATGGAAATATGGTTTATAAATATTTGTCATTATACAATCAAAAGATCTGATGACTCCTTGGATGTGGAGATTAAGAGAAATGGACTATGTGAAGGTTATTCTTATTGTATTTATGGTACTGAAAGGATTATAATACCCTGATGATTTATTATCATGGGAAATATAATGAAGTGATCCCACTATGAAAATACAATTTGTATTTTAAATCTGAAACCAAAGATTGGCTCAGTGCAAGAAAGGAAGGTTCTCTCATATGGAGCTCTGTCCAACAGGATCATAGTTCTCCAGTTTAAGAATAGTTCAACTCTGCCTCTTGGTGGCCTGAATCTCTTGAATCATCAGTTCAAATGGTAGTGCATACAATTCATGTGGAATCTGTTTTGACAATTTGATACCTGTGTCTTCACATATATAAACCAACTTTTGTTTCTTGAGAAAAGAAAATTACTCTATTAAATATCTGCTAACTTTTGTAATTTTAATAGCAAGGATATAGTAAGATAAATCAGCAACAGAAGCAGCAGAATACATTTAAAAATATTTTTATTGCTCTCAAATTTTTCTGTCTTCTGGCACAGTTTCTCTCTCTGTCACAGATATATTTGTGTATGCACGCACACACACACACAAAACATACCCAGCGTTATTTTTCCATTGTTTCCCTGCTTATTACATTATAGAGACTGATTCTTACCTAAAAAAAGTGAGATGACATTAGAATTATTTTACTGGGTTAGCCTGAGGGAAGCCTATTTTCCCATGTCTTTTTATGAAATATTCTTGGTGTAGCAGATTATCTACTTTCAACAGAGACTCACTGTATTATAAACCAAAAATACTGTAATAGATTCCCAAGAAACCTAATATTTCATTGACAGTCCTTCATTGACAGGAGTAAATAAAGACAGATCGTTTGTCTACCCACCATTTAATAGAATCATAATGAGAAATATCCGGTAGAAAACATTTTTATTCTTAAATGACATGTGTTTGATAGCTTCTGTGAATTCTAGAAAGTACATCAGTCCCATTAATTTTCAGTGAAACATAATGCCTATTATCATCACAAGTTGAAAGCCTCAAGAACTCCTATAACAGTTATCCCACAAAAGCTTTAAACATATTTATTAGTTCACTAAGATAAGAAAGTAATATTAATGAAAATATCTCTGACAATTTATGTCTCATTTTAGATTCAGGAACACAAATGCCAAAGTGCAATTTATGAATTCCCTTCCCCTGAATAGGTATTCAAATAGTTGTGTTACCAAATATGTAATGTATTTAAATATATATGTATTTGTGTGTGTCTGTGTGTATATATCTATAGCTATATCTATGTATCTATATCTATATCTAGATAGACAGATAGACAGACAGATAGATAGATAGATAGATAGAGAGATAGATAGATAGATGGGATATCACTGTGGTGTTTCATTACACTTTGGGTTTAGATTTAGAGTGCTACCTTATTTGTTGCATACTCTAGAAAACTACTATGATTATATAAGTGGTTTTCTTTAAATAGTTTTGTTCCATTTCCACTTGGTCAATAGAGGAACATTTAATGACAGCAGTTTTTCATGTAAATCAATTTATAATTAATTATTTTCCTGGAGAAAACTGCAAATTGAAAGCTTAAATTAAAAATGTTTACATTTTTCCTCTGACAGGAACAAAAATCGTCCATGAGGATAAACAGATTGAAAGAAAAGCCTGAAAAAAATCATCCATGATTCTTAAACTGCATAATAAAAATGGGCAAAGGAATGTTACTTTCTAGATTTTTTAGAACATTAAATGCATATAAAATTAAAGATAATTTTAATTTAAATTTTTGCCATAACTTTTATTCATCTATTTTTTATATTTTGTAATAGGAAATATATATACAGAAATATCAAATTATGTTATTACATGTCTTAAGAAGAGAGTAATTAAAATTGGTCTAAAACATATATATAAAATATCAAAGTAGGTATTTGGGAGAACTGTTTTAGAACTTCTGTAAGATTTTTTAGTTAATCCCATTCATTATTCTGGTGATGCAGATTTTTCTTTTTAATATATAGATGTTCGGGGCAGAAGAGTGTGGACTTACATGTAACTGTGATTTCCAAAGTAAAAACAGTGTTTATCAAAACTATAAGAGGTGGCAACTACCTGGCTGTAATTAATTCATTAGTTTGTGCCCTAAAATAGATTTCTACCTGTGCTGTACATTTTTCTTGTGTAAAAATATCTGACTTTTGAAAGAATATTAACATTGATATATATTTTTTTTCTAAAGGATGAAGCAAGAGGAAGAAATTATTCCATTAGTGAGGGAAGCACTTAAGAAAACAGCTTCTGATTTATATGCTATGATGATTAGGTTTATGTGTCTACTTGGCCAGGTGATCATACCCAGCTGCCTCGTCAAGTGAGCACTGGCTTATCTGTTGCTGTGAAAACATTTCATGGACTTAAATAATCAATAAATTGATAGTATCTATGACTGATTACATCTGCTATTGGCTAAGGGGAGTGTCTTCCGCATTGAGAGAATTTAATCTAATCAGTTGAAGGCTTTTACGGGAGAGGTGATAGCTTGAGCAGTCAGAAAAGATAACTTTCATCTCTACTTCAACAAGTCAGCCTCTTCTGGAGAATTCATTGAAGACTTTCATCAGAGTGCCAACCTGCAGTCTGTCCTATGGAATTTGAACTCATCCCCACAGTTGTGTGAGACACTTATAAAATTTCATAGTATTTACAGATATCTCCTGTTGGTTCAGGTTCCATACAGAACCCCTGACTAATGCAGCTTTGGTACCAGGAGTGGGGTGCTGTGATTTACAAATATCAAAAATGTTGAAACAGCTTTATAAATTGCAGGGGAAGATTCTGGAAGAATTGTAAGGAACCTGATAGAAAAGACTTAGATTGATTGAAGAGACTGTTGGTAGAAATATGGACACTAAAGATACTTCCAATGAGGCCTTAGGCAGAAATGATGAATGTGTTATTGAAAACTGGAAGGAAGATGATCCTTGTTTTAAAGTGGTGGAGAGTTTGGCAAAATTGAGTCCTGATGTTGGACGGAAGGTAGAATTTGAAAGCAATGAGCTTGGATACTTAGCTGAAGACATTTCCAAATTAAATTTGTAAATACAGCCTGGCTTCTCTTGCAGCTTATAGTAAAATGTGAGAGGAGAGGGATAAGCTGAGAATTGAACTCTTGGATACAAAGAAATCAGATACTGATGGTGTGGAAATTTCTGGGCTTCCAGAAAGTGAGTCACCAGGGAATAGTGATCCACATGAGGAATTAACACAACATAGAACCAGCCAGCCATTTCAGTGTGAGTCAGGATTGGAGATGGAGTTATCCAGAAAGGAATTGTGGAAAGTCCTATTGTCTGATGGGGTTGGGACCCCTGTGTGCTGCATGCCAAACCAACACATTTTTTTTTTGCAAGATCTGTATACACAGAGCCACTGCCAGCCTGGACTAAAGGGGACAAAAGAGTGACAGATTGAAGGAAAAATGACTTCAAAGGCAAAACCATAGTAGCTAAGATCTGCAGCTAACGAACCTCAAGCCATGAGAATGGACCCACCTATGCATGTAGAAAGGGTGTGTTTGCCCTGCAATTTGCAGAGGGTGGGCCTTCCACCCTATTGTTCAGGAAAAGTGTTGCTGCCCTTGACCTTAGAGAGGGGTGGAACATATTCCCATATATTATGTCCCCCCAAAAGCCATATTCTTTAATGCAATCTTGTGGGGGCAGGTTTATTAATCTTTCTGATTAGGCTGTGACCTATTGATTGAATGTTTCCATGGACATGTGACTCACCCAACTGTGGGCAATACCTTTAATTAGATTATTTCCATGGAGATGTTACTCTGCCCATTCATTGTGGGTCTCATTTAAATCACTGGAGTCCTATAAGAGCTGAGAGAGAGAAGGAACTCAGTGCTGCAGTAGAGAGTCTTTTGGAGAGATGCTTAGGAGCTGATGCTATAGATGGCTTGAAGACAATTGTATAAGCTAGCCCAGAGTTTGCTCCAGGGAAGCTAAGAGATACAAGCCCAGAGGACATTTTGTAGAAAGCCATTTTTGAAACCAGAACCCAGGAGCAAAGGAACAGCAGATGCTAGCCCACATTGCCTTCCAAGCTAACAGAAGTGTTCTGGACAGCATTAGCCATTCTTTAGTGAAGCATTAGCGAACTAAACACCAAGGTTTGGGGGAGAGCCTGGCCATTACCTCAGTGTTCTAAGAGGGTTGAGAGTGTATCCTGGAGATGGGAGAGAGTTGATGCCACCCTGATGTTTGAAGAGGATGGAGCCAAAAACATGGTGGTCTCCTCAAAGCTTGGAGAGAGAAGGGATGTGCCACTGTGTAAGCCTTTTCAGGGGGTGGAACTGCTACTCTCTCAAGCCCTGAGGATAAAACGTCTTTCTGTAGATGATTCTCAGACTTTGAAATCTTGTAGGAAACCCTTAGTCAATGCTGGCAGGCCCTTCTGTGGACACACAGTGGGGATGAATGGGACACTGCAGGTGGAAGAGATAGCTCCAGATTTCTTAACAGAAAGAGATCCAAAAGTGGATGGACTAGTGAATAGTGAACTAATGAGTATGCCCTTCCCTGAACGCAAAATAATCCTGTTTATTTTTGCATGTCCTTCTGAATATATAGTGGTATTGTGGAAGGTAAACATTTGTCAAACCTAAAAACATGAATCTTAAATATTTTGTTTGATATTTATATAATGAATATTCAAAGGAAGTGACTCACAGGACAGTCTTACAATTGAATTTGTCATGTAAGCATTCATTTGAAAGCATGTTCACTGTCTTAAAGCAGACAAACCATTATTGTCAATAGAGTAACAGAAGTGAAAACGAAAGTTATAACAGAATCTGATTTGAAATGTGTGAATTACTTTACAATTCTAAGGTTTTCAGAGTTGTGACTATGGCTCTATATAAAGGTTTACACCACCTTTTTCACTGAAAGGCTATGCAGTCTCCCATTGTTCCAATAAAATTGCACATGCGTTATCTCCCTTTCAACTCATAATAAGTGAACAATAGCTAATTGTTTTGGATGGCATTCTGCATGAATAACATATAGTTTTGATTGAAGAATGCATTCCCAATAGCAAAAAGAACAATTTTAGTATAGTTGTAGACTATTTCCTCTAAGATATTTATAAATCACGGCCAAATTGGGAAATCTTCCTGACCTGTTTATTTTGTCTCTATTTTATGTTGAACTGAATAGAACAATTTAGTATACTTAGAATAAAAATTCTCTTAGGTTCCTTCATTCAGGCAAAAGAATAATACCAGTAATAATAATGATGATGATGATGATGATGATGCCATTTACAAATCAAACCCTGAGCCCAGTTTTTTACATCTTAATTCAGTCAGATTTATCAATTCAGTGAATCAGTTGCTTGCTGGCTTAGGTTTTGGGAAAATTACACTGATTTCAAAATTTAATAAAATCATATGAGAAAGAACTCAGTATAATTTCTGCAGTCAGAATTCCAAATAGCAGGAAGTAGCTGTGCCACCTGAGCAGGATGATCTTGCTAGGATTATGTTCAGCAACAGAACAGAGGACTGAAGGATGACACCTCATAAATTATTTTGAAGATTAAAATATACAATTTAAATGTTCTTTATAGAAAGGCATACTGAAATATTTAGATATTGACATATTTAGTTGTAAATGAAAATCATGTCTGAAATTTTTATTTTAGATATATATTATATATATATATAATATTTTAGATATATAATTTCACATGCACATATGTTTATATATAGAGAACAGGATAAATAAAATGTAAAAAAGATTAGCATTTGTGAATACAGGTGATGCACATATGGGGATTTTGAAATTAGTTCAGCAAGTTCCTGCATTTGTTTCATCTTCTGACTCCCTGAAATGATTTATTTCCTCAGGTATTTGATGGTTATAACTTAATTGCAAGGTTTACTCTACTATCTTATCAAGCAAATATTTATGGTGACTGAGTCATGATTACAGTAATGGTCAAAAGGTGAGAGGTTAAGCAAATTAAGTTACATCTGTTCAAAGAAAAATTGGGCATCTATTAAAAAGATATCAATAAACTGAAAGTGTTAAATTAAGGATTTTAAAATACTCAGAAAAACTGTAAAGGCTAAAGAAATATATATATTGTTGAAGGCATGAGGGCAAAAGAGACAGTAAAGAATTATGCTTTTTAAATCCAAGAGAGGAAGGAAATTAAGAGAAATCAATTTGTTCTTAGCCTTTGGAGTTATAGTGCCTTAAGGCATTTGTCTATTCTTGAAAAGTTTACCAAGCAGTGGAAATACAGAGCAGAACTAAAGGAATAGAAACTAAGTCCAGAAATTGCCATAGAGTTAGAGCATCATAAAGCCTCCTCCCTTTAAGTTTGGACCTAACAGGCTACATCCAGACATAAGTGTGAATAGGAAAAATCTATGGCCTGACAAGGACTCATATTTCAGTCTCCTAATTTATGAATTTTGATAAATGTGATTCAAGATTGCAGATTTTCTCTAACCTTTTAACACATAAATTCTCTCTGAAGGAATAGAACATTATTTTGGCCTTAAATTATTTCCTATGATTTGTTAAAAAACAGTACCCAGAATTCAATAAAAAGTAATTAGCCACATCAGGAGACAAAAATCGTCTTGTAAAATCAATGTAAGATACTGAAAATAAAAAGAGACCAAGGAATATAGGTAATAGAACTCTTTGACATGTATATTGAATGTTTGTTTATTATGCTTACTAGCCACTTGTAATTGCTGGCGATTGTATAGAACAGCATAGATACAGAAGAGTCTTATCATAGAGAGTTCTATTGGACAGTGATGTTCTAGAAGGGCTCAATGAGCAATCAGAAAGAGGAAATGACTGTGCCTTTAGTTGTATTTTTAACTTTGTATAGCTATCATACATTTCACTTTAATTAATAAATTTTGAGTTACTGAAGAGTGGCTCTTTTTCCCCATGAGAATTTCAAAATGGATAATACTGGGCTTATTTTTTAAAATAGTAGTATTTTATATATTACCAAAGAGCTAAGTTGGGTTGTAAATGGGCTGAATGGAGTCCCTAAAAAGATATGTCCATTCACATCCTAACTCCTGGAATGTGTGGACATGACCTCATTTGGAAAAATCATTTTGCAAATGTTATTATGTTAAAGATCTTGAGATAAGAGCAACTTGAATTTTACAGGCTGGCCCTAAATTCCAATAAAAATATCCTTGTAAGAGACAGAAGAGGAGAAGCCAAAGAGAGAAGAGAAGGTTATGTAACAATGAGGCAGTGTTGAGAGTTCTGCAGCCACAAGCCAAGGGATATCTGGGGCTCCCAGAAAATAGAAGAGGCAAGGAAGGATTCTACTTTAGAGATTTTAGAGGGACTGCAGCCTGGCCAGCAGACACTGATTTCAGATTTTAATCCTCCAGAATTGTGAGAGAAGAAAGAAATTTCAGTTGTTTTAAGCCACCAAGTTTGTGGCAATTTGTTAAGGAAGCTCTAGGAAGCTACAATATTGGCAAATAAATTTAAGTTTGCCATATTTTCTGAATTCATTATTTTGTCCAGAGTAGCATTATTTTAACTCCTAAGTCTTAAAATAAGATTTTTTTTTGTTTTATTGAACTTTCAGTTAGTTTTCATTTTTTCCCATAGTAGCAGTAGCCTTTATTTATTTCTTTTTCTCTCTCTTATTCTCTTTCTGTCCTTTCCTTCTTCCTTCTCTCCCTCCAACTTCTTCTTTCCTTCTTTCTATCCATCTTTCTTTCTATCTCAGTGTAGCTTTATTTTGTCCTCTTTTTTTTGTTAAATGTCTGTATGTTCATTTCTATAATAAGTCTATTAGGAAGAAAATATTAGTTAAATTTTAATCTCTGAGATGAGCTGCTTTCTTCTGCAGTGGCTCAGACTGGAAGACTGGAAGTAAGATAGGCACAGGGTTTTAATAATCTTTAATTAAAACAAAATAATATAGACAAAAATTGTCTATACCTGGATTGAATGGTTTTCAAGATGTTTCAAAGAGACTCAAGAAGAGGGAAAATGTTAAAATAAGGGGAGGGGGTGTTCAATGTTTTTCGGTTTGTCAATCTTATGGTTTTTAATGAATTTTATAACTATTTTATGAACAAAGCATTAGGGTTATATTAAATATCTCTATTACTAAATATATTCTTGAAATAAGTATCAAAGATAAGTCATGATTTCCTGAGTTATATTTTAACAGCAGTATAATAATTTGAATTACACACAGAGGTCATGCTGACTGGGGTTAATGGCCATTTCATACTTAGGAAAACTTTTTCTTCTTTTTTTTACAATTAAGAGGAATTATCAGGTTCTCTAAAATTAAAACATCCTCCAGAAATTTCACTTTCCACCTTGTAGTGTTTATTTTATTGTTAATAGTACAATTTTCTTACACTTAAGTGCCAAATCAGCACTCCAGAGGACTTGAAAAAAAATTGGCAAACTAGGTCTCAATAATATAAAATTTAAATAAATCTTTAAGTATCATGGCCTCTAAAATATGAAGCCACAACTTCCAAAACTAAACATCACTGGTACAAATTATTTTACCTGAGGAAATAATGACCAAATGCATGGCATATTAAAATTTAACAATTTTAAAGGAAATAATTATTTACATTGCTTTACAAGAAAACATTGTTCTCAGTTATCTTAAATCCAAATGTCTCAGAAATTTGGGCTAATTTTCATGGACAAATAGATGGTGGTTGTGGATATTCTTAAAATTGTAGTCATCTTTTAGTGAAGTTTTTGTATATTTTACATACTTACATACATAAATATTCACATGTCCTCCAGATAGCGATGCAGAGGAGAGGGGTTATGTTTTGTGTTTATGTTTTGTATTCAAACATAATAAACAGGCATATAACAAAGTCCTTAATTTGCAGAGCACAAACTGAGGCTTTTATTTTTACTGTTAGTCTGTATAACTTTAAACTAAATTTTTAAATAAACTTTTAGTTTTTGAGTAATTTTAGATATACTGACATAAAAATACACTGACAAGATGAAAATGGAGTCCAAAGAGTTCCCATATACTATTCATCAAGTTCTCCTTAAAGTTGACATTTTATTTTTACATAATTTTGATACAATCATCAAAACCATTATTATTACTATTAACTAAACTACAGAAATCATTTAGATTTCATCACTTTTTTTTTTTTTTTTTTTTTTGCTTCCTTTGTTTTTTTACCAATGTCCTTTTTTCTTCAAGGAACCGTCCAGGATACCTGATTTAATTTAGTAAAAGTTAATTTCAAACTGTAACTGAATTGAATACATTATTTAGAATTCAGATGCATTTAAGGCAACAATGCTTTGAGTTATGAAATGAGAAGTAATTTTTAAAATAAATCCTCTGGTTATTAGCTTTATTCCATTTTGACTAAGGTGCCTGTGTAGAGGGTTTTCAGATCTTGCCCTTTCGTGTCACTTTGATGGTGGAATTGGTTTATTTTCATAACCAGCTGACATTTTTATAGTAAAAGTTATAGAAGAGCTAAATATTCAAAGGATGAAAATTTGCTCTGAGATTGAGGCTTCATGTTCAATTTTTTCTCATCCAAAATTGAAAATTTTATTTTAAAATTTGTCATTTATTGCCTGTAGTAGTGAATACTCTTTTTTCAAATATTGTTTTAAAATCAAACCGTATGTTATATCTGATCAGATGAGGAATCAAAATTGTTCTTCCAGCAATTAATTGGCAATGTATGTTAGAATCATAAAAAGTTTGACATACACAAGAACAGATCAGTAATTTAATCCCACTCCACATTTTCATGATGAAAAATTTGAGAATAAAGTCTGTACGCAATTTTGTAATTAGGTCATCAAATGGAAGGTAGGATAAATAATCTTCAACAATCTCACTTTAATTTATGCCTGTCATATTATCAGGACATGATTTATGTATTTATGCTTATCTCATGGTATCCTAACTGCAATTAAAAAATAAAATTCCAAGCCTCACCTCAGAGGTTTAAAATAACAAAGGTATATTTGTTGGGTTTTTTTTTGTTGTTGTTATTGTTGTTGCACAACTCAGATCATGGGTTGAGGCAGGGAGCTCTGGTGCACATAATTATTATTCCTATTATTCAGGAGACAAAGCTTTTTCCATCTAGTTCTGATGTCTTTTCAGATCTCAGATTCTTTCTTTGCTTAATTCACATCTGGTCAGCAGGAAGCAGAAAGGAAACCATGAAGGTGTTAACAAATGTTATTTCATTAATATTTATTTATATATTCATTTATTTTACACTCATTGTGGCATGCCAGTATCACCTAATATCATGGCCCAACTACACGTAAATGGCTGAAAATGATAACTATGCTTTATTTCAAGGAAGAAGAAATAGAGATGTAAATTACCCAGTTTCTGTTTCTGGGCAGAAGTCCTTGTCCATTTCTCTCCAATGCTCCAGGTCCACCCTCTGAGAAGGTTTTACTTGTCCCATATGCTCAGTAGCCACATATGAAGAGGAGAGAGGGAAAGGAAGAATACTTTTCTTAGAGGATGAGAAGCTTTCTGAATGTGATTCTTTCTTAAGGCTGTTTTAATGTTTTGAGTTCATAACAAGATTGTTCCAACATGGTTTTTCATTATTTGTTTTTGAAGACTTCAAACCACCAAGCTATCTTCCTTGCAGGGAGTAAATATTTTTATTTCTTGGCACCCTATAACTAAATCTTGTCCATTAAGTGAAATATTCCTATTACTATAGTTTTTATTTAAATGTAAAATGGCTTGAATTTTGACAGTGTTTGTGCTTCTGTTGTTTTAATCCAAATTAAAGACAAACTTGAGGGGGTGATGTCATCTACATGGCAATGTAAACAGCTGCTGAAAACTTCTCTCAAGAGATTCAGCAGAAAAGGGACACCACTGACTTGTTCAGAACCCTGGAGGATGGTTTATACTGGAAAAGGTCCTTACAAACACTGAATTAAAGGCAGAGAAAAATATCGGATAGGAAAACTCCATCCCAGACCAGCTGATCCTCTCCCATCCCCCTCACTCAGTATCAGAGAGTGCAGGAAGGGCACAAAAACAGTAGCTGGGATCCTTCCCTTCTCCCAGTGGGGACACAGACTGTAAAATATCTCACAGCAAGAGACAGATCTCCACCATCTGGAGACCCAGGGTACAGAGGAAGACATTTCAAAGCCCAGGTCAGTAAGGGATGAAGAGTCTGAGAAAATATGGAAAGAAAGTGTGTTTCTATCCCTGGGTATGAAAGACCTTCCCCACCCTTGAGGAAAACAACATCAGGTGGCCTGATCACTGCCTGAGTGATAGCTGAAGACTGTGGCAGCTGAGGGATAACTCTGCCACAAATGAAGTTGGAGATACAGCCCCACATTGTGTCAGATTTTGTAGGCAAAATGAGGGCACAGTGTTCTGCAGTTTCGGCCCTGCCGGGTCAGACACTGCCTGGGCTCCAGAAGAAATTTCAACACCAGCCGGGACAGAAAGAACAATGAAGAAAATGGTAACTGAAGATTTTCCAACTCCTGTTAAAGACATAAAATTACAGGGCCAAGAAGTGCACAATGCCCTAAATAGAATAGATCTAAATAGACATACACTAAGACACTTAAAAATTAGATTTCCAAATGTCAAAGACAGAAAGAATTCTGAAAGCAGCAAGAGAAAAGCATACAAGTCATGCTTAATGTGGATCTCTCAGCAAGAGAAAAGTGATTCATTGCATAAAAGGGAAGAGTGACTGTGTGTCTCTTAGCAGAAACCACAGAGGAAGGAAGGCAATGATAAATGTGTTGAAGATACTGAAAGAGAAAAACTATCAACCAAGAATTCTATATCTGGAAATACTGTCCTTCAAAAATTAGAAAGAGTTTAAAATATTTACAGATAAATAGACACTGAGACAGTTTGTGAACAGGAGACCGCTACAAGGAATACTGCATGAAGAGCTATGGGAAGATAGGAAAAGACAGGATAGTGACATTTGGAGAAGAGTGTAGAATGAAGATAATCAGTAAGCGTAACTGAGAGGGTTAAAAAGAGAAAAAAAAATGAGATATGACATATAAAATCCAAAGACAAAATGGTTGAAGAAAGTATAGCCTTTACAGTAATAACATTCTATGTTAATGGATTAAACTTTCCAATCAAAAGACACAGATTGGCAGAATGGATTTAAAAATGGGACCCACCTATCTGCTTTCTACAAGACACACACTTTAAGCCCAAGGACAAAAATAGATTGAAAGTGAAAGTTTGGAAAAAGATATTCATGCAAACAAAACCCAGAAAAGAACAAAGGCAGCAATACTAATATCAGGAAAACTGGACTTCAAATGTAAAACAACTAAAAGAGACAAAGAAAGACACTTTTAATAAAAGGGACAATTCATCAAGAAGACATAAGAATCATAAATATGTATGTACTGAGCCTGAGTGCACCAAAATACATGAGGCAAACACTGACAACACTGAAAGAAGTAGACACCTCTACAATAGTAGTTGGAGACTTCAATACATCAAATCATCAATGTACAGAACATCTAGAAAGAAGATCAATAAGGAAACAGAGATTTTAAATAATAAGATAAATGAACTAGACTTAACAGACATTTAAAAACAGTGCAACCCACAACAGTAGGATATATATTTTTCTCAAGTGCTCATGGACCATTCTCCTAGATAGACCACATATTGGGCCACAAAGCAACTCTCAATAAATTTTAAAAGTTCAAAGTTATACAAAACATTCTCAGATCATAATGGAATGAATTTGGAAATCAATAAAGTGGAAGCCTGAAAAATTCACCAATGTATGGAAGTTAAACACATCTTCCAATAGATCAAAAAAAAAAAAAATTAAAAGAGAAATCAGTAAATATCTTGAGGCAAATGAAAATGAGAACACAATGTATGGGACATATCAAAGGCAGTGCTAAGAGGGAAATTTATTGCTCTAAATGCCTATGTTAAAAAAAGAACAAGAGCAAAAAATTGAAGAATTATATGCTCACCTGGAGGAACTAGAGAAAGAACAGCAAACTAATCCCAAAGCAAAAAGAAGGAAAGAAATAATAAAGATTAGAGCAGAAATAAATGAAATTGAAAACATTAAAATGAGATATCAGCAAAACCAGAAGTGGTTCTTTGATAAAATCAATAAAATCTGTGGACCCTTAGCTAGGCTGACAAAGAAAAAAGAGAAAGGATGCAAATAAATAAAATCAGAAATGTGAAAGTGGCATAACAACTGACCCCACAGAAATAAAGGAAATAAAGGGAGGATATGAACAACTATATGCTAACAAAGTAGACAATTTAAATGAAATGGACATCTTCCAAGAAACGCATGAACAACTGACCTTGACTTGAGAAGAGTTAAAAGACCTCAACAAACCAATCACAAGTAAATCAGAAGTAAAAAGATTGGATCAGTCATCAAAATAACTCCCTAGAAAGAAAAGTCCAAGACCAGATGACTTCACATGTGAATTCTACCAAGCACTCAAGAAAGAATTAGTACCAATCCTGCTGAAACTCTTTGAAAAAATTGAAGAGGAGGGAAGGCTACCTATCTCATTCTATGAAGCCAGAACAAAGTATACCTAATATCAAAGCCAAAGATGCTACAAGAAAAGCCTATTATAGACCAATCTCTTTAATGAATATAGATGCAAAAATCCTCACCAAAATATTTCCAAATTGAATCTAGAGGCCCATTAAAAAAAAAATATGCACCATGATCAAGTATGTTTTATTCCAAATATCCAAGGATGGTTCAACACACAACAAATCAATTAATGTAATACATCACATCAATAAATCAAAGAGGAAAAACATATAATCATCTTGATTGATGCAGAAAAGGCATTTGACAAAATTTAACATCCTTTCTTTATGAAAGCACTACAAAGGATAGGAATAGAAGGAAACTTTCTCAACATGATAAAGGGAATATATGACATACACACAGCTAATATCAAACCCATTGGGGAAAGACTGGAAGCTTTCCATGATCAGGAACAAGGCAAGGATGCCCACTGTCACCATCGATATTCAACTTTGTACTGGAAGTTCTAGCTAGAGAAATTAGTCAAGAAAAAGAAGTAAAAGGAAGCTGAATTGGAAAGGAAGAAATAATGCTTTCACTGTTTGCAAATGGCATGATCTTATACGTAGAAAAACTGAAAAATCTACAGTCAAGCTACTTGAGATAATAAATGAATACAACAAAGTGGCAGGATACAAGATCAACATGCAAAACTCAGCAGTGCTTCTATACACTAGTACGGAGCAATCTGAAATCTGAAGAAGAAATCAAGGAAAAATTCCGTTTACAATAGCAACTAAAAGAATCAAATATTTAGGATAAAGTTTAACCAAGTCCACAAAAGACCTATACACAGAAAACTACAAAGAATTGCTAAAAGAAATCAAGGAAGACCTAAGTAAATTGAAGTACATATCATGTTCCTGGATTGGAAGGCTAAATATAGTTAAGATGACAATACTACCAAAATTGATTTATAGATTCAATGTGATGCCAACTAAAATCCCCAAAACTTATTTTGCAGAAATAGAAAACCAATAATAAAATTTATCTGGAAAGGTAGGGCACCCTGCATAGCTAAAACTATATTCAGAAAGAAAAATAAAATGTCATTCTATCAGACATTAAAGCATACTGTAAAGCTACAGTGATCAAAACAGCATTTTCCTGGCATAAAGATAGATATTCTGTCCAAAGGAATGAAGTTGAGTGCTCAGAAATAGACCTTCTCATCTATGGACAATTGACCTGTGATAAGTTGATCATGTCAACTCATCTATGACAGATCAGCCTCTTCAGTAAATGGTGCTTGGAGAACTGGATATCCACAAACAAAAGGTTGACAGAGGATCCCTGCCTCACACCTTATACAAAAATTAACTCAAAATGGATCAAAGGCATAAACATTGGACTGAGTCCATTAGTCTTTTAGTCTAATGGCATAAACATTAGACTGAGTCCATAAGTCTATCTCAAATGTAGGGAAATATCTTAAAGATCTTGTGATAAGAGGTGGTTTCCGGGACCTTACACCCAAAGTACAAGCAATGGAAGAAGAAATAGATAAATGAAAACTCCTCAAAATTGAAAACTTTTGCACATCAAAGGACTTTGTCAGGAAAACAAAATGGCAGCATACATAATGGGAAACAATATTTGTAAACCACATATTAGATAAGGGTTTAATATCCAGAATATTTAAAGAGATCCTAAAACCCAAAAACATAAAAAACAAACAACACAACTTAAAAATGGGCAAAAATACATGGATAAACATATTTCAAAAGAAGAAATACAAATGGATCAAAAACATTGGAAAGATGTTCAACTTCTCTAGTTATTAGGGAAATGAAAATTAAAATCATGAGATATCATCTCACACCTATCAGAATGGCCACTATCAAAAAAAAAAAAAAAAAAAAGAGAGAGAAAACCAGATAATTACAAGTGCTGGAAAGTATGTGGAGAAAGAAGTACACTTATTCTCTGTTGGTGGTAATGTAGAATGGTGCAACCACTCTGGAAGGCAGTTTGGGGAAGCTAAATGTAGAATTTCCATATGATCCAACAAACCCATTGCTAGGTATAAAATTGGAGGAATTGTAAGCAGGGACACAAATGGACATTTGTACATCTATGTTTATAGTGGCATTATTCACAATTGCCAAGACATGGAAACAGCCCAAATGGCCATCGATGCACTAGTGGACAAACTGGTATACACATACAATGAAATATTATGCAGCTGTAAGACAGAACAAAATCCTGAAGCATGCAACAGTATGGATGAACCTTGAGGACATTACCTTGGAACAATAAGCCAGAAACAAAAAGATAAATACTGTATGGTCTCACTAATATGAACCAACTATTTGAGCAAATTCTGAAAGTTAAAGTTGAAAACACAAGGTATAATGAGTTAGAAAGAGGTTAGAGATTGGGTATTTAATGCTGATGGAGTACAGAATGCTCAAAAAGATTGATTGCAAAGGTCCAGAAACAGATAGCACAATAACAGTATGTGATGTTACCACAATACTATAACTATGATGAACAAAGTTGAATGGGAGTATGGTTGAAAGAGGAAGGCTAGGGACATGTATGACACAAGAAGGAAATATAGAGCATAACAACATACTATATAATTTAGCAAAACATAGTTTGGACAATGGTGGTGAATAAGTGTGCAAATACAAGTAAGTTTCCACATGAGGAACAACAAATGAATGTCACCATTTTAAGGTGTTGAAAATGGGGTAGTACATGTAAAAAATACAATGAATGTAAACTAAGGTATATAGCTAACAGTAACATAGTAGTAGTATTCTATTAATTGTAACAAAAGCAATTAAGAAGATGTGAAGAGAGCAATATACTTATTCACTGTTCATAGGGAGGTGGAAAGAAAAGGTATAGCCCCTCTGGAGGGCAGTGTGGTAGTTTCACAGGAGGATGGGTATGGGGTTGTCACATGATCTTGAAACCCCATTATTAGGTATATACTTGGAAGAACTGAAATCAGAGACAGGAATAGACATGTACATTGGTGTTTATGGTGGCATTATTCATGATTTGCAGTGGATGGAAGTGGTCCATGGGTACACCAACTGATGAACAGAAGGGTGAAATGTGGTGTATACATACAATGGAATATTGAGAGGCTTCAAGAAGAAATGAAGTTGTAAGGTATGCAAATAGGTGAATGATCCTTGAGGACAGTATGTTGAGTGAAATAAGCCATACACAAAAGGATAAATATTGTATGGTCTCACTAATATAAACTATCTATAATGTGCAAATGCTAAGATTGAATAAGAGAGCATAGGTTATCAGGGGACAGAATGGACAGAGAGTGGGCAATTGATGATTTAAAAAGAAAGAATGTTCAATTAGGCTTATTGTAAAATTTCAGTTGCATCTATTCCTGAGTTGTAATGGTTATTTCAAATTATGAGATGCTGAACTCTTTGGCTTTAGCCTGGTAGTTCCCTAGAACTCTGGGTATCTGAGTGACACCTGAGACCCAGAGATAGAGTTCTGAAGCTATGAAGGTCAACATTTCTCCATACAGCAACTGTTAAAGAAGCTGAAAAAAAAAAAAAAAAAAAGATCAGAATACAATTAGAGATATGAATGAGGTGGACTTGGTTAGCACTAATGTATGCCAAAATACAGGGTAAAGGATGATATTGACTGTATTTTGAAGCTTCAGCTTCTATGTGAGACTAAAGAAGTGATGCTTATTTGGTACAAAATTTAAATTTTCTGTAGCATACTACCTAATTTAAGCTGTATGGTCAGTTTATTTAAACAACATAATTACATGGAAACTAGAATGGGGAATGAGGTCCTGTTATTCTGTACAGGTTAGTATAATACTCTGATACATTCCAGAGTATTTGGGGCAGAAAATTAAAAAAAGAAAAGTATTTGCAAAGTCCTACTGAGGGACTAGGGACACGTGGAAATATTGAACTTCCCCCTGAGAAACTCTAGATATTCTCTCAAACACTAGGGAATCCCAATTTAATAATTCAAGCCATCAGCCTTAGGACTTGCACTTATGAAACATACTCCTGCAAAGGAGAAGCTAAGCCTATTTATAGTTATGCCTAAGAGTCACCCCCAGAGAACCTCTTTTTGCTCAGATAGGGCCTCTCTCTCTAAGCTGACTCTGGAATAAATTCACAACCCTTCCCCCTATGTGGGAAATGACTCCCAGTGGTGTAAGTCTCCCTGGCAACATGGGACATGACTCAGAGATGAGCCAGGCCCTGTCATCATGGAATTGAGAATGACTTCTTGACCAAAATGGGCAAAAGTAATGGAACAAAATAAAGTTTTGGTGGATAAGAGATTTCAAATAAAGTTGAGATTTCATTCTGGAGATTATTTTTATGCATTATATAAATATTCATTTTTAGTTTCAAATGTATTAGAATGCATAGAAGGAAATACCTGAAACTGTTGAACTGTAATCCAATGGCCTTGAGTATTAATTGTATAAGTATATAGCTTTTATCATATAAACATTAGATTGTGAAAACCTTGTGACTGACACTCCTTTCATCCACTGTATAGGCAGATGATTAATAAAGTAAAGACACAATAAATAAATAAGCAAATAATAAGATAAATAAGGGCTATGGGATGTTTTGGGCATTCTTTTTTATTTTTTAATTACAAAATTAAATTATAAATTTTAGTAATGAAAGTTTTCTAAAATTGATTGAGGTGATGAATGCACAAGTATATGATGAAACTGTGAACCATTGATTGTTTTCTTTGGATAGATTATATGGCATGTGAATATATCTAAAAAATTGCATTAAAAAGATAAATGATATACTTTGTGAACAAGTCGCCCCACCTAGGATTAATCATCTGTGCATTGCAGTCCTTCCCTTTTTGGTATTCTTCTGGACTACTTATTTTATTCATCTCCCTCATTACCACTATTTAAGTAAAGAAATAAAAAGATAGTGTTCTATTCAATTTTCCATGTAGAGGCAGTTTGAAGTAGCTGCTCTGAACTATATACAATATTAACAAATAATGAACAACAAAAATTTCTAATTTTTTTATCAAAACAATCAAATGCTGACAATTTCATATGATTCAGTCTACTACCATTTTTATCCTAGTTGTAGACTCTTCATACAAAATAGGATACAATATATAGGACTGGATAGGAGAAATTAAACTAATGAACAACTTTTGGCAAGCATGAGAATCAATGTAGTATCTATGAAACAATTTAAATTTTGTGATGAAATGTTCCTACATCACTGATGATTATATTGTATTAACAATGAAATGGCTAAAAAATTGGCTTGAGGTGGATTGTGGGAAGATGACAGAATAAGGAGCTCCAATACTCAGTCCTTCTACCAAAACAACTATTAAATAGGTAAGAACTGCCTGAAACAACTATTTTGAAACTTCAGAGGCCAGAAGAACACTGTACAGCATCCAGGGAGTAATGGGTAGAAGAGGCTGATAAATTATGGCAAAGAACAGTAAATTGCTTTATCCATGTGGTGGCTACTAGTGCCCAGCCCTCACTCTCACACTAGGCCCCTGTGAAGTGCAGCCTCAGGCTAGCTGTTGGTGACAGAAATGACATAAAAATCCTCTTCCCCAAGACCAAGGGGAGGCATGGCTTATCATAGATCATGGCTTTTGATTAGTAAATTCAGTTTCTTGGTGGTCGGCTCTAAGGATAGCTATTGTTTCAACTCACTCTGACAAAAGTGGAAGCAGCCATTGTTTCAGCCATCCCAGATAAGGGTGTTGGTGGTGAAGTCTTAAAGATACTGTGCTTCCTCAGGGCTCAGGAGGCAGTTAGCTGAAAGGCTGTATTTGCTAGGCAGGCCAGGAAAGCTCAGATTGAAAAGCCTTTAGAATAGCTCTTGGCACCCTTCTAGGGGAATCTGAAGCTCATTTGTGCCCTCTTTGTGAGTTCCTGGCCTTGTATTGGCTGGGAAAGACTGACTTGGGAAAGTCCTCTTCAATGTACCCTCCTCACAGAATTTGCCTTCCAGGCAAAACCTGCTTGTGACCAAAAATAAAGGAAGATAAAAACCATAGAGGCAAACAATCTGGGATAAAAGCATACCAGCTTCAAACAGCCAGGAGAGGGAGATCTGTCTCCTGGGAAATGAGGGTACAAACAAACTCCTGTAAGGAGGGAAACTACAAAACAATTAACATGAGAGAACCCAGAACACTGGGCTCCAGAAATACAGAGAAATCCCTGCACACTGCATTCACCTTGGGCAGGCTTTCCTTACAGGATGGGTGAAACTAAAGAAAATCTCTGTCCTATCACCAGCTAGTTACAAAATCAAGGATTAGAGAATAAATGCCAGAGTCAACATTTAAAAATATTAAAATGTACAATGAGCAACAAAAATGTACAAGACAAAAAAAAAAAAAAAAAAAAAAAAAAAAAAAAAAAAAAAAAACAGGAAAAGAGGGCCTATCCAAAGATAGAGGATTAAAATCTGGAAAACACCAATTAAGAAGATGAGAATGTAGACATAATGAACAAAGCCCTTAAAAATGATCTTAATGTTCAAGGAGATGAAGGAAAATACAGAGAAAGAACTAAAAGTTATAGGAAAGCAATGAAAGAGAAATATGAGAGTCTTAGTAAAGGGACAGAAATTTTGAAAGGGAGCAAAACAAGCTAACTGGGGTTGAAGACCATGATAACTGAAATGAAAAATTCCCAGGAGGGTTTCAAGAGAAGATTGGAACTGGCAGAATAAAGAATGAATGAACTTAAGGCAAGACATGCAAAATGTGTCATGCTGAGAAGCAGAAAGAGAAAATAAATATTAAATGTAAAAGTAGTCTAAGAAATCTGTGGGTCACTATCAAGCACACCAATATATGCATTATGCGAGTCTCAGAAGAAGAAAGAGAGAATGAGGTAGAAGGAATACTCAATGAAATAATGACAGAGAACTTCCCAAACTTAACAAAAGAAATGAATATTCACATCTAAGAAGCCGTAGAATACCAAACAGGATAAACATGAGGAAAAATGCACCTGGCCTATAATAAAGACCCAGTAGAATAAAAAGGACAAATAGAGTTTTGAAAGCTGCAAGATTAAAGCAACATGTTATGTACAAAGAAGTCCCAATAAGATCAGATACCAATTCTATAAAAAACCACAAAGGCAAGAAAGCAGTGGGTTGAAATATTAAAATGCAACAGGAAAACAATGGGCAGAGAAGAATTTTATATCTGGTGAAATTTTCTTTCAAAAATAATGAGGGGTTAAGACATTCTCAGATAAACAAAAGCTGAGGGCACTGAATCTGCCCTCCAATCAATGCTAAAGGAGGTTCTTCAGACTGAGAGGAAAGGACACTAGACAGTGGTTCAAAGTGGCATAAAGAAATAAAGACTAGCAGAAAATGGAGCCAATCTTTTTATTGTAAATGCCAGTATTATTGTAGTGAATTGTTTGTTATGTAACTGCACTTCTTACTTCCTACAGGAGCTAAAATGTAAATGCATAAAAAGTAATGATAAATGTATGCTTTTGGACAAAAAATGTACAGAGCCAAAAGTATGAAACAAATACTTGTAACAAGCACAAAAAATGGGGGGACTATGGGAAATAGGAAATTATATATGCATGCTATCAAAGTTAAATTGGTATCAAGCCAAACATGATTGTTATGTATTTATGATGTTCTATTTTAACCCTATGATAACCACATAGAAAACAGAAAATATATCCGGATAGAAATGAGAAGGCACTCAATATAATAGAACAAAAAAAGGAAATAAATATAAAGCTAGACTTTAACATAAGTGAGTAACAAAAAGATATGACTTACAAAGGCTAAATAACAAAGTGGCAGGAGAAAAATACCAGTGTATTGTTATCAGTAGTGACTTTAAAGGTAAATGGAATAAACTTTCCAGTCAAAAGGCAGAGACTGGCAGATTGGTTAAAAACACCACACACCTATATGTTATCTGGAAAAAGACTAAACTGAAACTCAAAGATACAGGTAGTTTGCAGGTGAAGGGATGAGAAACACATACCATGCAAGTAGTAACCAAACGAGAGTTGGGTTGGCTTATGAATACTGGGTGAAATAGACTTTAAGTCAAAAAGAGTTACAGGGACAAAGATGGTCATTATATAATGATAACGGGGCACTTCAACTGAAAGATGTAACAGTTATAAATATATAAACACCTAACAGTGGAGCCAAAGATATATGAAGCAAATACTTGTAGGTTTGAAGGGAGAAACTGACAGTTCTACATTAATAATAGGCAATTTTAATATACCACTACCAATAATGTATAGAACATCTAGTCAGAAGACCAGTAAGTTTGTACTAGACTTGAATGATACTCTAAACTAACTAGACCTAACAGACATTTATTCAACAAAAACAGAATACATATTCTCCTCACATGCACATGGATCATTCTCCAGGATAGCTCATATGTTGGGTCACAAAACAATCCTTAATAAATTCAAAAATACTTAAATCATATAATGCATATTCTCCAACCACAATAAAATGAAGGTAGAAATCAATAACAGAGGGAGAATAAGTGGAAATTAAACAGCATACTTAAACAACCAATAGGTTAAAGAGGAAACCAGAAGAAAATTTAAGAAATATCTTGAGGTGAATGAAAATGAGGTCAACATACCCAAATTTATGGAATGCAGTGAAGCAGTAGAGAATGGGAAATTTATAACTCTAAATGTTTATATTAAGATAGATGACTTCAATTCATGTACCTATCCCCAAATGTGGAAGAAATGGAAAAAGAAGAGCAAACTGAATTCCAAGTAAGCAGATGGAAGGAAATAACAAAGATTACAGCATTAAGAAAATGAAATAGAAAACAATAAAACAATAGAGAGAATCAACAAAACCAAAAGTTGGTTCTTTGAAAAGATCAAGAAAATTGACAAACCTTTAGCTAGAGTAGCAAAGAATAAAAGAGAGAGGATGTAAATGACAAAAATCAGAATCAAAGGGAGGCATTAATATCAACCTCACTGAGATAAAAAGGCTTATAATAGGAGACCATGGCCAACTATATGCCAATAGTTTAGAGAACCTAGAAATAATGGAAAAATTCTTAGAAACACACAATTTACACTGACAAAGGAAGAAACAGAAGATACCAACAAATCAATTACCAAATAAAGATTGACTCAGAATCAAAAACCTCCCAATGAAGAAAAGCCCAGGAAGATATGAGTTCACAGGTGAATTCTACCAAACATTCTATGACTTAACTCAAATTCTCAAACTCTTCCAAAAAACTGAGGAAGGACCACTCCTTTTTCAGTTTGCTAAAGATGCCAGAATGCAATGTACCAGAAATGGTTGGCTTTTAAAAATGAGGATTTATTAAGTTACAAGTTACAATTCTAAGGCTATGAAAATGTCCAAATTAAGGCATCAACAAGAGTATGCCTTCTCTGAAGAAATGCAGCTGGCATCCAGGCTCCTCTGTCAGATAACAAGGCACTTGGCTGATGTCTGCTTGTCCTTTGCTCCAAGATTACATGGCTTTCAGCTTCTGATTCCAGTGACTTTCTTTCTGAACATCTGTGGGATCTCTCTTAGCATCTCTGGGGCATTTCTTTCTCTCTTAGCTCTCTCCAAATGTCTCTGCCATTTATCCTTTCATAAAGGACTCCAGTAAAGGATTAAGACCTACCTTGAATGGGATGGGTTGCATCTCAATTGAAACAACCTAATCAAAAAGTCTCACCCAAAATAGGCCTGCCCCCACAGGGATGAATTAAAGGAACATGACATTTTCCTGGGGTACATAACAGTGTCAAACAAGCACAACTCCCTAATTCATTCCATTAGGCCAACATCACATTTATAGCAAAGTCAGGTAAAGATACCACAAGAAAATAAAACTACAGAACTGTAACTTTCGTGACTATGCATGGAAAAATTCTCAGCAAAATACTAACAAAATGAATCCCACAGCATATTAAAGGAATTGTACACCATGATCAAGGGGGATCTATCCCTGGTATTCAAGGCTGGTTCAACATCAGAAAATCAAATAATTAAATACACCACATTAACAGAAAGCAATCTCATATTCTCAGAATCTAGAATATAGGTTACAAGTGGTTAGGGTAGGGTTAGGGAATGGGAAATTAAGGCTTAAAATGTACAAGGTTCCTATTTGGGATCATGGAAATGTTAGGTAATGGATGGTCATGATGGTAGCATAAAAGTGAATGTAATTATCAGCACTGAAATATATATCTGAATATGTTTAAATGGGGAAATTTTAGATTGTATATATGGTGATAGAATAAAATATTTTAAAAATCCATGGAACTACACTACACAGTGAGCCCTAAGTTGAACCAGGAACTTTAATTAATAGTGCAGCTATAAAAAATGTGCTATCATAAATTATATCAAACCTTCAACACCAATGCAAGATATTGGTGGTGGGATGGTGTATGGGACTCCTGTATTTTTTGGAGGATATTTCTGTAAACCCACAACTTCTCAAATTAAAAATATTAAAATAATTAAGAAAAAAAGGGAAAAATGGAATGATGCTTTTTACACTGTAAGTTGTATACATGATGTGTTATTCTGCTTTAGTTTCTTAAATTTTATTTCATTGATATTGTTCACATACCATTCAATTTTCCAAAGATCCAAAGTGCACAATCAATTGCCCACAGTACCATCCTATGGCTGTGTATCCATCACCACAATTATTTCTTTTTCAAATTTTAGGACGTTTTCATTACTCAGAAAAGAAATAAAGATTAAAAAAAAAAAAGAAGAAGGCTCAAATCCTCCCGTACCACTTACGCCCTTCCCAATTATTAACTCATGGTGTTGGTATAGTACATTAGTTCCTGTTGATGAAAGAATGTTAAAATATTATTAACTGTAGTACATGGTTTGCAATAGGTCTATTTTTCCCTACATACACCTCTATTAACTTCTAGTTTTGTGTCATACATGTGTTCTAGTTCATGAAAGAGATTTCTAATATTTGTACAGTTAATCATGGACATTGTCCACCATAAGATTCACTGCTTTATACATTCCCATCTTTTAACTTCCAACTTTCCTTCTGGTAACATACATGACTCTAAGCTTCCCCTTTCCAAACAGACACACACCATTCAGTGCTGTTATTCTCACAATAACATGCTACCACCATCTCTGTCCATTTCCAAACACTTTTGTTTAACCTAGTTGGACATTCTGCTCATAATAAGCAACTGCTCCTCATTCTTTAGCCTTGTTCTATATCCCAGTAATTTATGTTCATGCCTTTGAGTGTACATATTATAATTAGTTCATATCACTGAGACCACGCAATATTTGTCCTTATGTGTCTGACTTATTTCACTCAATATAGTGCCCTCAAGGTTTCTTCATTAACCCTTTTTTAAGACGGTTTTGTTCACCCCCCATACTTTCCATCCTAAGTAAACAATTGCTGTTTCCCTACATAGTCACATATTTATGTATTCACAACCATCACCACTATCCATATAAGGAAATCTCCAATTCTTCCACAAAGAAGGAGGAAGAGTCAAAGAAGGTAGAGAGAAAAAAGAGAGAGAAAAAGAAAGAAAACAAAACATGACAGCTAAAAAGCAATGAAAGGAAAGATAGAATTAAACTAAAGTAGGATAAAAGAGGCAGACAACATCATCAATGCCGAAAGTCCCTTACCCTTCCCTTATGTCCCCCTCTTACAGGCATTTGGCTTTGGTATATAGCCTTTGTTGTATTAAAGGAAGCATAATATAATGTTTCTGTTAACTATAGTCTCTTGTTTGCATTGATTGTATTTTTCCCAAATACCACCCTATTTTTAACACCTTGCAAGGTTGACATTCATTTGTTCTACCTCATGTAAAAACATATTTGCACATTTTATCACAATTGTTGAGCTCTTCAGGTTTCACTGAATTATATAGTCCCAGTCTTTATCTTTACTCTTTCTTTCTGATGTCCCACATGCTCCTAACATTCCTCTTTCAACCATACTCATAGTTATCTTTGTTCAGTGTAATTACATTGCTGTGCTACCATTACCAAAAATTGTGTTCCAAACCTCTCACTCCTGCATTTTCCAATTGGTCTGTAGTATTCCCTTTAGTATTTCCTGTACAGCAGGTATCTTTTTCACAAACTCTCTCATTGCCTGTTTGTCAGAGAATATTTTAAACTCTTCCTTATATTTGAAGGACAGTTTTGCCAGATATAGGATTCGTGGGTGGTGGTTTTTCTCTTTCAGTATATTAAATATATCACCCCACTTCTTTCTGGCCTACATGGTTCCTACTGAGAAATTTGCATATAGTCTTATCAAGCTTCCTTTGTATGTGATGAATTGCTTTTCTCTTACTGCTTTCAGGATTCTCTCTTTATCTTTGACATTTGATAATCTGATTATTTAGCATCTTGGTGTAGGTCTATTCAGAACTATTTTGTTTGGGGTATGCTGTGCTTCTTGGATCTGTAATTTTATGTGTTTCATAAGAGATGGGAATTTTTCATTGTTCATTTCCTCTATTATTGTTTCAGCCCCTTTTCCCTTCTCTTCTCCTTCTGGGACACCAATGACACATACATTCATGTACTTCATGTTGTCATTCAATTCTGATATGTTGCTCATATTTTTCTGCTCTTTTCCCTATCTGTTCCTTTGTGTGTAGGCTTTCAGGTATCTTGTTCTCCAGTTCCTGAATGTTTTCTTCTGCCTGTTGATATCTGCTGTTGTATGTCTCCTTTGTGTTTTTCATCTCTTGTGTTGTGTGTTTCATTTCCATAGGTTTTGCCAGTTTTGTTTTTTTTTTTTTGCAAACTTTCAAGTTCTTCCTTATGTACACCCAATATTTTCTTTTTGTCCTTTATCTCTTTTGCCATATGTTCCCTAAACTTGTCGAATTGATTTAGCATTAGCTGTTTCAATTCCTGTATCTCAGTGGAAGTGCAAGTTTGTTCCTTTGATTGGGCCATATCTTCATTTTCCCTGGTGTGATTTCTACTTTTCTGTTATCTAGGCATCTGGTTTCCTTGATTACCCCAAGCAGATTTTCCCAGACCAGACTGGGCTCCAGTCTCAGGAAAGGGCTATGTTCAGTGTCAGGTTTCCCCAAGGATGTGTCTTAGAAGCTTGAAAGACTTTCCTGTGAGGTCTGTAGCCACTGTGTTTTTCCTAACCTGCCCTTCAGTTGGCATCTGTCAGCCTGTTGCTCTCCACTGGTGTAAAGAGGCATGGTCCCCTTATTTCTCTGCTTAAGTTATTTCTGTTTTGAATTTGTTCCTCCAGTCCCTGGGGTCTGAGTTCTGTAGGGAAGGTGGACTGGTGCTTGAGCTGGGCCCCACCTCCCTCCCCTTAGGGAAGATACACCCCCTAAGGAGTTATCATCTGCATTTGAATAGCTTATTTGTCTTTCTGGCTCTGTTATCTCCACCTCTGTTTGGGTCAGAGTACTGCCAACTGAAAATGGCTGAGGCTTTCTCCACTGAGCCCTTCAGATTGAGACAGAGAAAAAGGGAAAGAAAGCCCCATTTTAGAGCCAGTCCACAGCCCCCAGTTTTACTCATTGGCCAGAGGTAACACCTGGTCTTCTGGGCTTCCCCTCCTGGAACTGATGAGTCCTCTGGTTCTTTGAGGTCAGTCATCACTAAAAGCCTCTGTCTGCTTGTTAGAGGTTTTTAGCTTGTATTCAACTGTCCACATTGGTTAATTAAATCCCCACTTGAACTTGGGCTGAGTTATATTTGCTTGCTCAGAGAGTGCTGCTTTCAGTACAGTGAGGTTTTGCAGCTCAGCCTGCTGTGGGCTTAGGGGGCTCCCAGTATGGGTCCACAGATTTACTTACAGATTTTGTGCTGCAGTCTCAAGCCAGGTTGGTGTATGATGTGTGGACAGACATGGTTGTCCCCCAGCAGTTATTCCAAATCATTTATTGGCTGTTCCTGGTTGTTTATTAGTTGTTCCAGGGGGCTAATGAAATTCCACTCCTCTCTATGCCACCATCTTAAGTCCTAGTCTTCTTTATTTTAATTCATTTTACTCACAATTCTTAAATGAATTTCTATAAGCAGGATAGACATTGATGAGCAGTGACAAATGGTTCAATGTGTTTACCATGATTGGGCTAAAAACATGCCCTTTCTGTTCCCCATTTTTCTAATGTTCACTACTGAAACACAGAGAATATTTCCATTATAGGTGGAATGTCTAGGATAAAAGTTTACCTCTGAATTATGGATTATTATTTTCCCCTTATAGAACATGATGTAGTAACTAGGTGAGAGCAGCATCTAGATGTTTTAATAAATACATCCCAAAAGGTAGCATCCTTGAAGTAGACTGCCCCTGAATATGCCATATGTATATTTGTAATGCCAATATTATTTATTACTAGATTGCATAGATTTGTCACTTAAGGTATTTCTATGCTATTTCCCAAAATATCATAGTAATTATAATAAATCTACATGTAAATTTATATGCAAGTCTACATTTCCTTTTATTTATTCTATTATTTACCACATATGACTGTATTTACCTAAGGAATTTCTCACTCTAATATTATTTAATCATCCATATTCCTGCGAGTATTCAATGATCTAAAATGAGGATCACCATTTTCCCACTATGTATTTTAACACAAAACTTTAGTAATAACTGCAAATACTATATTTTATCTACTTCACTATATTCCCTGTCTTTTGTTATATCATCCAGAGAAATTATTTAAAATTGAATTAAATCCAAAACGATGTACATATGTTTGTCTATATATCAAACAGATGAATATAAAGTCACGAGAGTGTTGAATTTTACTAATATTGGATTTGGGAAACTTGTATTGTGAGAATTAGATTGGGGGCAATTTAAAGAGACAAAAATTTATTATTTTCAAACACTTGTTTTTATCATGAATGGGTTTTGATTATTATCAAATGCCTTTTCTGTATCAATTGAAATAATCACCAGGTGTTTTCTCTTCATTCTGTTACAAACAGAATTAAATTAACACAGGATTTTCCTGGTTTATTGAGTCATAATACTATAACAGTAATATTCATATTTTTCTTGACACAAACACAAAAATTGTAGTAATCGTACCCACTGAAAAGGTTTGCAACCTTAGGATGTCTTTGTTATTTTCACACATTGATCTCTAATTGATGCCCAAGTGGAAATATACAGGAAGCTGATGAAACTGCCAAAATAATGGAGAAGCAAGGTGCTCAATGCTTCCAGTGACAAAATGAAGATACATGGAGTCAAAGAATTAAGATATCTCCACACCAATAATGTAAATTAAAGAACTAAGAAAAAAATCCTCTAAAACATGAGATTCTTCTATATATCACAAGTGATTACAGAATTATAATTCTCAATATAACATTAAGATTTTAAATTGTTTATAGTGCTTATTTGGAGAAATTTAGCACATATATCATTCTAACAAATATCTGCCAGCAGATTGTGAAATTTGGATACGAGAAACAAATTAATGGTAATGCATTTCATATTTGTGTTCCCTCTGTAATGGCTTGATTATTTTCCCATAAAGAATTTATTATTTCTACCCAACAGACATTGATCAGACTTTTTATATACATTGCTGAAAGTAATATTAACAATGATTTTCAATAATAAACTTAACAGCTATTATTTATCTCAGTGTCTAAGTGACAGACCTAATTACCCATTTAAAAATAACAAAAAAAAATGGAAAGATAGGACCCAATATTTTCTGCAGACAAAAGTTAGGATTAACAGCCAGTGGCAAATGAAAGCAGAAAAAAGTTTTAACAAAAAAAGGTATAAGATCAGCAGACTAGAAGTGCACTAAAGTCATGACCACCGTGTTTTTTTACAGAAAAGCAATATGCATCAGAGACAGTTTGCAGTATAGAAAACAGTAACTTAGGTATTAAATTCTTGCTAAGGGGATCTGTTAATAATCATAATTAAAAGACTGAAACTGAAAATGCTTTATAAATTATTTGGTTCTTGATACTGATTGTATTTTTAAGGGAAGATAGAAAGACGGGGAAAATACTCACTGACTAAGTGAAGTTATATCAGATATTTTTCTTGGGAATTTTTGAGAGAAATAAACATTTGTAAATTAGTTTACTTTTATTAGGAAATTTGCCCAATGAAATATGAAATTTGAATATAAAATAATGAGAAAAGAGTTATTAGTTGTGACTCTATAATTATAATTATGTTTGTGTTTAGAATCTGTAATAACAAAATGATTATTCTTAAATGACAATAACATTCCAAAATACATGTCCTTTGTATTTTCCATCAGGTACATTTACTTTTGTATCCAACAAATGAGATTGCCCTTGACTCAATAAAATATTCCTTCTTCTCTCCTTCTCCCTCTCCTTCTTCTTCCAGCAATGCTATTGATAGTGTATATCACATATTGATTTCCAAAATGGAATCTCAACCTTCCACACAAAGACCTGGAAATTTATCTCTGTGAATTTATCACCTCAATTTCATGGAATTTTTCTTTCACATTTAAGCAGATAACTTAGAAAAATCATGCACTGGTTTTCTCTTCCATAGCATAAAGTTTTTATTATAGCATATACTATATTCAATAGTATTATATGTTATTTTTAAATTATTCTTGCTAAGATATTTTTAATTAGTGCTCTAATAGCCTCTACCAATTCCTAACCTTATTTTCCCCCTAGAAATTAAGTAATTTATCCCACACCGTTCAGTTAGTGGCAGAATCATGTAACAGCTCAGATTTTTGTTTTCATTTTATTTTTTAATCAACTTTAAATTCAGTTTTCATGCAAAAATGCAAGCCACAAAAGTGTACAATTTTTATAAGTGCATATACTCAGTAATTACCAACCCAATCAAACCTAGAACATACCCATCTACAATAAATGTTACTCCATGCCACAACCTAGTCAATATCACCAGGTCCCTGGCCCCAGGCAACCACTGATTTATTCAGTCAAATATAGCTGGAATCATATAAATCATATAACATATACTCCTTATGTCTTGCTTCTTTCACTTGGCATAATATTTTACATTTTAATTCATCTTATTGGGTAGTTCACAGATGTGTAAAATTTTATTGCTAAGGAGCATTCCCTTGTATAGCTATCCCACAATTTGTTCCCCTTTTAGACCTTTCTGAATAAAGGTTCAATTAGTATTTGTCTGAAAGTCTTTTTGTGACCGTATGTTTTTATTTCTCCTCAGTAAATGTCTGAGTAGAGTGACTGAAAATAAGTGTATGTTTATCTTTACAAGAATCTGCCAAACCATTTTCTAAATTTATACCATTTTGCATCTCCTTAGCAATGTATGAAAAGAATCATCATTCCACATCCTTATCAACATAGGTATTGTCAGATTTTAAAATTTTATAACATAGGTATTGTCAGATTTTAAAAGTTTGCTTACTTAGTGGTAAAAGATTTTAGTTTTACTTTACAATTCCCCGATAATTACTGATGCTGATATCTTTTCTTGTGCTTATCGTTCATTTGAATGTCTTTCTTGGAAAAAAGTTTATTAGATTTTTTATTATGTCTGACATGTAATAGTTTTCATATATTCTGGATATAAGTCCCTGCCAAATATCAGTAGGGTGAATATGCTCCTATATATACTACTATTTTCTAATACTCTTTCACTTCATTTTTCAGATACTTTTTGATAGTAAGTAAAATTTTTAATAAAACACATTGGTATTCTCTCAGGACACATTAAGTGTCTCATTATATCTAATAATTGCTTTGTATATTCCTCAAGATCCTATATAAACAAGAATATGACTTGTGAATAAAGGCAGTTTTAATTATTCTTTTTTAAACTGTTAATTAGAATAAAATGGAAAAAATCAGTCTTTCATTTTTATACATCCTATTAGAGACAGGCTTTTCATAAATTCCTTTAACAAAATGAAGATGTTCCCTTTTATTCCTAGCTTGCTGAGAATTATGCATGGATATTCATTTTTTTAAAATGCTTTTTCTGCATCAATTGATATTATCCTATGTTTTTATTTTCCATTCTCCTGTAAACCTGGTAAATGACTTCAATTGATATTTGTATATTAACTTGATCTTGCAATCTTGCAATAAACCCCACTTGGTTGTGGTGTACTATTCTTTTCCTAGATTGCTGAATTTTATTAGCTAATATTATGTTAAGGATTGTGTGCATATGTTCTTATAATCATGAAGATTATTGGTGTATAGTTTCCTTTCCTTGTCATTTTTTTATTTTTCTGACTTTTGTATCAGGAATATATTGGCCTCACAGAATGAGTTGAGAAATGTTCCTTCCTCCTCTATTTTATGAAAGAATTTATGTAAGATTGGTATAATTTCTTCTATAAATGATTAAATTCATTAGTAAAGCCATGAAGAATTGGATTTTTCTTAGTGGAGAATTTCTAATTATGAATTATTTAGTTATGAATTGCTTTTAGATTTAGAACTACCCAGGTTTTTCTTTTTCTTCCTTAGCCAGTTTTTTTTAAATTTGTGCCTTTTGAGGAAGTAGCTCATTTCATCTAAGTTGTCGAACTTAATTGGCAAAAAGATGTTTTCAATATTTCCCTGTCATCCTGTGAATGTCTGTAGGATTTGTGTGATGTGGCAATAGTGATTTTTTATCTTCTCTATTTTTCTTGATCAGTCTAGCTACAAATTTATCAATTGTACTCCTGTTTCAGCAAGCCAGTTTTGGTTTCATCAATCTTCTCTATTAATTTTCCAGTTTTTCTTTTCTTTTGTTGAATTCTGATATCTTTATTATTTCTTTACTTTCCATTCTTAGTGATTTTGTTTCTCTAAATTTTGAGGTGCAAACTCATATAATTGAATATGACTTTTCTTCATCTCTATCACAAGCATTTAATTAAGTAAAATTACATCTAAGTACTGAGTTATCTGCATCCCACAAATTTTGACACATTTTGCATTCATTTTAATTTATTTCAAATTATTTTCCAATTTATCTAGTGATATTTTCCATGACCCATGAGTTATTTGCAAGTGTCTTCTTCAATTTCCAAATATTTTTTTGATTTCCAAGCATATTTATTTTACTAAATTTTAACTTAACTTCTTTATGTTCAGATAACATACTCTTTGTGATTTCAATGCATATTTAAATGTACCAACAATTTTATCATGGTCCCCCATAAAGCTAATCTACCATTTCAACTTGAATAGAATGTGTATTATGTTATTGGGGTTGGACTATTTCATAAATCTGATTTATTTGAAGTTGATAATGTTGTTTAATTCTTCTTTACCCTTACTGATATTTATATATACATCTATTAAATTATATTATACCCCAATACATGGTACAATTCTTCCATGTGCACTTCCATGTGTATTTTTCTATTTGATGGAGTATACAATAAATGTCAGAAGGTCAAGCTGGTTAATAGTGTTGTTCAAGTCTTCTATGTACTTACTGATTGTCAATATATATATCTTAGTTATTGAGAAAGGAGTGCTAAAATCGTCAGCTATTACTGGATTTTTCTATTTCTTCTAGTTCTATCATTCTTTTTTTCTTCTTTTCTCTTTTTTTTTTTTTTTTTTTTTTTGCTTCATGTATTTATTTTGACCTCTCTTTTTAGGTGATTACATATATTTTGAGATTATTATGTCTTCTTCTTCTTTTTTTTTTTTTTTTTTTTGCTTTGTAAACAGTAGAGTTTTATACAAATTTAAATGTAAAGTCAGGCACCTCTAAAGCTATCATTCCAATAAAGACACTCAGTGAATTAAACAAAACATCTTTTAAACATTTGTAACAATATATAAATACATTCACAAAACAATCTGTTGATAAAAGACTCCAACAAAATTTATAGTACCTACAACAGAATTTACAGATCCTACAAGAATGTGTAGATTGGCTTAGTTTGCAATGACATATATTGCTTTAAGATGTACATTAATACAAATGCATGATTTACAATATCCCCATAATAGAAAAAAAATAAGATTCCTAAAATAAATCTTTCAGGCATTTATTAAACCAAGTATTTAAATTATTATTCCTACGACAACATAAGAATAATCCTCTTTTAGTGGTAAAAGATACAGCTCATTAGGCCAAGAACCAGTGAAGAGCATCCAAGGAGTTCCAAAGTACAATCTGGCTATCCTTTCCCTAAAATGAATAGAAAAGCAGCAATCTCTAGGTATCCCTTAGGCATAAAGTATGAAGAGTCTGCTTATATTGACTAGAACTTAAGCACATGAACTTTTGCAAACAAAAAATAAACAAAATTTTAGAATGTAATTAATGTCACTGGCCAGAATTGGGTTTTGACTTTCTTGTGTACATCTAGGATAAGATGTTTTGCCATGAAGTACATAGTCAGTTGTAAAATTAACAATTATTTCTAAGTTAAACCAAAGGGCATACTCTCACCATGGAAAGAAAACTTTCTTCTGAAAATAATCTACAGAAATAATAAGTAAACTCATAGCTTTTAGATAGACTAAGCATCTTCTACAAATAACTAGAGATCAAAATGCATTACCCATGTGAACACATGTAAATGCCTTCATTAATTTGTGACATATAGAGATTACAAGACTATGTACCTACTTAAATACATCATGAAATAAATTATAACAATGTCTCTAGTGTTACCATACCTCCAAGCTACAAAGAAAAAACAAAGACTATGAAAAAAACTATTTTTTTCCTTTTTCTTTAAATAAATGTTTTAAATGGATAAACAAACTCAACCCTTCTCTTTGCAACATGTACTAAGCTCTAAATGGTTCAGAGTTAAGAATCTCTTTGGTTGTTCCCCAATGTAATAGAACACATAAGCTTTGTCCCTTTTCAGGAAGTGTGATCATTTTCCAAGTTTTGTCTAAAAAACTGCTTTCCAAGGTAAGAGGTGGCCATGCTGGTTAAGTTCTCTCTGCTGCCCATTTTACACCTGATGCAGCCATACAGGTTGGTACTTCGGAGCATCATGCCCATGATAACCACCACCAACCATTTTACTCTGAAGGAGAAGACAGCACAGAAGGCAAAGATCACCCACAGCCCTGTACAGGTAATGAGTCCTAACCAAAAGATTCTTGATTCAGCCTCTGACACAGCTCTGTTCTCTTGAGGGAATGCCTTCCTGGACTCAAACACTGAATGGCTCTTGCCAATTTCATTGATATGATTCCACCAACACAGTCCAACCATTAGTCTACCTGTGGCATTCTTCACTGCCCAAAAGTCACATGACAACAAGATAATTGTCACCACACAGGCAATAAAGCTGCTGCTGAACAATCCACAGAGAAGATGGACTACAACTGCACTGACTTGAAAGAATAAATGGAAAAATGATGCCACTGGGTGACTGACTTTGGATTTTTTGGCCTATTTGTAGTCTCCTCTTCAGCATCAAACAGTGAAACATCTTCAGTGTCATCACTGCTGCCCTGCAGCAATATCTGTCATGTCTTCTTGATCAGCTGATCCCTTCATTATAATGTAATGTGTCTCTGTAACCCTGGTAATCTTTTTCTCTGAAGGCTAGCTTTTTTTTTTTTTTTTTTTTTTTGCTATTAATAAAATCAATTCAGTTTGGATTAGTGTTAGCATGGTGTATTTTTTTTCCATTATTTTGTTTTTAACTTTTTTCCTTGATAGTCTAGGTGGGTTTTTGGTCTTCGTTCTTTCTTGGTAAGCATCTGATAAACTCTCACTTTTAATATATTACCAACATGGCTTTATTTAACTGTAACATCTTAGTAATTGTTTTCTATTTTCTTCCAAAGAACATACAGGCAAAGAGTTCCCACCAAGAAATGAAATGAAATTTTGCAAATTGCCCAATCATGATATTGGAAAATCATATTTTTTTTTAGTGTCTACATCTTGGACATTACTTGGATATCTAGTTTTCTATACTTAGAAATATCCAACACCTACCAAGCCCTAAAAAGGAACCATATTCTAGGATATGGGAAAGGTGTTCTAGAGTCTTATCTAGTGTTTCAATTTTCTAAAGCTTCTGAAATGCAATATACTAAAAACAGGTTGTCTTTTACAAAGGAGGTTTATTAGCTTACAATTTTACAATTCCAAGGCCAGGAAAATGTTCAAATTATGGCATCAGCAAGAGAATACCTTCTCTGAAGAAAACTTGCTAATATCTGGGACACCTCTGTCACATGGGAAGGCACATGTCCAGCATCTGCTGGTCCTTCTCTCCTGGGATTTGCTGCCTTCAGGCTCTGGCATCAATGGCACCTTCAGCTTCTATGGGCTTTTTTCTCTCTCTTATCCTCTCGTAAAGGACCCCAGTGAAAGGATTAAGACCCACCTTGAATGGGCCAGTTCACACCACAATTGAACAGAAAGGTACCACCAACAGTAGGTCTGCACCCACAGAGATGGATTAAAAGAACATGGCCTTTTCTGGGGTACATAACACCAGTCTTCCTCTAGGCAAAACTTGGATAAATTGTTTTTTTTCCAAAACAAGGAATAAAATAGATTTCATGAAATTATCGCTAACTATACATGAAAGACAAAAGTACTTGAGTAATTTTATTGTAACCCACAATAGGGTCATTGGGAGATACTTATATACCTATGACTTTCCACTTGTCATTTGACAAATGATTCAGTTGAAAGGTCTCTTTGTCCTCAAAGTTTTAAGAAATTTAAGATCTCTGAAAAAGCTTTTGAATCCTTACTTTTCTCCATTTAGGTGAACAGTACATAAAGAGCATATTTTCCTCATATATATAAACTTATTTTACAATAATTTTATCAGCATATTTCTCAATAAATGCATAATCCTTAATGTATTTATAAAGTGTTATTCCAATTAAAAAGTAAACAGGCATACTTCCACAAGCCTTAGAAAAATAAAATTTGAAATTATTTAAACAATGGAAAAAAGATTATATTAGATAAGCTTATAGCCAAAGGTTAATCACAGTTAAGTTTTAGTATATATCTTTATAGTCTCTTCTATTTCTGTCATTCCATTGCTCTCCAACACAACAACACAACCACAAACACACATGCACACACCATGGAAACATTATCTCTCAAAGAGAATAGGTAATGTAGCTAATAAGCAAGATAAAAGCACAGTTGCTATAATGTTTCTATGTAACCTACACAACGTTGATTGTTTGCACAATTTAACTTTTCATATTTTGTATCCAAGCAAGCACCTGAGAAATGTTTACAGAAATCACAAATATTAATGACTTTTTGGCCATTCTAATTCTTCATTGATAACTCAGCTTCTTTTTACCAGCTCCCTCTTTCATCTCTCATTCAATGGGCATCCAAATCTTTGATTTCTTCTCAAACTTCTTTCTGAAATTCCAATTTCTTTAGTATAATACCAACAATATCCTCATTTCCAAATACAATAATGTTTTCTCAGACCTTATGTTGACTAGATTTCTCAATATTTTCCATTGGTGAGTGTCCCCTCCATGAACTACACTTGGCCTCCATGTTAATACTGTCCTGATTCTCCATTTTTTCCTTCTTTCTCCTTCTCAGTTTCCTTTGCTAAATCTCTTTGTCTACCATTTTTCTTTTCTCTGCCTCTGAGTGATTTCATTCATACACCTAGTTTTTAATACACAGTTGTTGGAAGTGCTGTAAGTTCAAATAGGAGAGGATGAGACATCCCACAGGTTTGTAACAGAAGGATGCAGCAACCATTCCTAGGGATGGAGAGTAAAAGGAAAAGGTGATGTTACCAGATCCCAGGATCCTAAACTTTATGATAGGAATTGGAACCATGTGTGAAGGGGATGAGAGGGAGAAGTTGGAACTATAGATAATATAATCTATGATCTGAAAAATAATGAAGAAAAGAAATATCCTGCCTTCTTTACCCTCCAGGCTCTTTCCAGTGTTTCCCACTGAACAACAGAGCTAGTGAGTAAGATCATCTCAGGCATGACACAATGCAGGGTTCAGTCCTTTGCAATACAGAGACCATTCCTAGGGATGGAGAGTATATGGCATGGTTTTATAGGCTTTTGGTCTTTCCATGGGTGGTTGTCTTTGTTTGGACTGCTCTTCCCCCTCCTGTTGTGACTCTATTATTCTTTCTTTCCCGCTATATACTTCTAATCATTTTATTTTTGACATTGAATTGTAACACACATCTATACATGTTTTTGTACTTGAGTTACTATTGAGTTTTTAATCTTCCCATAAAACCTAGTAAAGTTACAGATTCAAATAATTTATTCAATATTTGTTGGCTGAATGAAAAAAGATCACTGATTCCAAATACAAGTTTTGGAATTTACAAATTCTAGCAAGTAAACCAAACAAAATTGCATCAATTGTTGAAATTATTTGTCCCCAAATAGCTAACTGAAATGCTAGAGGTGTAAAATTAATTTCATAAACCTCTTATTTCACAGTTCTCCATACTATGGAAGATCCCCTTACATTCACCATTGCACAAACACCTATTCATCTCCCTCCATGTTAAGTTAATTTAAAAGTATAGCATTGTATTGTTTTAAGTGCTCCTTAAAGGAGATTAAAGGTACATAAATACGTTTCTAATATATTGTCTTATGAACACATTTCATAACCTAAGAGAGGCAGTTGAGTGAACCATTTAGAGGCTAGATTCTGGAGCCTGACATGGTGAGTTCATATTCTGTCTTGAACACTTACCTACTAAGTTTCCATGGTCAAGTTTTTTAGCCTTTCTGTGCCTCAGTTTCCTCATATTAAAAATGAAGAAGGTAATATCAATTAATTAATATGATTTTTGTGAGTATTAGCTGAATCAAGGCTGGCATACAGAAAGCACTATAAAAACATTAGATGTCATTTTTAATACTCATTATTAATAATCTGGTTAGAATTCATGAATTTTAATGAAGAGTAATTTAGATGATTTGCTTCTCACAACTAATAAGAAAATGTTCTTCTAAAAGCCCATTATAACAGTGCATAAGACAACAAAATCATAAAAGTGTAATAACCTTAATACACACAACATGGGCAGATGCAATTAGTATAGTTAATATAAATACAAAACAAGTTTACAGGAAAAAGACAAGCTTTCTTTCACATTCTATTAGTTAATTATGCAGTTAGGTGCCTACTGACATACCAGAGCTTGCTGTCTAATTAGGGGAAATAGAAGCAGAGTGCACTGTTGTGCACCTGAATAATATTTGATAAGAAAAATACAGACCTGCTGAGCTTTCCAGAGAATACTGTCATTTAAAATGGCTAATATTCTTACTTTTAGAGAAAAAAAAGTGCATGTTTATTAATACCTAAATTGTGTTTTAAAAATTTCAAATAAAAAAATGGAAAATTATATTGACATTTTAGTACTCAAGACAAAGCCAGATATGATAGTAAAAATACAATAATGCTAGGAAACCTTGGTGTATGCTTTTTAATAACTGCTTTCTAATACCTTTCCCTTTATATGGGAACTTGAGTCCCTCACTTCAGGTTCCGATGTCACTTGGTGTTTGGTTTTATACCCTTATGTCAGGCAAAAGCAATTCTATTCTGAAGAAATAGAGTCAGCACGATTTCTATTGATAGCAGTCCAGTTCCCAACTTTTGATATCACAGTATCTTGTTTCACCATCTATGCACAGGATCCATGTTTTAATAGAGTCTCTTTAGGATTGGGAGCCTGCCTCTATCTTGTCTTTCTCTCTTACAAGTTTGAAATCATTACCTGTGATCCCCAGCTAAGTTGCTAGAGAGCTCTACCTGCTAACAGACTTAGCTCAGATCATATTACCACATATTATGTTCCACTGGATGCCTCGCAATATATAGCACATGCCTATCATGACACCTACAATGCAAATTAATTTTACATCAAAATTTGGCCCCAAATGGCAGCATGGTTATTCTGATCCAGAAAAGACTATGTCTTGTGGGGGTGGTATCAAAGTGGTGCTTACATGAAACTTATTTTTTCAAAGAAAATATTGAATGGACACATAATTTATCTCACAAAAGTGTGTGGCAAGTTAGCAATTTAGGGACAAAGAATTCCATGGGAAGAAGACAAACTGGCAAACTGGCATTAAAAAAGATTTGTGGTTGCATAGCCAAAATTATTTCATTTTTAAACTTTAGTTAAAAATAAGTAGCATGAATTAGTTCTAGATGAGACATCAAACTGATAAAGCAGAAGTTTAAACTAATTACTTATTTTCATTATCTGAAAAATTATATGTCTCCTCCATAGCAGAATTTATAACTGTGGATTTTTGTTGTTCTTGGGAACTTTAACATAAACATTTTTGCTCTTATTTTCCACAGATATGGACCTAGAATTTTTACATTTATTAACTTGTTGAAAAAGAGTCCATTCTAACCAGCTTAATTTGTAGCACTGTTTGTTAATAATTTTTGTGGTAAATAAACAAAAGCGATAACAGTAAATAATTCTGATGTGAGCCAAGGAGATTAATACAGAAGATAGATTTTAGATCCCTTGCTGTTCTAGGAGCTAACAGAACCAACTTCAGGGCCTATAATATAACAGTGCTGCCAGAATACCAATAGGAACTATAACACAAGTGACGGTCATGAATTGATGCATTCTGTAGAAAGAATTTGTGAGAAATGTAGGTTAGGAATTTTAAGCCATTTTTTGTCAAAAATAATCACAGCAAGGTCTTCTTTGCCTTTGTCAACATTTTGCTGACTTTTGCTTTAAAGGTATATGTGTTTTATTGCTCTACATATAAATTTTTTTCATGCCAATCATTGTATGCACTCCCAAAGTTAAATGGAGATCAGTAATTGATTGCCCTTTAACATATCATGACAACATTTTAGAGACAAACCTTACCCCTGGATGCATGCATCCATTCATACACACACACACACACACACGCACACACACACACACACACACACACACTTCAGACTCAAGCTCCAAACTTACTTTTAAATCCAATTGACAAAAATTGATTCCCATACCAGTATTAACAAGAAAGCTGGATCTCCTCTACATCATTTATTTCCAGACTGAGATTGCCACACTTAAATTGAATTCACCATGAGATTTTGGTTTTTATAATTTGCAGAAAAATGTTTTTAATATTTTCTCAATAAACGTTTGCCCAGTGTATCAATTGACAAACATCAACATGTGCCTAATTTAGCTGTAGTATTTTAGAGAAATCAAAAAGAACTGTACATGTTCACTTTTAATGACACAAAACTTAAATCCATTGGCTTTGATTTTACAGAGTTGTAATTTTTATGGTAAAAAATAAATACAAGTAGGTTATGATAATGCTTCCCCTTACATCATGGCTATATATGTCATCCCTTTCTTAAATACATTAGTCACTTTTCATGCTGTTTGCTCTCACCATCAAACAAAACTTTGTCATAGTCCAGCTTCTATGGTGTGTGATTAGATGTCCAAAATCATCTTAAGGTTAGAGCAGAGAATGAACCTGGATTTGCTGATGGACTGCCTCAGTAAACAATGACATTAGATGCACAGATTGGAATAATCTATTAGTTCATTTTGGTTCTGAATTTAGCAGATGATGGACAATAGCAGTGATGTACAGTAAACTAGTTGACTATGAGTAATACAAGAGCCCTCAGTTCTAGGTGTTGTCATCAAATGTAAGCACCAGAATTTTAATCTCATTTTTCATAAGTTGAACTAAGCATAATGCTGATTATATTCATCTTCTGGCTCCACAAGTGTGCTGTTTTCCTTAATGAGGTGCTAATGCAATATGGACATTTCAGGAGGTTGTGTGAGTGTGTGTGCGTGTAATTATCTCCAAAAATGTGTGCTATATTCTTCCTCTAGCTTGTGAAAATAGGTATTTATATATCACAAGTTGGTCACAAAAAAACAAAAAGAAACATTCCAGAAATTAATTTTATCTAACTCATCATGAAATTGAAGGGATTTAACCCTATGCTAATCATTTCCAACGTTTTTCTTTTCTTTTACAAATCTGAACTTTATAAATAATAAGCAAAATAAATGGAGACTTATACAGACTACTTTTATGAATCTTTCTGTATCTAATTATAAAGTTTTGGACTGTTTTAATAACACCCTGCAATGAATTGGACTAAGTATCTGGATAAAATTCCATCATATTTATTTAATTTCAAATATCTAAAATATTAAAAGAATAAAATCCTAATCCTATTTAACCCCATATTCTTTTCCAGACAATGCCTACCTCCTTCCCTTCCTTTCATTCACAGTATTACCATAGAAACAGTTGCTTACCTATAGGACATCTCTACTTGTATATCCTCAGATAATTAAAATCACACTTAATTGTATCAAACCAAATTTAACCCACTGCAACAGCCCAAATCTCCTATTCTCCATTCACTGAATGTTACCTCTTTCTGTCCTTTTGTGTATCCCTGACACCTGGGAATTAGAATTGACCTCTTCTTTCTCATACTTAATAAGCAGTTAAACACTAAGTCCCATATATTATGCTTTTAAAATATCTTCCAAATATATCTCATTTTATGCATCCTCACTGCCATTGACTTTTTAAGAAAGAGTCACATCTTGCTGTCTCTGGTCTCCCTGTCTCCATACTCACCAACCATTCCCAATCTACTCTCATTTCTGCAGCCAGGGTGACTTATTGAAAAAAATTTTAAAGATGACACCTCTTTCTTAAATGAATTTTCATTGCCCCTAGAATAAATTTTAAAAATTTCTTCCAGACTGGTTACTTCTCTCACTTTATCTTTAGCAATTCTTTCCCTTGTTATCTTCCATTCTTAATTCCTGCTCAATCATTATAAAATGCTTTCAGCTCTCTTAAACTTCACAGTTTTTCTATGATTGAAACATTGCTCCTCTTTTTAATGTTATTAATACAGTTGCCATTTATCCTTCAGCCACTTTTGAATTGAAATATTTCTTTCTGGAAAATTCTACTGCAAATCCTCCTTTAGATCCACATTTAGCACATGCCTTTAATCCTGTTTTACCTCTAAGATCATAATTTTAGTGTAGAAAGGAGTAAAAACTCTCTTTTATTCACTCAGATTGCCTAGTGTGAATAGAGTATGTGGCAAAAAAAAATTAATAAGTATTGAAATAAGATTCAGTAAGATGTTAAAAATGATTTGATAATATTTTATTAGATTAATGAGTAAATGAAAGAATGATAACTCTATTATTCGTGCTTATGATTATGTTACATGTAAGTATGTCTGTATGAAACTGTGTGTATGTAATTTTGTTACACTAGGTCATTCATCACAAATTCTGCAGGTAGGAATCAATCATTATAAGTTCTCAAAAACTGCAGGGATGGATATGGAAAGTGTCACAAAATGGCACAACCATTTAAGATTATAAGATACTGCAATACTTGTGTTTGTAAATCCATTACCAATCAAATAGATAAACAGTCTCACATGAGTTCAAAAAAATGAAATAACGATAAAGCACCACTAGAAATCCTCCTCAAATGGTTAAAATTTTAAAAGCCAGGACCAGGAAAAGAAGCAGATTCCCCATCTTCTGTACAGGCAGGCTCAGATGAGACAGAGAAGACCTGCACTTCCCCTTTGCCTTGGACTTATTTGCTTGATAGTAGGGCTAAAATTCAAAGGAAACCACCATCCAAAGCAGAGCCACACTGCAAATAGAGGGAAACTGTATTTTGCCTTGGTTTGTTTGTTTTGAATAGCTTCTGGCACTCAGTAAAATATGTCTCATATCATTAGCCGGATACAAACTTAAAGTACAGCTCAGGGACTTAATCCCAGAGTGAACATTGCTAAATATTAAAATGTACAGTGTGCAACAAAAGATTACAAGACAAACAAATAAAGAGGTGATGAGACCCATCTATGGAACAGGATAAAAATCAAGAACCATCAGCAAAAGGGACCAGACTTTGGCCATACCACACAGAAACTTTTAAATAATCATCCTCAAAATGCTCAAGGAGATAACGGAAAACATGAAGGAAGAATGTAAGCATATAAAGAAAACAATGAATGAACAATGTGGGACTCTTTCTAGAGAAATACTGGAGTTGAAGAACACAGTAACTGAAATGAAAATTTTCCTACATGGTTTCAACAGTAGATTGGAAGAGGCTGAAGAAAGAATCAGTGAACTCAAAGAAAGGTCAACTGAAATGATTCAGGCTGAAAAGCAGAAAAATAAAAGAATGAAAAAGAATCAACAGAACCTAAGAGACCATCAAGCATGCCAGTTTACATATTATGGGAGTCCGAGAAAGAGAGGAAAGAGAGAAAGGGGCTGAAAGAACAATCAAAGAAATAATGGCAGAAAACTTCACAAATTTAACAAAAGACAGACTATGCACATTCATGAATCATAATGAACCCCAAAGAGGACAAATTCAAAGATAATAGCAACCAAACATGTAGGAATCAAACTGTCCAATGCCAAGGACAAGGACAGAGTTCTGAAACCTGAAAGAGAAAAGCAAGGAGTTATGTAGAAAGTAATCCAAATAACATTAAGTCCTGATTTTTCATCAGAAACCATGGAGGTAAGAAGGCAGTGGTAGGAAATATTTAATTTGCTGAGAGAAAAAAATTGTTGAGCAAAAATCTCAGATCTGGCAAGACTTTATACCAAAACTGGGCAAGAGATAAAGACATTCTCAGATATACTAAAGCTGAGAGAATTTTTTCTCCTCTACTCTTGCCCTACAACCAATGCTAATGGAAGTTTTTCAGACTGAAGAGAAAGGACACTACACAGTGGATCAATGCAGCATAAGGAAATAAAGAATTCCGGTGAAGACAACCATATGGGTAATTATAAATGTCAGTGCTATTGTATTGTTTGTTATATATAACTCCACTTTTTGTTTCAGAAAGGTTCTAAAATACAAAGGCATAAAAAGAAAGATAAATTGATGATTTTGGCCCTAAAATGTAAAAGATTTAATTTATAACAAGTACAAAAAAAGTGTGGCTACTGAGAGGTAAAGGAACAATGTATGTTTATGCTATAGATCAAGTTGGTGTCAAATCAATCATGATTGTTATATATTTAGGATGGTAAAATTTAATCCCATGGTAACCTCAAAAAATGTAAATGAAACTATGTATAATGAAAGAAATGAGAAGAAACTCAATATGGTAAAATACTACAAAAACAAATAAATATGAAAGTGGGCATTAATTGAAGAAATGAGGGTTGAAATGTGGAAAATATGCAAAAATTAAATAGCAAAATGACAAAATAAAGTCCTGCATTATCAGTATTTACTCTAAATGGATTGCTGTGAATGGATTCAACTCCTCAGTCAAAAAGCAAAGATTGGAAGAAGGGATATAAAAGTATGACCCAACTATTTGCTATTTACAAGAGACTCACCTTATATTCAAGGGCTTAAGGATGTTGAAAGTGAAGGGATGCAAAAAAATATACCAGACAATTAAAACCAAAAGAGAGCTGGGGTACCTGCACTAGCATTAAATAAAATAGACTTTAAGTAAAAAACTGTTGCAAAGGACAAACACAATCATTATATAGAGATAAAAGAGTCAATTCAACAAGAAGACAACAATTATGCACCTACAAGCAGAGCCAAAATATACAAGAAACAAATATTAACAGATATGAAGAGAAATTGTTTCACATTAAAAGTAGTAGATGTCAGTATGCCACTTTCAGTAATGAATAGAACATCTAACAAAATATCAATAAGGAAATAGAAGACTTGAAGGTAATGTAAACCAGCTAAACCTAAAAAATATATGTGGAACTCTTTACCCAATGGCAACAGAATATGCATTCTGTATTGAACATGGATAATTCTTCAGGATAGATGATATGTTAGGTCACAAAACAAGTCTTGATAAATTTAAAAATATGGAAATCATACAATGTATCTTCTCCAATCACAATGGAATGGAAGCTAGAAATTAATAACAGAGGGACAAATAGAAAATTAACACATGCGTGGAAATTAAACAAGTACTCAAACAACATATGGCACAAAGCAGGAATCACAAGGGAAATTAGGAAACATCTTGACATGATGAAAATGGAAACAAAACATACCAAAACTTATGGGATCCAACAAAACCAGTGCTGACAGGGAAAATTATGCCTCTAAATAATTACATTAAAAAACACAAAAGATCTCAAATCAGCGTCCTTACTTAAAACTAGAGGACCTAGAGAAAGAACAAAATAAACCCAAAGTGAGCACAAGGAAAGAAATAAATCTAGCACAGAGGTAAATGAGATACAGAATTAAAAACAAAAACAAAAACAAAAACAAATAGAATCAACAAAACCAAAAATTGTTTCTTTGATAAGGTCAATAAAATTTAGAAAATTTTAGCTAGACTAACAAATAATAAAAGAAAGAGGACACACAAAAATTGACCCCACTGAAATAAAAAATAATATAAGAGGACATGCCAAAAAACTCTGTGACAATAAATTGAATAAACCAGAGGAATGGACAACTTTCTAGAGACATGCAAGCTACTTCTACTGAATCAACAAGAAATAGATCTCAACAAGCAATACTTAGTAAAGATATTGAATCAGTAATTAAAATATCCCAAAAACAAACAAACAAACAAAAAGCCCAAGACCAAATGACTTCACAAGGGAATTTTACCAAACACTCCAGGAATTAACACCAATTCTGCTCAGTCTTCCAAAAAATTGAAGAGGAGGGAACACTCTCTAACTCATTCCATGAGGCCACCATCACCCTCATACCAAAGCCAGATAAATGTAATATAAGGCAAGAAAACTACAGACCAATATCAGTTATGAATATATGTGAAAAAATCCTCAACAAAATACTAGCAAACTTAATTCATCAGCACATCAAAAGAATTAGACATCATGATCAAGTGGGATTCATCCCAGATATGCAAGAGTGGTTCAACATGAGGAAATCAATAAATGTAATTTACCACATTAACAGAACAAAGGAAGTAAATCTCATGGTATCTCAATTGATGCAGAAAATGCATTTGACAAAATCCAGCATCCTTTATTTTTCAAAAACACTTAGAAAACTAAAATAGAAGGAGACTTCCTCAACACGATAAAGTGCATCTATGTAAAACACACAGCTAAGATCATACTCAATGGTGAAATACTGAAAGCTTTTTCTTTAAGGCCTAAAACAAAAAAAGGGAGCTCACTGTCACTGCTATTATTCAACATTGTATTGTAAATTCTAACTATAGCAATTATACAAGAAAAATAAATAAAAGGCATCTAAATTGGAAAGGAAGACATGAATCTTTCCCTATATACAGAAAATCATGAAAAATCCACAGTGAAACTACTGGAAATAGTAAATAAATTAAGTTGCAGAGTACCAGATCAACATGCGAAAATCAGTAGTGTTTCTATATACTGATAATGAGCAATCTGATATAGAAGCAAGAAAGTTTCCATTTATAATAGCAACCAAATGAACAAAATATTTAGGAATAATTCCAAACAATGATGTAAAAGTCTTTTACACAGACAACTAAAAGACATTGCTAAAAGAAGTAAAAGCTGACCTAAATAAATGGAAGAATTCCTTGTTCATGGACTACAAACACTAAATATGTTAAGTTGTCAATTCTACCCAAAGTGATTTACAGATACAACACAATCCCAATCCAAATTCCAACAGCTATTTTTTTTCAGAAATGAAAAGGTAATCATAAAAATTATGTAAAAGGGTAACTGAACCCAAAGAGACAAAGCCATTTGGAAAAGAAGAATGAGGTTGGAGGATTTACCCTTCCCAATCTTAAAACTTATTACAAAGCCATATTAATGAGAACAGCATTGTACTGGCACAAGGACAGGCATATAGAACATTGGAAGAATACACGTAAGAGTTTAGAAATCAACCATAACATTTTTGGCCAACTGGTGTTTGACAAAGCTGTCAAGTCCATCCAATGGGGAAAAATGAGTCTCTTCCACAAATGGTGGTGGGAAAAGTGAATGTCCATGTGCAAAAGGATGGAAGTGAATCCTTAACTCACACTGTATAGAAAAATTAATTCAAAATGATTAAATACTTAAATATAGAAACCAGAACTAGAAAACTCCTAGAAGAAACTGTAGGAAAAGCATCTTAAGGACCTTGTGTTAGGCAATAGTTTCTTAAATTTTACAGCCAAAGCACTAGTAATGAAAGAAAAAAAGTAGATAATTGAGACCTCATTAAAATTAAAAGCTTTTGTACATCAAAGGACTTTATCACAAATGTATAAAGACAATCTCAACCTAGTCAATATCAGAAAATATGTGGAAAATGCATATCTGATAAGGGTTTAATATTCAGAATCTATAAAAAATTCTATAACTTGACAATAAAAAGCAAACAACCTATTTAAAAAATGGGCAATAGACACTTCTCCAAAGAAGATAAACAAATGGCCAAAAAGCATAAAGATGCTCAACATCACTAGCTATTAGGAAAATTCAAATCAAAACCACAACAAAATGCAATTTCACACCCAGTGGAATGGCTCCTATTTTAAAAATGGAAAATTACAAGTGTTGGAGAAGACATGGAGAAATAGGAGTACTCATTAATTGTTGATGGTAATGTAGAGTAATGCAACTGCTATGGAATATAGTTGGCAGTTCCCCATAAATTTAAGTGTATAATTGCCATTTGACCTGGCCATCCTACTTCTAAGGGTGTTCACAAAGATTTGAAAACAGGGACTGAAACAGACATTTGCACATTGATATTCACAGAGGCATTAGTCACATTTGCCAAAAGATGGAAGCAACCCAATTTTCTATCAACTTATGATTGATAAATAAAATGTGGTATATACATCCAATTGAATATTACTCACTTGTAAAAAGTAATGGAATTCTGATACACACAATATGGATGAACCTTGAAGACATCATGTTAAGTGAAATAAATCAGAAAAAAAGTTACAAATATTGTATGATTTTACTGATATGAGCTAATTAGAAGAGGCAAACTCAGACAGTCAGAGTCTATGATATAGATTACTGGGAGGCAAGGTGGGGTTAGGGAAAGAGGAGATATTGTTTAAAGTATACAAAGTCTCTATTTGGCTTGATTGTAAACTTTTGGTAATGAATGGTGGTGATGGTAGCTCAACATTGTGAACATAATTAACAAAACTTCATTGTATATTTGAATGTGGATAATGGGAAATTTTAGGCTGTATATATACTAGAATAAAAATTTTTAAGTATCAAAAGCTTAGACCTGTACAATACAATCAGTGAACTCTATTTTAAAAGACATAATATAGTTAATAGTACAGTTATAAAAATGTTCTTTTATGAATTGTAACAAATGTACCACAGTAAGACAGGGTTTTAATTGTAGTGTGGTATATGGGAACTCTGTATTTTAGGCATGATTTTTCTGTAAACCTACAACTCCCTAATAAAAAAAATGAAGAAAAAGAACGCAAAAATTATTTAAGGGCTGATCATTACAAATGTTGGCTAAGATGCAGCAAAGTAATTTTCTCATGATGCAACTACTTTGGCATTTAACACACATAGTATATGATTACACAATTATTAATCTTAGATATGAAACCTAGAGTCATTCATGAATATTTCCATTAACATACATGTATATTCAAACATGTTCATAACCACATTTTGTGTAATAACCAAATAATGACCAATCTCATCTGGGGTTCACTCATTAAGTGTCAAGTTAGCTGGGAGTTGGCTGAAAGTCACTGGGTTCACAGTTATTTTCCATCTGACATGTTATCTTCCTGTAGGCTAGTTCAGGCCTGTTCACATGTTTGCCACAGGATTCTAAGGAACAAGAGGAAAAAATCTTTTTGAGGTCCAGGCTCAGAATTCAAACAATGTTATCACTTATCCAAATTCATTCACCAAAGAAATTCACAAGGCCAGCCCAGATACAATGGCTTGAATAGTGGTCTACAATTCTTGATGAAGGAGCTTCAAATATCTGAGGCCAATTTTTTAATCTATTGTACCCAATGATCAAGGATGATATCAGTGTAACTACATAAATTCTGATTCTAAGGTTTTTATTTTCCAAGTGAAGAACAGTAAATCCCCACGTCTCACTGTCGAATAAATATGTTGAATTATTGTTGAACTTACATACTGAAAAAAGTCAGTTGCCTCCTTGCCTTCATTTTTAAAGATGATCAAATAACAAAATTCAGTAACTCAAGATATAGGTATCATTTTGAAGTGAAAAAAATTTCCTTTATTGCTATTAAAAACAGAAAATTTCCAGAGAAGTACAAAAGATATTAAATCTTGTTGTTTCAAGATCAGAGTGTTCAATAGCATTAGAAATGGATTTTCTAATTCAAGAAGACATTTTTATTTATTCTAATGCTGCAGCAAATGTGAATGCTATGCTATAATAACTGGTTTACTAGAATTTTTGATTATTTAATTTTACATATTAAATAAATAAAATAATATTTTCTAGTAATTAGTATCATAAATTCATTGTATAAGACACTTCTAATAATGGGAAGCACAGCAAAGAGATGCTATAAAAATTCTTGGTACAATAATTGTAAGTTTACTAAAAACATAGAATAGCTTTAATACATGCTGTGTATGTTATAATGTCAAATAAAATACAGTTTTTCCTTTGTGAAGATTGAAAAATACTATGTTATTCACAAGTTTATGCTTAATCATATCATTGATGACAGAACCATATAAAAAATACATCTAGAGTGATATCATCAACATGGTGATGTTAAGACATCCTCTGAATTAACTTCTCCAGAAATTCAGTGATTAAAGGGGCAAATCCTGATTGAATAAAACTCTGGAGGGTTTTAGAGACTGCAGAAGGACTTCACAAATACTGAACCAAAGGAAAAAAAATATTAGGTAGGACACCAATATCCTGACATGTGCATCCTTTTTCCTCCCCCTCATTCCCATACATCTGAGAAGTTCATCAGAGGCAAGGACCCTGATCCCTCCCTCCCTCCAGGGACACAGAATATAAAGCTACTTAAAACAGTGAGTTAGAATCCTAAGCATATCCAGGTATAGGAGAATAAGTCTGCAGAGACTCATGGCAGAACACAAGCCACTAAGGAGTGTTGCATACAAAAGAGCTCTACGGAGGTGGGAGATCACAGTGGTTGTCAAGTGGTGAACTCACTCAATTGAGTTACTGTCAGATGGACCATCTGAACACAAAATAGACTTTCCTAGAGTGACTCACCTTCCTGGATTGACCCCATCTAGTCTCCTAACAGGGAATTCCCTAACAGGGAAGAATCCAAGGCAGAAAATCTTCCAGAGGAAAAAAAAAAAAGGAGGGGATTCAACTGAACTGCTGTAAGACAGGAGGGTCCCAGAACTGATAATTGCAAGGAAAATGGGGAGAGTTAGGGAGATAATTTAAAAAAGTCATAGGAGATGAGGAGCAAATTCTGCACAAAAACAAACAGAACAGATCAAGACTCCAAGAGAAAGAGCCAAGGAAAGGAAGCTTTACCTGGGGGTGAAACAATTACACAATAAATGCAGTCTTAAAAATTATACTGCATATCCAAGGCAAGAATCAGATGAAAGAAGCTGAAAAAATCTGTTCAGTTGACTCAGATTACTCTAAGTTACAGAATAAGTTGGTCCAAGTACCAAAGAAGAGCATTAACACAAAGCCAGTCTCAGTAAAACCTTAGAAAAGAGGGAGAAACCAAACTTCAAAGTTACCTCATTAAGTTACTCAGAGACTTCAGAAAAAAAAAAAACCAAGGCATGTTAAGAAACAGGAAGATATGACTCAATCAATAGAACAAATAAAATCTCAGAGGAGGTATAGAATTTGGAATAACTAATCAAAGAAGTTCAAATAAATTTCCCAAATCTATTCAAGGAGATGAAGGAAAATACGCATAAAGAGATAAAGGATATGAAGAAGGCAATGTGTGAGCATAAAGAAGAATTTGATAGTATAAAAATAATCATAAGAGAAGTTATGGGGATTAAAGACACAGAAGAGATTAAAAATACACTATTGGCATACAACATCATTTTTGAACAGGCAGGAGAAAGAATCAGTAAACTAGAAGATAGGACAATTGAAAACATACAGTTAAAAACAGATTAATAAAAGAATAGAAAAATTAAGCTGTCTCAGGAATTTGAGTGACAGCACAAAGTGCACGAACATGTGCATCAAGAGTAATCCAGAAACAGAAAATAAGGAAAAAGGTGCAGAGAGACTGAGGAAATAATGGCCCCAAATTTCCCAACCCTTATGAAAGACATAACATACATGTCAAAGATGTACAACATACTCCCAACAGAATGAACACTAATAGACCTAGTCCAAGATGCATGCTAATCAGAAAGTCAATTGCTAAAGATGAAGGAATTCTGAAAGCAGCAAGAGAAAAGCAATTTGCCACATACAAGGGATCCTCAATAAGAATAAGAACTGATTTCTCAGCAAAAACCATGGAGGTGAAAAGGCAGTGGTGTATTTAGAGTACCAAAAGAAAAAGTGAGGGCCAAAAATTCTTTATCTGGGAAAACTGTGCTTCAGAAATGAGGAAAATGTAAAATTTTCACAGGTAAACAGAAAATGAGATGGCTTGTTAACATAAGACCTACCTTACAAGAATTACTAAAGGGTGCTCTGCAGGTTGAAAGGAAAAGACAGGAGAGAGTGGTTTGGAGTAGTGTAAAGAAAGGAAGATTATCAGTAAGGGTAACTAAAAGGGTAAATGCAAATCCCAACTTGCTGTATCTGCAATACATGACTATGCTTTAATTCCCATAAGAGTCAGAATATAATGGACAAGAAAAAGGCATATTTCCTGATCATGGACATGCAAAATATAAAATAAAGTAGGACAAAAGAAACAGAAAGAGGTGAAAGAGAAGGATATTAGAGTAGAGACTGTGTATGCTATTGAAGCTAAATAGGTATCTTTTCAGATTAGTAGGCTATAGATATAGGTTGACTATAAACCCCAGGGTAACCAGAAAGAAATAATGTTTAAAATATACAGAAACAGAAATGAGAAAGCTATAAGTCAGATACATTACAAAAGATCAACTATACAGAAAAGAGGTGCAATGAAGGAAAAATGAGACAAAACAACAACAACAACAACAAAAGATATGACATATAACTACCAAAGGAAAAAATGGCTGAAGTAAGTATCACCCTTACATTAATAATATTGAATCTTTATGGGCTAAACACCCCAATCAAAACAAACAGATTGGAAGAACAGATAAAAAGTATGCCCACTCTATGTTGTTTACAAGAGACTGACATGAAACCCCAAAACACAAATAGGTTGAAAGTGAAAAGTTGAAAAATGATATTCCATGCAAATAGCAACAAAAACAGAGTAACTACACTGATATCAGACAGAATAGACTTTAAGTCAAAAGTTATTATAAGAGAAAAAGGACACTATATATCAGTAAAAGGGGAAATCCATCAAGAAGAAATAATGATCACATTTATGCACTAAACCATGGTTCCCCAAAATAAATGGGACAACACTGGAAAAACTGAAGGGAGAAATAGACACCTCTACAATAATACAGTTCTCACAAATAGATACAATAGCTAGACAGAAGATCAATAAGGAAACAGAGAACTTGAATAGTATGATAAATGAACTAAATCTAACAGATATATGCAGAACATTGCACCCCAAAGCAGTAGGATATATATCTTTCTCAAGTGAACATCAATCATTCTCATTCTCCAGGATAGACCACATGTTGGGCCACAAAACAAGTCTCAAAGAACTTAGAAAGATTGAATTCATACAAAGCAAATTAATAGCAGGCAGAGAACTTGAAAATCCACAAATATATGGAAGTATTCTATAGAGCAATAAAACTTACAAACCATTAGCTAAACTGAAGAAAAGAGAAAGAGAAGATGAAATGAAATAAAATCAGAAATAAGAGGGGGGTTATTACTACTGACCAACAGAAATAAAAAGAATCACAAGAGGATACTATAAACAACTGTATGCCAACAAATTAGACAACCCAGATGAAATGGATAAATTTCTAGAGCACACAAACAACCTAAACTGTGTTTAGAAGAAATATAAGATCTCAACAGACAAATCACAAGAGAATGAATCAGTCATCAAAAACCTCCCAACAATGAAAAGCCTTCACAGGGGAATTCTACCAAATCATTACAAGAAGCAATAGCAATCCTGCTAAAAATCTTCCAAAAATTTGAAGAGGAGAGAACACTTCCTAACTCATTCTATGACTTCAAAATTACCCTAATACCAAAGCCGAATAAAAATACTAAAAGAAAAGAATGTTACAGATGAATTATCCTTATGAATACAGATACAAAAATATTCACCTAAGTATTTGCAAATCAAATCCAACCACACTTTAAATAATTATACAGCATGATCAAGTGGGTTTTATCCCAGGTATGCAAATGTGGTACTACATAAAATTAATGTAATGCACCACATTAACAAAATGAAGAGGAAAACATGCGTAATCATCTTGATTGATGCAGAAAAGGCATTTGACAAAACCCATCATCCTTCTTGATAAAAACACTACAAAAGATAGGTAGAGAAGGAAACTTCTGCAATATGATAAAAGGCATATATGAAAACTCAATGATAAAAGACTGAAAGCTTTCCCTGTATGATCTGGAACAAGACAAGGATGCCCACTGTCACCAGTGTTATTCAACATTGTACTGGGAGTACTAGCTAGAGCAGTTAGGCAAGAAAAAGAAATAAAAAGCATCCCAAACTGGAAAAGAAGATGCAAAACTTTCATTATTTGCAGATGACATGATCCCATATAGAGAAAGTCCCAACAGATCTACAGCAAAGTTACTAGAGCTAATAAATGAATTCAGCAAATTGGCACAATACAGGATCAACATACAAAAATCAGTAGTGTTTGTATACATTAATAATGAGCAGTCTGAAGAGGAAATCAAGAAAAAATTCCGTTTGCAATAACAACTAAAAGAATCAAATATTTAAGAATAAATTTAAACAAAAATGTAAAGGGCACATACCCAGAAAACTACAAAACATTACTGAAAGAAACTGAAGAAGATCTAAATACATGAAAGAACCTTCCATTTTCATGGATTGATAGACTAAATATCACTAAATGTCAATTCTACTCAAAATGAGTAATATTAATAAAGAATAGTAAATTACTCTCTCCACACTGTTGCTCCTGGCACCCATTCCCAACTCATTGCAGCCTGCCTTGGAGTGCAGTCCTTGAGGCTAGCTCACTGGTAGTAGAAAGTGACCTAAAAATCACCATAACCAAGACCAGGGGTGGGCATGGATGATCATAAATCATAGATTTGATTAACTAATTCAGATTGCTGGGGGCCCAAATCTGAGGGAAGACATTGCTTCAATCCACTCAGGACAGAGGTGGTGGCAGCTATTGTTTCAATGCACCCCATATATCAGTGTCTGCAATGGTTACTTAAGGATCCTATGATTCCTCATGGACATGGGAGATGGTTGAAGGGCTGCACTTGCTGGGAAGGCCAAGAAAGCTCAGCACTGAGGATCCATTGAGAAGCTGTTGGCACTGTTCCTCATTTCCTCCCCAGTGCACTTTGGAGACAGTCTGTGTCCCCTTCATGGGTCCCTGGCCCTGTGTTACATGGAAAAGCATGTCTTGGAAAACTCTTCCCTGGCATGCCACTCCTCGTAGAATTTCCCTCCAGACAGAAGCAGCTTGAGACAATGACAGGAGTGTAAGAAACCATAGAGGCAACAGCCAGCTGGTATCAAACAGCTGGGGGAGTGAGGTCTGTATCCTACTGCAGGTGGGACTTCTTGATTAGGTTATTTTCCATGGAGATGTAACCCCACCCATTCAAGATGGGCCTTAATCCCCTTTCTTGAGTTTTCTATGAGAGGATAAAAAGGAGAGACATTTTGGAGAGAGCTCAAACAAGCTAAGAGATGTAATCCAGGGTTTTCCCCCAAAGAAGCAAGGAGGACCCACAGGAGCTGAAAAGGCCATTTTGAAAACAGAAGCTGGGAGATCAACAGATGTCACTGTGTGCCTTCTTATGTGACAGAGGGACCCCAAATGCCACCTGTCTTTCCTCAGATAACCTTCCAGCAAACTGAAACACACACACAATGAAAATTCAGAATATATCAAGGAAAAAATTCCATTCATAATAGCAACTAAAATAATCAAATATCTAGGAAAAAAAAATCTGATCAAGATGTGAATGACATGTACACAGAAAACTACAAATCATTGGTAAAAGAAATCACAGAAGACCTAAATAAATTTAAGCATATTCCATGTTCATGGATATAAAGACTAAATATCATTACAATCTCAATCCTACCCAATGAAATTTATACATTCCATGCAATTCCAATCAAAATTACAACAACCTTCTTTGTAGTAATTGAAAAGCCAATCATCAAATTTACATGGAAGGGGAAGAGGCCCTGAATAGATGGTTCACACTTCCTCGTCTAAAACTTAATACAGAGCCACAGCAATCAGCATAGCATAGTACTACCACAAGGACAGACATATAGATCAATGGAATTGAATTGAGAGCTCATAAATCAACCCTTATAGCTATGGCCAATTGATTTTGACAACTGAGCAAAGACCACTCAATTGGGAAAGGATAGTCTCTTCAAAAAAAACTGGTGGGGATGCTGGATGTCCAAATGCAAAAGAATGAAAATGGAGCCCTACCTTATACCTTATTCAAAAACCAAATAAAATTGAATTAAAGACCTAAATATAAGAGCTAAAAGTACCAAACTCCCAGAAGAAAACAAAGAGGAGCATCTTCATCTACCATACATTGGGAAATGGTTTCTTAGACTTTATAACTAAAGCACAAGGAAAAAAAGATAAAAAATAAAAGATAAAGGAAACCTCATCAAAATTACAAACCTTTGGGCCTCTAAGTACTTTATCATGAAATTAAACCAACAATTTATATAATGGGAGAAAATATTTGGAAACCACATATTCAATAAAGGTTTAATATCCAAATCCTTCAACTTAAAACAAAAAAGACAAAGAACCCAATTTAAAAAATGGGCAAAACAGTTGAAAAGACATCTCTCCGAGGAAAATAGACCATTGGCCAGAAAGCACATGTAAAGATGATCAACATCTTCAGCCATCACAGAAATGCAAATCAAAACTATAATGAGATAACATTCCACTCCCATTAGAATCAATGCAGCTAAAAAAAAAAACAGAAAATACACATGTTGGAGAGGATGTAGAGAAATAGGAACACTCATGCATTGATAGTGGCAATCTAAAATAGTGCAACAGCTGTGGAAAACAGTTATTTAGAAAATAAGTATAGAACTACCATATGACCCAGCAATCTAACAGATAGGTATATACCCAAAAGAATTGAAAGCAGGGACTTGAACAGATGTTTGCACAATGTTCATAGCAGAATTATTCACAATTGTCAGAAGTTAGAAGCAACCCATGCATCCATCAGCCAAGGAATGGATAAATAAAATGTGGTATATTCATACAATGGAATATTATTCAGCTATAAAAAGGAATGAAGTCTTGATACATGCAACAGCATAGATGAACTTTGAGGACATCATGTTGAGTGAAATAAGTCAGACAGACACAAGGACAAATATTGTATGATCTCACTGATTTGAAACAATTAATAAGCAAACTCATAGTGTTAGAAGCTAGAATGTAGGTTACCTGGTGGAGAGAGGGAATGGGAAGTTAAGGTTTAAAATGTGCAGGGTTCCTATTTGGAATGATGTAAATATTTTGGTAAAGGATGGTGATAATGGTAGCACAGGAAGCACTGAAATATGTCTGAATGTGATTAAAAGGGGAAATGTTAGCTTGTATATATGGTAATAGAATAAATTTAAAAATCCATGGAACTACACCATACAGTGAACCATAAATTAAACCATGAACTATAATTAATAGTACAAATCTAAAAATGTGCTAGCTTCAATTGTAAAAAATATTACACGCCAATGCAAGATGTTAATAATAGGGTGGTGTATGGGAATCCTATTTTTATGCATGATTGTTCTGTAAATCCATAACTTCTCCAATGATGAAAAAAAGAAACATAGTTCTCACTCTTAGCCAAGCCGACATAACAAAATCTGCCCCAAATGAGAGAAGAAACAGCTCTCTGTCCCTAATTTACAACACTCAACCTTTGAAACTCAAGATTTTCTCTTCAATAGGGCTCATAAGAATTCCCTTAGGTTGATGTCAAAAGACAGTGTTCCTTGAAGAAACTAGAGAACTAATTCATTAAGCATTTTATCAATCTATCTATTTACAATTTCAATCTTTCAATAAGTATCTAATGGGCACCCCAATGTTTCAGGAGCGACTAGACCTACTGCTAATGCAAAAGTGAACAAAATGAGCAAAACCCCTGTGCTGGTTTGAATGTATTATGTCCCCCAAAATGCCATTATCTTTGATGTAATCTTGTGTCAGCAGATGTATCAGTGTTGATTAGACTGTAATTCTATGACTATTCCCCTGGAGATGTGACCTACCCAAATCTGGGTGATGACTCTGATTGTATGATTTCCATGAGGTATTGCCCCACACATTCAGGGTGGGTCTACATTAAATCACTGGAGCCATATAAATGAGCTGACAAACAGAAGAAAGTGCAGCTGAGAGTGACATTTTGAAGAGGAGCTACAGCCAAGAGGGACACTTTGAAGAATGCCCAGGAGCTGAGAGAGGAGCTGCAGATGAGAGACAGTTTGAAGATGGCCACTGAGAGCAGACTCTTGCTCTGGAGAAGCTAAGAGAGGACAAATGCCCCAAGAGTAACTGAGAGACATTTTTGAGGAACTACAGCCTAGAGAGGAACTTCCTGGGAGAAAGCCATTTTGAGATCAGAACTTTGGAGCAGACACCAGCCACGTGCCCTCCCAGCTAACAGAGGTTTTCCGGATGCCATTGGCCATCCTCAAGTGAAGGTACCCAATTGCTGATGTGTTACCTAGGACATTTTATGGCCTTAAGACTGTACCTTTGTAACCAAATAAACCCCCTTTTATAAAAGCCAATCCATTTCTGGTGTTTTGCATCCCAGCAGCATTAGCAAACTAGAACAGATTTTGGTACCAGAAGTGGGATACTGCTGAGTTTGCAAATACCAAACATGTTGGAACAGCTTTTTAAATAGATTAGGAGAAGATTCTGGAAGAATTGTGAGGAACTTGATAGAAAAGTCCTAAACTGCTTTGAAGAGACTGTTTGTGGAAATATGGACTCTAAAGATACTTCTGATGAGGCCTTGAGCAGAAATGATGAATGTGTTGTTGCAAACTGGAAGAAAGGTGATCCTTGTTTTAAAGTGTCAGAGAATTTGGCAAAATTGAATACTGGTATTGGATGGAAGGCAGAATTTGAAAGCGATGACCAGGAATATTTAGCTGATGAGATCTCCAAGAAAAATATGGAAGAAGTAGCCTGGCTTTTACTTGCAGCTTATAGCAAAATGCAAGAGGACACAGATAAGCTGAGAAACGAACTCTTGGTTTCAAAGAAACCAGAAATTGATGGCCTGAAAAACTCTGGGCTTCCACGGGTGAAACCACAGAAGCTATACCCAACATGAGGATGTAAGCAAACATGGAACCCAGCCACCATTTCAGTACAAGTGAAGGCTGGAAAAGGAGTTAAGCAGAAAGGATTTGTTTAATAGTCCTATTGTCTGATGTCTTTGACCCCTGTGTGCTTCATGTGAAGCCAACAGAATTTTTGTGAGATCTTCACAGATGGAGCCACTGCTGGTCTGGACTGGAGGAGACAGACAAAGAACAAATTGAAGGGAAAATTCTTTTAAAGATGGAGCCATGGAAGTTGAGGTCTGGAGTCAAGAGGTCTCAGGCTGGGAGAATGGAATGGCCCACATGCATGGAAAGGGTGAGTTTGCCCCAGAGGTCAAGGGTGGGCCTTCCACCTCAATGTTCAGGAAAGGTGATGCCACTTCAGGTCCCAAAGAGGGTGGAGCCCATTCCCAGGAGACTGGGGAGAGTCTGGTAACCATTCCACTGTTCTGAAAGGGGGTTGAGTGTGTGTCCCAGAGATGGAAGAGAATCCAGGTGCTGCCCCAATGTTTGAGGAGGGTGGGGCCAAGCAAGTGGTCTCCCCAATGTGTGGATATGTTGGAACACTCACCCCAGCATTTGGAAAGGAAAGGGCTGCCACAAAGGCCCTTAGGATGGGTTAGACTCTTGCTCTCTCAAGCCCCAAGGATGCAACATTGTTCTGTAAATGACTCTCAGACTTTGAAATCTAATGGAGTTTGTCCTGTGGGTTTTAGGAACTATTTTGGTCCTGTGAACCCTGTTTTCCTTACTGTTTCTCCTTATGGCAATGGAATGTTTATCCTATTAATGTCCCTCCTTTGTGTATTGGAAGCACATAACTTGTTCAAAGTTTCAAAGATCCACAGCTAGAGGGGAATTATGCCTTCAGACCAACCGCATGTGTAATTGATGCTGATGAGATCCTGTACTTATCTACTGTTACTGAAATGATTTATGTTTTTGTGATATTGTGATGCGGTGAATGTATTTTGTATAGGGAAAGATAATGTCATTTTGGGGTCCAGGGGGTAGAATGTGACAGTTTGAATGTATTGTGTCCCCCAAAATGCCATTATCTTTTATGCAATCTTGTGTGGACAGATGTATCAGTGTTGATTAGACTGTAATTCTTTGAGTGTTTCCCTGGAGATCTGCCCCACCCAGCTGTGGGTGATGACTCTGATTGATAAATTCCATGGAGTTGTTACCCCACCCATTCAGGGTGGGTCTAAATTAAATCATGGGAGCCATATAAATAAGCTGACAAACAGAAGGAACTCAGTGCAGCTGAGAGTGGCATTTTGAAGAGGAGCTGTGGCCTAGGGAGGAACATCCTGGGAGAAAGCCATTTTGAAACCAGAACTTGGAGCAGACGCCAACCACGTGCCTTCCCAGATAACAGAGGTTTTCCGGATGCCATTGGCCATCCTCCAGTGAAGGTACCCAATTGTTGATGCATTACCTTGGACACTTTATGGCCTTAAGACTGTAACTTTTTAACCAAATAAACCCCCTTTTATAAAAGCCAATCCATTTCTGGTGTTTTGCATCCTGGCAGCATTAGCAAACTAGAACAGCCCCACATGCAAATGGTACCTTCTTTTATTTTTGAGGGGAGAGGATTCAGGGAGAAAGACAGTCAACAAGAGATAAGTAATAATATAAAATAATAGAATGTCAGTTATTTATATTGATAAGGAAAAATAAAACAGCATGAAGTGTTTGATATGGAGAGGACATTTCATCAGTTATATAGCTTGATCAAAGGAGGCCACTGGATGAGGTGACACTTGATCAGAGTCTTCAGAAAAGTAAAGGACTGAGCTCTTTAAATATCTGGAGTGAACCATTTCAGGCAAAGGGAGCAAGTACAAAAGCAGGGTTAGGAGTGTGTTCATTGCTCTTCAAGCAAAGCAAGGTCAGTGTAACCAGACTGCAATGAGCCAGAGGGAAACTGGGGGTACTGGAGACTGCGAGCCTTCCTGGAGAAAAATGATGCAGGTTTTGTCAGTCGGATGTGGAGTATGGAGTGTTCTAAGCAGGCATATGAGATTTTTCAGGGCTTTGTTTAATGAGGACATTCTGGATGCTGAGTAGACAGTAGAATGAGACTGGACATTCGGGCTGACACTAACAGATCCATTAAAAACCTGTTACAGTAATCTCTTTTCCCAAGAAGTGGGAAAGGACCCATTTTTATGGATTTTATTATCTTCATTATATCTTCATTATACTTTTCAGTAGCTACTTGTATCTGTGCCACATGTAACAAGTTTTACTTCCCTCCTGAAACCAATTCTAAAGGTAAAATCCAATTTTTTGTGTCTAATTTTATTTTAAATACCTTTCAGTAAGGAAAAAGTAAGCAGCTTTAGTTATTTTCAACTTAATTGTAGTCATAATAGGTCAAGTTTAAAAAACTTCTGACTGACTCTGAAAATATAGTTGTAATAAATTTGAGTAGTACTCTGAATTAAACTGTTTTTGATTGTAAGTTAGTTTCATCATGTTAATAAAAATTGAGCTTTTGAAATACTTTGTCAGATAGTTTGTATGATAATTTGAAAATGTATTACTTTGAACTTAAAAAAAAATCAGTGGCCTGATACATCATTTATGATTAAAAAAAGCAAGTAGTCTTATATTCAGAATGCAATACTAATGAGGTATACTGAATGTGTTCTTTATCTGATAGTAGAAGTAGAGTTCACTAACCACCCAGCTCATTAAGTTTGATACGCCATCAATATGGAAAATAAAATGGTGGATATAAAAGAAATGTAAAATGAAAATTGCCATATGAAGTCATTATTATGTTTAAGTCAAAGTTGCATTTCTTACTGTGCTTTTCTTTTGTGATAACGTGCCCTGCACAAAGTTCCCAATAAGAATTAACTGAATCTATTGATTATGTTATTGAGGTACATATGAAACCAATTAGTTCAAATAAAAATTATTTAGTGTTGCAAGCATACACATATAAAATAAGGACAACATTTTTTACATATCTAGAGAGGCATACCACTAACCACTTGAAAATAAAATCTAATTAAACATCATTTCTTAATAATATTCAACCCTAGATGTGGTTAAGTAAGCCTCCCTAATTAACAACACACAAATGTAGTTCCCACATCTGAAATACATTAGTTATTTTGCTGAAATAAATGAGATTGATAGGAAATAGTTATACTTTGATATTGTTTCTTTAAATACCACAGCAATCATTTAAAAGCAAAATATCAATCAATAGTTTGAAGGTTATATATTCCAAAAATAATCATGTCCAGTAGGTTACAGACCAATTTTATGTACAAATACACAGCTCCTTCAATGTACTTCATAATTTATTACTCTGAAATTTATCTTGTTTTACCTTGGAGGAAATAAGCTCAAACAGTGAAATTACCTGATTAAAATAGAAAATGTAGATGCACTCTTACCTTTAGTCTATTACTTCCAGAAATATTGCATTAAATAGTAGCAAGCTATAATGGTGCTATTATCATGAGAACAAATGTGATAACTAGCATTTGTGTATAATTTATATCTCATTGCATTTATTCTAAAATAATATTCCTTATACTATTTTAATAGTTGAGAAATATACATATTAGAGTTTTAAGAATTTCCCTATTCTCTAGTTTTATGATGCCAAATTTAAAACTGTCAATCTTTCCTCTGCCTCTCAATTTGAATAGTTTATTAAATGAAAAATAATTGATTCCAAGTAGTTAAAGTCTCAAACACCGTGCCTTAAGCTATTTTTACTAAAGAACATTTTGAAAGTCATATATTTACTACTATAGTAAGCAATGACCAGGTGAGATATTGGAAAGCCTCTAATAGAATAAGTAGAAAATACCTGACTCTTATACTTCATGTAAAGTTAATGAAGGATTGTCCCAGGTCTTTCACAGAGAATTTCAACATATTAGGATATTAGAGATTGTAAGTCTGGTTCATTGTATAAGAATGATATTTGTATGTAACAATGCAACCTCATCCAAAATCCTACATGGCCAAAGATACATAGGATAATAGGCCCACTGATCTTTTAATTGGGCAGATATCTCACTCCAGAACAGTTACAGAAAAGCACTGAATATCATATGCATCTCTATGAGACAACCGCAGGTTAATATGATGTGTCTACACCCCCACCTTTATCTCATTTTTAACTTTGCACCACTTAGTAGCTGCTCAATGAGTAAACTATAGGAAAATAGGAAAAGTGACCTTGAGCAAAGGGCAAAGCATTATTCTCTAAGTAGTGCTTAGAGAAATAATCCAAAATTTAACTAAATACACTTATTGAAAAGAGTGAAAATGAATAGATTAGTCATCCATTTTGATAAGTGAAATAGAAATAAGAAAATTAATTTAAGAGAAAGTATATAGATGCATAAAATAATATAATACAAAACAGAAAATTGATAAAATTACTGCATAGATGGAAGAGCTGACTCTTTTCATATAAAACAATAGATCAATATTCACCTAATATAGTCAAGACAAAGACAGGCACATTTAAATAGGAAATGAGAATGAGATAATAGTCATAAGCCCAAATGAAATGAAAAGAATTAAAGAAAGTTTTTTTTCTCAATCCTATCCAAATAAACATGAAATCTTTGATAAATTACAAGGAAATGTCAATTACAGAAATAAATTTTAAAATAGACCTGAACAAACAATTAACATAGGTTAATGGTTTTCAATCCTGCCCGCACTTGAGAGCCATCCAGAAAGCTTTTATAAATGTCAATGCCCATATTATAACTTGTAATAATTAAATCTGAATCTCTCTCCATTTTTAATCTCCCAGATGACTATAATTTTCAGCTAAGATTGACAAAACAACATAAGAAGGATCATGATAAGGTGGAAAGCAGGAAAAAGTGGGGGAAAAAATAAAACATCAAAGAATTTATGGCCACTTTTTTAACAGCAAAGCAAAGAGAGACAGAGATCAAGAGAGTTGTGTCATTAGTCAACATTTTAGAAAATCACTCTCTATGTGCTGTCAAAAATAATTTAAAACACAGTAAATGGTTGGATTGCTATATCCTACTTTAAGAAGAACTATTGGATGATCTGCCACCTTGATACACACCACTCAGGCATGCATACACAATTTTAAAAAGAGGGATAAATATTATGCTATTTTGGAAAACATACAGAAAAACGAGGTCTATTATACACGAAATATGTGTCTGTGAAGATGAGAACCAAATAAAAGAGAAAAAGAATTAAAAAGTGTAAACTGCCTGAGGAAAAACTTTAATCTTTCATTCATTCATTCATCACATAGTTATTGAGCACTCATTTTGTGCCAGGATATAGTCTAGGTGCTTTGAACTGTTTAATTAACAAAACAAAGATGCCTATCCTCATAAAACTTGCATTCTAGCAGTGGGAGATAGAATAGCATAAATTAGTTTTGTAGAAAGTTAGAAGCTGATAACAGCTACAGATAAAAATCTTAACTGTTGTTGCTTGTCCTTCTCCTGGCCTGATATGATAAAACAAATCAACTTATCTCACAATGTTGTCATTCTTCCCCTTCAATGGATGGGTTCCATGGAGTGCAAAGCTTTCACTCTAAAATTTCCAAAGTATATTTAACCTAGGGATGTTGTAAGGAATTTGGCTTAGCCCAAAGAGAAGTCCAGCCTTTGTTTTATGCTGTTGGTAGGAAAATGCTAAGTTTTGGAATTTCTCAAATGATAACAGTCTGCTAGATATGATAAGCCCATCAGAAACACCTGATAAGTTATACTAAAGAAATGCTGGGTCAGCCACACCTAATGGTCTTGGAATGAGGCTGTCCATGCCAAAAGATGAGCAATATGATTGGGGTTGGGATTTGGGGCCACATGACATCAGTCTGTCCTCTAGGGTATGGGAGAGGGCTGAAGACTGAGTTCAACCATGTGGGCAACCAATCAATCAATAATGCCTACTTAATAAAGCTCCAAAAATACAGATTCCATAGCTCTGTGTGTATATATATATATATATATGTATATATATATATATATATATACACATATATATTTGTGTGTGTGTATATATATATATTTTAAAAGTATGAGAAAATACTTCAAAAAGAGTTTTTTCTTGATCTATTAGAGATAAAAACTTTAAATTTCTTGTTATTCTTCAAAAAATTATTTACTAAATGTGAAAATAAATGCGTATGTATATTACAGGATTTTGAACTTATGCAATTCCGGGAGCTGACTAAGCAGTTTCTGTAAAGCTGACTAAGCAGTTTCTGTAAAGCTTCCTGGGTTGACAGTACTCTGTGAATACTGAAATCTGTAGATACCAGGAACAAAACAATTCTTTCTGGACAATGGAAGCATCTGGAACCTCCCAGATCCCATCTTATACATCTCTTTTTTGCTAGTTCTAATTTGCATCTTTTCCCAGTGATAAATGTATCTGTGTGGATAATAGGTTTCACTGAGCTCTGTGCATCTTTCTGGCAAATTATCAAACCTGAGGGCAGATTTAAGAAACCCCCCAAATTGCCATTATTATCAGAAGTGAGAATGATCTTATATGGACTCTTCCCTCTAACTTTGTAATTTGGTCCTGACTCCTTGCAGTTAGGGTCAGAAAACTTGGCAGACTCGGGAGTCTGAAGGACTGTGTCCCTAATGTCAGTTTACAAACTCATTTGATAGGTCAATACCATTTCTAAAAAGTTGTGTGCAACACTGCCGTTTCTTCATACACATTGTTAGCATATATATGTGTATATATATACATATTTGAAAAGTATGAGAAAATACTTCAAAAAGAGATTTTCTTGATCCATTAGAGATAAAAACTTTAAATTTCTTGTTATTCTTCAAAAAAATCTTTACTAAATGTGAAAATAAATGCATATGTATATTACAGGATTTTGAACTTATGCAATTCTGGGAGCTGACTAAGCAGTTTCTGTAAAGCTGTTCTCATTGTGTCTAACATTGGAGTATTTCAACCTAGCTCTTGAAGGGCTTGAGTCAATGCAGCTCTTTCATCTAAGAACACATCAGGTACAGAGTGACACATGGGTTTATTAGGACTTACGGACAGGAGAGAATTCTTCCCAGCTGTGACCAGCTAGAAAATGGAAAAGTTGTCCTCAAAGGGTGGGGGTTGCAAAGAGAAGCTTATAAGCATTTAGGACAAAAACATTCCATAGGGTATGAGAGCAGTTTCAGCAGAGTATCTAGAGTCTCATGACACAAGGCTCTGGAAGTTTTTTATCAACAGTGATCAGAAGAGGGGAGTTTTAGTGCTTTGCTTATGATACCATCTGTACATACTTTCTTCCTTTAAAGGTCTGAAGACCTTCATCTTCTGTCCTGGTCAAGCAGGCTGCTACATACTATGGTGCCTCATTCCCCATTAGGGGGGGGGGAGCCCAGGCTCTGGGTCCCCACATGGAGCTTGAAGGTGTTGTATAGTGAAATGATATTTCTGATCTTGAGGTCCAAAATCATTGTAAACATGTTGATGACAAATAGAATGCAAAAAAATTGAGAAAAATGTGTTTTACTAAAAATTGATAACTAGACATTTGTGCAAAGAAATGATATGAACTGGTCTGATGCAAGCCAGATGGGCACTTTTTACAAAACCTCAGTGCAGATGCTGCTTCAGTGAGTGTCAGATTAAGGCAGGTTGACAACCATTCAGTCTGTCCAGGCTTGAGCTGTGCAGCACAGTGACCAGCCCACTGTCAGCTTTGAATCCTCTTCTGGGTGCCCCAAGGACCTGGCTCCTGAACCTCCTCTTAAAGTTATCTGCCTAAAGTCCAACATTTTAAGGCAAATGAATTTTAAAGGCTCTGTATCCCCCAACTTTAAATTTGTTTCATGTACCTGACCTGGTTATTGTGGATTGATCATATTGCAGCTTGTAATTAAGCAAGCAAATAAATTGCTTTGAGCATTCAAACTAAAGTCATGTTGACTCTACTTTCAGGTACTAAATTCACTTTATATTTTAATCTGCTTTCAGTTTGTTACAACAACTACGTTTGTACAACAGAAGTCCAGTAGGCAGTCAAGAAAGAATGATGTACTTAAGGTGGGTGTTCTGTTTTGCCAATGCTGCCATTATGCAAAATACCAGAAACACGTTGGCTTTTATAAAGGGGGTTTATTTGGTTACACAGTTACAGTTTTGAGGCCATAAAGTGTCCAAGATAATGGACTAACAATTGGGTACCTTCACTGGGGGATGGCCAATGGCATCTGGAAAACCTCTGTTAGCTGGGAAGGCACATGACTGGCATCTGCTCTGGAGTTCTGGTTTCAAAATGTCTTTCTCCTAGGATGTTCCTCTCTAGGAAGCAGCTCCTCTTCAAAATGTCACTCTCAGTTGCTCTTCAAAATGTCACTCACAGCTGCACTGAGTTCCTTCTGTTTTTCAGCTCATTTATATGGCTCCAGTGATTTAATTTAGACCCACCCTGAATGGGTGGGATAACACCTTCATGGAAATTATCAAAATGATCACCCACAATTGGGTGGGTAATATCTCCATGGAAACATCCGATCAAAAGGTCAGACCCTAATCAAAAAGATTACTCAGTCTGCCCCACAAGATTGCATCAAAGGTAATGTCATTTTGGAAACCACAATACACCCAAACCAGCACAGTGGAAGAGAGGAAGAGCAAGGTAGCACCCACAGCATGAGCTGGAGCCAACTGGACAGAAATCCACATCAGTTATTATTGTCTTTGACCTAGATGGTAAAGAAGGGTATCCTTTATTCTGAAGGTAAACAACTACCCCAGGCCTATGATTCAGAGAATCTTTAGTAGGATCCAAGGGAATGTGAAGCAGTTGTATGTCCAGTTGCTGCTTCACACCAATAAGGTATGGCAACAGATAAATGACAATGGGTATGAAGTACAGAAAATTTCTGCTGTTCCCCTCTTGCCCTCCAAATCTTGAACAAAATTCTTTCTCATGGTCTATTCTAAACAGAAACAAATTGAGAAGAGAATTCTGGCAGATTTAGTTTAGGTCCTCCAAGTTGACACATTGCAAATCCAACACAGAGGTTACTCCTGCTTTCTCTGAGTCTTTTCTGAGAGAAAGTGGTGGTTGTTCTGGTTTGCTCATGCTGCTATCATGCAAAATACTAAGAATGGATTGACTTTTATGAAAGAAATTTTTTAAGTCACAAATTTGCAGTCCAAAGTCCATGAAAACGTCCAAATTAAGGCAGCAACAAGAGGATACCTTCACTGAAGAATGGCTGATGGTATCCAGAAAATCTCTGTTAGCTTGGAACACACGTGGCTGGCACCTGTTGATCCTTTGCTCTGGGGATCTGGTTTCAAAATGGCTCTCTCCAAAATGTCTCTGGGCTTGTCTCTCTCAGCTTCTCTGGAGCAAACTCTGAGTTAGCATTTCTTAGCTTAGCATTTCCAAATGCCCTTCAGTCTGCATCTCCAAGCATCTCTCTGCATCTTTACCGGCTCCGAACTCTTTCCAAAGTCTCTCTCTGCTGCTTTGAATTCCCTCCATCTGTGAGCTCTCTTACTAGACTACAGCAACTTAATTAAGACCCACCCTGAATGGGCAGGGTCCATAACTCTGTGGAAATAATTTAGTCAAAGGCCTCACCCACAGTTGATTGAGTCACGTCTCCATGGGAACACTCAATCAAAACATTAATGTCTGCCCTCTCAAGATTGCATTAAAGAACATGGCTTTTGGGGTACATAATTTATCCAAACCAGCACAGTTGTTACACCAATGTCCAAGGCTATGCTTTCAAATTGGTTTGTGAAAAGTAGATTATAAAGCTTAGTTTTGTTTCTTTGTTTGTTTTACTCTACAGAAGGATAATCATATAAATGAATGCTTGAAATTCAAATGCATTGTTTGTAATGTATTGGTTGAACCTTTCTTGCATTTATTTGATTCAAAATCCGTATTACAAAAATTTAGTTATACTATTATACTGTTGCAGAATCACAAAATTAAGACATTGTGAAAGATTTTTATTATTATATAACCTCATGCAAGTTCCACTAAGGTGAAACGCCTCCAGTTTTTCCAGTATGTTGTCATGTGGCTAAAGATTTATATTCCAGAGTGGGAGGATGCTGAGACTCTTCCTGAAGTTCTTATTTCTTCGCTCTCTGGATCTGATATCCAAGTTGCATGTAAAATACAAAATTAAGTCTCTTCTTTAATAACTCACACACAAAAAAAACATTTTACTTTTTCCTAACAGTATCACAATTTCCTTTGGAAACTTCTGTTTTCTCCATTGGGTAAAATCAGGTGGGATGATTCATCATAAATCCAGTCTTTTCTTAAGGAAAAATAAAGCATATAGCTTAAGCTCAGCCAATCATGATACAAAAAAGTAACAATAGTGACATAATTTAAATTAATAACAATTTATAAAAGATAAATAATGCTATATAATATTCAAAGAAAGCTTTGTAAAGATCAGACATAAATGCCTTTCAGGTCCATGTTAACTAATGCTCTGTACGTAGTTTATTTGTGCTCTGTCAGTCCTAGAATTGTAACTGATAAGAGGTCAGTTCTGTAACAAAACTATTGGTAGCACAATAAATGAGCCAGAAAGAATAAATCCCAAAATGGAATTAAACATGGCCTTGGACAGAGTCAGACAACAATCAATACTAGACCAATCTTGTCAAGAAGCTGAAAGCTCATGTCTTATCATTCAACTCTCTTTCACAAACTGATGCTTTTGTCAGATACTGTATTAATTTGTGTGTACAGTCATAAAATTTGATGATTATCTACAGATAGAGAAATTAACAATAACATACAGGAAGTAAATTCACAAACTGACTATTTTGTTTCTTGGCTTGTATTTTGAGAAAATGAAATTGAATGCAAAAGCCTTCTAGAGCAGCAGTATTCAGTGTGATCCACAGAATTGTGTGGGACCCTGTGACCCTTTCAGGGGATCTACGAGGTCTAAACCATTTTTATAATGCTAAAATGTTTTTTGCTCCTTTTCTCCCTGTTGACATTTTCACTAATGTTGCAAAGGCAATGGTGAATAAAACTTCTGATCCCTTAGCATGCATCAAGATAGTGGCACGAAACCCTTCTAATACTATTGTTTTGTTTGTTGTTTGTTGTTTTTTGTTTGTCTTTCAGCCATGAAAGGCTTATTGCATAAACAAAACCTAAAGAAACAGAAGACAGAAAACACTTTGTGAAAGCATATATTTGATAAGGATTTATAAAAAACATTTATTAAATATTGACCCTAATACACATACATTATAATACTTTCTGTGAAAAAATGTATAGTAAGCACAAAGTATGCCTGTCAAATATCAAAAAGTGCAATTGTTTCCTTAAGTGAAAGTGTTAGTGTGACTGCTTTATTTTAAAACTGAACTAATGACTTTTTCAAATAAACTGCAAGTTTTACTTAAAATAATGGCTGAGAGACAAACTATGGTTTTACAGGTTCTGGATATTTGGCAGACATTTTCTCAGAAATGAACTAACTGAGGAAAAGAGCTTGAAATTTGAGCTTTAGAGCAAACATTAGAATTTTGTAATATATGTATCCACCACTTGTGAGCTTGACAATTTCTAATGATTAAATGCTTTTCTGATTAGACTGATGGTGCCTCTAACAAATGAAATTAATTTTATATTATTTAATGAAATGTGTCAACATTTGGGCATATTTTTCACAATTCAGAAAACCAATAATTTCCAAATGACCAAAGCATGGTGCAAAATCACCCACTAGCAAAATGTTTATTCAAAATGCAAGCTCATTCAGTGGATTTCAATGTAACACACTATACAAAACTTGATGTTGTTTCAAATTCAACACTGAAACTAACTTTTAAAAAACAACAACTTGTTGCAATTGGGTGTAGCATCAAAAAAGAAGACCCACAATTATTTCAAAAGACATATATTAATTCTATTGGAAAATGTACAGCAATGAAATTTAGTCAATAGTTGTTGGTACTGAAAAATATTTTTCACAAAAAGATGTTATTTATGTTAAGATACAGTGAGTTCATTAATGCCATTATAAAAATAATTTAATAATTACATATTTTAATGTTCTGTTATATTAGAGTAAATATTCTTATATTCCCATGTAAATAAAAGTTCTTTAAGTTATTCAATAATTTTTAGAAGTTTAAAAGAATCCAGAGCCCGAAAAGTTTAAGAACAGCTATTCCAGAAGGTAGAAATATCTAACATATACACTGTATATGCTAGCAAAATTCCTCCATAGTTCCTTTCAAGTATTTAGAGGATATTTTCAACAAATATTTATTTACACCTTTGTGCAATAGCCATTTTTGTAGATGCTGGGGTGACAGAAATGGGAAAAAAAAAAAAAGACAACATTCCTGCTTTTATGAACCTTTGCCTGTTTGGATAAATTACATACCCCCAAAGGCCATGTTCTTTAATGCAATCTTGTAGGGGCAGATTTATTAATCTTTTCACTAGGGTGTAAACTTTTGATTGAGTGTTTCCATGGAGATGTGACTCTTTCAACTGTGGGTGATATTTTTGATTAGATTATTTCCATGGAGGTGGCCCCACCCATTCAGGTTGGGTCTTGATTAGTTCACTTGAGTATTTAAGACATTAACTAAAAGTCTACCCAGACCCAGATGCTTGCTGATGCTTAGGAATACTTGGAGACACTTAGAGATGCAGACAGAAGGAAGTTTGGAGAGGTTAAGCTAAGAGTTTTGCCCTAGAGGAGCTAAAAGAGGACCCTCAGACACATAGAGAGAAATATCCTGAGAGAAAGAAGCAAGGACACACAGGAGCTGGTAGAGAGGAGCTGAGATGAAGCCCAGAAACATTTTGGAGTAAGCCATTTTGAAATGCAATCCATGAGCAAAGGATCAGCAGATGCCAGCCATGTATCTTCCCAGCTGACAGAGGAGTTGTAGGTGCCATTGGCCATTCTTCAGTGAAGGTATCTGCTTGTTGATGCCTTAGTTTGGACACTTTTGTGACATCCAGACTGTAAATTTGTATCCAAATAAACCCCCTTTACAAAAGCCAGTCCATTTCTGGTATTTTGCATGATGGCAGCATTAGCAAACTGGAAAAGAAGCTTATGTTTCACTCCTCTTTTCTCTCCCTCTTAGACAATAATGATCCCAAGTCCCTTTACTCCTTCTTGTCTGTGAATGTCCTGTTTAATTTCTTCTGATTCCCTTCAGATTTTGCAAATCTATATAAAAATATTTGAAATGGCCTACTCAGTTTTGTCACATAACCACAATAGAGAAAAAGGCAGCTCTTCAATTCTGATAAACTCTGCTTTTATTCATTTTGAGCTGACTTATCCCATTTTTCAACATCTATAGCAAAAGTTTTCTAGATTTTCTTGTTCCTATCTCCACATAGCAATGCATACTGTATTAGTTAAGTTTCTCTCAGGAAAAAGAATCAACAAGAGATATCTGCAAATATAAGATTTTATAAAAGTGCCTCATGCAACTGTGGGGATGCACAAGTCCAAATTCTGTAGGGCAGGTAGTATGCACAGCCTTCATTAATGTAATTAGTCACCACTGCAGTCAACTGACTAATGATTTTATTAACCAGCCACAAATGTCCTTGCAGTAATGAATAGGACAGTGCTTGCTTGACCAGACACCTGGGCACCATCACTTGGCCAAGTTGACACACAAACACAGTCCACTCCTTGTCAAATTGGCATTTATACACATCACATTAAACCATACTTTATCCCTAAGTAGAGCACAATAACAGACATATATTTTGCCTAAAAATACTCAGCTGCCCTGTGTACAACTGGAAACACAATAAGTCTCTCTAGATTAGGGTGTAAGTCCTTGGTTGACATTGTCTCCTAAACTTTATTTCCTTGAACTTAAATACCACAAAATGAACAACACAGCTTATGTCAAATAAGGGTATAAGGTAGAGAAGAAAACAAAGATATTTGCTTTATGGAAAAATACAAACATACTCAAAACAAGGAGGAAATATTCATGCCATAGAAGTCCTCATTTCTGTAACTGGTCACATAGTCATAGTTCATATTTATCACTACCTTGTTCCACTACCCATTGCATGTTCCCTTTACCCTCAGCAAGCACTTCAGCTGGCCGTGGTTCTTTGCTTGGTGGAGTGACCTAAACCTTCATTCCTGAGGTTTCTTGGCCATTGGTAGTCCTGCCTGGATTGGGTTCATGCAGTTTTCCATTGACTTTAATCACAGGGCATAGTAGTACTAAAAGACACCTCAGGAAATCTTCTGTATTCCAGAAAAACTCTTCTTTACCTCCATTGTGTGTTGCAATCCTAGTTCCCTTGATAGAATCAATCACCCTAGCCAATACAGTAATCCCTTTCCTTGCGTGTTAATTCAGAGGTATGGAAAGCCCAAAGAGGCCAGGTGGCAGTCTTAACTTCCAGTTCAATGGAATTATTGTTGTGTCTTCTGGTAGAAGCACTCCTCCTTTTGGAACTAAATCTTGTAGACCAGCAAAGCTTAAAGTTGAAGGGACAGGAAGAAAAATTTTCCTAGTGGGTTGCTAGTAGTGATAGTGAGTGATGCCACTCCTATCCCCACCCCTTGATCCCTGGACCCGTGAATCCTGGTTATGAGAGAAACAGCCCCTTAGAGTGGCCACTGATTCAGAGCATACACAGCCTCCTGGGGAACACTGTCCCAGCCCTGCAAGGTATTGCCACAAAGTTGACACCATAATTGAGTCTTCAACAGACCATTCCACCATTCTATCAGCCCAGCTGCCTCTGGATGATGGGGAACATGGTAAGACCACAGAATTCCATAAGCATGTGCCCATTCCCTCACTTCATTTGCTGTGAAGTGGGTTCATTGGTCAGAAGCAATGCTGTGTGGAATACCATGACAGTGGATAAGACGTTCTGTAAGTCCATGGATGTTAGTTCTTGCAGAAGCATTGTGTGCAGGGAAGGCAAACCCATATCCAGAGTATGTGTCTATTTCAGTGAGAACAGATTGCTGTCCCTTTCATGATGGAAGTGGTCCAGTGTAATCAACCTACTACCAGGTAGCAGGCTAATCACCCTGAGGGACACTGCCATATCAGGGACTGATATGGGGGTCTCTGCTGCTGGCAGATTGGACACTTAGCAGTGGCTGTGGCCAGGTCAGCCTTGATGAGTGGAAGTCCATGTTGCTGAGCCCATGCATAACCTCCATCCCTACCACCATGACCACTTTGTTCATGAGCCTATTGGGCAATGAGAGGAGTGGCTGGGGAAAGAGGCTGACTGGTATCCCTTGAACAGGTCATCTTATCCACTTGATTATTAAAATCTTCCTTTGCTGAAGTCACCTTCTGGTGAGCAGTCACATGGGACACAAATATCTTCATGTTTTTGCCCACTCAGAAAGGTCTATCCACATACCTCTTCCCCAGATTTCTTTGTCACCAATTTTCCGATCACGTTCCTTCCAAGTCCCTGACAATCCAGCCAAACCATTAGCAACAGACCATGAATCAGTATACAAATGCACCTCAGGCCAGTTTCCCCTCCAAGCAAAATAAAAAACCAGGTGAACTGCTCAAAGTTCCACCCACTGGGAGGATTTCCCTTCACCATCCTTTAGGGACATCCCAGAAAGGGGCTGCAGTGCTGCAGCTCTCCACTGTTGTGTTGTGCTTGCATATGATACAGAACTGTCTGTAAACCAGGCCTGAGTTTTCTCTTCCTCAGTCAACTGATTGTAAGGAACTCCCCAAGATGCCATAGCTGTGGGCTGGGAAAGAGAAGGTACAATGGAAGGAGTGAGGGTCATGAGCATTTAGCCCACTTCCTCATGTAACTTACTTATGCCTTCAGGGCCCACTCAAGCCCTATCTCATATATACCATTTCCATTTTATGATGGAGTGCTGCTGTGTATGCCCAACTTTATGGCTTGGTGAGTCAGAAAACCCCCAGCTCATGATAGGTTAACTCAGGTCTCAGGTTAACTTGGTGGCACATGGTTAAGTGTTCTGTCTCTACTAGGGTCCAATAGCAGGCCAAAAGCTGTTTCTCAAATGGAGAGTAGTTATCTGCAGAGGATGGTAAGGCTTTCCTCCAAAATCCTGAGGGCCTGTGTTCTGATTCTCCTATAGGAGCCTGCCAAAAACTTCAAACAACATCTCTATTTGCCACTGACACTTTCAGCACCATGGGATCAGCTGGATCATATGGTCCAAGTGGCAGAGCAGCTTGCACAGGAGCCTGGACCTGTCACAGAACCTCATCTTTTTACAGTCCCCACTCAAAACTAGAATCTTTTCTGGTCACTCAGTAAATGGGATGGAGTAGCACACCCAAATGAGGAATATGTTGTCTCCAAAACCCAAAGAAGCAAACTAGGCATTGTGCCTCTTTTTAGGTTGTAGGAGGGGCCGGATGCAAGAGCTTATCCTTCACCTTAGAAGGGATATCTCAACAAACCTCATACCACTGGCTACCTAGAAATTTTATTGAGGTGGAAGGCCCCTGTATTTTTGTTGCATTTATCTCCCATCCTCTGCCACACAAATACCTTACCAAGAAATCTAGAGTAGTTGCTACTTCTTACTCACTAGTTCCAATCAAAATGATATCATCAATATAATGGACCATTATGATGTCTTGTGGAAGGAAGAAATGATCAAGATCCCTGCGGACAATATTATGGCATATTGTTGGAGAGTTGATATACATCTGAGGTAGCATAGTGAATATATACTGCTGCCATTGCCAGCTGAATGCAAACTGTTTCTTGTAGTCCTTACTAACAGCTATTGAGGAAAAAGCATTTGCCAAATCAATACCTGCATACCAGGTCCCAGTAGATGTGTTGATTTGCTCAAGGAATGATACCACATTACAATTTGTTTGGGTGGTTGGCTGAAACATGGATCAAAAGGTGGCTGACATTACCTGAGGTAGAAATGCCAGAACTTCCCTGGTATAATGTAGAGGAAGGGATTCAAAGGCTGAGAGAGATTGAAATGTTAGAGTGGACTTATCATGGAAGACTTGCCTTCACGCCCCTGGAATGTCCAAAGGATGCACCTTTTACCAGGACTGTGAGGAATAAATTTGTGGGGCTAGCTCCATCATCCCTGAAGAGTTCTGTAGTCACTGCCTTTTCTCTGGGTCAGATAATACTGTGGGAACTGATGTCACTGAGCTGGAATGGGGATAATCAGATCAACCTGAGCTAGAAGAAGACTTTTGATCCAACACAACCTTTAGAAGTTGTGCAGTGTCAACTGATCTGTTCCCTGATTATCCAAAATTTGGATAATAATACCCATCTGTTAGAGATTATCCAATTCCCTAGAAAGGTATGTTGAAGCCCTAATCCCCAGTACCTCAGAGTAGGACATTATTTTGAAATAGGGAACTTATTACAGATGGAAAGAGGCAAGTTAAAAGAGGTCATATTAGGGTAGGTTATGCCTTTATTCCAGTATGTCTGGTGTCCTTATACTCCCCACAAAGACAAGTTCAAGTCATAGCATCTTGTCCTATGTGTGTGCATTCATTTGTAAATAGGATGTTAGTGTGGCTCTTAACCCAATATGACAAGAGTCTTTATAAGCCAAGAAAATTTGGAAACAGAAGTATAAGCCACAGTAGGAGACAGAAAGAGTCAGATCAACATGTGACGGGGCAGAGACTGATTACTAGTAAGCCACCACCAAAACACAACAGACATCAGAGAAGACATGGCCTGCCAATACCTTGATTTTAGCCTTCTGGCCTTCAAACTATTAGCCAGTAACCTCTTGTTGTTGAAGCCTGTTTGTTAGAGCAGACCTGGCAAACTATGACACTTTACAAGAAAGGGAGCAGAGACAGAGATGGACTAGAGAGAAAAGATGGCCATGTGAAGATGAAGGCAGGGATTAAGTTATGCCACAATGCAAGGAATCCTGAGGATTGCTGCCACCTCCAGAAGTCAGGAGAAAGACATGGAAAAGATTTTTCCTTATAGACCTCAGGGAGAGCATGGCCTTTTCGATGCCTTGATTTTCAACTTCTAGCCACCAGAATTGTGATACTAATTTTCTTTTGTTTTAGCCATCCAGTTTATGGTAATTTGTTATGGCAGCCCTAGGAAACTAAGTCACTACCCTACATATCTGTGAAGACCAAATTGGTATTACATAAAAATACACTTTGTAAAGTATGACATCATTCTAAGGAGACAGTTGTGTTTTAGAAAAATATCGCTTTTTGACTTATTGGCTGGATTTTTTCTGATTTTCTCTCCCCAGCTCATTTTACTTTAATTAGAGAGAATGCAATTCTCCATAAAAATGACAAATGGCATAATATTAACTTTAAAATTCTATTTATCAGGAATTTATATTCAAGAAAGCAGTCACTGGACCCATAAAATTGTGATTGACATCCTCATAATGAAATTATTCAAAAATTATCTTCTGAAGACTTAAGACAACAAAAAAATGACTGATGGAAATATCAGAAACAGGAAAACATAATAAGAGAGTAAATTAAGCAGGAGCAGTGATGAGTATGTCAACCAGACCTAAAAATAATAAATATTTAGAGATAAACTGCAATGCAGATAATTTGCCTTTGAATAGGCAGCTAAAACTTTTATTGATTTAATATTTTTCAGAGACTTACTTATACACATAGAATAAAAATTAATTCACAATTATGTTTTTTAAATAGATATGCAAAAACAATTCTCAGAGTCATTCCACGTAACTTTCAGTCAAATCAAGTGTAACTGTTCATTAACAGTAATATATTTTGGAAATAAATCTAAAGAAGTAGTTGTTCTTATTAGACCAACATTTGGAAAAACAACACCAATTAGGTTAAAGTAAACCCAATGTTTTAAAGTGGGCTACTTGCCAAACTGCTCAACCTTTATTTGCCCCAGAGGGAGTTAATTACTGTTTTCTTTTTTCTTGGACAGCAAAATAAATTCTTCTTCCCTAGAGTGGGGGCCTCTCTCTGTCTTCTATAACTGTTTGTTATACAACATCTTAAAAGAATGATCGGAAACAAAAGTTGATAAATACTTGCAGAAACAAAATAAATTGCCTTTCAACATTATCAGAGACTTGAATGGCAAGAAAGAACTGAATTGCAAAAAAGACTTCAATTGCAAGAAGGATCCAGTCACTGATAACCAGGGAAAATCATTACAGGTACTGAATACAATCACCTCACAAAACATATGGCAATAAAGAACTTGGTAATTTAGGAAAAGAAAAAGGACAACATAGGATGAAGATGAAGTCTTATAAGTGAGTTCAAAGATGTAGGAAGGATTCTGATTATACAGATCAGGGCTTTTCAAATTTTCATGTGAACAAAAAGCATGTAGGGAGCCCCTATTAAATGCAGTCTGATTAAGTGTGTCCAGACTGAGGTCTGAAATTCTGTTTTCACCATGCCTCTAGGTCTTTTGATCTGAGTAGCAATGTCCAAGTGAGGAATGATTGTGGTTTGGAGCAGTATAGTGGTGACAGAAGTAGAGAAAATGGCACTGACTTGGAATACATTTTGAAAATAGTGACAATAGTGTGGCTGATGGATTGAATATAGAAGGAAAGGGAAGATAGATACAAAGGAAAACCAGATTTTTTGGTTTGGAAAATCTTATAAATTTAATATATTATTTGAGATAGGAAAGACAGGAGATGCTTTTGTGCATGGAAACACAGGTGGAAAGTAAATGTTCTATTTTAAGAATGTTAAATTTGAACCTACAAGACATCCTAATGTGTATGTCAAGTGGTTAATTAGGTGGCATGCAACTCAGAAGTTATAGAGAGAGATCGACAACACATAGATGCTATATAAAGGCATATTATTAGATTAAATTACCTAGAGATTAAGGAGGGAAGGGGACTTAATTTAGAGAATTTAGAACATTAGCAGAGAATAAGAAACAAGCAAAAAAATTCTGGTAAGAGATAAAGTTGCATCACTGGCATTAATAAAAGCACTCGTTGAATTTTGGAGCAGGAAAACCAATGGAATTGGTTGAAGAGAGAATGGGAGGTGCAGAAGTGGGGATAGCAGTATAGAGGGCTTTTTCATTAAGTTTTGTTCTGAAGGAGAGCCATGAAAAAGGAACTATAATTAAAAGGAGATATGGGACAAAGAGAGAATTTTCTTTCTCTTCCTTAAAGATGGCAGATACTAAAAGCCCATTGGCCTGTAAAGGGAATGATAAACTAGTGTGAAAGAAATTGAAACTCCATAGCAATGGAGTAATTACAGATAGGAAGACCCTGACATAGCAAAAGAGAATAGGATGGAAATAGACTCAAAGGTTTGGAAGCAGGTTCAAATCATCCATTGTAACAAGAGGGAAGGCTGAATATACTGGTGAAATTGAGAGTAAGTCAGTAGATTTTACTGTCAGTTAAGTGAGGCATTTGCTTCTTACGATTTCTCTTTTCTCAATGAAATACGAGTTCAATGCAATCAGCGAGTCAAAGATTCAGGAGTTTCAATGTTTGAGGAAAGAGTAAATGTGAAGCAGTGGCTTTGGAGACTGGGAAATCAAACTTATGAGGGAAATATACAGCATTACTGAGAAATGTTGCTTGCTCATGTGATATTTCCAGTTACAAATTTAAAGCAAGCCTAGTTCATATGTCCATGTGTGTATTTGTTTATTTTCCAGCAACGTTTACCTGCTTTCGAGCATACATGGGGAAGAAAGTCAATTGGGCTTTCACCAGGAATAAGAATGAGACAGGAAGAGAAAAGCACAGGAATTAAAACGCCCACAAGAATCCCTTTTGATAATGGATCACAGACCATGGACTCCGTATAGATTAAAGACAGAAGTGAGGACCTGAGGGGATTCAATTTACTAAATACACTGAGTTGAGGAAGTTTAAGTTAGTGGAACTTCTTTAGTCAGGGAACTGATATTTCTTTCTTTCTGACTACTCCAAGCCTAATAGATTAAACACTATTCCTCTATCAGGAAAACCTATAACTACTTTTTATGAGACTTCTGCCAAGATTAATTTAAATTAAAAGTTTATTTTTTCTTATGCAACTTAGAACTCATGAAGGTCATAAAGTTACTATGAGAAAGAAGTTGTGAAACCTATGGATTGCTTTTATTAGCATTGTCTTTACACCTCAGTAGGTGGGCCCAGAATCTTTCAGGGCACAATTCACAAGTACGAATGCAAAAAATGCACTTATTTCAGAGAATCCAGGGGCCACATTTATACAGTCTGGCACACCCTGTTTGGCAGAGTAAGAACTATGAACTCTCAACAATCACTCTGGTGATAACACCTTTCATGCCATGGGAAATGGCCCTTCATACAGGGCAAGAGCCACATGACCTTAAAACAAGCAGAAGTTGCAGCTGAGTGCCATGCAGGTTTGCATATTGTATTCCCGCTGACGTTAGAGATAGATATCAATTCAGCATATGGGTAGGACTGGAGTGATGGATGTGCTTAGATAAGAAGAAAGACAAATTAATTAACTTGTCAAATCCTTCTTCCCAGACAATAAGAATGCAATAGACTCTTGCATAATTAGGTATTGATTCCCAGCAGTTCCAAACATCTGTTTTCTTGCTTATCTTGATGTTCCCATTTGTATTTTCAGAGGAACTCATGAATTAGAATCGTTTACACAACCGTGGCAAATGAAGGGTGATGAACATTTGTAATATTAAACAATTCATCTTTCTCTTTAAATTGTAAAGGTAATTCTAGACATAACATGCATGAAATGTGCTACCATTAACTATATCTTTGAAAAGTTAGGATTAAAGGTAGTTTTACTGTTATAAAATCTAGGGTGATATTTAAAGGAATGCAGGAATAATTTTCACGTAAAAATTTTGGTATTTTGATTGTTACATCGTGCCTTTCAGTTTTAACAGATGCTTTTAGTAATTTAAAATGGAAATGCCCTTTGAAAGTACAAATAAAATAGTTTTCATTATATAATTTTTAGAATTTATATTATTATACAAATATATTCAAAGTTTAAATTTTGAACATATATTTTATTTTTAAACCTTTCTGGTACTGAAAATAAGTGATGACAGAGTAATGCTCATGAGAGACATAAAGAATATAAAAGTGCAGCTCAGGGAAGAAAGTGTAATTGAAAAATTAAGATATATTTAAAGAGAAAGATCCACATAAAATGTGTGAATAGAATTAATACCCATAATAATGTGTGCAAACTTCCACATGGATTTGTGCCCAGGGCCCTGCAAATGTTAAGAGGCAGCCTGAGTTCCATTGTCCTTGGAGAGGTCAATTCTCACTAAGAAAAACCAGCTAGCTAGTCCTAGTTGGTGTAGAACTGCCTACATATCCAATTAAGATTTCAGAGGTGAATGCATAATGCCCATTGAAAAGATCTTATATTTAAAAGATAAATCCAGGAAACTCTATTTCTGAATTCATACCAAGGTCAGGGATTAATATTTATAAGTATAAATATTGAAGTTTCAGAAAGAAGACTATGGTTTGGGAAAGGTGGAAGTAGAATATAAAGCTAACAATGAAGACTGGATCCTAACAAAGTAGACTTCAAATGCCAGGCAGAAGTAACTGTTCCTGGAGAATCCCAACTCTAAGCCTAATATTTAAAAATTTTTTGCTGAAATTGCAAAGCAAACAAAATACAAACAGCACATACACATACACACACAAACACAAATAATACTTCTCTAGGGTCCAATTATACTAAATTTGAGGATAGAACTTTAGAACTTGGTATATTGTTGTTTGAGGTTCTTTGGTGGAAATTCCTACCGTACGTATGAAACGTCGAGGGTTAGCACTGGAGAATAAGACAATTTTGACAGTTTGTGGACAAGAGAAGGAAAGGATTGAATGTGTACTTAGAAGCACCATTCTGGCAGGCGTATTCCAGACAAGTCTGGACGAGGGAGATTCTGAAATAGGAAGGGCTGTTAAGTGACTATAAGGACCCAAATTGTAATGAGAAACCGCGTAGAGTCAGAGACAGGTATACAGACAGAAGAGATGTAATTAAGTTTAGTAGTAGAAGCGACAAGATATGTGAGCTGTTTTATATAGCAAAGGAAGGAGGGGTGAAATACTAATGCAGATTGTGAGCAAGAATAATTGTAACAATGGAGATCACATCAAGTTAAACTTCAAAATTAGTAGCAACAATCATTGGACTTCAGTTTTGGAACTTCAGTTTTGGAACATATTTTGGAACTTCAGTTTTGGAACATATTTGGTGTGAGATACAATGGGCTTCTTTGGGGGATGATGCCCAGCAGACTGTTGAAATGTGGCTTTTGACCTCATGAGAAGGACAAAGACTACAGACACCAACAGTCATGAACATGAAGAAGACAAATTGCAAACTAGAGAGTTCAAATGAGAAACAAACATACAGAAAATAATTAAACATTCTTGAAATAAGTGAATTCTCATTTAAATAATTGAAGAACATTTTCACTTTCAGATAAAAAAAATATGCATATGTGTCTGTATCTTATTTTCTTTCCTGAACCATTCAGTACTAGTAAGGATACAGTGGAACTGCTCTTAATAGCAGTACGTTTTCCAAAAATGCATTCCAAAAATTTACATTCTGCCCAACTCCCTGTCTGAATTACTTTATAAATATCTGTTGGTAAATAGTCCATTAAGATCCATTAGTAATTTATCTCTTGGTGTTTTAGTGTTTTCCTTTATGTTATTGAACTTTGACAAATACACGTGCGGGAACACACACACATGCACACACACACACACACAGTATACATTTTGTGTAGTCAAATCTATGAATATTTTCCTTTGTAATTTTTTCAATTACATTTGCTTTCACAAATAAACAACTCTCCTTAGGCAGAGATTTTAAGAACATGTCCTATATATACTTTTTCTTATCTCTTTGTCTTCTGGGATATTTAGGTAGATAATTCACCTAGAGATAAATTTGGTGTTTGGTATGAGATGAGGATCTAAACTTATTGTTTAGATCTACCTTCATTAAACTATTATTTCAGACTGTAAACTGTTTCTGCTAGATTTCCTTTAATATACCAAATTTTGTTTATAAATTCACTGAACTTTTATTCATTCAATAAAAAAATTATGCAATTATTTTCATCAGCTAATATTCTAAAAGCTGTAAATACAGCAGTGAAGAAAATATACAGAAATAATTACCACTATGTGTCTTACATTTGATTGCATGGAGATGGGCAACAGGAGGGCAAAGTTGAAGAAGGAGGAGGAAAAGAAGAAAAAGGAAGAGGAGGACGAAAATAAGGAGAAAAATATTCAGTCTTTTACATTATGAGAGTGTTTTTACGAAGGAAAACTAAAGTAGGAAGGGAAATAAGAATGTGTAGAAAAATGGGTTCAAGAGAGAATGATAATAGAGAATTTGAAATCATTGAATATAAACAGCTCCAGGAATTTATGTGTGGTGCCAGCAAGGAAGTTTACAGGGCTTTTGTTTTGTTTTATTTATCCTTTTTTATCACTGGAGGAATAAAAGGTGTAGCACACAGGAAAATCTGTAAATGTAGGTACGAGAGAGGAATTGATAGATTAGGTCCTTGAAGAGATGAGATGATACATGATCTAACCGCCAAGTAGAGGTGCTGACTTTGTAGGGAACATGGGAAATTCACCCAGGGTAACAAAAGAAAACGCAGAATGAATGGGTACTATGCATCTCTGATTGCTTCTATTTTTCCAATCATATTGGCACCAAAGATTTAGAATTTTGGAGTGGTTAGTTAATCATCATTATTCTAGAAGTAACTGAGAAGAACTGTGATTAAATGGATGAGTCTAATATACAATATAAGATAAGGATTCCTACAGTAACTTTCTGAGAGTGATAATTACATTTTAATAGCTCTAACAAGATAAAATATATTTCAGATTTAACCTTTGAATAATGTTAAATATGTTTACATACACTTTTTTTCCCTAGTCAACCAAATCAACCCAGTGATCAAGAACTCATCATGTTTGTAAGGAAAATATTTGGGGGTACTCTTACTATATGTTACATGCTGTGCCAAAAGCTAACATCAATAATTCCTGCTAAAAATTAAGAAAGAATAAGAAAACATGAGATTTTTGATACACAATGTTTAGCATGCTGCATTTAAAAAATGAGTAGATTTCATTATTCCATTTTAGAAACATGAAACTATCCTAATATATTGCAACAAATTATTTCACTTTTGGACAAAGAAAATAGTGTTATATTTTAAGGCATTTGTTCCATCCTACTTCCTGATTTTTAGAACCCTTTAATATTTAACCTTGTTTCATGTAGGATTAATGACCTCAAGAGTCACTATTCTACTGACTACACTAAATTTACAACAAGCACAACATACAGATAAAGACAAATTTTATTTTTATCTTCCTTTTGCATATAATTTGCTGCCTATATTGAAATAATAATGTTTGAGAAACTACAAACTATATCTTAAAAATGATGCTGTTAGAAGATGCCATTTCTAACAAATAGTACTGTTCAGTTAGAACACGTCCTGCAGATTGAAGTTCAGTACCCCAAATAAATTAATTCCCAAATGGCAATGCAGCTCCTTGAGGCTCCTTCCTTGCTCTTACTAATTGTATCGACAGCTGGTAGTTCCTACTTTGAGACAACTTATCTTCCTCTTACATATTTATTGAAACAACCTTGTTGTAGTACTGACCTTACACTATGGGGAAGCACTGAATAATCGCAAAATTCCCTTGTTCCTGACAGATGTTTTTAGTGTTTGGCTGTGTTACGAGTCTTGGACCCCACAGCATATACAAAACAAAGAAACATTAGCCTCTGATGTGAAAATGAAATGTTATCCGAATTAAGGTGGCAATGTGACAATTTGTAGACAAGGAGGTGTTTAATCCTGGATTTAAGCAATAATATATTTTCAGCTGGAAGCTAATTTTTCATTACTATAATGAAAAATGAAACAAAAATTAATATGAATAGTGCTGATTTTTGCTGCCAGACTGAACCATATGTAGCTCGAAAGGCATACATAATTCAAAGCTTAGTTTTTAATGTATAAAATCTTACAAATAAGCCATAATATTTTACTTAATCCATATGAAATAACATTTAGTGTGTGTGTGTGTGTATATATATATATTTTTTTTTGAAGCAGGTATCACATTATCTCTTATACATTCAACAATCAATAAAATAATGCATCGTAACATACTTTTAATATCAAATTACTGTAAATCATAAACATTTAAATTAGATTCTAAAATATGATTTATGAGTGAAGAACACACATAAGGTATATGTCTTTATATTAATATGGTCATTTCAGCTACAAATTTGAATTAACTTTTCAAGTAAACATTATTGAAACCCTTTGTTGTAATAGTCCATCTTCACTTCAGCTATTTCTTGATCATTTTATGTTACGTGAACTACTGCAGTAATATTTTAGTTTCTGCCCAGGCCTCTCTTTCATTCGTCTCCAATACATCCTTTATACTTCCATCAGAGTTGTCGCACTAACAGAGATTTAATCACGTCACTTACCTTCTTAAAAATTCCCTATGGTTCTCAACTACATAGAAAATGACATAAAATTCCTTAGCAAATAATTTAAGGCATTTCATAATTTGACTCCCATTCATTTTTTCTAGTATCGTGGCCATCCCTGCCTGAAACATTTTACTTTAAGTGCTCAGAGTCTCCCAAAAATGCCTAGCATTTTCACATATCTAGTTATTGCTCATGCTGTTACGTAGTACTTCCCATCTTTCTCAGCCTGAAGAAATACAATGCGTGATTCGAGTTTCACATTCAAATACTCTTTCCTACAAGAAGACTTCCATGGCCCTAGTATTTAGACTCACTTTCCCTCCTTTGTTTTTTGATTGAAATGTCCTAAGCAGGTATCATTGAAATTGCTGTATTTAGTCTGTGTTTTTTGTTCATTTGTTTATTTTTACCAGCCCCCTCACCCATGGGCACATATGTGTGCATGTACACATAGGAACCCACATATCAATATCAACTTTATATTTTCAGATCCTTCAGCAGAACTTTGTCTTATTCCTTGTTCTCACCAGAACCATGTCTTTGTTTCATGATGTGCATATCTTTGGATCACTTGACTAGAAAAGAGAGGACAGAGAGGCCCCGGACACAACAGTCATAACAGACATAGAAATATTTTAACAATAATAATTTTTGAAATTTTAAAAGTTATAAATAATTCATATTTGGAAGGATCACTAATTATATTTAAGTATTTTATTCAACTATGTTAATGACTTGGTCTTTGATTTAATAAAACCATATAGCCTCAAATGTAAAATTAATCTTTTCTATACTTAGAAACATAAACTTTACTTCATGGTACAGAAAAAAGATGGTATTTATCACTATATTTTCAATTGTAACAATTCTGAAAATAACGTTTCCCATAATATTTTGGAAAATAGTATGCATACTACATAGCCAACCAAATAATATCATTATCATTTGAATAAAAGGCCCATTAAAAATTATATACATCTCATTCCAGATATAAAAGACATATACACTATGTATATAAATATAGGATATATATGATATATAAATGAGAGAATACAGATTTTAATTAAGCCAGATATTTTAAAATTTAAAACAGGACTGAAAGGAAGATACAGCTTTTTAAAATTAAATGTCATTACAAATATATTACACTTTAAAATTTCAAGTGCTTCATTTGGCTTATATCCTTCATTTTTTCAATTGGCATTCAAACTCTTTCTCTTCACAATAAATGCATGACAATTTCATCAATAAGCCCTTTTAGCTATACATAATACTTGAAAAATCCTAAGGAAATACCATTGTATCTATCAATAAACATACTAATATCTATTGTCTGATATAGAGTCATGCATAGATGCAATGGAGTCAGTCTTATGTTTAGCATCTGAGCTCCTGTTACAAGTCTGGATCACAACTACCATTATTTTCCTGGTTTCTTCTCAGACTTCTTTTACCGAGTACAGTGTGACAAACACTTATTTACCAGTTTTATGGTTAAAGATTAGCAGACTCCTAAAGATTTTAGACTCCTCCCCAAACTTTTATTCGAGCCCTCTCTTAAATAATTAAAGTTCATATCTCCATTTAATTTTGTACTGTGTAAATAGACAAATCAAATAGACATAACTGAATTTAACCTTGCAGTGTAACATTTTGCTTTTCCAGGCTACAATTAAATTGCAGTGTTGTAATAAAAAAAAGATAAATCATAAAATGTTAAGTTGGATGAAATCATTGAGGACAAATAACTCTTTTTTATAAATGAGAAAACAATTCTAGGAAACCTACCTAATTTTCCTGAAATCATAAAACTTTAGTCAACTCTTTAATCTTTGTCATTCTCTTCCTCAGTTGTCCTCATGTGGCAAATCCAACTCATAAAATTCTAAGAATCCATCTTTTCTCATTGTGCATAGAACTACTTATAAATTTCTGTAGAAAATCTTACAACTGTGTTGAATGATCTCACTTAAAATCATGATCATGAAGCTCAAAAGGACACATAACTTTCCTACAACAGTTCCTTAGTATCTCCTTTCCCTATACATTATAACGTTAAAAGTCTCCACTTCTAAACCTTTAATTGTCCCTACCAATACTTTACCTTATGAACTTTTCTTTATGCCTCACTGATACAAGAGAAGCAATTAAACAGAAACTCATACCACCAAATCTATAAAAATTCCTGAATCTGTTCACATATTTTCTCTTTCTCTCCCATTACAGTAGCAGAAATATCCCTGCTACTCTCAAAAGTCAAACATTTCATGTTCTCCTTTTCCATTCCCTTTTAGCTTGTGGATTTCAGTCCTTCTCTCTGTATAAAGAAAAAAAAAAAAAACACGTACCATCATCTCCTTGATCATTCTTATCATTATAAATGTCTGTTCTTTTATCACACACATGAAAAACAAACTACCCTTTGACTACATGTACTCTCCAGGTGCTTCTGCATTCCACTACTCTCTTATAATCCAAATTTCCTTAAAAAGACATCCACATTATTACCTTACCTTCACTATATTCACTTTCCAATACATACCAATCTGCCTTCTCTTTTGTCCATTCCACTCAAACAACTCTTATCAAGGGTAATGAAGACTACGTGTTTCAAAACCATTAGCTACTTCTCTGTTCTATTCTGTACCAGCACTCAAAAGCTTTCATTATTTCTTTCATTTCATTTCTTCCTACTTATGATACATTGTTTTTCTTTTGGCTTTCATAACTCTGCCTCTTCCTAATCTATTTTACCAAATACACCACATCTCCATTATCTTTCAGTGCCTGATCCCTCAGGCTCATGGTCTCTCCTTACTATGTTTAGTCTCTCCTAGAAGTTCTCATCTTGTTCCATGATTTATACATCATATATAGGCCAAATTGTCCTGTGATTTTCTGTTTTTTTACCTTTAAATATCCAACTGGCCATTACCTCAAATGTAACATGCCCAAACTGTACCTTTGATGTATGTGCTTGTTTGGATGCATTACGTCTCCGAAAACGCCAAGTTCTTCAATGCAATCTTGTTGGGGAAGACTGTATTATTGCTTATTAGGTTGGAATCTTTGGGTTAGGTTGTTTCCATGGAGATGTGACCCACCCAACTATGGGTAGTAACTTTGATTAGATTATTTCCATGGAAGTTTGGCCCTGCCCATTCAGCATGGGTCTTGATTAGTTCACTGGACCCTATAAGAGGCCAGACAGAAGCAGCACAGTGCTGCTGCAGCTTAGAGAGACATTTTGAAGACAGCTGTTGAAAGCTGATGCTGACATTTTGGAGAACACCATTTTGAAATCAAACCTGGGAGCAAGCAGAATCCAGCAACATGCCTTCCAAACTAACAGGATTTCTGGACACCAATGACCTTTCTCCAGTGAAGGTGTACTCATGTTTATGCCTTGGTTTGCACACTTTAATGGGTGTAGAACTATAACTTTGTAACCAAATAAACCCCCTTTATAAAAGCCAATCCATTTCTTGTGTTTTGCATAATGGCAGCATTAGCAAACCGTAAAAATGTGACCTCCAAAAAACCTGTTTTTTCAGTATTCTTTTTCTGTTTCACTAAATGTCAAACAGTTGTTCAATCTAAAAGTCTAAGAGTTACACTCAAGTACTTTCTTTCTAGCCCTCCATTCATTCCCTCAACCAGTTCTACTGGTTCTACCTCCAAAATACATCCTAACTCCATCCGTTTCTCTTCATCACTGACCTATAACACCAGCATCATCTTTTGTCTCAGCTACTGGATATAGTCTCGTCTTTGTCTTCTCTAAAATGTATTTCCTAACATTATCTAGTAAACCAGGTATCACAAACTGGCTGCACTTGTGCTGAGCCAAAACAGTAGATTATTTTTGCCTTGCAATTTTTAAAATGAATCTGAAATTTTAATTTATCACAGCCCCCATAGCTTCCTCTAATCTGTCATAGAAACTACTTCAATCATGTATGTTATCTGTCTCAATCCTATAAGCAGCTGGGTTGTTAACTCCTAGTAAAATTTATCTAAATAAAATTTAAATTTAAATTATATATGTCAGTCTTTATGCTTAACATCCTCTTATATTTTCACACTGTATTAGGAGTGTATTGCAAATTCCTGACCACAGCCCGTGTGACAAGGGTCCTGTCTCCTCCAGTGCCTCTGTTACCCCCCATAACCTCACATATTATTTTTTTTAATTTTTGTTCCTCAAAGTTGCCAGGCTTATTTTTTCTCAGGGACACTTTTTCATGTCTCTTGGTAGAATGTTCTACAAAAGGGATACATTTCCTCAAAATGGGATTCAATGATTATGCTATTTTAAGACTGCCCCTACTCCTTTCCCCATACATCCTAAACTCTATTGCCTTACCCTGGTTTATTTTTCTCATGGTATTTGCCAGGGCTATCATTAACTTGCTTAATTATTTGTTTATATATTTCATATTACTTTCTATTATAAGAATATAAATTCCACCAGGGCAGGGATCTCAACTATCTTGTCCATTGTTGTATCCCCAGCAATAAAAACATAAAAGCTAAATAAATATTAATGTTCAAATGACATAAGAGATTAAATGCAATTCTAGGTATCCCAAATCCAACTCCAGTGCAGTATCAATTATACAAAACTAATGTGTCACAGCAGGTTTCCTGTCCAAATCTTACTGAACATTAATAAATAATTTAATTAATAAAGAGTTCAAGTTGAGTAAAGGGACTCAGTAGTTTCAAAGTTAAAATCCTTTTTAAATGCCAGAGCAGGGCTTGATATTAAGACAGACTTACTACAAAAAATAGAGAGAAATTTGACAAAAATACAGTTATAATTATTACAGAAATGAATTCAAACCAACAAAAAATCTCTGAGAATTTCTGAGAAATGTTTTCTATTTGTGAATTTAATAGAGAAACTGGAAACAGACCTAACCATCCTGAAAAAAATAAGTGATTTTAGATAACAAAATGAGACACTATGATTATTCTGTCAATTGTATCAACATATTATCAAAGATCATACTGGTAATTGTAGTATATAATATAAGGCATGAGATTTAAAAGCCATCAAGAAGTAAAACCAAAAGAAATAGAACAAACTGTCTCAATTTGTAGCCAAAAATAATCTGAAAAACCTTCAAAACAATTAAGGGCATTTAAAGTGGATTGTTTAAAACCAAAATTCAAAAATTGAGTTGGTCTATATATAATCAATTTTAATATATGGAATATTTATTTATAATAGTGATGACAGTTATAAAAACTGAATAAACCCCCTACATATAGAATGTCTATTTATAATGCCTGAAAAATTATAATGATTTGCACAAAGAAAAGTAAAACACCATGGAGACATATCTAGTCTTAGAATTTTGTAAATATCAAGTATCCTTAAAGTAATCTGTATATTCAATGCCATTGCCACAAACATCTCAAATGGATGCATTATAGAAGTGGAAAATAAAATTCTAAAATTCTGTTCGAAGAGAAAATGAGCAAGAATATTAAAAAAAATTTTAGAAAAAGAAAAATTTGGAGCTTTGTCTTTAAGACTTCAAAATAAATATTAAAATTGTAGTTCTATAGTTTCCTCATTATTTAAAGAGGACATGATGGTAGCTAGTTCAGAGGCTTATTGTTGGAATTAAATGAGCCTATTAATGTAGAAGGCTGAGCAGAGTGAGTAAGCTCTGGATAAATGATAACTCTAATCTACTACCTACAGCAAAGGCTATACTTCTCTAAGGCTCTGCTGGGTTTGGCTTCACATAAACTTTAACTGTTTGCATGTACATAGGATGGAATGAAGTCATGGAAATTATAACAACTATATCTTGGAGAAATACGTCTAAGAATTTTATAGAGAGATATTTGGGGGTTAGTCAATCTGAAATGATTTTATTTAACTTAATGTCTTTCAAGACTGTAGATTTTTTTCCCTGCCAAACACATCAATAATCCATTTTTAAAGATAACTGTGCTTTGGAACTTTGCATGGGAAAGTTTCTACTAAATAAGTTTGTGCTACATTTTAATGCAAATTTTTGGAAAGGGAATTTAGTAATAGCTCAAAAGTATTAGATAGAAAAATGAAAGTATTGCAAATAAATGATGGATCTACTGTAGTCTCCCACTGAATGATAAAAGTCCCTCTTGTCAAGAGAAAGGACTGTATGAAATACCACTCTGCTTGAAATTTGCAATTCTATTTGGACTTTTAAAAAAACTTTAATACTTAAAATAATTATTATCCACTTTCCAGCTTATTTAATTTAACAAGAAATAAGAGCTTTTTTCACTAGACTTTGCATTGATTGAGTAATCACATAAAACTAGTTTTTCATAAAGCAATGCTAGCTCTCTTTAGTGTACAGTTGAGAACATGGTCTCAAGGGTCTGAAGACAAGTAGATTAGAAGGAAACATGCTTCACAAGATACCCACCATCAGAAAAGTATCTATATAATGATAAAATTTTATTTTTTTAGGCCAGGTCTTCATAACACCCTGGAGAATCTGTCACATCTTTCAATAATTGAAGGGTCCTTCCTCTTCTGCTCAATAATTTCAGGTACTTGGGAAATTATGGCATTTCAAGTATGTACATTTTCCAAGGGGGCATTAGTTAGAAGAATTTTTATCTACATGTGGGCTTTAGTCAAAGGTTTGATTAACTCTGCACAGAAAGTTAGTAAACAGTTATGAGACTACTGAGTCTTCCATAAGCTTCAACAACAAAATAATAGTTATTAGGCAAAATTAATAATTTATTTTACTTTTAGTTTTTCTCTTAACATAATTTCATATACAATCTCTTAAAGAGTTGAGGAATTTGTGAAACTCCATAGATATCATTAGAGAAGAGTGAAGTTATCAGAGAGAATAGATATTTTGAAGATATCATCAAGCAAATGCCTGCATGTTGATCAAATATTCCTACCACAGACCAAACAGACACACATATTCCTAGCAGCAATATTTCTCTATGTGTAAAATGCATTATAAGATTATTTTCCTGTTATATTTTATGTCATAAAAATTAAGCAAACAAAATTAATTAAGATGTTTTGGAAGAAAACTAGGTTGACAGAAATATTCACCAGTGTAGTTAATTCAATGGCACTACTCAACCTTAAATAAAGAAAAAGAACAAGTAACTGAAAGTCATGAAATATGATGATGTGATGTAATATTCATGAATTAAAATTTAAGCAATAACTTTTTGTACTCTTAGCCCCTCCAACAAACTCTACTTAAAAAGGAAAATATGATCCTGTTTAAACACTGCTCAAAACCTCTAGTATCTTACCACACATAGGCCAAATTCAATGGCTTCTCCATGACCTACAAGGTCTTACATGATAGGTCCTCTACCCACCTCTGTTCCTTCCATCATTCCTCTCCTGTACTCCACTCTCATCTTCCTGGTTTCTTTGCTGTTCATGAACATTCTTGCTCTTGCCTCACAGTATTTGAACTTGTTATATCCAAACACTTACCCGCCAACATTTGTGTGGTTTTCACTAATTTCATGTAGTTCACTGTTCAATTATCACTGTTCAGAAAACCGTTTCCTGGACATTCTCTCTAAAATAAGCATCCTTGTTCAAGTATTATAGAGACATGCATTAGTGTATTACATTTGGTACAATTCATTAGAGAACATTTTTATAATTGTACTATTAACTATAGTCCATTGTTTACAATGGGGTTCACAGTTTGTGTTGTACAGTCCTATGTTTTTGTTTTGTTTTGTTTTGTTTTTTAATTTTTATTCTAGTTACATATATACTACCCAAAATATCTCCTTTTAACCACATCCAAATGTAATTTAGTGCTGTTAATTATGCTCGCAATGCAGTGCTGCCATCACAAACAACCATTACCAAAACTTTACAATCAACCCAAAAAGTAATTTTGTACAATGTAAGACATAACTCATCATTCTCTACCCCCAATTCAACCCCTAGTGACCTATATTCTAGAATTTGACTCTATGAATTTGCTTATTCTAATTATTTCATATCGATGAGATTATACAATATTTGTCCTATTGTGTCTGGCTTACTTCACTCCACATGATGTCTTCAAGGTTCATCTATGTTGTCTCATATATCAGAACTTCACTCCTTTTTAATTCTGAATATTTCATTGCATGTATATACCACGTTTTATTTATCCGTTCACAAGTTGATGAATGCTTGGCTTGCTTCCATGCTTTGGCCATGATGAATAATGCCACTATGAACATCAGTGTCTAAATATCTGTTTGAGTCCCTGGTTTCAATTCTTTTGGTTATATACTTAGAAGTGGGATTGCTGGGTCATATGGTAATTCTATAGTTAACTTTCTGAATAACCACCAAGCTGTCTTCCACGGCAGCTGCACATTTTACATTCCCACCAACAATGAAAGAATGTTCCTATTTCTTTGCATCCTTTCCAACATTTGTAATGTGCTATTTTTTTAAAAATAGTAACTATTCCAATGGGTGTTAAATGTTTTCTAATTGTGGTTTTGACTTACACTACAATTACACTTAATAGCTAGTGATGTTGAGCATCCTTTCATGTACTATTTTTTTTTTCCCATTTGTATATCTTCTTTGGAGAAATGTCTGTTAAAGTCTTTTGCCCATTTTTAAAATTGTTTGTCTTTTCATTGTGGAGTTGTAGGATTTCTTTATATAGTCTGGCTTTAAACTGTAATCAGATATGTGGTTTCCAAATATTTTCTCCCACTGACTAGGCTGTATTTTCATGTTAAAGTCTTTTAATGCATGAAAGTATTTGATTTTGATTAGTCCTTTTTATCTACCTTTTTCTTTTGTTGCTTGGGTGAGAAAGCATTACCAGATACAGTGTTCTGAAGATGCTTCCCTACATTTTCTTCTAAAAGTTTTATAGTCTTGCTCTTATATTTAGGTTTATGATCCATTTTTAGTTGACTTTGGTATATGTTGTGTGGTAAGGCTACAAACACATATTTTTAACTAAGAAAAAGCCACGCTGTCTTTTTGACCTCCTAGTTTGTCTATAAAAGAGGAAAATATAATAAAATAAAATATAAAATAACAGGTATACACTCATTATGGAAATTAATTCCAATTATATCAGAAAGGAAAAAAATAGTACTAGCAACATAGTTTTACTGTATATTTTTTCTTAAAGTATACAATCAAAACAAGAAAATCAACCTCTAATATTTAATCCATGATTTGGGGGCACTTAAAAAGCTAATTTCTACAAGTTAGATGGAAATGGAAGTAAGGACTTGTAGTATTTTTAAAATACACTGCTTATCCATTTATGTGTGCTGTGGATATTACTAAAGTCAGAAATAAAAGTTATTGAAAAAAAACTGTGTTGCCATATGTTATTAAAATTTATAACTTAAGTGTAGATAGAGGTTAAAAGTACTGTGTTTCAGTCACTGAAATTATAGCTTTCATGTTCTTGGTAATTCCGGCTGGGATTCTAAACATGAACATTCATGAAACTTCTGTCAAGAGGGAATTTCAAGTTTAAATTAATTAATTAATTACTTTTTCTCAAACATTCAGGTTTAATGTATTTTCATTGAGTTTAGGTAGATGGTTGCAGTGTTCTTATTTTTTCAGTAAAAGGAATATTTTCCATAGGTTTCTTTTGCACACAATTTTTATATTGTGTAATTATTGATTTTATAAGTAATGGAAATTAGGTGGCAAAGCATTTAGTAAGCATTTCAACCTTACTTGTTTGGTCACATAAATCAAACAGTGGATAATAATAGAGTCTAATATTTCATTGAATTCTAGTGATTTTTTTTTACCCAAGTTTAGTTAAGATAATCTGCCACTGTTTACCCAGAGGAGGTAATGAAAAAAAAAATTTACTGTTTCTGAGTGCTTGGAAAAAGTTTATTATTCAATATTCCAATCTAATATAAAATTTACTAGCCTTATAGAAAACAAGAGTTGCAAAGATTTGGCTTTTTCATTTAACTTGTGGGACTGATAAAGTTTATGCAAAATATAAATTTAAAATTCAAACTTTAGACTAAATTTAATGTGACATATGAATTTAAAAACAGATATTCTGAGACTACATTACTGCATTTGTGATATAGGACCAAAGAAGCAAAGGATGACATAATAAAGAATTTTTCTGCATGGAAAAAACAGGAAATAGAAATAAAAGCATAGAGTGAGAGTTTAAAGGAGGTTTTTCACAAGGTCTAGAGATAATTTTAAACCATCCCAATAAATCTTTGTTTCCATTTGGTAATATAATAGCCCTGCATAGTTTTGCACAGATGTTTGCTCTTTTCATTTTGATATGTGACTCTCAGAAGAAGATATCAATTATATTTGCACATGTGGAGTAATAAGTCTTGTCGAAAATACCACCAAACACAATATAAACAAAAATTCGTGAATCACACTAGAATTTTAAAAATTATTTTATATGGCCCCATATGATTACAGCTGGCCAGTATCATTTTGTCCATAGCCGTAAAATGACTGATGAATTCTTTATTTAAAGAAGAACTTGACATCCCTGAAAAATTGCTGGACAGTTCCCAGAGGCACTGCTCTTCTCTTTGACTGGGGCATCATTCTGTTTCCCCTGCACTGCTTTCAATAAGTTTGAATTTTTTCTCATGCATTGTTGCTCTAATTTTGTTCCTCTATTTATAATTCATAACTGATTTAATTAACCTCAAATACCATTCATAATCCAGCTGTCAGAGCCAAGAACTGAGAAGCAGCTGGGAATACAAAACAAAACAAAAGAAGACAGTGCAGCAGAGCATTAAAAGGAAAGGAATGACTAATGGGAAATACCTCCAGACATAAGAAATTATTAAAAGAGAATGGTAGGTTAGTGTTTTTCCTACACAGACGCACTTTGCTTTGATCAAATTCCACATGCCATCATTTGGCTTCTTTGGGAAATGCAGGCAGCACTCTCTGGTGGTCACAACATATCTTAAAGGTTAACAATGTTTTAAAGTTAGTTAAGCAAGTTAGACTGCATTGTTTTCAGAACATGATAGGGGAAACATAGTGATAATAAGGGAATTTTATGTATGTTTCACCCTTTAAATCATGTACAAGTTTTTTTTTCTTTGTCTCTTTGTTTGTACTAAAAGGAAGATCCCAAATTTTAAACCGTAACTTTATCACTAATTATTCTGCTTTCAAAGGACCTAGAAGAAACAAAAAATTGTGCAAGGTTCAAAGAGAAATTTAAAAACAGACACTGAATTTCAATTCTAAAGTCAATTAACATTTTCAAAAAAGAGTTGGCTTTGTGATATTCGGAGTTTAAATGTATAAACCATCTAAAACCATATCAATGAAACACGAAGCTTGAGATTCTTATCTGCCAGAATGAGAAAATTCACTTTTGTACCCCACAGCAAAAATGTTTGCCAAACACCAATCAATCTTGGAAAATAATATTGGCTACACAATAGTATTTTGGTGAGGAATTAGTTTTCTAACAGGATAAGCTGTAAAATAGTTTTAGATATGATTGACTTCCAGTAGCAGAAATATATAATAATAGAGTCCATACTCTATCATTTAGTAACCATATGACTTTCAACAAATTACTTACATATGTGCCTCAGTTTATGTCTCTGAACAAGAGTGCAGATTATACAGTATCTAATTCCTGTGGTTTTCTGGGAGGATTTAATGATCTAATATTTGTAAAATGCTTAGAAAAACACCAAATAAAAAGTAAACACTATTCAATATTTATAATTATTGTTGTTATTCTACTGCTTTGGTTGTTGTTGATGTTGTTATTATCAGTCCAATGAAGAATAAATAGAGTTCCATTCTGATTCATCTTAAACCAATTAAGAAGATTTTCACAGGTGATACTTCATTCACATCTTCCCTATTGCCTGTGAAGTAGTTATAGAAATGCATGCAAATAGAAATGTACTACACAATTCACATACTTTAGAAAATTCAGTTTACCCTGATTCTCCCAACAAGAAACAATGTATTAGATCTAGTTTTATTTTCAAATTAGTAGGCCAAGTTTTAAAAATTAAGTTTTAAAAATAAATTAAGTTTAAAAACTCATATTGAATCATGGCTCCAAATCACCATTGCTTTCATTTCGAAAACACTAAATCCTAAAAGATACACAAAGGTTCCGGTCTTAAGCAAGTAATGACATCAGGTTGGCCCTTCTTGTTGACAGAAAATTACAAGGTGATGATAAGTGACATAAAAGAAAAATGGCCTTTAAAATTTTGAATATACAATTCATTGCAGTTTTTTTAGTGTGATTGAGTAATCTTTATTAAAGTCCTAGATGTATTTCAACAACATATTTCAGATATTAGAAAAGTAAAATATACATAAAACACATCATTTACACTCTCAAAGGGGAATGGGGTGGAAAAAGAAAGTTAAATAATAGTATAAATACGTTCACATAGATTCAATTCAGACTGTGTAGTCAAAACTATTTGTTGCACATTGCCATAATACTTTTGATTTTCAGAAATTTTTGGATTTCAAGGTTGTGGATGGGCAGTGGTTTACTTTATTTCACTCACTAAATCTGATGAATTGATTTTTTAATTAGGAATATTTGTTTTTGCCTCATTCATTCCATTTTTTTAAAATCCTCATATCCATATGTCTATGATGTAGAGATATGCAACATGGCCTTAAAATCATCCATTTCCATAACAATATGAAATCAACAGTTCTGGCTTCTTAATTCCCAGTCTCACTAATCAACTAAGGAGACCAGATTAGCCCTACAATACCATAAAGAACAAAAGTGACAAGGGCATTCACCTGGCTATCTAGCAATCAGTAGTCTTTCTATCACCTCTCCAGTTATCTGTCATCATCATCTTTGTATTTATACACCTATCTATCCATCAGATGTGTATTTATATCTTTTTAATTGAATGTTTAAATTATATTTAGAAGTTCTAAAACTTAAGCTTCCATCAATTCTCTAAACACTCTGAAAAAGCACATCAAACACATGTGTGTTTTCATCAGGTGAGGATTTATTAACCCACATCAGATCCTCAAATTGACCCATAAGCCAAATTATAAATTGCATAAAACAAATGACAAATTTCACAACATTAAATTTTCCTGTAAATAAAGAATTTTATCGCAGAAGGACATTAAGAATGTATTCTATAACCCACTGAGCATTATGAGTTTGAAATTATGGAAAGTGGGCTATGCTTCATGCATCCATTTCAGAATCCCTTAAGTTGTTCTATCCGGGTACAATTTCTCATCACTACACCTGGAGTTGAGCAGTGAACAAAATGCAAGCCATGTTCACAGCACAACTCTACCTGAAGTTGTACCCATTTGCATTTGTTGTTCATTTTAAGTAGAAATCATTTGAACCACAGAATATAGAAGTCACACTAAGTTTACCACAAAGGAGTCTTTTTATGTCAATCTGTGGCTCTGTTCATGGAGGAGAAAGTAAATCATGTTTCCTACATTAACAATACAATATGTTTCCACATCTAATGCATGTCAAAATAGAATTGAAAACTTTTCCTCAGAGGCTTTTATTTGGGCAGCTTTTTGAAGAATTTTGTATGCCCTTATATAAATATAATATAAATAAATATTGGTTTCTCAACCACTGCCAATTGCCAGTGTATTCAGCATGCCTCTGAGAGGAGCCAGGCACAAGGTGACTTTTGAAGACACTGGGAGCTTTGGGCTCTAATCAGAAAGAACCATAGAAGATGCGAAGTGAGATAAGAATGGGCTTCCAGATTCATTGTAAAGGAGTGATTTTTATTCCTGGGAGGAAATACTGAATCTTTATCCATAAAATAATACAGAACAATTAAATAAAATGCTACTTAGAAAGCATCCTGTAAGCACTGTATGTATATGATACCTGCAAGTTCAGTAATGGATACCTTTTACATCATTCAAAATATACTTAAAATTCCTCACAAACTCAAACACATTTCTATGTTCAGGGGCCCTGTCTTCTCCTATGCTACATAGACAGTCAAATTCATCCACGGTGTTTCAATAAATAACAATGGAAAATTTCTCTCTCTGGGAGGAAACAAAGGGAAACATTTCCTTTCTTATTTTTTATGCCCATAAATCCCGCTCTAAACTATAACTCTAAAACATCCACAGACTACTACTGAAAACATGTAACAAGGAGTTCATACAAAAATACTTTGCAACCTTTAAAAATATCTTTAAATTCTCAAAGAATCATGTTGTCTAAATGGTTCGTTATTTCCCGTAGTCACACTGGAGGGCCCATAAAGGATGGATGTCTGGAAACAAGTAAATTAAAATTGATGAAAAGAACTATTGATTGCTACCATTTGATTATCATGGCCTTTCAACAAAAGTAGGTAATATATGGTAATATTACAATCTTATTTCAATGGTAATTTGAAAAACTTAACTAGCATTTAGAAAATAGTATTATCTAATAGCAGGCTCCTATTAGACCATTCTTCGAAGCACTTATAAGAAGAAAAGGATTAGAAAAAAAGTAGTACTAAGAAGGAAGCATAAAGCTTTCCAAAGCTTCTGAAAATCTACGAAAAAGAAAATTTGCAATACTAATCATGGTGAACTAATTTATTAAAACTGCATTGGTGTAACTGTCAGAATCCAGAAGGGAAAGCAGAGACCATGTATTATGCATATTAAGCCAAGGTTATTTAATAAAAGAGATTGCACAAATATAGGAAGACTGAAATATTGAAAACCCAATATTAATAAAGTTGAAAATAAAAACTACCAACTACAGTAGTTTGTTTTTGTTGTTATTGTTGTTTTGCAGAAAAAAAAGAGGAGGGATTTACTAGAAACATGGAATGCAGAGGAGCACACACCCCCCCCTCCCCCAGCCTGAGTTGCTGGTGCTCATGACCTGGAAGCATTTGCTGTACCGCTGGTACTAAGAATGTCCAAGGAGAGCATGGCTACAGGATCTCAGGACATATTCAGGAAAACTCATGTTACATGGTATCATGGTTTGTGGAATGAGAAATAAAACAAAGATGCAGTCCCATTGAGCCCAAAGAAAAGTTTATCATGTCAGTGAAGATACTGACTCCTGCAACACTATTGAGAGTTCAAGTTGTATGAGAAACAAGAAATAAAAGCTTGATTTGGCAACATGTAAGTCACTGGAAACTTTGGCAAGTTGTGCCAGGTTCAGTGGAGGGGTGAGAATGGAAAACCTATTGGAATGGGTTGAGGAGAAAGTGGAAGATAATAATATGACATATGTTATTAAACATAACTTTTACCAAAACATATACAACTTGTGTTTACCCCATACTGACAAAGTGTTACCAAATCTTAAATATATTTTAGATAAAATTCATGAAAACATTTTTATGATATTTTTAAATAATTGCCAGATCACTAGCTATAATATGCAGTTACCTTTCATTACTGTATCATGCATTTTGGCCTTAAATATTTCTTCTTTCTCTACTTTCCAAAAATGATGTGATGGATTTAAAAGACACCAGATGTGCACTGGATTTTCAGAAAATTTTAGATATTTAGATGTCATCTTTTTTGTAAACTGAAGTTGTTTCATCTAATTATCACCACTTCACTAATAGAACTGAAGTACACACATACATATACTCAATATGTATATATATACACACGTATACATATGCACAAATGCAATACGACATATATACGTGCATACGTATGTATGTTTGGGTTTGCTAAAGCTACCAGAACGTAGTATACCAGAAATGGGTTGGCTTTTACAATAGGGATTTATTAACTTACAATTTACAATTATTAGGCCATGAAAATGTCCCAACTTGAAGTATAAACAGGATGATACCTGGACTCTGAAGACAGGCTGCCAGTGTCTGGGACACTTCTGTCCCACGGGAAGACACATGACCAGCATCTGCTGGTACTTCTCTCTTGGGTTTCATTGCTTTCAGCTCTGGCTTCAGTGGCTTCCTCTCTGTTCTCTGTAGGTCCTTTCTTAGCTTCTCCAGGCGTTTCTCTATGAGTCTCTCTGAATTTCATCTCTTAGCTTCTGTATATGTTTTAGCCAATTATTAAGGACTCCAGTATGAGGATGAAGGCCCACCTTGAATGGGGTGGGTCACATCTCAATTGAAATAACCTAATCAAAAGGTCCCACCTGCAATAGGTCTGCACCCACAGGAATGGATTAAAAGAACATGGACTTTTTGGGGTACATAACAGCTTCAAACCACTACAGTGTGATATCTGTGTATGTATGTATGTGTAAATGCATAAACACATATAGAGTTAGAGATTCCTTTAAATTCCAGGCCAAGAAGAAAAAAATCTAACCATGTTTTAATCTATTTAATTTTCTATGTGCACAATGTTAACTTATAATAAAATGATTTGTTAGCACTATTTAAAATGTCTCATTTCACTATGTTTTCAGAGTTTGATTTTTTAATGCAATTGCCTATTGACAAAAAAGAAATATTTTGAGTGTCACTTTACCCATTTTACAATATATTAGAAGCTACATGCCCATTGTTTAAATTTGTTATAATATTCTAATGTGATAAATAATGCCAATGACTAGGGAATGCCTGATAAAATTTTGAGGGTGGGAAGGAGGAGAGAGAAAGGGGTCAGAAGGAAGGCTTAAGGAAAACTTCACAGCACTCCTAGGGAAGTTTTTTCAGTAATAAGGAGACTTCGATAGCAGTAAATGACAGTCACTAGGAATGGGTGACTTCAGAAATAACGTTATATCCATTACCTGAACCAGCTCCAACACTCTTACTTTGGTGAGAAGTGTATGTTCTGGTGATAACAAATGTCCATGTAAAGTGAAAGGAAGGTCCTACTAATCTTTTAAGGCTCCCTATAAAAAAGAATTAAATGAAAGTCAAGAAGTCCTTTAGCTACCTTCAGAGGAAAAGTCAGCTTCATTAGACTAAAATAAATTATGTTCAATTTCTCAAATATTTATTGAACACTTAATATATGCTAGGTACTGTGATAAAGAGTAGAGATAAAATGACAAATAATATGTCAAATGGAGATTTGCATTTACAACTAAGTGTCAGCTTAGCACAATATGCAGACACCACTTGGTGGAGCCAATAGCCCAGTGGTAACTTTAAGCAAATACCGTGGTGGAGAGCACTTTGGCCTCCATAACAAGACCAATGGCAGTTCAAGGGTAAGCAGATCTGATGTCAGTAACACAAATCTTACTTCCGCAGAGCCTTGACTAGTTGTTCAGAAGCCAGAGGCTGGCATGCTCCAGCATTGCTGCAACGTGGGTCCCCAGTGGCAGTCTGCACAGGATGGCAGTGTTTAGGGCAGGGAAAGAGATAAGTTTCCAACAACCATCCAGAAGAATCAGCAGCCTGGGTGAACTAGGAGTGGTGGAAATGGACCAGCTCAAAAGGAACATCACATGCTGACCTGTAACAAAGTGGGAATGGCAGCAGAAAGAAATGCTCAGACCTACTTGTGAGTATGTGAGTATATGATACTAGAGAGGAAGGAAACTCCAAGGAGTTGCAACAACTGAAGTCACACTGATGGGGAGTTTAATCACTAATGAAATTCCTATGGGAATGATATACCCTTAGACTGATGAAGCCGGGGAAGGCAATAGCAATGATTAATACACCAAGTTATACAACATGGAATATTTTGAAGGAAAAAAAACCAGTGTGCATAATTAACCAAAAAGAAGGAACACTTTTGGTTTAATGTATGATTGTTTTGAAATAATTGTCAATATGAGAATACTATAAGTAGAAATGGAATCACTGTTACCTACACGAATTTTATATGAAATACTACAAAACCTATCTTAATTAATCCTGGAGTCCTTGATGGAAACATCTTTTATTGCAATACTTTATTAACCTGACATAGGATGATTCTTATGTGAGTAACTAAACCCTTCAATAATTCCCTCATCTGAGTCACTCTGCAATTTAACATTATTAAAAAAGTGCACTTGATGCCACTTTTAGTCTTTGGAGAGCAGAAATTATCCCTGAGTCAAGGCCAGGTGTTAAGTAGTATTTGGTTTGGGAGAGAAATCTATATCAGAGTGGCACGGGCTTCTCCACTGTGGCACTGGTATCAGAATGACCTGCAACCCATTCACCAGCACTTCAAATATGCAGCACTGCTGGCCAGCAACATGTATCTTATGACGTTCTCATAGATTGTTTTTGCTTCTTGGGAAAATATTACTTATTCACATCTGTTTTCAAGGTTGTTAAGGGGGAAAAACCCTGTCTTTCCCGGTACTACATGAGACTGTGAAATACACCTTTCTTTAGCAGAATGGCATTGTTCATTCTTATCTAAAAAAAAAAAAAATGACATTGGCTGCCTAGAAAGTGTTTTCTCTTAATTAGGTGTAACATGGAGATAATTGGCACCAATGTGTATTTTTTTGCATAAACTCTCAACTATAATATTGACTCAAAACTAATTAAAAATAATTGCTCTAAGTTCAAAGCACTAAAACTACATGGGGGGAAAAATTGTCTTTTTAGTTGACTCCATGTATTTGTGCTTTTAAAAATGATTTTATAATATTGAAAAACTCAGAAGAAAGATCTATTTTGCTGTGATCACCTCAGTTGCATAAACTAAAAATATTTGTTTTACAAAATAATGTAATTTATGAACCAAAGATTTAACCATCTCTGCTTATTTATTAGAAGAGTTTTAGATTACTAAAATGATTATAGCATCCACAGTCATTATTTAATTTTTAGTTAATTTTCACTTGATAACCTAAAAAGATTGTAAAAAGAGAGAAAAATTTACTACCAAGATGAAATATAAGACTGTGCTGAAGGATTAATCCACAATATAAATACCTATGAAATACAATTGTCCACAAATAATTAAGAGTTAATGTCTTCCATTTTACTAGACTTTTGATATATCTATGTATTATAAAGTAATAGAGACTTATTGTAATGATTAGAAGATTTTTATGCTTTAGAATATAAAAAGTCCATTAAATTTAATATATTATTGTAATGATAATATCTAGACTTTTTATTCAGCTGTCTTCTGTTGGTCTAAATCATTATAACACTACTCATTTCCCAATATATCAAAAATTCAGGGATTTTCAAGCTAGTTCTCATCCCCTGTTCTTACCCTCGGCAAATGGATATCATTAAAATTGCCATATTATTTTAAATTCTATATTTCCTTGTCTCTTTTCTTCACTTCATTGTAACCTATTCAAGACTAGAGGTCATTTATCGCCAACATTTATCACAGTACCAATCATATGAAGAAAACTCAACGTAAGTTTATAGAATTAGGGAAGATGGGGCAAGATGGCAAGTGGTGAGGTGTGGGTTTTAATTACTCCTCAGGGGCAGCTGGCAGATAGCCAGGAACTGTGTGGCATGGACACCACAGAGGACTCTGAGTTTGGACATGCATCATACAACAGTCATGGGCACATGGAACAGCTAAGATCAGCAAAATCTGTAAGTTCTTGCAGCCAGGGGACCCACATCCCTCCCTGCCAGGCACAATCCTGAGGGAGGATGGGCCATCAGTGCTGGGAACCAGGAGGGAGAACTGGAGTTGCAGAACAGATTAACAAACTCAGACTGCTGAATAAAAACTTCAACCATACGTAAACTGAGAACAGATACTGGAGAAACTGGGAATAGTCAGCCCAGGCAGAGAGGAGATAGGGCTAACAAAAACAGCAAAACAAAAACAAAAACAAAAACAGAGCCTTTTGGAGTTGGGGGTGAAGAAAATACAGAGATGGGCTTGGCTCAAACAGAATCAGGCGCACAAGCAAACCCAGGGGGGCTAGGGCCCTTCTCTGAAAAAACAGTTTTTCTGGTTTCTTGATTGTTCTAGTTTGCTAATGCTGCAGAATGCAAAACACCAGAGATGGATAGGCTTTTATAAAAAGGGGGTTTATTTGGCTACACAGTTACAGTCTTAAGGCCATAAAGTGTCCAAGGTAACACATCGGTAATCGGGTACCTTCACTGGAGGATGGCTGATGGTGTCCGGAAAACCTCTGTTAGCTGGGAAGGCACATGGCTGGCATCTGCTCCAAAGTTCTGGTTTCAAAATGGCTTTCTCCCAGGACGTTCCTCTCTAGCAAGCTTGCTCCTCTTCAAAACATCACTCACAGCTGCACTGAGTTCCATCTCTGAGTCAGCATATTTATATGGCTCCACTGATCAAGGCCCACCCTGAATGGGTGGGGCCACACCTCCATGGGAATATCCCATCAGAGTCACCACCCACAGCTGTGTGGGGCACATCTCCATGCAAACAACCTAATTCAAACGTTCCAACTTAATCCCCACTATTCTGTCTGCCCCACAAGATTGCATCAAAGAATATGGCTTTTTCTGGGGGACATAACACATTCAAACCGGCACATTGATTGTTCCTCAATTGCTCTTCAACTGTTTGTCTTTTGGCATTTCTATAGCCCATCAGAACTGCAAAGACTGAATTAAAGCCCTTTTCTTCAAATAGTCTATACTGAGCCCTTCTTTTTCTTTCTTCTTTTTTTTCATCTTTTTCTCTTTTGTTAAAAATAACTATTCTAAGTAGCCCATTACAGAAAGTCTCAAAGACTTGCAAGCTGGGCCCAGGCAACAGCAGACCTAAGATAGCTCTGAGAAACAAAGCAAGAAGTCTAGTGGGGGAGATAATTCCCTAAAGAACACAACTTCGCCAAGAAAAGGGGGGCATGTCCAATTTGAGTTGCAGCCTTCCTTTGGGGAACTCAAACCCCAGGGGCTGGAATTCAGAAACAAACTTCAGTCAGCCACACCCCCAACAGGGTCAGGGTCACCTGGAGAACTAAAGTCTCCATACTGCCTTGCACTGGTGGAGGAATTGCAGGCTGGAAAACACCATCTGCTGGACAGGATAGGAAAAGAACAGAATCTAAAGGCCTCATAGGAGGGTCTCATTCTCAAGGAAACTCCTTACCCTCCTTCTGAGACCTGGGCCTCTCTGGACTGGGAAAATATGGCTGAGGTTGACCATACCTGAGGAGAACCTCACACAAAAAGGCTAAATAGAGGCAGGGCAAGAAACAGAAAAACAAGAAGTGAAAACCCTGATCAACTAAGTAGAACCTAATTTAGAGGCCTAGAGTAAGCTGAACTGAACACCAAAGTTTACAGAACAAAGCCAACCAACAAGAAAACCCTAGGTAAAAGAGTGAAAGCCAGCTCCAGGAAAAAGCTAATCAAGAAAGTCAGATACCTAGACAGCTTAAGACAATGAGCCATACTGGGAAGCATGAAGATATGGCCAGTCAAAGGAACAAACTAATAGTTCAACTGAGATACAGGAGTTGAGGCAACTAATACTAAATCAATTCAATGAAATGAAGGCAGAACTAATTAAAGATTTCCAAACAAATCTCCTAAATCAAGTAAAAAATCAAGTCAATGAACTGAGGGAAGATAAGGCAACAGAGATGAAGGATATAAGGAAGACAGTGGATGACCATAAAGAAGAATTCATAAACGTGAAAAAACAAATGGCAGAACTTATGGGAATGAAGGGCATAATGGAGGAGATGAAAAAGACAATGGAGGGATACAATGGTAGATTTGAACAGGCAGAAGAAAGGATCAGTGAATTGGAAGACCAGATATTTGAATTCATTCACACAAAAGAACAGATAGTGAAAATAATGGAAAAATATGAGCAAGGTCTCAGGGACCTGAATGCAAACATTAACCACATGAACATACATGCTATGATTATTCCAGAGGTAGAAGAGAGAGGAAAAGGGGCAGAAAGAATAATAGAAGAAATATTCACTGAAAATTTCCCAACTCTTATGAAAGACAGAAAATTACACATTCAAGAAGTACAGCATATTGAGTGATTTCAAATGGAGTCGAGAGATCACTCTGGTGGACATTCTTATGCACTATACAGATAACACCTCTTAGGTTTTAATGTATTGGAATAACTAGGAGTAAATATCTGAAACTATCAAACTCCAAACCAGTAGTCTGGACTCCTGAAGACAACTGTATAACAATGTAGATTACAAGGGGTAACAGTGTGATTGTGAAAATCTTGTGGATCACACTCCCTTTATCTAGTGTTTGGATGGATGAGTAGAAAAATGGGGACAAAAACTAAATGAAAAATAGGGTGGGATGGAGGGATGATTTCAGTGTTCTTTTTACTTTTATTTTTTATTCTTTTTCTGATTCTTTCTGATGTGAGGAAAATGTTCAGATATACATTGCGGTGATGAATGCATAACTATATGATGGTATTGTGAAAAGTTGATCGTACACCATAGATGATTGTATGCTTTGTGAATATATTTCAATAAAACTGAATTTAATTAAAAAAGAAGCACAAAAAAAACCTGCAGAAAAAAAAAAACTACAGCATACCCCCAAAGAGAATAGATCCCAATAGACCTACTCCAAGACACTTATTGTTCAGATTATCCAATGTCAAAGACAAAGAGTGAATTCTGAAAACAACAAGAGAAAAGCAATCCATCACATACAAGGGAAGCTCAATAAGACTGTGTACAGATTTCTCCACAGAAACCATAGAGGTGAGAATACAGTGGTATGATATATTTAAGATACTGAAAGAGAAGAACTGCCAACCAAGAATTCTATATCTGGCAAAACTGTCTGTCAAAAATGAGGGAGAGATTAAAACATTTTCAGACAAACAGACACTGAGAGACTTTGTGAATAAGAGACTGGCACTACAAGAAATACTAAAGGCAGTGTATGGGCTGATAGGAAAAGACAGAAGAAAGAGGTTTGGAGAAGAGTGTAGAAAAGAAGATTATCAGGAAGGGTAAAAGGAGAGAGAAGAAAAAATAAGACATGACATATGAAATCCAGAAGACAAAATGGTAGAAGAAAGCACTGCCCTTACATAATAACACTAAATGTTAATGGATTAAACTCCCCAATAAAAAGACACGGACTGGCACAATGGATTAGAAAACAGGACCCATCTATATGCTATCTATAAGAAACTCACTTTAGACACAAGGACAAAAATAGGCTGAAAGTGAAAGGCTGGATAAAGATATTTCATGCAAACAGCAACCATAAAAAAGTGGGATTAGCTATATTAATATCTGACAAATTAGACTTCAAAAGTAAAACAATTAAAAGAGATAAAGAATGACACTATATATTAATAAAAGGGTCAATTCATCAAGAAGACATAACAAACATAAATATTTATGCACCAAGCCAGAGTGCCCCAAAATTCATGCAGCAAACACTGAGAACACTTTAACAAGAAGTAGATACCTCTACAACAGTAATTGGAGACTTCAATACACTGTTCTCATCAATGGATGGAACATCTAGATAGAGGATCAATAAGGAAACAGAGATGTTGAATTGTATGATAAGTGATCTAGACTTGACAGACTTTTATAGAACACTACACTCCACAACAGCAGAATACACATTTTTCTCAAGTGCTCATGGAACATTCTCTAGGATGGACTACATGTTGGGTTACAAAGCAAGTCTCAACTAATTAAAAAATATTGATATTATAAAAAACACTTTCTTGGATCACAATGGAATGAAGTTGGAAATAAATAACAGGCAGAAGACTTTAAAATTCACAAATATATGGAGACGAAACCACACACTCTTAGAAAACCAGTGGGTAATGGTAGAAATTACAAGAGAAATTAGTTAATACTTTGACACAAATGACAATGAGAACACAACATATCAAAACTTATGGGATGTAGCAAAGTCAGTTGTGAGAGGGAAATTTATTGCCTTAAATAACTATATTAAAAGAGAAGAGAGAGGAAAAACTGAGAAATTAATAGTTCACATGGAGGAGCTAGAGAAAGAACAACAAACTAACCACAAAGCAAAGAGAAAGAAAGAAATAACAAAGATGAAGGCAAAAATAAATGAATCTGTGCACAGGAAAAAAATAGAGAAAATCAACAAAACCAGAAGTAGTTGTTTCTTCAAGAAAATCACAAAATTGATGGATCCCTACCTAGGCTAACCAAAAAAAAAAAAAAAAAGGCAGATGCAAATAAATAAATAAATAAATATGCAATCAGAAATTAGAAAGGAAACGTAACTACTGAACCTGCAGAAATAATGGAGATAATGAGAAGATACTATGAACAATTATATGCTAATAAACAAGAAAACTTAGATGAAATGAACAACTTCCTATAAAAGCATAAACAACTAACTTTGACTTGAGAAGAAATAGATGAATGAATCACAAGTAAAAAGATTGAGTCAGTCATCAATAAGCTCCCCAAAAAGAAAAGCCTAGGACCAGATGGCTTCAAATGTGAATTCTACCAAGCATTCAAAAAAGAATTAATACCAATCCTGCTCTAACTGTCCAAAAAAAAATTGAATAGGAAGGAACGCTACCCAACTTATTCTATGAAGACAACATCAACTTAATACCAACATCAGACAAAGATAATACAAAAAAAAAGAAAATTATAGACCAATAACATTAATGAATATGGATGCAAAACTCCACAGCAAGATACATATCAAATCCAGCAGCACATTAAAAGAATTATACACCATGACCAGGTGTGGTTAATTCCAGGAATGCAAGGCTGGTTCAACACAAGGAAATAAATTAATGTAATATACCACATCAATAAATTAAAGCAGAAGAACCACACAATCATCTTGATCAATGCAGAAAAGGCATTTGACAAAATTCAGCATCCTTTCTTGATGAAAACACTTCAAAGGAGAAGAATAGAAGGGAATTTTCTCAATATGATAACGGCAATAAATGAAAACCCCACAGCTAATATCATACACAATTGGGAAAGACTGAAAGCTTTCCCTCTAAGATAAGGAACAAGACAGGGATACCCAATATCATCATTGTTATTCAGCATTGTGCTGGAAGTGCTAGCTAGAGCAATTAGGAAAGAAAAAGAAATAAAGTGCATCCAAATTGGAGAGGAAGAAGTAAAACTTTTACTCTTTGCAGATGACATGATTCTATATGTTGAAAACCCAGAAAAATCTATAGCAAGCTATTAGAACTAATCAATGAATACAGTCAAGTGGCAGGTTACAAGATCAACAGGTAAAAATCTTTAGTGTTCGTATACACAATAACATGCAACAAGAGGAAGAAATCAAGAAAAAAATTCCATTTACAATTGCAAACATAAAAATCAGGTATTTAGGAATAAACTTAATAAAGGCTACAAAAGACCTATACAAAGAAAACTACCAGAAACTGCTAAAAGAAATCAAACAGGACCTAACAAAATGGAAGAACATAACATGTTCATTGATTGGAAGACTAAATATGATTAAGATGTCAATTCTACCTAAACTAATTTATAGAGTCAATGCAATACCAACTAAAATTCCAAAAACTTACTTTGCAGATATAGAAAAACCAATAACCAAATTTATTTGGAAGGGTAAGGTGCCCCGAATAGCCAAAAATACCTTGAGAAAGAGGAACAAAGTGGGAGGTCTCACACTACCTGGCTTTGAAGCATATTACAAAGCTACAGTGCTCGAAACAGTATGGTACAGGCATAAGAATAGATAGACCAACCAACGGAATCAAATCGAGTGTTCAGAAATAGACTCTCACATCCATGGACAATTGATTTTGAGAAGGCAGTCAAGCCAAAGCAACTGGGACAGAGCAGCCTCTTCAAAAAATGGTGTTTGGAGAACCAGATATCCATTTCCAAAAGAATGAAAGAGGCCCCCTATCTCACACGTTATACAAAAATAAACTTGAAATGGATCAAAGACCTAAACATTAACACTGAGACCATAAGACTCTTAGAAGAAAATGTAGGGCCATTTCTTAAAGATCTTGTGATAGGAGGTAGTTTCCTAGAACTTAAATCCAAAGTGTGAGCAACCAAAAAGCAAGTAGACAGATGGGATCTCCTCAAAATAAAACACTTTTGTACATCAAAGGACTTTGTCAGAAAGATAAAAAGTCAGCCTACACAATGGGAGACAATATTTGGAAACCACCTATTAGATAAGGGTTTAATCCTGAATACATAAAGCAATCCTACAACTCAACAACAGAAAGTCACAGAAGCCAATTAAAAAATGGGCAAAAGTCATGGACAGACACTTTTCTGAAGAGAAAATACAAATGGCTCTAAAACATATGAAAAAATGCTCTTCACTGGCTGTTAGGGAAATGCAAATCAAAACCACAATGAGATATCATCTCACACTTACCAGAATGACCATTATCAAAAAAACAGAAAATTACCAATGCTGGAGAGGGTGTGGAGAAAGAGGTGCATTTATTCACTGTTGGTGGAAATGTAGAATGGTGCAACCACTCTGGAAGACAGTGTGGCAGTTCCTCAGGAAGCTAAGTATAGATTTGCCATATGACCCTGCTATTCCATTACTAGGTATATACTTAGAGGAACTGAAAATTAAGACATGAGCAGACATTTGTAAACCAATGTTTTTGCAAAATTATTCACAATAGCCAAGAAATGAAAAAGCCCACATGTCCATCAACAGACAGGTGGATAAACAAACTGGTATATAAACATGATGGAATATTATGCAGCTGTAAGACAGAACAAAGAAACAGAACATGTAATAATGTGGATGAAACTTGAGGACATTATGTTGAGCAAAGTTAGCCAGAAACAAAAGGACAAATACTGTGAGGTCTGACTAATATGAACTAACATTAATGAGCAAACTCTGTGAGTTAAAAGCTGATAACACAGACTACCAGGAGATAGAAAGAAGGTAGAGATCAGGCATTTGATGCTGAAAGACTACGGAATGTTCAGCAGGATTGATTGTGTAGATCCAGAAATAGATAGCATAATACTGCATGATGGTAGCCCAGTATTGTAACTACACTGAACAAAGATGTCCATGAGTACTGCTGAAAGAGGTGGGCTGTGAGCATGTATGACATCTGAGGTAAAGATGGAATATAAAGACTGGGACTGTGAACAACTGATTGTGCACTGTGGATAATTATATGGTATGTGGCTATAGCTCTATACATTTGTATGGAAAAATATAAACAGAGATAAAAGTGCTGGAGAACACATGGAGAGAGGATTGTACATATTTACTATTGGTTAGGAGGCAGAATGTTACAGGCTTTCTGGAGGACTGTGGGGTGGTACCACAGTAGCTAAGTTTGTGGGTGCCATAAGGTCCTGCAACCTCATTAGGGGGCATTTACTTGGAGGATCTGAGAGCAGGGACATGAATGAACATTTGCGCACTGGTGTTTACGGAGAGAGTACACATGATTTGCAATGGGTGGAGGTGGCCTAAGGGTACATCAACTGAGGAACAGAATGGTGAATGTTTTGTATGTATACAATAGAATGTCGAGCAACTGCCAGGAGTGAAGCTGTGAGACACTCAATGAGGTAAATGGATCCTGTAGACAGCATTTTAAGTGAACTACTCCAGAAACAAAGGCAAACACTATAATGCCTCACCAATATGGACTAATTACAATGTGTAAACTCAGAATTGAACCTTAGAGCACAGCTTATCAGGGGAAGGCTTATTTATTGTAATGGTCCCTAGATTGTAAACTCTTCTAACAGTCACATCTATTCCTGAATTGTAATGGCTATCTCCAGATTCTGGGATGCTAATCCCTTTGTGTATAACCTGATGGATCCCTGGAACTTTGGGTACCTGTGTGACACCTGAAACTCAGAGCTAGAACTTGAGAGATATAAATTTCAATATTAGCACATATAGCAACTTTTATTAAAGCTGAAAAAGAGTCCAGACTTCAAGCAGAGATATGAATGAAGCAGATGTGGTTAGGACTAGGGCAAATTGGGCCAAAGCGTAAGGACAGTACTGACTGTGCTTTAAAACTTCAAATTCCATGTGAGACCAAAGGAAGAGATGTTTAATTTGTGCAAGATCTACGTTTCCTAAATAATCTAACTCATACAGTTTGTTCAAATACCATAATTACATGGAACTTTTAATACGAAGTGGGACCTGGTAGATTTGCATAGGTTAGTGTAAAATAGCGACACATCTCAAAGTAATTTGGGCAGAGAATAAATATATATATGCAAGGCTTCCCTGAGGAGCTGTGCGAAAATGCAGTGGTGTTGGACTTCCTCACCTCTATTGTTTCTGATGTTCTCACAAACATTCAGGACTGGCGGTTTGATGTGCTGAGACCTCTATCATGGGACTTGCCCTTATGAAGCTTGTTACTGCAAAGGGGAGGCTAAACCTGCATGTAATTATACCTAAGAGTTTCCCTCTGAGTAGTCCTTTGTTGCTTAGATGTGGCCTCTCTCTCTCTAGCTAAGCCAACTTGGCGGGTGAACTCACTGCCCTCCCCCCATGTGGGATCTGACTCCCAGCGGTATAAATCTCCCTGGCAACACAGGATATGACTCCCAGGGATGAATCTGTACCCTTCATCGTGGGATTGAGAACATCTTCTTGACCAAAAGGGGGATGAGAAATGAAACGAAATGGAATTTCAGTGGCTGAGAGATTCCAAATGGAGTCAAGAGGTCACTCTGGTTGGCATTCTTATGCACTATATAGATAACCCTTTTTAGGTTTTGATGCATTGGAATAGCTAGAGGTAAATATCTGAAACTATCAAACTGCAACCCAGTAGCCTTGACTCTTGAAGACAATTGTATAGCAATGTAGCTTACAAGGGGTGACAGTGTGGCTGTGAAAGCCTTGTGGATCACACTCCCTTTATCCAGTGTATGGATGGATGAGTAGAAAAACAGGGACAAAATACTAAATGAAAAATGGGGTGGGGGGATGATTTGTGAGTTATTCTTTACTTTTATTTTTTATTCTTATTTTCACTTTTACTGGTAAAAGAAAATGTTCAAAAAATACATTGGGGTGATGAATGCACAACTATATGATGGTACTGTAAATGATTGTACAGTTTGAATAATTGTATGGTATGTGAACATATCTCAATAAAATTGAATTTAAGAAAAAGAACATATCATTAGATGTATTTTGGAAAATGGTTTAGAGAGGGTCAGACAAAAGTCAATCAGATAGTAGGCTGTTTCACAGAATGCCACAAAAAATACGGTACTCTGCAGTAAAGTAACATCACTGAGAATGGAAAGAACAGGACAGAAATGAGCATGATTAACATGTGAGTAATAATAGGACTTGTTCCTTCTACATATGGATAGTTAGAAAGAAAATGCAATAAGGACTTATGATCATTCCCCCTTCTGCTTTGGGAACTTTGGAATTATGGATACCATTCTCTGATACAGAAAATACAGGAAGATAAATAGATTTGTGGGATAAAATCAACTGAGATTTAGATATATGAAATTTGAGATGCCATTGAAGAGCAGGTGACTGATAGAAATTGTATATAAAGGTCTTGAGATGGGGAGAAAGATAATCAGGTGGAGATGTTTCTTTGGGGAGTCATCACCATACAGAAGACAGTCATATGAATTCTCTAAATATGGATACGGAGAAAGAAAATGATAAAATATCCTATAACAAAATATCCCCAAAAAGCACTGATCAGCATTCCTAGAGATGGCCAGGCAGTGATTTTGCCTAGGCAGAAACTTAAGAAAAGCAGTGAAACAAACCAGTATTCATCATGGAACCTCTTTGTCCTGTGATCCTAGGGAATGCAAAATCTGAGATAAGAATGGGAGATATTAATATCCTTTAGCTAAATAACTATATTTCACCCAATTTTCTAGGACAGTTTAAAAATCACATACACAAAAGCAAAATTGTATGATCAATAGTCTTTAGTCTTATAAAATATTTCCTTGCAAGTCAGTATCTTCAAATAATTTATGAGGAATTTAATTGATTAGCAGCAACTCCATTGAAGATGATGAAGCTAAAACTGCACAAGTCTATGCATAGCCTTGTAAGATCACCATGCAGATTCTATACAATTTCTACCCTACCATTACATTTGACAAAGAAATAATTAAACTCAAATTGAAAATATACTATGAAGGGCTACCTAAAATAAATTACTTATTTTAAAAATATATCTCCAAAATTTATAATTCGCTAAGAAAATTGTATTTTAAATTTATTTTATGTTGATGCTATGGGCTGAACTGTATCCCCTAACAAGATATGTTGAAGTCCTAATTCCTAGTACCTGTGAAGTAAGGTTATTGCAAATGGAATTATTTAAATTAAAATGAGGACAAATGGAGTTACTTAAATTAAATGAGGACAAATGGAATTATTTAAATTAAAATGAGGAGCACTGTGGCTTCTAATCTAATATGACTGTTCTCCTTCCAAAATGGTGAAAGGAAACACAGAGAGACACACAGGGAAAATGGCCACATGACGGAGGCAGAGGCTGAGTTATGCTGCCACAAGCCAACATGCCAAGGACTGGCAGCCACCACCAGGCTCCAGGAAAGAGGCCAGGAACAGATCCTTCCCCACAGACTCTGGAGCATCGCCCTGCCAACAACTTGACTCCAGACTTCTGGCCTCCAGAGTTGTGAGACAACAAATTTCTATTATTTTAAGCCATCCTCTTTCTCGTACTTTGTTATGCCAGTCCTAGGAAACTAAGACATATGATACGATGTTGAAAAAATATTGAGTTTTGTGTCTACCTAGTTAAATGGTCAGCTTTGTGGAGCAATTAAAAACAAGTTAAATAACCAAAAGAATATATAAATAACCAAAAGAATATATTCATCATCATTGTACAGAAAATATAAACACTTATATCTATTCCAGCAATAACAAACATTATATCTCAGTACCACTTAATTAACAATGAACATCCCATTGTTTTCTCTTAAGTCTGTGAAAGCCGCAGTTTGCTAGTCTTGGAAGGAGAGAAGAGAGTCACATACAACTTCTGCATATATGCCTGAGTGGCTTCTTAAAATCTGTGAGCACATCAGGCTCCTGCGCATCTCAGGACTGTTGCCCTGGTGATTCCCTCTGCCTGGAATTTTCTCCTTCAAATACATGGATATTTCACTCCTTTGTCTCCTTCCTGCTGTTTTTCAAATATCACTTCTCTCTGCAGCTTTCCTTGACCATCACCATTTAACACATTCTACACTGCTCACATGCATTAGTTTTCTCCATATGAGGAACCATTCTGAAATATATATTTTCTTCTTTATTTATTTTTTCTCTCTCTCCTCTTTAGTATGTGATCCACCTTAGATCAGGGATTTTACTGACTGCGTTGTTCACTGCTATATTCTCAGGGCTCAGAACAAGGCTCAGTGAATGGTGTGTGTATTTATATGAAACGCTTCAGAGCCAGTGCCCTTAACCACTACTTCTGAAAGCCTTTTATCTTAGTGAGGATTGTGAAAATAAAGCATTTTTGGAACATATTACTTATTTCAGATAATACATTATAGTGATTTCATAGAGCAATATTAATTCCCAAAATATCCTCAATAAGTAAACACGGATTTACTGGGATATAACTAAGTCCTTTTTTTAGGCCCTGTGGTGTTCTAATAATGTATTACATAGTCCAAAGATAACACAGTGTTTATTAAAAAACATAAGCCAGAAAAAAAGACCAAGTTTAAAACCTAGCTCTTCCACTTATTAGCTATGAATTCTTAGAGAACATTGTGAATTTCTCTCTATCTCCGTTTCCACACTTGCAAAATAATATTTGTTCTTTCTTCACATGACTATTGTGAGGATTGAATAAGTCAACATATGCACAAGTCCAAGGAACAAAGCCTGGTACTATGTAAGTGGATATAAATATATATATGTGTGTATATATATATATATATATATATATATATATATATATCCATATTATACACACACACACATATATTCAGGGCACAGAATGCTATTTTTTTTTCTTTGAAAGATATTTTTAAAATATCCCATATTTCCCCCTTCCCCAAATTTAAATATTTGCTTCCTTAGACAAAATGTACAAATTGGAATCACATACACAAGAGGATATAAAAATAGATGTGGGTGGAGATGTACATGGATATATTCAAAATGAACTGCATGATGTTGGACAAATCATTTAATCTTGATTTACTGAAATGTTTAGTTATACATGGAAGTGGTACAATTATGTCCCTTTTAAAAAAGTACATAATGTAAAGTCAGAAACCATGGATTTGAATCCCTGCTTTCCTTGTGGCTCCTTGGGAAATTTGTTTACCTCTACTCAACAGTAAAATGGAGAAAATTGTACCTACTTTAAATGACTTTACTAAGATGCTGCAAGGATCACACACATTTGTTCATGTGGAAAGTAGTCTACAATGGCAGCAGCTGACATGGTTTTCTCTCCAGGGCTTGCTGTGGGATTCCAAACAGGGAAACGGTCATGATGGACAGTACCACTTAATTCACTGGGACCAACTGTGGATCTGTGGAAAGTGAGAACCCATGTCACCATCTGACAGCAACACATGGTTTATAAGGCACACATCTAAAAGAAAAGGACACAGATATAATAAAAGTCACAAATCGAAAAATTTAATCAGGTAAATTCTAAACAAATGAAGCTTATCACAACACACAAGGGATGGGGCCATGGAGTAATATTGACTAAAATTATAGGCACTTCACCATGGTCAGAACTTCAGTTTATTAGGGAACTATAACAATTTTAATTTTGTTTACACCAAAGAATATAGCTGCCAAACTTCTGTTTTGAACACAGCTTCTGTCATTTCAAGCAAGAAAAATAAGCTCTCATTTAAGTAGGAAGAAAATGTTGGAATACAACCAGTTGGCTCATAAGGGTGATAGGGAGGTTGAAGAATTAGGAAATACAAAGGAAGACAGGGATGCTAAGTTTTAAGTACTGCAGCCAAAATTATAATGCAAAGAGCACTCAGGTTTCAGTGCCACAGTGGGCACAGCTGGCTCTGCTGGGTACCAACATGCAGACATCACAGCTGCTGCCCCCACCAGATGCCTTTAACACTTCTGCTGGATCTGCCTTGGTGAATAACTCATATTCCTTCCTTATCACCTGAGGATAGAACCCAAGAATCCTCATTACCAATTATTTTCTGGCTAGAAATAGAGATAGATGACAGGTAAATTTAGATAAATAAGGTTTTATCTAAATGGATATTCAAGGAGAAAATTTTAAAATACAAAGAAATATTTAATTAAAATGGTGCTTTCACAAATAACAGAACAAAGGCACCCCCAACAACTACTACACAAAACTAAAATACACAATTTTTCATGAAAATACTACTCAGATAGATTTAAGCTTCTCTTTCCATTCCTCATGCTGAATGGGACTTGTGACTTATTGATTCATCTGCAGTAAAAGTTCCTAAAATATCCTTAAATAATTAAAGGTATAAAATCCAATCTCCCAAAATGAATAGGTTTTCTCTTGTTTTGGCCACTTTTACTGAACTGCTGTTGATACAGAGTTCTGTGATCCTTTGGCCTGAAGTAATCATAATATGGCAGCTGGCAATTTGACAAGGCGAGAGACAAGCTGACAGCCACTCCTCAAACAAGCATAGACTGTGTTTCCAGTGCTAAGCTGAATTTGACATTTAATTAAAAATACATTTTTAACATAGGTTCACACACACACACACACACACACACACACACACAAACACTCCCACAATGCTTGCAGATGCAAAATCAGTGTTTCCTTACCTGAACCCCAAAACTCCAGATGCCTAGCAGACAGAATTTTTGTAAGAAATATATTATGATTCTACCTCCGGGAATAACTGACAGTGTTCTGACAGTATTCTGACAATACTAAAAATAATACACTGTCACTAGTCCTATTTGTTTAAGATTATAAAGAACACTGAGCTTAGGGAATCCACCATTTTGTAGCAAGACTGCCCTTTGTCCCAGATGGAGACATTGCCTCATCCTTCAAGGTTGCTCACTGCAAATACAACCCTGAGAAATGTCCCATGTGAAGATAAATCAGGGCTTTGCATTCCTGGCATGGAGATAAGTTAAAGATACTCACAGATTTGCTAGGACTGTCTATGGCATGATAAGAATGAAAACAGAAAGACATAGCTTATTGTTCTCATGAATAAGAGGCCAAAAATAAGTCTTCTAATAATAAGAGATAAACACACACATATATACATACATACCTCAGTATTTTGAAAATATATTTACTATTTCAAGTTTGAAAAAGTGATTCTTTAATGCTTTATTTATTTATTTATTTATTTATTTAATTTATTTTTGGTGCTTACAATAATTTTATGTAGGAGAAATAGCCACTACTTATATAATCAATTCCTGCTCATTTATCATGCCCTTTAAGAAGCCTTTGTTTTACATTCCAAGTCAAATTTCTCCCTCTCTCCATTTTGACCTTAGAATATATTAGTCTTTTATCATAACAATTTTAATACTTTATTTAACTTATTTTTATTGATAAATGCCTTTAATTTTATACTGTGTGCATCTTGGGTATAGAAAGCATGCTTAAAATTATTTATTTGCACATACCTAGTGCATTGTATGTTGAATGAATGGGTTCATTGAACAAATGAATATAGGAAATATTTTATCCCATGTGAGACTAGTATCCCATGTGATACTGTAAGTATCAACTTATAGTAAACAGACTGTGTTTAGACCTTAAAAAAATAAGAAGGCTTAGATAGAGTACTCAATATTCAGAAAGTAAATGAAGAGAGAGATAAACAGAGATGAATATAGAAACATATAACAAAAATATAGCAATATATTTATATTTGGTTATTAAAAAATAACATATATTTGGTTCATTGTGTAGTGTGAATTAGACAATAATCATCCTCCCTTAATTGTCCTTTGCATACCCCCAAAATGCTGTGCCTTTAATAAATCCAAGACATTTTCTGTTTTATGCCTATTAGTAGAGAAGAGATTTTGTCTAAAGAAAGGTCTGGGGGTGGAGGGTGGGATGCAAGAAATATTAGAAAAATGGTGATATCTCCATTTCTTTTGTGACACTATGAGCTGCTAAAATTAATGTATGATGACCCCAAGCTCTCTGGATTCCATAAGGAAGACTATGTGAGTCTCCAGGCATGGTGTTCAGGTAATTGCATGCTCTAATAGATTGTCAGGAAGCCCTTCTCAATAGGGGTCTGACCCTTGAGAAGAAGTCCTCAGAGCACCAGGAACGAGCTTTCTGGGTGACATTTTAGGAGTGCACATGGCTGTGGTAAAACTTCTACAAGCAGCTAGGGAAGCAGGTGTGCACAAATTGAAGCTGAATTAAGAGAGTTAGACTGGGTCACACAGCTTGAGGACTGAGTTCATAAATTCATAAATGGGTACGTGTGAAGAGCTCCTCTGAGACTTCCAGAAATAAGTCCAAGATGCTGTGAAGGGGAGATCTATGCTCATACCATTACATCGGTCAAGGCTATCAAACTGAGAGTCGTTTGAGTAGACAAGTAATGGAATTGCCAAGCAATTTTGAGAACCCAACAGAAATTGGAAACCATAAATCTGCCCTACTAGGCAGAATTATGTGGTTTTCTCCAGCAAAGTTCGAGAGAAGGAAAAAGTTTTTGATTAGAGAGATCCAGATTGGAAGTCTGTTTAAAATGAATGCAGCAGAAAACAGGAGAAGAGGGGGACTGGAAGATAAGTGTGAAATAACACACAACAAATTTAGTTAGAAAAGTAAAGCCAAGAAGCAAATGATAATCTAAAAAATATTTGAAAAGATGCAAAGGCCAAAGTGATGAAAATATATATTTAGTAGATATATTTTTTTTATTAGAGAGAAGGATTTCAAATTAATGATTTAGGATGTACTTCAGTTCAGGGAGGTAATAAATCCTGACTGTGGCCTCAGTCTTGGTTAACTGAAGAAAAATAAAGTGAACGTTATTGCCATAGAAAATACGAAGAAATTGCGAGGAAACTGAAGTTACTCAGGATTAAGCAAGGGAGGGGATGTAATGAAACAAAGTGAGTCAGATGTCGCATTCTCCTCAACGTGCAGGAATATTTCTGCATTGAGAAGGTATGTTGATTAAGAGAAATAACACTATCTGTTCTAACAGAATCCCCAAATCCCACTTATTGAAACAATAAAGTTTTCTTTTTTTCATGCACAGCACAGGGCAGCTGGGTATGCTGCAGGCAGCCTTCAAGCTTTACAGGTTCTGGATGTTTCCATGACCTTTGGCCATTGACAGGATGTGCTGTATCTGGTTGGGTGATATGTGAAAGAAGAGTGAGGAGGAGCCAATGAGATGCTGTAGAAACCATCCCTGGCTTCAGGTCCATCCATTTTCCACTGGCTGAAACACATGCTCCCACACAATCATAAGAGAGCTGGGAAACATAGCTTAACTGTGTGCACAGAAAGAAGAGGAGAAATATGGATATTGGATAACACCAGCATTCTCTACCACAGCAGGTGATAGTGAAAACACTGCTCCTTGGTATGAGTCTCCAAGAAAATGCTTCTACAGTAGAGGGGAGGAAATGCCTATAGTCTGGAAGGACAGTGTAGACTTTGGAATGGCTTGCCAGATCCAGAAGTTTGGGAGAGAATGTGCAGTTTCTTGAAAATGTTGTCATGTAAACAAAATTTTTTCAAGCTGAGGGATTTTAGACCAGTTTGTGAAAATTACTGGGATAGATCAGGGATTTTATAAGACATGGTGCCAAAGGTGATCATTAGGGTTAGATGAGTGAGGACACTCAGAATAAGGAGAAGATTAGATACAGACCTAGAAAAGGAATACATGAAGTATGGCTTTGTCCATTACCATGGGAATGGGAAAGGCCAGATTAATAAGGAAGAAATAGAGGAGAAAATTCCAAATAAAACATAAGTGAAAAATTATGTATGTGAATGTTCTTACTACCAGATGTCCCATGTATCTCTGCCAATAGAGACAAGGAGGTATATTTAACATATACTGTCAATATTTGCATGAGTACTTAACTTCCAGGTAAGGAAATAGAATAATATATTGTACGCATTTTAATTCAGCAGATATTTTCATTCAAGTTAGAATGATAAACATTGAGTTATTACTGTTTTATTCTCTAAAATCTTTACTCGCTTTCCACTTATTCAAACTCTATACTTGTTTGTTTTGTTTTGCCTTCTTGGTATGTGCTTAACACTGCTAGAAAAACAAAAATCTAACATAAAAATCCCCACCATCCAGGTGCCTAAAATGTAGTGGAGAAGAGAGGCAATCAGAACAAGTACAACTGAGATAAGTATGCACATGGTGCGCATAAATATAAATATGACTATAGTCATAGAAACATTTTCTGAGGAGGAGGTGATGTGAACTCATTGAAATAAAAAACAATTACAAGTATGTGGCTTGTTTGGCTAGCCAAGGAAAGCATGTTTACGTGTATGTGTGTGGGGTGGTAATTCAGAGAAAGAAGGGAGCACTGCAGAAATATTCATCCCCCAACAGTAATGTTTTATGTAGGGTTTTGTGCAGTGAGGAGGACTGAGCATCTGAGGGATTGACAGAAGACAAGACCACAAGAATTGGTACGTGCCAAACCATGAAGTATGTTTTGTTCCATGTGAAGGAATTTGCTCATATAGTGAGTTGCTGAAGAATTGTAAGGGAAGTGGGTATATATGTTTCACATTTTAAAAAGATCACCGTGGATTTTGTATATAGTGTAGATTTAAGGAAAACAAGAATAGAGCTGAAATTCATGAGGTTCTTTAGTGACTCGGGTATAAACTGATGAATCCTGAACTCAGGTAATGACAGTTGGAAACAATGGAAGTGTACAGATACGAGAGGTATTGAGAATGCAGAATCTGTAAACTGTATGGCTGTTTGAGAATAGAGGGTGAATGAAAATGAGACTAAAAGTAGTACTGGGTGGGATGTGTGGTTTCACTCACTGAGACATGGAAAACAAGAATAGAACAGATTATGGTTTGATCTTTAGGTTTGGGGCTAGGTTGAAATGTCTAGTTGGGGACCCATCTCTTCTTTTGCCAAAGAGTTAATAACTGTTTATGCCTAGATCAACAGAAAAAAATCAGGAAAAGAATATGTTTCCTCCTTCCTGTGCTCTGGCATTTTTTCCTTTTTACAAGATTACTTAACAATGATTACTATCATAAAACAAAGTAATTTGCAGTGCATTTTGACATGAGATGAAAATTTTCTAAGCCAGAACACTGGAATTATAAAGAGCTTCTAGATGGTTCTTGTAATTACTTAGCTTAGTTTTCAATCTCTTCTTATGAATATATCCTGTATCCTTTTCAGTTTAAAGATACTTTTTTCATGACAGAGAATACTGAAGCAAGTAAGAGCCAGTGGATTTGCTTTTTGCAATATTATCCACTGATATCATGGTATCAACCAAGCCAGCCATGAGTCTACTATTATTTGCTCACCTGCTCTGCGTGCATTTAACAAAACAATCATTTTAATTGTCAATAATTATTCAAGCTCATTTAATAAAATCCTATGATGTGAAGATTTGGCTCTGCTTTTATTCTTAATACTCTGTAAACCAGGCACAAGTGCGTACTTTTTTTTTCCCTTCTAGTCAACTGGTCATAAAGAATCCCCCATGAGGTCATAAGTATGGATAGATGGGAAAGAAGCAACACAGGTTTTTTGTTGCAAAAATGTAAGTAGCCTGTATGTGAAGCTAACTGTGCCTTCTGGCCCTACTCATGCCTGATATATTAAATACCATTTCCATTTAATGATATATTTCACTGTATAAGTTCAACCTAGAGCTTGGTGGAGTCAGTTACATCTAGTTCCTGGTAGCAGCTCAGGTCACACAATCACTTGGTATTCATGATTAGGCATTTAATTTCTACCAGGCCTAAGAGCAAGCCCAAAGTTGTTGCTTAAAAATAAAACAATTACCTGAAGAAGTTGTGTTTTTTTTCTTTTTACCAAACTGCAGAGGTCTGCACTGTGACACTCATATTAGGATTTTCAAGCGGTTTTAAAGAATACTCCTACTTTCCACAGTTAATTTGAGTAAAACTGGATTATCTGTGTCATAAAGGCCCAAGTGTAAGATCTGCTTTATGACAACCTGAAGTTGCTGCAGAGCCTTTTTGTGTTGTGGTCCTCACTCACAAGAGAAATTGACATGGGTTACTTGACAAATAACTCATAGTAGTACACTCAAATATAGCATATCCAAAAAGTTTCCTAAAGATTTTCAGCAGCTTGTCTTTCACTTTGGAGGAAATATCTCACCATATTCTAGGCCTACACTGGGTAGCAGGCCTCTGAAGTTTTCAGCATCATCTTCTTTCTGGTCCCTATGTGCCTTGATAAGATACCTAAAGAACTTGGTGGTTTTTACTCATCAAGTCCAATCAGCCTAATGCCATTGGTATTGTGGGTGAGAGGGATGTTCTGTGGAATGTCACAGTAGTCAAAATCTTTGTAGACTCTATTATGGCATAGAACAGGAGAGTTAATGTAATCTGTAGGCAAGAATGTACTGCTGTCTGTCAGATAAAAACAAATAACTTCTGGTGGTCCTTGGTATATAGAAAAAACAAAACAAAACAAAACAAAACAAAAACCATACTTAACAGTCCTATTGCTGAATACCAGTTGTCAGAGTTTTTGTTGAATTTCTACAGCAAAGATGCTATCTGGGCAATAGCTATAACTGGAGTTGTCATACAAGTAAGTTATAAAATCTCTTAACCATTTTCCAAGATCAATCCTCCTTCCACACAAGGCAAACAGACAAGTTAAATGGAGATATGATAGGCATGACTACCACTGAATCTTTCAAGTTTTTGATAATGGCATTTATTTCTGAAAAAAAGCAAAAAGTGAGGTCTTGCATTTGATTTATTATTTTGACATGTAGAGGAAGTTTTAGTTACTCTCACTTGACCATACCAACAATAAAAGCCTTCACTCCATAGGCTAGAAAACCAATGTATATATCCTGCTGTTTATTAAGTATAATTGTTCTCACTCTGCATTCTGACTCTAGAGAAACAACCACAGGATGGGCTCTGGGACATATGGTACTAGTAGAGAAATAGAGCCTTGTGAAACTCAGTTAATCACCTGACCACTTTTAGACCCTCCTGAGACTGATGAGCCACAGTGGCAGTTTGAGTCTCAGAAATTAGTATCATCACAGTCAGCATCAAGTAATCCATAAAAATTCTGGCTATTTTCCCTTCTTCATCATTAAGACATTCTGGTAAATGACTTTGAGTTCTTTTGGGGTAGGCTAGAAGAAACATATACAGCATAAAATTTTCATTGAGCAATACAATACTTCCCCAATCAGAAAGAGACTCCTCCTTCATTTAAGGGGCTCTGGGTGTGTTAACTGTCTCAGTGCAGCAATTTTTTAAGGGGCAACTGCTCTCTTTCATTTTTGATAAATTCAGACTTCAGTTCAAAATATCTAAAGCGTATCTGCTTATACAAATCAAGTAAGATTTAAGTAGGGTGCCCATTTGTTTCAGTTCTAGAAATAATATCTATAAGCCTGTAACAAATTCTTCTGCCTTCCAATTTTGTCTTTGACTCCGTTTTCAATTAGCATAACCATGCTTGCCTTGTTTCTGGTATGTAAGTGCCACCACTTGGTCTATGTCATCCCAGGATCCCATCCTTATTAAAATCAGGAAGGTCAGTTTAATAATGGCTGTTCCCACAGTCACCGTCATTTTGTTATAGACGTTGTCATAGATATTGAGGACTAAATTGACCAGATACATTGGTGAGGACTCCCCTCACCAATGTATTTCTCACAGATTTGCTGACAGGAGTGTCTGTATTAAAATATTTGTCAGTAGTATTACATAATAAATCTACTCTGGTATTCCTATCTATCCAGATCTTTAGATATCTTTTCTACAACATAACAATAAAGTTCTGAGATTTCATTTTAATTCTATATACTCTATCTTTGAGTTCCTTATTTCAGAAGTAACCAACAAAGACACTAACCAGATGCTTAAGCTAATGCACTAAATACAGAATCTCTGATTATGATACCATATAAACAAACTTGGCTAAACCAACACTGTATTCTTTTCAGACTGATTCAACACTCTTAGAGGGGCTTTTCCATACATTTTCTCCAGGTTTTGCTACATAAATTAACAACATTTTGCAATTCATTTGGAGTAGGTTAAACTTTATACCTGGCCCCTTATGGCATCAGGGACTTCAGTCTAGCATGGGAAGTGGTAGAGGTCATGAGAAGTAATCTCATGCATGAAAGCTACTTAGAGGAGGACATTTAGTCAGGATGAAAGTAACCACCTTGGACAAGGGAGGAGAGGCTACTTCTACTAGCAATGATGTCTCATAGAATTTAAAAGTTCAAGGTCCTAAGTGTCAACTGAAAATTTTAATAAATTATCATAGTGAATTCACTCTGAAACCACAGGTATGGATTAAGAGTTGACCATGGAGCAAGAATGCACTGGGATGTGAAATATCTGGTCAAGCAACTTGCTTGTACTTCTAGTACTTACTTGAGTTCAAAATTATATGTGTATTTCTCCTATTGACGGAGTATTTCTGAACCATTTTTCCTTGGTGGATCAGCTCACACATTGTTTATGTTAGACTCCTCAGGGTGCCAGTCAGTTGAAGCATCAACTTCCTGTTTTAGTTTTTTAAAGGAGAATAGCAAATCTTTGTGCCAAAACACAGTTATAAATTCACTATTTCAGGCTTACCTCAGGCTCCATGCAGCATTCTTGCCACAGATACTTGGAGCACCAATGCCTATGTTTGGTTCCAAGTGCAATGTAGCATATGAACTTCACTTCCCTCTTAGGTTATTTGGAAAGTTTTTCTGTCTCTGAGCCTAAAGTTATGCATGATTGCAGCATTACCTAAAATATTTTCCTTATTCCATTTCATGGTCTAGCACCATCAGAATCTTTTCCCACACTTATTTTCCCAACATCATCAAAGTATATAAGCAGAATCATGTCCTTTTTAGCACATAACATTTCCTGCTGGATTTGACTTTATAATTGACCCCCTAGGATATGTAGGATTCTGATTCAAGTTATAGGTCAGGAAACAATAAGACTTGGAAGGAGTGGAGAATAAGGAAATTTTTCATTTCCTTCTAAAACATCTACCTCTTTTAATGTCAGAACAGGAACTTGTTGGAAACAAGAGGAGCCTTATGTAAGAGGAGAAAGACTGCTTCTGCTAGTAGGGAGTCTCTCAATGGAGTTGTGCATTTCTAAACACGTAGAATTATACCAATATTTCCAAGTATTATCATTGTGATTTCTGTCACCCTTTTCTTTACCAATCACTGCTCCTATTTTTGTAAAACATAATTGGCATGGCCATGAATCACCCTATATTATGACTTTGAAATAAACAAGATTGCACTAGACATCAAGGTTTTATTTTTATATTTATATTATACATGATTTGATATTACTAAATAGACAAATAAATATATGTATATTATGTATGATGATTGATACAAATTCTTTTCAGGCATGTCCAAACTTGTCATACATTATCAGCATAATCATGATTTAAGAAGATTTGATATTTTAAAATGAATTAAAAACCTGAGTCTTCTAAGCACATGCTTTGACAATATTATAATTCAATTGCAAACTGTATTCTTATCCTCACAAAATGTGAGCAATAGGAGACATAGATATTACAAATTCTTTGGTGGTAATGTCAACAGATTACTTGTAATGAGCATTAAGAGGCATTTTAAAGAGGGAGGACGCCCTTATTGAAGAAACTCAACTAGAGCTCTGTTAAGAATGAGCCTTCACTCTGAATGCTACTGAGTTAGAAGACTCTGAATGAGTGTTCTGCCTTGGGAAAGAAAAGTGGACTTTATACAGAGCTTTTACAGGAGTTTTAGTTAGTAGTTAGCGATTAGTCAACATGGTCTCAGGAGTAGAAGGAATTATCCTTGCAGTTTAGCAATTCTCAGCCAATTTGGTTTTATCAAAATGGGAAGAAAAGAACAGTTTGGGTGTTAGGAGGGGATTTGGAGGGTGATGGTCATTCTAAGGTCATAGTGGACATTTTTCAGTCCTTCAAGGGCTCTTACACCCTAACCTTTGAATTATTGTCAGAATTTATGCTTTTAACCAGAAAGAGTATTAGACACTTACGTACTTATTCTAAGGGATGATTCTATTCCTTCCAAGATGAGTCACTCATCATAACAGATATCATAACAGAGGTTTACATTTTTAAATATTAAGTAATATATATTTTTTTCTTCCTGAAAAATTCCCTCTCCTTAGAGTCTTCTACCTAAAGCTCAAGCAGGGTAGAATTCACCAGAGAAAAAGGTGAAAGTGTTTAGCTTTGTCTTTCAGAATAGACTTCTGAAAAATCCCTAAGATGAGACAGTAGACCCAACGTGATTGCAAGAGCTACCTATTTAAGAGGGAAAAGGGTTTTCTGATCTCCAAAAGTGAATATTTAATTATGGAAGAATTTGAAGGGAAAGGTAAATTAGCTGGTTTCTTAAGAGACAAATAAAAATAGCAATACTGTTACAAGATTCATTTCCAAGTGCATTTTCCCATTTTCCTTAAGGATTTTTAGGTTATTGTAGATCACTCATGAATGAAATGTCTTTTTTGTCATTTTGGCTTATTTAAATAAATAAAAAGTCCATAAAAGAGGAAGTGCTGCCTTTCAATATGTTCGTACCCCTAGTGGACAAAATGTAATGGGTTAAAGAGTCATACAAAAGTAGGTTATTGTTAGAAAAATATGTAAGGTTTAGCTCTGGTGTATTTTGAAGAGGACTTGTGTCTCATTGCTGAGTTCTCATATTTTAATCTTGTTTAAATAGAGATAGTTAAAAAAAAATTAAGGCTTAAAGGAGACCATCTTTCCCCTAAATTGTTTTATAATATCAGAGTCACATAAGTTTCTATAAAGTCACGCAGTATATAAATTTTATAAAGGAACAATCTTTGAAAATGTTAGTGTTCCTTTTATTTTCAGTATTCTCTGCAAAGTACTGTCAACACCCAGACACCGGAAAGAAGAAAACACTGCAAAAAGAGAGCTTCTGATACTGCACCAGCTATCAGATAAAATAATAGAAAACTAAATGTAAGATAAACTTGATAATTGGGATTAGAAGACATGATGTATCAATAAAGAATTAATTTTAATTAATTAATTTAATTTATTCTATCAGATTAAAATCTCTTTTAAGGTATGATGTGACTCATAAGCTATCAATGAAGTACATTTTATTGCTTCATGGTTACATATTGAAAATTGGAAAATTTTCAGATTCAATCTTATCTTTTTATGGATATTGATAGGTTCTTGATATTCCCAGAGAATATGCAAGGATAGTTTTGTTTATTTGTGCTTAACCAAGGCAGAGTGAAAAACAAGTTGGTTGAAATTACAAATATATATGTGGCTACTGATTTTTTTTCCATATATTATTTATTTTATTCATCTTGGGAAAGGTTTTTACAACATTTAAGAATTTGGTCTCTTTTTCTGATTCCTTCTATTTAATTTTCAATGAATTATGCTTGCTCTGCTCATTTTCATGAATTTCCAAACTTGTTCCATCTCTTAGAGAACTGCCTAAAAGCAAACTGGTTGTTAATAATTATTTAGTAATTGTTCTTTAAACATCAACTTACATAGAAATAAGTATATTTAAGATTTTTAAACAGTATTTAAAGAATATTTCAAATTTCTTAGGTACTTTTAGTTTTAAGACCTAATTCATCTGCTTCTTTCTTTGTGGAAGAAATAAAATTGTCTTCCTATAGATTGCAGTGGAGAAGGCATAACTATGTGATAATACCAGGAACCATTGACTGATTGTTTACCACAGATGGATTGTATGGGTGCGTGAATAAAACTGTTTAAAAAGAAAGATACAAGTGCTGGAGAAAATATGGAGACAGGGATGTACCTATTCACTGTTCCACCTGGGGAATTCCTGATATTCTGGTAAGCATTATATACTACCAATTTAATAGGCCGAGTCCTCTATCTTGGGGCTTGCCCTCATGAAAATTATTCCTGCAAAGGAGAAACTAAATCTACTTATAATGATGCCTAACAATCACCCCAAGAGAACTTCTTTTGTTGCTCAGATGTGGCCTCCCTAAGTCAGCTTTGCAGATAAACTCATTGCCTTCCCTCTCCAAATGGGACATGACTCCCAGGAATATAAATCTCCCTTGCAATGTGGGACATGACTCCCAGGGATGAGCCTGGTCCTAGCATTATGGGATTGAGGAAGACTTTTTGAACCAAAAGGGGGAAGAGAAATGCAACAAAATAAAATAGTTGTGGTTGAGAGATTTCAAATAGAGTCAAGAGGTCATTATGGAGATTATTTTTGTACATTATATAGATATTCCTTTTGTTTTTTAGTGTATTAGAATAGGTAGAAGGAAATACCTGAAACTGTTGAACTGCAATCCAGTAGCCTTGATTCTTGAAGATGATTGTATAACTATATAGCTTTTATGGTGTTACTGTGTACATGTGAAAACCTTGCAACTGAATCTTCCTTTGTCCAGTGTACAGACAGATGAGTAAGAAAATAAAGACAGAAAATAAATAAATAATAGGGAGTGATAAGAGGTATGGAATGTTTTGGGTGTTCTTTTTAACTTTTATTTTTATTCTTATTTTTATTTATTTATTTTTTTGGAGTAATGAAAATGTTCAAAATTGATTGTAGTGATGAATGCACACCTATATGATGATACCATGAACCGCTGCTTATACACTTTGGATGCTTATCTGGTATGTGACTATATCTAAATAAAATTGCATTAAAGTAAAATTAAATAAGATGTAATTCATATTCCATCAGTGATGGCTACATCACCATTAAAACATATCTTCAGTATTTTATATGCATTTTTATTCCACAATCAAGGACCTTTTACCAGTAGCATTTTTTGTATAATTTCTAAAAGTCCAGGCCATCATATTGCTATAATTTAAAACAATTTTGCTTTTGAGATAGAAGTTGTACAGAGAAGCATGTGAAATTTCAGTGCACATTCAGTGATGTGTTTAGATACAGATAATTGAATCTTTGCTAAAAAACACATACAAAGTTTCAAAATGCCCCCAACGTTTGCAAAATAATACCCTTAAACTCTGATAAAAGTGTGAAAAATGATTCAAGTTGCATATAAGTTGTAAAATCAACCATAGTTCAAAAAATTACAAATAATTGGAAAGCAGTGCTTAGAAATACTCATTTTGGAACAAATTGTTCTTTTGAGCAATTTGTCACACTGATCAATTTGTCAAATCAATGAGTTCTTTTCAACTGTTTCACCTATAATTATATAAAACAGTTCTATGTTTCCTGGTGTCAGTCCTGAATTTCAAAATCACTAGAACGGAACACTATGTTCAAAGTGATACCTTTTAAAATTATGTTTTATTTTCTTATACATTAAGTATGAGGCACAGCAGGATTTCAGAATTCTCTGTTTAACTGGACTTCAGAAATTAAAGTTGTCTAGCATATATTGTTGAGTAAATATAGCGTATTTGTAGAAAGTTTAGTATGATACTACTTTTGTACAAAACAAAAATGGTAGCAACTATATATTGGTATGTTTAAAGTCTGAATTTATATATCCAACAATTAATAGTAAAAAAAACTCTCAAAGAGACAATTGGGTGAGATTGTTGATTTTTAGTTCATATTTTTCCATTCCTTTAATTAAAAAGAGCAAAGGAGATTGGTTATCTATAGAGGTTGGATGGGAGGAAAGCAGGATTAGGGACAGGGTAGTTTGAGTTATGAGATGCTACTCAGAATATCTTTTTTGCATAACTGTTAGCCCTTAGAATTATGATGCTTTACATAACCCTCAGATACTCAAAAAATAAATAACTAAGGCCAAACAGGATTTGGGGGTGGGAGACCCAAAATGGAATACAAGTACTAAGATATGAGCCCAACTATGATAAGTAAATAATGTAACCACACTAGACAGGCTGGGAAAGAAAAGAACTAAACCAATAACTAGAAAAGAGCATGATGTTAGATGTTGTAAGGATGTAGACAAAAAGAATCCACACATGCTGTAATCTAATAAGTAAAAGTGTTTTCACAGGCTTAGTAATTCTGGACTACTTTCAGTGTCTATCAGTTTAAATAAAGAATTAGGTCGTGGAAAATGAGAGCCAGGATTCTCACTGTTGGAGAAAGAAGTTCTATATAAGGAGAAAAGAAAGGTCAAAATTAACCTGAGGTGTTAGATTGGAATCAGAGGTATCAATCTAAACCCATGGTTTTGCAATATGTACTTAGAGACAGATACATACAGAAATATCTGTTTGTGTATGTGTGGTTTAATATAAACACACATATCTTCCAGATTTATTTGCTAAGTTGGCCTAGAAGCAAAGTAGGAATAGGGAGGATAATATTGCCCAGATGTTGGTCTTTAAACACCATCCCAAATTAAACACACACACACACACACACACACACACACACACGCACACACACTCATGCAACATAAACACACACAAACAAAAAAAGAACAAAAAACAGGGCTCCTTGGAGAAATGGTTGATTTCAGGTTTGGCCAGAGAAAATACAAATGAGCTTGGAATATCTTCTGCCATGAAACCAGGAAATGTTAAAATTAAATACATAAATAAGTAGCTAGATAAATTTAAAAATTAAGAATTTGGAAAAACATTGGTACTATAGCAAAGAGATCCTAATAGCCAAAGCTAGAACACTTTGAACAAGAAAATAAATAATAGTATTTTTGGATTTTAATCCATGGGGAAAAAGCCATGATTCAAGGCTTATATAAGTAAATAATCAAATACATAAGCAAATAAATAAATGAGGGAAAAGAAATACATCTTCCTCACAGTAGAATTCCAGTTACTAAAAGTATCTATAAGGAGAAGAGCACCAAAGCACAAGGTTAAGGACTGCAAAGCTACAGATCCAGACAGTAGCTTGGCTTTCAGAGAACTGAACCTTTTTGAGGGTAATGAATGTCCTTGACTCCCAGAAGGCCAAGAAGTGACTGGATTGATTGATGAGTTGAGTCTCCCTTCCCTTGGGCTAGGAAACACAGGAAAACTGAAAGCAGAGGCTTTTTTGGGTGTTTTGAATACTGAATTTCACATATTAATAGCAAAGATAATTTGCATTTAAGACTTGAAAATATCACCTCAATACATGATGTCCTATTTATTAATTGACTTCTTTTCCTACAGTTTTTTCTTAATTCCTTTTAATGTCATATTATATTTTGGCTAACAAATAGGAAAATAACCCTGCTGCAGTTTAGACCTTTATATTCATTTCATCCTCTTTTTTGTACAGCAGTGTAATTTTAGAAATTGAGATCAAGCAGTGGGCTCTGATTAGTTATTTTGGTTATAATACCTTATGCATTTTGCCAGTGTCTGGCTCAGTAATCCAACTAAAGTGAATTACTGCAGAGCTTTTTCCTGGAAATACATAGGCATGTTAACTATGTTAGTCCAAACAGAATCTATCAAACTTTAAGCTCACATCAACTCTGAAAGTTGTGTTATTTCCACATTATTTAAACTATTTTGTTTCAACTCATTGATGTTTTAGTTGTAATTAAAAAATGTTCCAACTGATGCACATCAAAATAAAAGTTCCATATTCATTCAACAAATGGTTTATTTTGTGGTTAATATTATCTAAAATAGGTGATATATATTACCATCAATGCCAAAGTTTTTACCAGTGTTTAACAGAGGTCACTCCTAAAATAGCTACAGTATTGACACAGCGTTAATGGAATTGCCTGTTTATTAAGAGATGAGCATGTGTAGTGTCACTGCAAAAAGGGGAATTTTTTCTCATTATTATTAAAGAAAATCACTTTTACAAAATGTGAGTTTTAACATTGGTTTATACAATAATAACTAATGGAAATCCCCCAAATTTCCTTTCAAATATACTAAATAAAGACTTAGAGGAATACTCTTGAAAAAAAAAATTATATAAGAATAAAATTTATACAAATGCATATTTATAAATCACAAAAATTAATTTCCAAAATCAGGAAAAATAGAAATAAGCTAATATCTATTTCCCTGTATTAGCAGAAGAAATAATTATGCCCAGGTTTACTGAAATATTTCTTTATTTTAAAATATCTCCTTTCTTTTATAGTATTGAAATGTTAAGGATATCCCAAAAAGACGTGTAATAACTCTCTGGTAACTATTTGTTCACCTTATCATCTGAAGTGTGGAAAGCATGAAAGAAGAAAGTGAAAAACTGAGGGAGGTACTTTTAAGCACAAAGGAACCAGCAATTGATAATTTGGAAAATTCTCAGCCCACCCAGATGGTGTATCCTTAGATTAGAGTCAGCAGCTGCTCCATCAGGGACTTCTCTGAGCTCCCAGTGAATCCCCTAGAGAATGTGGCTCCATGCAGAGAACAGCCCTTTGCTAGGGAGAATAGACATATAACTCATGAATCCAGTAAGTCATTTAAGAGGAAGTCAGGATTGGGAATGCAATTTTCCAGGAAGGATTTGTGGAAAGCCCTTTATCTGGTGATATAGACTAAACACAAAAGTGAGAAGGTTTCTTGTGAATTCTGTGTGAACAGAAGCAGGGCCTGGACTGAAAAGGATAGCAAAGGGACAAATTGAATGAAGAATCACTTTAAGGGCAGAACCATTGGAGCAGAAGTCTGGACCAAGAGCGTCCATGCACCAGTGTGAAATTGCAGGACAGTGCCTCTATTTGGAGGAGACTGACCATCTGTTTAGTGCTAGAAGGGTGCAGGTCTTATCCTCAATGTTCAGGGAGATTTTGGCCACCCCCCCCAAAGCTCGGAGAGGGTAGGATCTATGCTCTGGTGTTCAAGAAGGGGTTAGTTACCACCCCATGACTTGGAAAGGGTGGGGCCTACACTCCAGTTTTCAAGCAGAGTGAACCTTTCATTCCAGTCTTTGAAAAGGTGAGCCCTTGAGCCCCAGCATGCACAGAGCATGGCCACTGCCCCAGCATTTGGAAAGGGTGAGACTGCCACTCTTACAGACCTAAGGAGAATGCATCAATAACTCAGATTCGGAGTTCTAATGGAGTTTGTTCTGCTGCATTCAGACTTGCTTAGAACATATGAACCCTGTTTTCTGTAATAGGAATATCTATTCTTTTCCTGTCCCACGATTGCATTTTTTAAATGCAATTTTATTGAGATATATTCACATACTATATAATCATCCATGGTGTATAATCAAGTGTTCACAGTACCATATTGTAGTTGTGCATCCATCACCCCAATCTATTTTTGAACATTTTCCTTACACCAGAAAGAATCAAAATAAGAATAAAAAATAAAAATAAAAAAAGAATAACCAAATCACCCCCCCCCACATCCCACCCTATTTTTCATTTAGGTTTTGTCCCTATTTTTCTACTCATCCATCCATACAATGGATAAAGGGATTGTGATCCACAGGGTTTTCACAGTCACACTGTCACCCCTTGTAAGCTACATTGTTATACAATCGTCTTCAAGAGTCAAGGCTACTGGGTTGGAGTTTGGTAGTTTCAGGTATTTCCTTCTAGCTATCCCAATATATTAAAACCTAAAAGTGTTGTCTATATAGTGCATAAGAATGTCCACCATAGTGACTTCTTGACTCCATTTGAAATCTCTCAGCCACTGAAGCTTTATTTCATTTCGTTATACATCCCCCTTTTTGTCAAGAAGATGTTCTCAATCCCATGATGCCAGCTCCAGATTCATCCCTGGGAGTCATATCCTGTGTTGCCAGGGAGATTTACACCCCTGGGAGTCAGTTCCTACATGGGGGAAGGGCAGCGAGATCACCCACCAAGATGGCTTAGTTAGAGAGAGAGCGCCACATCTGAGCAACAGAGGCACTCAGGGGGAGACTCTTAGGCACAATTATAAGGAGGTTTAGCCTCTCCTTGCAGCAACCAGCTTCATAGGGGCCAGCCCCAAGACAGAGGGCTCAGAACATCAAGCCATCAGTCCCCAGTGTTTGTGAGAACATCAGCAGCAATTCAGGTGAGGAAGTCCAACACCTCTGCATTCTCCCCCAGCTCTTCATATATATTTTTATTCTCCACTCAAATTACTTTAGGATGTGTTGCTGTTTCATTCTAATCTATACAGACCTACCATAGCTCACTTCCTGTTCAAAGTTCCATGTAATTATAGTGTTTCAACAAACTGACTATAGAAGTTATATTGTTTAGAAAATATAGATCCTACACCAAATAAACATCTCTTCCCTTGGTGTTCTAGTTTGCTAATGCTGCTGGAATGCAGAACAACAGAGATGGATTGGCTTTTTTAAAAGGGGGTTTATTTGGTTTCACAGTTACAGTTTTAAGGCCATAAAGTGTCCAAGGTAACACATCAGCAATCAGGTACCTTCACTGGAGGAAGGCCAATGGTGTCCGGAAAACCTCTGTTAGCTGGGAAGGCACGTGGCTGGTGTCTGCTCCAAAGTTCTGGTTTCAAATGGCTTTCTCCCAGGACGTTCCTCTCTAGGCTGCAGTTCCTCAAAAATGTCACTGTTAATTGCACTTGGGGTATTTGTCCTCTCTCAGCTTCTCCAGAGCAAGAGTCTGCTTTCACTGGCTGTCTTCAAACAGTCTCTCATCTGCAGCTCCTGTGCTTTCTTCAAAGTGTCCCTCTTGGCTGTAGCTGCTCTTCAAAATGTCACTCACAGCTGCACTGAGTTCCTTCTGTTTGCCAGCTCATTTATATGGCTCCACTGATCAAGGCACACCCTGAATGGGTGGGGCCAGGCCTCCATGGAAATTATCTCATCAGAGTTATCATCTACAATTGGGTGGGGCACATTTCCATGCAAACACTCAAAGTATTCCAATCTAATCGGCACTAAAATGTCTGCCCCACAAGATTGCATCAAAGAATATGGCTTTTTCTGGGGGACATAATACATTCAAACTGGCACACTTGGTCTCACATGGAAGTTGAAGCTTTAACACAGTTTCGACCTTTACCCTTTGGCCTGATTTGCTCTAGTCTAAGCCAGATCTGCTTTATTCATATCTCTAATTGAAGTCTGGGCTCTATTTCAGCTTCTTTTTTTTTTTTTTTTACAGTTGCTGTATGCATAAATACTGATATTCATATATGCCAAGCTCTAGCTCTGAGTTTCAGGTGTAACACAGATACTAAATGTTCCAGAGACCAATCAGGTTATGCATTAAGGGATCAACATCTCAGAGTTCGGAGACAGCCATTACAATTCAGGAATAGATTTAACTGCTGTAAGAGTTTACAATCTAGGGCCCATTACAATAATCATTTTTCCTGTTAGGCTGCGCTCTAAGATTCAATTCTGAGTTTACACATTGTAGTTAGTCCATATTGGTGAGGCACTATAGTGTTTGCCTTGGTTTCTGGCATACTTCAGTCAACATGCTATCTACAGGATCCATTCACCTCATTGCATGTCTCACAGCTTCACTCCTTCTTGTAGTTGCTCAATATTCCATTGTATGCATACACCACAGTTCACCATTCTATTCCTCAGTCAGTGTACTCTTAGGCCACCTCCACCCATTGCAAATCATGAATTCTGCTTTCATAAACACCAGTGTGCAAATGTCCATTCATGTCTCTGTTCTCGGATCTTCCAAATACATATCCCATAAAGAGGTTGTAGGAACTTATGGCCCCACATACTTAGCTTCTTGTGGAGCCAACACAGTGACCTCCAGAAAGGCTACACCATTCTGCCTCCTCATTAACTGTAAATAGGTACATCCCTCTCTCCATGCTTTCTCCAGCACTTTTACCTCTATTTATACCTTTCCTACAATCTTATAGAGATAAATTCACATAACATACAACCATCCAGTGTACAATCAGTTGTTCATGGCATCATTACATAGTTTTACACTGATCACTACAGTCAGCACTTGAACATATTGATTATTATGAAAAAGTGTTTTTATTTTGGTGAATAATAAAGAAGATAATAAAATGAAAAATAAAAATGTCATACTATACAATATAATAGTAAGGACAGAAAACAATACCAATACCAAGAATACCATATCCCTCCCTTGTATCACCCTCTCATACACATTTAACTTTGGTATATTGCCTTTGTTACATTTAATAGAAGCATATTGGAATGTTACTGTTGACCATAGACTCCAGTTTGCTTTGATTATGTTTTTTCCCAAATACCATCCCTTTTTCAATACTCTGCATGGTTGACATTCATTTGTTTTCCCACATTTGAGAACAATTTTATATTTGTACATTTAGCAACTGTCATTGGCCACTCCAGTTTTTGCCAAGTTATACAGTCCCAGTCTTCATCATCTATCTTTATCTCTGGTGTCATACATTCCTCTATCCCACCTCTGTTAGCTTTACTCACAGACATCTTTGTTCCATGTACTTACAATATTGTGCTACCATCACACAGTATTATGCTATTTATTTCTGGATCTATACAATCAATCCTGCTGAACTTTTCTGTAGTCCTTCAGCATCAAATGCCTAACCTCTACCCTCTTTCTATCTCCTGGTAGCCTGTGTTATCAGCTTTTAACTCTCGAAGTTTCCTTATTAGTGTTATTTCATATTAGTGAGACTATACAGTATTTGTCCTTTTGTTTATGCCTAACTTCATTCAACATAATGTCCTCAAGGTTCATACACATTATTATATGTTCCATGTCTTTGTTCTGTCTTAGAGCTGCATAATATTCCATCATGTGTATATACCACAGTTTGTTTATCCACTCTTCCATTGAAGGACATTTGGGCTGCTTCTGTCTCTTGGCAATTGTGAATAATGCCACAATAAACATCAGTTTACAAATGTCGATTTGTATCTTAGCTTTCAGTTCCTTTGAGTATATACCTAGCAACGGAATAGCTGGGTCATGAGACAACTCTATACTTAGCTTCCTGAGGAACCTCCATACTGTCTTCCAGAGTGGTTGCACCATTATGCATTCCCACCAACAATGAATAAGTGTGCCTCTTTCTCCACATCCTCTCCAGCACTTGTAATTTTCTGTTTTTTTTTTTCAATAATGGCAATTCTGATAGTTGTGAGATGGTATGTCATTGTGGTTTTGATTTGCATTTCCCTAATAGCCACTGAAGTTGAGCATTTTTTCATGTTTTTGAGCCATTTGTATTTCCTCTTCAGAAAAGTGTCTGTCCATGTCTTTCGTCCATTTTTAAATTGGGTTTTTGTCTTTCTGTTGTTGAGTTGTAGGATTGCTTTATATATTCGGGATATTAAACCCTTATCTGATATGTGGTTTCCAAATATTGCCTCCCATTGTGTAGGCTGCCTTTTTACTTTACTAACAACGTCCTTTGATGTAAAAAAGTGTTTGATTTTGAGGAGATCTCATCTGTCTATTTGCTCTTTGGTTGCTCACACTTTGGGTGTAAAGTCTAGGAAACCACGTCCTATCATAAGATCTTTAAGATAGTGCCCTACGTTTTCTTCTGAGAGTCTTGTGTTCTTAGTGCATATGTTTAGGTCTTCGATCCAATTAGAGTTAATTTTTGTATAAGGTGTGAAGTAGGAGTCCTCTTTCATTCTTTTGGAAATGGATATCCAGTTCTCCAAACAACATTTATTGAACAGGCTGCTCTGTTAAAGTTGCTTTGGCTTGACTGCCTTATCAAAATCAATTGACTGTAGACATGAGAGTCTATTTCTGAACACTCAATTTGATTCCATTGATTGGTATCTCTGTCCTTATGCCAGTACCATGCTGTTTTGAGCAATGTAGCTTTGTAATATGCTTCAAATGCAGGTAGTGTGAGACCTCCCACTTTGTTCCTCTTTCTCAAGATATTTTTGGCTCTTCAGGGTACCTTGCCCTTCCAAACAAATTTGGTTATTGGTTTTTCTCTTTCTGCAAAGTAAGTTGTTGGGATTTTAATTGGTATTACATTGAATCTATAAACAAGTTTCAGTAGAGTTGACATTTTAATTATATTTAGTCTTCCAATCTATGAACATGGTAGGTTCTTCCATTTTTTTAGGTCCTGTTAAATTTCTTTTAACATTTTCTTTTAATTTACTTTGTATAGGTCTTTTGTGGCCTTTGTTAAGTTTATTCCTAAATACATGATTCTTTTGGTTGCTATGGTGAATGGAATTTTTTTAAATTTCTTCCTCTTGTTGCACATTACTTATATATAAGAACACTACAGATTTTTGCATGTTGATCTTGTAGCCGGCCACTTTGCTGTATTCAGTGATTAGCTCTAACAGCTTTACTGTAGATTTCTCTGGATTTTCTACTTATTGAATCATGTCATCTGCAAACAGTGAAAGTTTTACTTCTTCCTCTCCAATTTCGATGCTTTTTCCTTTTCTTGCCTGATTGCTTTAGCTAGAAATTCCAGCGCAATGTTGAATAACAATGGTGTCAGTGGGCATCCCTGTCTTGTTCCAGATCTTAGAAGGAAAGTTCTTAGTCTCTCCCCATTGAGTACGATGTTTGCTGTGGGTTTTTCATTTATTGCCTTTATCATCTTGAGAAAATTCCCTTCTATTCCTATCCTTTGAAATGTTTTCATCAAGAAAGGATGTTGAATTTTGTCAATGCCTTTTCTGCATCCATCATGATGATCATGTGTTTCTTTTGCTTTGATTTATTGATGTGGTTTATTACATTAATTTACTTTCTTGTGTTGAACCAGCCTTGCATAACTGGAATAAACCCCACTTGGTCATGGAATATAATTCTTTTAATGTGCTGCTGAATTTGATTTGCTAGCATTTTGTAGAGGATTTTTGCATCTATATTCATTAAAGAGATTGGTCTATAATTTTCTTTTTTTGTAGTATCTTTGTCTGATTTTGGTATTAGGGTGATGTTGGCTTCATAAATGAGTTGGGTAGATTTCCCTCCTCTTCAATTTTTTTGAAGAGTTTAAGCAGGATTGGTATTAATTATTTCTTGAATTCTTCATAGATTCACATGTGAAGCCATCTGGTCCTGGGCTTTTCTTTTTGGGAAGCTTTTTGATGACTGACTCAGTCTCTTTGCTTGTGATTCATTTTTGAGGTCCTCTATTTCTTCTCAGGACAATGTTAGTTTTTATGCTTTTCTAGGAAGTTGTCCATTTCGTGTAAGTTGTCCAGTTTATTGGTGTATAGTTGATCATAGAATCTTCTCATTATCTCCTTTATTTTTGCAGGGTCCATAGTTATGTTACCTTTCCCATTTCTGATTGCATTTATTTGTATCTGCTTTCTCTTTTTTTTTTTTTTTTTTTTTTTTGTTAGCCTAGCTAGAGGTCCATCAATTTTGTTGATTTTCTTGAAGAACCAAGTTCTGGTTTTGTTGATTCTCCCTATTGTTTTCCTGTTCTCGGTTTCATTATTTATGCTCTGATCTTTGTTATGTCTTTCCTTCTGTTTGCTTTGGGATTTATTTGCTGTTCTAGCTCTAGTTCCTCCAGGTGGACAGTTCATACCTCAATTTTTGCTCTCTCTTCTCTTTTAATATTGGCATTAAGGCAATAAATTTCCTTCTTAGCACCACCTTTGGTACATCCCATAAGTTTGATATGTTGTTTTCATTGTCATTTGCCTTGAGGTATTTACTAATTCCTCTTGTAATTTCTTCCTTGATGCACTGGTTTTCTAAGAGTGTGTTGCTTAGTCTCCATATATTTGTGAATTTTTCAGTCTTCTGCCTGTTGTTTATTTCCAATTTCATTCTGTTATGATCTGAGATAGTATTTTTTATAATATCAATGTTTTTAAATTTGTTGAGGCTTGCTTTGTGACCCAGCACATGTTCTATCCTAGAAAATGTTCCATGAGCACACAAGAAGAATGTGTATCCTGCTGTTGTGGGGCGTATTGTTCTACAAATGTCTGTCAAGTCTAGTTCATTTATCAGACAATTCAACATCTCCATTTCCTTGCTGATCCTCTGTCTAGATGTTCTATCCATTGAGGAGAGCAGTGTATTGAAGTCTCCATCTATCATTGTGGAGTTATCTACTTCTCTTTTCAGTGTTCTCAGTGTCTGCCTTATGAATTTTGGGGCACTCTGGCTTGGGGCATAAATGTTTATGATGTGTTCTTGAATGAATTGACCCTTTTATTAATATACAGTGTCCTTCTTTGTCTCTTTTAATTGTTTTACTTTTTAAGTCTACTTTGTCTGTACTAATATAGCTACTCCTGCCTTTTTCTGGTTGCTGTTTGCATGAAATATCTTTTTCCAACCTTTCACTTTCAGCCTATTTTTGTCCTTGTGTCTAAGGAGAGTTTCTTGTAGATAGCATATAGATGGATCCTGTTTTTTAATCCATTCTGCCAGTCTGTTTCTTTTTATTTGACAGTTTAATCCATTAACATTTAGTTTTACTACTGTAAGGACAGTACTTACTTCTATCATTTTGTCTTTTGGATTTTATATGTCATGTCTTATCTTTTCCTCTCTCTTTTTTTACCCTTCCTGATAATCTTCATTTCTACACTCTTCTCCAAGCCTCTTTCTCCTGTCTTTTCCTATCAGACTGTAGTACTCCCTTTAGTATTTCTTATAGCACCAGTCTCGTATTCATGAACTCTCTCAGTGTCTGTTTGTCTGGAAATATTTTAATCTCTCCCTCATTTTTGAAGGACTATTTTGCTGGATACAGAATTCTTGGTTGGCAATTCTTCTCTTTCAGTATGATAAATACATTGTACCACTGTCTTCTTGCCTCCATGGTTTTTGTGGGGAAATCTGTATATAGTCTTATCAAGCTTCCCTTATATGTGATGGATTGCTTTTCTCTTGCTGCTTTCAGAATTCTATCTTTGACATTGGACAATATGATCAGTAAGTGTCTTGGAGTACATCTATTTGGGGTCTATTCTCTTTGGGGTGCACTGTACTTCTTGAATCTCTAATTTTCTGTAGATTTCACCAATCTCAGCTGTTCCACACATCCATGAGTGTTGTATGAAGTTTGTCCAATCTTAAATTCCTCTGTGTTGTCTGTTCCATGCAGTTCCTGGCTTTCTACCAACTGCCCTGGAGGAGTAACTACAACTTAGACCTCACCACTCTGCCATCTTGTCCTGCCTCTCCCATGATTGCATTTTTTTTAATATTCATTTTATTGAGATATATTCACATACCACACAGTCATATAAAACAAATCATACATTCAATTGTTCACAGTACTGTTACATAGTTGTACATTCATCACCAAAATCAATCCCCAACACCCTCATTACCACACGCACAAAAATAACCAGAATAATAATTAAAGTGAAAAAGTGTGCTTCAGGTTTTAAAGCAGGGATGGATAGTGAGGCATTTGCCTTGGGCCCCAAATTTAAGGGGCACCAAAAAACTCAGGAAATAGTATTTGAATGCAAGGTTTTAAAAAATCAAAAGTAATGCAAAAAGTCCATGGTGAACAAAATACCCATGATTGCATTTTAAATGCAGATAATATATTTCCTAGTTTTAACAGGTCCACAGAAGGAGAAGAACTCTGCCACAGAACAGACTGCACCCAAGCTAATTTTTATGAGAATAGTTACTCCCTAAATGGCTAAGACTTTTGAGATGTTGTAAAAGAATGATTGAAGTTTGCATGTGGAAAGAGCATGCCTTTTTAGAATCTAGTAAGTGGAATGTGGTAGGTTTTATTATGTACCCCAACAAACACTTGCTCTTAATCTTAATATGTGTCCCTGTGGGTGTGAAAATAATGTAAATATGACATTTTGAAGATGCTATTTTTAGTTAAGGTAAACCAGGGTGGGCCCTAATCCAGATTACTGGAAGATTTATAAAGAGAACCCAGAACTCAAAGAAGTAAAAAAAGAGAAAGTTTGTCATGTGATAGGAGGTAGAAATGCAAACACAAAGTAAGGAACCCCAAGGATTGTTGCCAGCCAGCACCAGAATGTATAGACTTGGGAGAAAGCATGTCTTGAGGATATCTTGAATTTGGACTTTTCTAGCCCCAAAAGTGTGAGCCTATAAATTTCTGCCATTAAGCAAAAACTCATTGTGTGGTCTTTTTCATAGAAGCCTGAAAAACTGAGAAGATGATCATGTGATTTTATTATTTCATTCTATTAACATGGTATATTATATTAATTGATATTCTTAAGGTGAACCACCATTGCATTCCTGGGATAAATCATACCTGATCATGGGATTTATCCTTTTAATGTACAATTGAATTCAATTTGCTAGTATTTTTTGGGGGGTGTTTATATCAATATTCACAAAGAATATTGTTCTATAAATTTCTTTTCTCATAACATCACTACCAGGCTTTGGTACAGGGTGATGCTGGACTCATAGAATGAAATAGAAAGTCTTGTTTTTTTGGAAGAATTTTAGACAGATTGTGTTAATTATTTGAATGTAGGTAAAATTCAGTATTGATGTCATCTGCTTTTGGACTTTACTTTTAAGAAGTTTTTGATTGTTGATTCAATATCTTTACTTGCTATAGATCTATTGTGATCTTCTATTTCTTCTGGAGGCAATTTCTGAAATTTGGATATTTCTGGGAGTTTTACCATTTCAATAGGTTATCTAATTTGTTGGTATATAAATGTTATTAACCATTTTTTTTACTTCTGTAAGGTCATTAATAAGTCCCCTTTACAGTTCTGATTTTTGTAATTTGCACTTTTTCTTTTATTTTTAAGTCACTGTAAGATTTGGCTATTTTATTGAATTTTTTTCAAAAAAAAAACAACTTTCATTTTCCTCAATTCTCTCTTTTGTTTCTCTATTCTCTAGTTGACTTTTCTCTGCTATAATCTTTATTATTCCCTTCCACTCAATTTGTGTTTAGCTGGCACTTCCTTTTCTATTTTCTCCAGGTGTAAATAGATAACTGATTTGTGATCTTTCTTCTTTTCAACTATAAGCACTTAGAGCTATGAATATCACTCTGAGTTCTGCCTTTGCTTCTTCTCATAAGTTTGCTAAGTTGTGTTCTCATTTCCATTCATCTCAAGAGACTTCCTAACTTTACTTGTGATTTCTTCTTTAGCCCACTGGTTGTTTTACAGTGTACAGTTTATATTTCACCTGTTTGTGAATTTCCCAGTTCTTCTTCTGTCACTAATTTCTAGCTTCACTCAACTGTAGTCAGAGAAGATACTTTGATAATTTCAATATTTTTTAATTTATTGAGATTTTTTGTGACCTAAGATATATTCTATCCTATAGAATGTTCTAGGTGCACATGAGAAGAATGTGTATTCAGCTGATGTTGGTTAAAGTGTTCTAAATGTGTCTACCATGTCTAGTTGCATTATAGTACTATGCCAGTCCTCTATTTCCTTTTTGATTTTCAGTATAGATATTATATCCAGTATTGAAATCGGTGCATTGAAGTCCCCTACTATTAATGTAGAAATGTCTATTTCTCTTTTCAACTCTGTCAATGTTTGCTTCATGTATTTTGGAGCTCTGTTATTAGGTGCATATATGTTTATAATCATTATATCTTCTTGATTAATTGACCCCTTTAGTAATAGCTGTGTCATTCTCTGTCCATTTTAACAGTTTTGACTTAAAGTCTGTTTTGTCTGATATCACTATAACCATCCCTGTTCTTATTTGGTTACTATTTGCATGGAATATTGTTTTCCATCCTTTAACTTTCAACCTACTGTATCTTTGAATTTAAGGTGGCTTCATATAAACAGCATAAAGTTGGATCCTGCTTTTCTTTTCCATTCTATCAAGCTCTGTTTTTTGACTGAAATTTTAAACCATTTATATCTAAAGTAACTACTGATAATGCATGACAGTCTTCTGCCATTTTGTGCTTTGGCTTTTATAAGTCTTATACCCTGTAGTCCCTCAATTCATCCATTATTGCCTATCATTGTGTTTAGTTGATCTTATTTAGTGAACATTTTAGAATCCCTACTCATTCCTTTCTCTGCATAATTTTCTTCTATTTTCTTTGTGGTTATCATGGGGCATAAATATAACATCTTATATCTATAACAATATTATTTGGTTTGATACAACATAACTTCATTAACATACACAAACTTTTTTCCTATGGCCCTCTCTTCTCCGCCTTTTGTAGCTGTTGTCACAAATTACACATTTATACATTAGGAGTTCAAGATTATTGATTTAACATTACTTTTTATGTATTTTCATTTTAGATCCTGTAGGAAGTAAAGAGAGTTACAAATGGAAAACACTATAGTAATGGCATTTATAGTACATATTTGAGTACTTTTCTTCATGTGGCTATTCTTGTGTGTTCTTTCCTTTCAATGTAAAGAACAACCTTTAGCATATCTTGTATGGCTGGTCTAGTGGTAATGAACTCCCTCAGCTTTTGTTTACCTGGGAATGTCTTAGAATCTCTCTAAGTTTTAAAGATAGTTTCATCAGACAGAAAATTCTTGGTTGGCATTTTTTTTTTCCCATTCAGCACTTTAAATATGTCATCCCACTATCTTCTTACTCCCATAGTTTCTGATGAGATTTTGACATTAAATCATATTGAAGCTGCCTTATACATTATGCATTGCTTGTCCCTTGTGATTTTCTGGATTCTGTATTTTTGGCATTCAACTGTTTGATTATAATAGGTCTCACTGTGGATCTGTTTGGATTTATCCAGTTTAGATTTCATTAAGCTTCTCAGATGTGTATATTCATTTCTTTCATTAAATTTTGGCAATTTTCAACCACTAATTTTTTTTTAATGTTCTTTCTGCACATTTCTCTCTTTCTGGGCCTCCCATAATGACTCTATTGATATGTTTGATGGTGTCCCACAGGTGTCCCAGGCTCTCTTCACTTCTATTCATTTTTTTGCTTTTTGCTCCTCAGGCTGAATATTTTAAAATTTCTTATCTTTGGGCTCACAGATTCTTTCTTCTTTGAGCTCCAATCTATTGTTGAACCCCTATAGGGATTTTTTTTTAAATTTCTGTTGCTATCGTATTCAACTCTGATTCTTATTCATGATTTCTCTTTATTGATACTTATTGATATTAATTTCTCTTTATTGATATCTCTCTGTGTTCATCTTTCATTTTCCTTTAGTTCTTTAGCTAATAATATTTAGGACTGTTTTAAAAAAGTCTTTGTCTAGATATCCAAAGCTTGGTTTTCATCATCAATGGTTTCTAATCCTTTATCTTGCTCCTTTGCATGGGCCATTGTTTCCTTTCTCTGTGTTTTGTAATATTTTGTTGCATGCTGGCTATATTGATATTTCAAATTCTGGAATTTAGGTAATGAATTTTAAGTTTGTATCCAGCTAACATTATGACAGAAATTTTCTTGAATGCCAACATCTAAGAAAACATAACAAAACAAAACAAAAGCAAGAATAAATATAAAACCCAGTCTTGCAGGTTGGCCTATTTGAGTGTTCTTCTGAGATTCATTGTCCTAAGAATGAATTTAGAGAACAGCCTAAGGATAAAGTGTAGGGTACTTCAAGTTCTTTTCTAAGCATCTGTCTTTCCTGGGCATGTGCATATGACCTAGGAATTCCACCATTTACACAGATCTGAATGACCCTAGAAAGAGTGTTTCCTCACATTGTCCCAGATACTGCACTGTATGTCCCACAACCTTCAATCCTTTTCCCAGGCAATGCAATTTGACTTGTTTCCTACAGCATAATGTAGGAGAGCTCTGTGAGTTGCCTCTATACAAAGGGCAAGTTTTTGGATAGCAAGCATGCAACATGTGTCCTGGTTCATTTCTTCAGGCTGCCATTAAGAAGACACTCATACAGTCTAGCATGTGCACAAAGTTTCCTCTACTTTCTCCAAAATTAGGACCAGGTATCCACATTGGGAGCATGGGCTGGATCCATGCTGAGCTGGAATGGGTTTTCGGAAATGGCCAATAACGGCACCATGAGATTTACCTATCTTTTCTGAGTTGCCTTTTCCTTGATTCAGCATTCTCTCTGTTTCTTCATACCTTTAATTCTATTCTAGAGCTTTAGTAAAGATGATTCTAAAAATTCTTGTTTGTTGTAAAGCTTCTGTGGGGGAACAGAGTCCTGAAGCATCTCACTATACCATCTTGATAATGTGGCCTTCTAGGCAGAGTTTTATGTATGCACTGAATCTACTGCTATTCCTAGGCTCCAGGCTTTTGCCACAAGGGAATCTTTCTCAAGATTCCTTGTGGTTTTTTGTTAAGTGACTGGAGAGGTCTGTGAAGACAAGCCTACAACTGTATTCAAATTTCCCTTTTATTTGCAGCTCCTGGTGTTTCTATATTTTCTTACTAGCCCATACTTGGCCTTTACCAATTAATTAATGACATTTCCTGAATTACACTTATTGGTCTCCAGGGGCCTCTGCTTCGTGTAAGCAAGTACCCTTGGTCTGTTCTGCCTGTAGACGTGCATTTTTTCCTTAAATTTCAGGTTAGTTTGCTGCTCTGTAACATTGGCTTTTGGATGGGTTAAAAGTTGTGGGATTCAGATGGCCTGGTCATTTTTGTTGTTATTGTTATAACAGTGGGAGTAATACTTTTTCCAGCTTGGGTAGTCTCAGGTTGAAACCAAAAGTGTTTTTTTTAAAGAAGCTTTTAGTAATTTTCAATTTATTCAAACTATGGAGGTGAAATAGTATTTGAAAAGTTTTATCTTTAACTTTTCAACTTAGTGCAGAAACGCCTTTATGCAATTATCTATAAGAAAAGATGCCTTTACTAAAAATTATACTTTCAGCAATATAAGAGAGGAAGGCATGGAGGGTAGTGCATTAATCCTAAATTTGAATTGATAATATCTCTGTTACAGATGACCCTAATATCATCAGGAATTTGAAAATAGGTTTTGTGCCTTGAATTCTAAGTGTAACTAAACAGAACAGTCCCTCTGAACTAGGTAAAATGGAAGATAATCTAAGAAAAGTTTTTTTCTGAAGATTACTGAGCTCAACAGCTTGGGAAAAGAGTAGGGCTGAATTTCAGAGAAACAGACTACTACTGATGCCAAATCTATCAACTGTCTTCATTTGCCAGTGTTGCTATGATAAATACCACACACACTAGTTGGCTTAAGCAAAAGAAAGTTATTGCCAACTGTTCTAGTTTGCTAATGCCCCCAGAATGCAAAACACCAAAAAGGATTGGTTTCTATAAAAGGGGGTTTATTTGGTTACACAGTTACAGTCTTAAGGCCATCAAGTATCTAAGGTAACACATCAGCAATCAGGTACCTTCACTGGAGGATGGCCGATAGTGTCCGGAAAACCTCTGTTAGCTGGGAAGGCACATGGCTGGCATCTGCTCCAAAGTTCTGGTTTCAAAATGGCTTTCTCCCAGGACATTCCTCTCTAGGCTGCAGTTCCTCAAAAATGTTACTGTTAGTTGCTCTTGAGGCGTTTGTCCTCTCTTAGCTTCTCTGGAGCAAGAGTCTGCTTTCAATGGCTGTCTTCAAACTGTCTCTCATCTGTAGCTCCTTTCTCAGTTCCTGTGCTTTCTTCAAAGTGTCCCTCTTGGCTGTAGCTCCTCTTCAAAATGTCACTCTCAGCTGCACTGAGTTCCTTCTGCTTGTCAGCTCATTTATATGGCTCCAGTGATTTAATTTAGACCCACCCTAAATGGGTGGGGTAACACCTCCATGGAAATTATCCAATCAGAGTCATCACACACAGTTGGGTGAGGCACATCTCCATGGAAACACTCAAAGGATGCCAATCTAATCAACACTGATACATCTACCCCATAAGATTGCATCAAAGAACCTGGCTTTTTCTGGGGGACATAATACATTCAAACCAGCACACCAACTTTTCACAACACAATCTTTTCTCAACAAATGTTCCTTTTTTGCATAGTGACTTAATCCAGATTACATGATTTGAAATCTGAAAATTCTAAATGGACAAAAAGTATCCCAAAGAACTGATAAGTAGGAAACAGACTTTGAGAGCTATCATCTCTGTCAATCTTAGAGTCATGTTACCAAGAGCCACTTAGATCAGAAGGAAAAATACAACCCAATAAAGCTTCACATCACATCATGAAGTGAGCCACTCTTTTCTACACTTAGATTAAAATTTTACCTTTTCTTTTTTCAGAAGAAAAAAAATCTGTTTTACATGGCATTTTAATTGATGAACATTTTATGATTCAAGTTGTGATAATGGTAAACATGCAATCATTTAAGCAAATTAAATATTCTGAGTAATCAAAAACTTATTTTGGAATTGGAATAGAGAAGTTATAGTTTTTGTTTTCAGTCACAAAGGAAAGTTTTCTATCAACAAATATAGATGCTTTTGAAATAATCTCAACATTCATAAAAGTTGTTTGAAGCATCCTATAAAACCTCCTCAAGTGGAGGTCAAAGCACACTTTTCTAAGTGCATTGAAATAATCTATCATGAATATTTATTGTTATTTTGAGAAGTGCCACATTATAGTAGTGTTAGATTTTAATCCAGTCAGCACCTGACCTTTATTGAACTCAACTTGCAGGCCCAAAGGATATGACCCTAGAACTGTTATAATTGAATTGCAAGAGCTGAAACAACAAACTGAAAAACAAAGCTGATCAGCAAACACTCTTTGAAGGAAAAACTTTCTTTCCACACTATGATAGAAAATAAAGCTTCTAAGAAGACTTTTATTATTCTTTAATCATATCAGCAATCTGGAGGAACTGTGTCTAAATGCAGGGAAAGAATTGGACTTCCCCAGGCAAGGAATATATTGATCTCTGCATCAGGCTATGAGGGCTATAGTACATTCTGCCAGAATCAATGCCATTTGGCTCTGTGACTTTCCAGGCAATTAATAGTATACAATAATAATATGTATTATGTTAATCTAGAATTTTTAAAAATAATAAATGGGATGCAATCCTATTAAGTACTTGTTATAAAACTCTAAAACTGGAGTGATTAATATTGCTAAAACAGGCAAACAGAAACAAACAAGAAAGAATGGGCTGCTGACAACAATATATTTCCATTACATTTTTGTTTATTCAGAAAAAGTAAAAAAAAAAAAATCACTTTTTTTTTAGTGTTATAGGGAATTCTACCTACACAGTGCTATAATAGAGACTCATAAATTCTCTGGACAATGACATCTGGACATGTTCCAGACAAAACCTTATCTAATATTCAATCCATATGGAACTTGCCTGGAAGCAAAGCTTCGGAGAGAATCAGAATATAGCCCAGATGCTCTTACAGGGGACACAATGAATCTTTTGCAAACATAACTGCTATGTGTGCTTGAGGGATATTTTTATTAGCCAGATATCTTTTAGAATGGAATTGCTTCGTTTTGCTTCCTTTTATTACAGATGTTTTATTTAATGTATATTAACCTTTAACCCCATGTCTTCATCTGGTAAATTTTAGCTTCTATTCTTCATAGAACTTTAAATGACTTCTTTGTAGTGACAACACTATGGCGAAAATCAATGACAGAATAGGAAAATTGAGTCTTTTTTTTTTTATTTTTTTCTTATATCCTAAAACTTGAATACCTTGGAAGCTTAGATCTAAAATCTGACATCAAAATAACTGCTCAAAAAGTTGTTAATGATGATGAAGTCTAATTTATCATTTGTTTTCTTTTATGGATCATCCTTCTGGTGTTGGTCAAGTGATTTTTGTATGTGGTGTGAGATATGGGATTTATTCATTTTTTGGCATGAGAATATGCAATTGTTCTAGCACCATTTGTTAAGAAGACTAAACTTTCTCCATTAAATTGCCTTTGTGCCTTTCTCAAAAATAAAAATAAAAAAAAACTGCCGAAAATCAAAACAAAAAGACTCCATGAGTCTTTGTTTATCACCAACTTTCAAATTTTTAATTTTATAAACAATTTTACCATACTTGCTATGGATAATATATTTCAGTTTATAACAAAAAGTACGACATTTAGTCTTATGTGGCCGGCACATTCTAAATTCCTTACATGGACTACCTCCTTTAATTCTGTCAAATCAATTCAGAGCTAATAATATCACCCTCCATCTACAGATAATGAAATTGAAGTGCTAACAATTACACAATCCGCCCAAATTGACTGAATTAATATATGGTGAACAACAGAGCCAGTAGTAGACATAGAGTCTCTGAAAAGTGAGTTTAATAGGCATGAAATCTGGCTTTTAGGTTTAAAATTTTCAAGAGTATGCTCAGTTGCATGAATCTGTATATCAGAGCATTAGTAGTTAAGATTGAAAAAGACTATGCAAAGCATACACTGTTTACTTTTACAAAGTTCATTTTCATACTGTCTACTCAACATATATATATGTGTATATATATATATATTCTTAATTTCCAAACAAATCTTATTTTAGTTTTAAGCTATTTAATCCTTTTTAAAAAACTGAGATTTGTTCCACAGACAGGGCACTTCAGCCTCTATTTTGCAGCACCTACCTTATAAATTGTTAGATTCTGTTATGACAGACAACGTCATAACAAGAAGAAGTCAAGGCATTCTTTCATTGCCAAAACTATCTGCTTGTTGAAGTTGAACCAAGATATTTGGCATAGAATAAATGTGCTCTTTCAAATATCTCTACTGTATTACCGGTCTTAAGACTGTTGGTTTGCTGCACTCTCCTACTTCTTTGGGGCTCATCCATTAACTGCATTTTAGGCCCACAAGGACAAGGTGGTGGAAGAAAGTTATGCCATTTTCCTGCACAAAGGAAGAAAGTTGGGGCAAGAATAAATATTCTACAAAAAAGTAAGGCTACGACTTGATGGCAGTATTAAAAAAGAAGAGCAAAGAAAATCATATTAGTGTTAAAAATTTTCTTACATAATAGAAAGTCCAATCATAGGTTAAAGAGATTGTGTCAGATTGCTATATATAAATACACACACACACAAACACACACAAAGTCACTCTTTGCCATATAGAGAAAAATTAGACCAGATTTCTGGATACTACAAAACAAATGTGTCTGCAAGTGGTACTAAGACTGAGAAAAAACCTAGGGTGACTAATTCTCTGTTCATCCAATGGATCATGTCAAGTTGTTTTACAAGCTGCTCTATGACTGTCACTTCAAAGAAAACTTGCACTTATTTTCTGACATTCTTGATTTTGAGCAATCTCAAGCAATCCGGGTTAAGATTTATATACCCTAATCTTGATAGACATGCTGACCTCAGCTATTTGTTGCGAGTGTTAACATTTATCTTTGTGACATTATTAAATGAAATGAGATTGAATTCTTAACATCAAGTTTTTAAAATGTGATCTCCAGTTTGTTTACAAGAAGGCTTTTTAGGGACTGTTTTTCCAGAATTATTCTCCACTTGTGGTATTCTTTGGATACTTTTCTTATTTTAATATTGTTTCCCAATATATTTTAAAATTAGCATGTTTCCTGCCTTATTACAAAATTGTTATTGTTTTTAATACAATACGTGCTTGTCAATAATTCTGTCATTAGGTTAAATTTTAATCTTCTTTTTGTTAGAATTTAAATCTTCCATGCTACATAAAGATTAGTTGCACTAATTAGCAGTACAGGATATAGTTATTAACCAACAAAGTTCCTGACAATTTTAGAGAAAACATAATGGATTATATATGGGTTTTACTTTTAAATAATTTGGGTTACTTGCATAACCTATATAACTTGTTTAAATGTATACTTTATGGGAAATTTTTAATAGATAAGTTAACTACATTGTATCATTTTTATCAGATCCAACTAAAAGTCACTTTCATGAATCCACAGTTACCTTCTTCTAACCAGCTCAAAGGCCATCTTCTCCAGGAACTTTCATACATAACTCATTTCCCTACATACCAATAACCATCTTTGATATTCAGTGTCAGCTATGTTGTTGTGCATTTTGGATATGTGGTTTTGTATTTTTTACTTACATTATTTCCAAGATGTATATTACAAGTGCATTCTTTAACTTCATAATACAGTCATAAAGGATGAAGGTAATATTTACTATATATTTTGTATCTGCCTCTTGGAATTTTATGCTGGGTGACAGACTATAGGAGCCCAATAAATGTACTTTAAATAACTAAAATATGTTTTAACCAGAAACATGCTAGTTAGTATTGCCTATATTGATTAATATGCTAACAAAACCTGAAATATATCATTGCAAGAGATTCACTCAAATAATGAGCATTGTAATTCCACATGTGTAATCTATGTTCTGGTGTGTCAAAAATACTGATTGAATTATTTTTGTCTTTTATGATTTAGTAACCTTTAAGGAGTTATGGCCAAAGTGTTTGCCTCCTATGCTTTCTTTCATTAAAAACAAGCAAACAAACTTCCACAAGAACAGAAGTGGATTTTAAATTTATTTTTCCACATGCCTGACAGATATTAGTGGTGGTGCTGAATAAAATGGAAGACCTTCAAAAAACAGTTGTTGAAATAAATTCAAATTGTATTTCAGATCTGTTTATTCTGACTATAATTTATAGTTTATGACTGTTTTCCTCTTTTGTTCATATTTTCAATGATTTCCTCCAATTCAAGTACTCAATAATAATTGTATTCTTAGAGGTCTAACTTGCATCTTATCTCAGTTTTTGACATGTCTTCCTCACTAAGCTTAACCATCTCTAGTGTCTAATTTGCAGTGAGAGACTTTCATTGAATTTATTCAAAAAGGATAAATTCAAAGGAAGTCATGCCCAAAGGTATCATAGTCAAATTGCTGATAAAAATAAAAAGATAAATAAAGTTATTTAAAGCAGTCAAAGAATAACAAAACATTATATGTAGGGAGAGCTATAACAATTTGAGGAATTGGGGATTTCTTACCTGAAACTATGTAGGCTAAAAGACAGTGGAAAACCTTCTTTAAAATGACAGAAGAAAGAGCCATCAGCTCAGCAGTAGTGAAAGGATATAGTGAAAATATCCTTCAGGAATAAAGGTGAAATAAAGCCATTCTTAGATTGAAAAAAAAAAAATCTAAGAAAATTTTTTTCCAGCTTGCCTAATATATATCTCTTCTAAGAGGAAAGTTACTGAAAGTTCTTCAGGATTCCTTCAGTTACCAAGATCAACTTGGAATTTTAAAAATAAAGGAAGAGCAAACAGGTAAATTAATTGTTAAGCACTGAGCTGAGCTGACAGAGCTGAGCTGCCAGGCATTAAAGTAGTCATTAAGACAAAAAGCTAAAAGTAAAGTTAACTCTCAAGTTGTTAATCACCTACTACAATAATATAAGCAAGAAGCTGAACAGAAGAAAGCATGAGCTGCTGTAATGTTCCATTTTCCCCAGGGAGCAGCACTGTATGACTGCCAGACAGATCAGTGCAGAGGAGGGACTCATTTCAGTGTTGAGGAAACAACAAACAAAAGGCTCCTGGTATACTGTGGACCCAGAGGCCATGGGGAGGGAAGAGGAATAGCTAGTCAAGGTATGTTTCATCCTCCTGATAAGGAAGGCTCAGGAAAGGCATCTGATGAAGGCTTCAGTTGAGAGACTCCAATAAGGAGGGAGTTGAATAAAGGAACCTTATGCAGAGATGCTTAAAAGCTTGGCTGGCTATTGAGGCCTGAGTCCTTGACTGCAACTCCCTTCAGAGACTGCAGTGCCCTGGCTTTGTCCCAAGTCTGGTGTGAGCTGTGGCTTATCCTATCAGGTTGGCCATGTAAAACCATTGTAATTGCCTATTATTAGGCCTGAAAGATCACACATATATTTTTGTCCAGGAACTAGAAAGCCAGTGTTATTAGGTTTTCAAGGTGTTTGTGATGCTTATTTGGGTAGGTTCTGAACATGTGCAGCCAGGGGGTCAGTTGATACACAGAAATGGGCATCAATTCCTCTATCTCTCTTGACTTGAGAATTTTATGCACAGACTCTCACTCCAAGTGGTACATATTCCTAGTTCTTTTTGTCCACAAAAGGAGGTTATGTTAAGAGTTTAGTTTCCTGCATTAAAGTGACATTCTGTAAAATTTAAATGGGGGAAAGTGGATGAAGAGGGAGGCGTGGGGGAAAGAGAAAGAGACACAGAGACAGTGTGGGAGAAATAACAACAATGAAAAAAGAGGAAACAAACAAACAAACAGGAATTTGTTTTTTGCAAAAGAGTGGCCACTGGTCTCTGTTCCTCTACCTAGAGGGTTGGCTTTTCTCTCAGATAGTAGGTACTTGCAGTGCAATCACTGAACTATGGTTGTGCAGTTCCATGACTAGCATAGGCTTTGACCAGGGTTGCAAGAGAAAAATGAAAAGAAAAAATTCTCTGCACACTGTTTAACTACAGGGGCAATTTTTGCAGTCTTCTGGCCAGAAAAATGGTCTTCTCTCAGAGATTTTGTTGATCTCAAATACAGCCCAACTTTGGGTCATAGCTGGCTAGTAGAGGAAGGAGAAAAATCCCATAGAATGTATTCCTGTAATATTGATCACATCTCATTTTGAATTTCCTTACCAATCTACCAACTATAATTTACTATTCAGAAGGTTCATGTGTTTATTTATTTATTTATTTTTGGTCCAGAGTTCTGATACATGGTCTTGATACATGGTCTTATTTATTGATTTTAACCAAGTCCTTCTATTTATTTTTAAAAATAGTATTTTTTTTTTAATTTTTTTAAATGAACACACACACACACACACACACACACACACATTTGTTCCCAAAATCAACATATATTATAATTAGCAATGAGAAAAATCTCCACAAATAGCAGTAGAATAGATATTTTTTCAAGTGTGCATGAAATATTCAATATAATCATGGGGACTGAAACCATACAGAGTATTTTCTTTGACCACAACAGAAGAAAATTAGAAATCAACAATTAAAGTACATCTTTAACTCCCCTAAATAATCAACTTCTGTTTCAATTTTTATATTAAAAAAGAAATGTAAAATCAATGATTTAAGCTTATACATTAATAAACTAGAAAAAAGAAAAAAATATGTGAATAAAAGTGGCAATCAATGCAATTAGAAAAAAAAAACTTAATATTGATTAAGCCAAGATCTTATCTTTGGAAAAAATTGATGACATTGGTAAGTATTTAGTAAAGTTGATGAAGAATGAATAAAGGAAAACACAAGTCACCAAATTCTGGAATGAAAAAGGGGACATCTTTGTATAGCTATTAAGAGAATAAAATAATTTTATGAATAATGTTATCACAATCAATTAAACAATTGGATTAAAGAGACACATTTTGGAAAGACACAAATCACACAGTTGCCACAAGATGAGTTAGATAATCTGAACTATACTTATTAAATAAGATAAATTAATTTTGAAAAATACCCATGACTGAAAATGTGGAAATATTAAACTGCCCTGCTTGGTGAAGTCCTTTTTATTCTCACAAGCATTAGAGACTACCAATTTAAAGGCCAAGCCCTCAGTCTTGGGGTTTACCCTTATGAAACTTACTCCTGCAAAAGAGAAGTTGTCTATTATAATTATGCCTAAGAGTCACCCCCAAAGAGCTTATTTTGTTGTTCAGATGTAGCCTCTCTCTTTAAGTCAACTCTGCAATGCTCATTGCCATACCCTGCCATGTGGACATGACTCCCAGAGGTGTAAATCTCCATGGCAATGAGTGACATGACTCCCAGGGATGAACCTGGCTCTGGCATCATGGGATTGGGAAAGATTTCTTGGACCAAAAGTGGCGAGAGAAATGAAATAAAATCAAATTTCAGTGGCTGAGGGATTTCAAATAGTCAAGAGGTCATTCTGGAGGTTATTCTTAGGCATTATATAGATATTCCTTTTTAGTTTTTAGTGTATTAGAATAGCTAGAAGGAAATACCTGAAACTGTTGAACTGAAACCTAGCTGCTTTGATTCTTGAAGATGATTGCATAACTATATAGCTTTTACAGTATGACAGTGTAAATGTGAAAACCTTGCAACTGATGCCTCCTTTATCCAGAGTGGACAGAGGAGTAAGAAAATAAAGACAAAAAATAAATAAATGATATGGGAGATGATGGATGCTTTCAGTGCTATTTTTTTATTTTAGTTCTTATTTGTACTTTTCTTGGGAAGTAATAAAAATATTCAAAAATTGATTGTGGTCATAAATACAAAAAATATGATGATACTTTGAACCATTGATTATACATTTTGGATGATTATCTGGTATGTGGATATATCTCAATAAAATTGCATTAAAAAAATGACCCATGAGGAAAACTTAAAGCCAAGTTGGTTACACTAATGAAATCCATCAAAGATTTAAGAGCAAATTAATAACAATTTTATACACAATATCTCAGGAAAAAAAGGAAAAGCAAACACATTTCAACATATCTCATAAAGTCAGAATAATCCGGATACAAAATACAAGGAAAATTATTTGCAATAATATAAATCTATAGTCAAATATCTATCATTAAGTGTATTCTAGAATTCTTATCAAAATGTATAAAAATGAGGCAAAATTTTTTAAATCCAGTGGTTAATCATGATCAGATTTGGTTAATCTCAGGAAATCTATTGCTGATTTAATACACAATAATAAATATTTATTATTCACAACAAAAGATCAAAAGATAAAAACCATATAGTACCCTCAATAATTCAAAAACCATTCAACAAATTTCAATGCCCATTCAAGAAAAAATTTTAAGCAAATTTTAATAAAAGGGTTTCTTTAACTTTATAAAATTCATGGATGGAAAAGTTACTTGATGGTGAAAGATGAAGCTTTTTCCTGTAAGACCAAGAATAAAAGTGTAAATTTTGCTCTCATCATCTTTATTCAACACCATATTAGAACTACTAGACAGTGCAATAAGGCATGAAAAAGAATTAAATGGCATACAGATTGGAAAGAAATAAGTACATTCTTCTTACACAAGGAGGCCACATGACGGTTCTTAGAATGTCAAAAAGAAGTCCAAAAGGAAAAAAAAAAAAGAAAGAAAACTAGAACCAAAAGTCAATAAACATAAGATTTATTGTATTTCCTCAAGCAGCAAAAAACAACTGGAAATGTAATATAAACATCCTGCCTATAATGACTGGAAGAAAGAAACAAGAGTTAATTATGGATAAATTTAACAAAGAATTTGTAATATTTGAAAAATAAAACATATAACGCATGCAAAAGAAACATTTTAAAATTAACTTAGTAGTTCAGTATTTTCTATGTTAATAGATTGGAAAACTCAATAGTAGATTATGTAATTTCTCCCCATTTGACCTACAGATTCAACACAATCCTCAAAATAGCCCAAGTGAATTTTTGTAGAAATTGTCAAGTTGACTCTAAACTTTACATGGATAGGTTATCCTGGAGTAGACAATGATTCCTTAGACTGGACACAAACCCTACTAAACATTAACAATTTCAAACAAACTGATAAATTGGACACTGTCTAAAATTTTTAAAAATCTGTTCTTCAAAAGACATCAATGAAAAATGGAAAAAATTTCACAGTTCATATAGCTAAGGATTTATGCCCAGACTATATAACAGCAGTTATAGTTAATATTGAAAGACTAACAATCAAATTAAAAATGAACAATATATTTGAACTTAACAAAAGGATTTATGTGAAAGTTCACTAATCATATAAAAAGTTTGTCAACACTATTTCTCAACAGGGAAATGCAAACTAAACCTCAGTGATAAATCACTACATAATTCCTAAAGCAGCTAAAATTGAAAAATTTCCAATGTTAAATGCTATCAAGGTTATGAAACCATGAGAACTCTTATTGCTAATGAATAATGGAAAATAAATTTATAACAACCTTGAAAAATAATTTTGCTATTCCTCATATAAAGAAACATACGCTTGTTCTATGGTGAATAAAATTTATTCCTAGGTATTTGCATAAGACAAATAAAAATATGTCCTAGATAAAACATAGGACTGGACAACAGTGAACCCTATTGTAATCAGTGTACTGTAGTTAATGGTAAAATTATTAAACTTTTATTTCATGAATTATAGCAAATGTACCACACTAATGCAAGTTGTTAGTAAAAGGGTGATACTTTGGGGGAAAAAATACCTCATTGTAAACTGTGGACTATAGCTAATACAAAAATTAGAATATTCTTTCATATTTGAGACAAAGGCACTACACAATGCAGAGTGTTAATAATGGGGGTGCAGTATATGGGAATGCTGCATTTTTTATGTGATTTTTCTGAAAACCTACAATTTTCTAATTAACAAAACAAACCAAAAAAAAAAAAAAAAAAGGAAACATATGTCCACACATAGACTTACTAACAAGCGTTTACATAATTTTATTAAGACTACTCAAAAACTGAAAGCAACTGAAATGTCTATCAATGGTTAAATGGAAAAAGACCTGGCAATATATTCATAAAATGAGCAGTATTAATTAAGCATTATAAAGAAATTAAGTACTGACACACACACACCAAGGTGAATAAATCTTAAAAATATATTGCTTGCTTAGGTTCCACAAGGATTTATTTTCACTATTTTCTTCATGGCTGATCAGAATAAAATGGGTGAAAATGATTTGTTCAGAGTTAAACACAAAATCTTTTACAACTTAAGAAAATTCTTCAATTGATTAGGTAATGGATTTCTTGTCTGTATCATTCTTATTGACTTTGCATCATGGTTTAGTATCAGAGTAATGTGGAATTGAAATCTGACTAAGATTATGATTATTTAAAAAATATATTTTCCACAAATTCTATGTAATTTGCTTCCAATTTCTAAATCATTTACTCTTATGAGTACATAGTAGGGTACCAGATATTTCTGCTTGCCTTTCCAGACTCACTCTACACTCTCTTTTACTCTTGTGCCTTTCTCTTGGAGACCAATTTGTTGAATTAAATCAATAAACTCACTTTTCCTCTGGCTTCAACTTGGTTTCAGAAAATTTAAAGACCCAGCATGAAGGAGGCAGAGATTTTAGTAAGCAAGTAGATGTGCTGGATGGGGTGAATAAATACATAATCTTCACCAACTGGATCACTGGGTAGGAAGATTGAATTGCTATCTCCTGAGATAGGGAAGACAGTTCTGGATGCTTTCAGCTTGGACAGTTGCCCAGGGACACAAATGAATCAAAGAACAAATACCAAAATCTCTGTCAAAAGGGGAAAGGGTTGGGAGGGAGTTTGGATATTAATGGTGCAAAATTACCAAAGCTCATCTTGGGCTTCTTCAAAATTTGGTCAGTGACTGACATAGGTTTTCACCTCTCCATTTCAAAATTACCTGATGGAATAAGAAGCAATCCTATATTAGACCAGCTGTATCCTATTCTATCACCGAGCTTTAAACAATGGTTTATTTCAAATAGTATGCTGCAAACAAAATTTGATTGCATGCCTAATATCTTATATATAATATTCAGTTTTGCTTAATTGACATTTAAAATAATATAAACTAAAGCTGCCTGTAAAAGGTGTATTTATTTTTCTTTTGAAATTGGACATGAAGATATATATAATAAGCATTTTATAAATATGTGTGTGTATGTGTATACACTCATTATTTTCTGTCATTTTATGAAATATTCTATATTTTGTATATATATGTGTGTGTCTATATGTATACACTCATTATTTTCTGTCATTTTCTGAAATATTCTATATTTTGTGCTCAAGTAAGTTAAAAAAGTAATGTCCTTAGTTACCACCTTTTACCACTTCGTTTCTCTTGTTGTATTAAGAAAAAATCCATATGTCCTAGAAAGTAAAGAAACAAAGTGCTTTTACAGATAATATGGAATAATATAAAAATATATTTTCAAGGCCAAATATATTTGTTATATAGTATATTTATCTTTGTGAATTTGTTAAGAAATGCCAGTTTCTTACAAGACATTAAAAAGAAAATAGTACAAAGCAAATAACATCTGAATTCAAGAAAACAGCAATACTCACCCAATGTCTCTGCATACCTTTGATGTATGTAGGTAAAATATAAGCAAATATACTCAACTAAATGAAAGAATTAGTGTTTATATATACTTGATATGATTTAAATAAATGTAAACATTATTTCCTAAAACTATCTTTCATGCCATGAACTATTCATTTTTATTCATAACTTTGGTATAAAATTCATCAGTCTAAGGAAAGAGAATGATCAAGGTAACCAAATACAATTAATGTAAACTAATATTAAGTAAACTTTATTGAATTTTTACCAGAAATCAGGAATTGTGCCATATGCATTGCATGCATTGTACATGACACAATAGCATGGGTAGGTAGTGATTATGAACCAAAATGTCTTGATTTGGACCCTAACTATACACCCAGTATATATTCAAAAGTAAATGATGGAGAACGTAAGATGGCAGCTAGGTGAGACAGGGCAAAAAAAACACCTCCGTGAAAAATACTAGATAAAAGGCAGAAAGTGACCCAGAACACCAGTTCCAGAGATGCACCAGCTGGACAAGGTCTGCTAAATCCATAGGGACTGTGCATTTGGTGAAACTGGGAGTCTGCATTCTGAAATGAGTGAGTGAGCTGGCTGAAAGTCCAGCGGCTGCACTGCACTGTGGGGAAACTGTGGGTTGGTGTTTGGAGACAGACTAGTTCTTTAAAAAAAAAAAAAAAAAAAAAAAAACCCTGAGAGAGGCTGCAGATACAATGGTGAGAACCACACAGTGAAGCGTGGCAGGAGCATGCCTTGAGAATGCCTCAATATCTGGTGTGGAAGATAGCCCTTCCTGCACCCGCTGCTAATTATCTTGAAGCCAAAAGGGCAAAGGGGAGCCAAAAGGAGAAAGAAACCACGCCCCCTGCAGCCATCTTCCCAGTGGGCTGGGGATGCTTCTGCCCAAGGCTGGAGCCACAGCCCAGAGCCATGCCAAGGGTCCCAGTGTGATGGGGAGTGTTCCCCACAACACCGCACACACACCACAATATTGGCCATGGACAGTGGCCTTTAGTGCACCCAGAGCTAATTGTCCTGGTGCTTGGAAGGTGGAGCTGTGCAAAAAGGGGGAAATTAACACGCCCCATTCAGCCATCTTTACAGCAGGCTGGGAATGCCCCTGCATGGCCCGGCAGCCCAGGTCATCCCTGAAGGGCCAGCACACACCTGTGATGTGGCACAGCATTTCCTCGGCAGAGGTCCTGGAAAAGCACGGCTGGGAAGGGGGACCCACTCAGAAATTCCAGGGACCCTAGGCCAATACCAAGGAATTGTGGGTCAGCAGCAGAGACAACCTGTGGCAAGACTGAACTGAAGGTTTAGACTCTTGCAACAGCCTTAAATCTCCAGGAACACCTGGGAGATTTGATTATTAAAGCTGCCCTCCCTCTCTAACTGCTCAGACACATGCTCCACATTCAGGGCAGATAGTACCAACAATACACCCAAACTTGGTGCACCAATTGAACCCCACAAGAATCAGACCCCCACACACCACAAAGATAAAGTTGGGGAGAACTGACTTGAAGGGAATAGGTGACTCACGGACACCATCTGCTGATTAGTTAGAGAAAGCATACACCACCAAGCTATAGATCTGACAAATTAGAGATTGGTGTTTTTCATATCCTGAAAGAACCCCATCAAGTAAAGCAAATGCCAAGAGGCCAAAAACAACAGAAAATTTTAAAGCATATTATAAAACCAGATGATATGCAGAACCCAAACCCAAACACCCAAATCAAAAGGTCAGAGGAGACACAGTACTTGGAGCAATCAATCAAATAACTAAAGACAAATAATGAGAGGATAGCAAAAGATATAAAGGACATGAAGAAGACCCTAAAAGAGCATAAAGAAGTAGCAAAAGTAAATAAAAAAGTAGATGATCTTATGGAAATAAAAGAAACTGTTGACCAAATTAAAAAGATTCTGGATACTCATAGCATAAGATTAGAGGAAGCTGAACAATGACTCAGCATCCTTGAGGACCACAGAATGGAAAATGAAAGAACAAAAGAAAGAATGGGGAAAAAAATCAAAAAAATCAAAATGGATCTCAGGGATATGATAGATAAAATAAAACATCCAAATTTAAGACTCATTGGTGTCCCAGAAGGGGAAGAGAAGAGTAAAGGTCTAGAAAGAGTATTGAAAGAAATTGTTGGGGAAAACTTACCAAACCTTCTACACAATATAAATACACAAAGCATAAATGCCCAGAGAACTCCAAATAGAATAAATCCATGTAAACCCACTCCAAGACATATCCTGGTCAGAGTGTCAAATACTGAAGAGAAGGAGCAAGTTCTGAAAGCAGTAAGAGAAAAGCAAATCGCCACATACAAAGGAAACAACATAAGACTAAGTAGTGGCTGGCTGCTCAGCGGCCACCATGGAAGCGAGAAGGCAGTGGCATGATATGTTTAAATTCTGAGAGAGAAAAATTTCCAATCAAGAATACTTTATCCAGCAAAACTCTCCTTCAAACTTGAGGGAGAGAGCTTAAATTTTTCACAGACAAACAAATGCTGAGAGATTTTGCTAATAAAAGACCTGCCCTACTTCAGATACTAAAGGGAGCCCTATCGACAGAGAAACAAAGAAAGGAGAGAGAGATATAGAGAAATTTAACAGACATGTATAGAACATTACATCCCATATCACCAGGATACACATTCTTATCTAGTGATCATGTATCTTTCTCCAGAATAGGCCATATGCTGGGCATAAAACAAGCCTCAATAAATTTAAATAAATTGAATTTATTCAAAGCACATTCTCTAACCACAGTGGAATACAAATAGAAGTCAATAACCATCAGAGACTTAGAAAATTCACAAATACCTGGAGGTTAAAAATGAGGGAAGATGAAAACATTCCCAGATAATCAAAAGCTGAGGGACTTCATCACCAGTAGTCAGTCCTATCAGAAATGCTAAAGGGAATTGTGCAGGCTGAAAGGAAGGGACACTAAACAATTGACTGAAACCACATGAAGAAATAAAGATTTCCAGTAAAGATCACATGGTAAATATAAATACCAATACTACTGTATTTTTGATTTGTACCTCAAGTATTTACCCCCTACAGGATGTAAAATACATAATCTGTAATGTTAAGTCAGTGGTTTTGGACTCAATGTAAAATATGTAATTTTTGACAAGAACTATATAAAGGTAGGGGAATGGAGGAGTACAGGAACATAGTTTATGTGTCCTGTTGAAGTTAAGTTGGTATCAAAGAAAAACAAGGTTATTATAGATTGAAGATGTTAAATTTAAGCCCCACAGTAAACACAAAGAAAGTATCAGAGAATATGACCATAGAGATGAAAAGTAGAGTATAGGTTATGAGAAGTGGGGGAAAGGGCAATGGGGAGTTAAGAAATGAGTGTAGGGTTTCTGTTTGGGGTGAAGGGAAATTTCTAGTAATGGATGGTGGGAAGATGATGGCATTGCAACATTCTGAATGTGATTACTCCCACTAATAGAATGCTAGGGAGGGGTGTGAATGGGAAGATTTAGGCTGTATATATGTTTCCACAATTGAAAAAAAAAAAAGACAGTCTAAATAGATAGTGACAATTAAATGCCAAGGATGATCTTGGATGGGATCTGTGGATGGAGGAGAGGAGGCTCAAAGGGACACAGTTGGGACATAAGGGAAAAAAAGGAAATATAGAATGTAAGCTTTGTATAAATGCTGAATTTCTTGAACTTCTTAGATGCACTTAATGTGATTGCGTAAAAGAATGCTCTTGTTCATGGGGAAGGTATATGTGAATTATATTGTTTGTTCAAGGATGTGTGCAGCTTGCTCCCATGTTCACAAGACAGAGCAATAGAAGATGGATGATAGATGGGGGGGGAGGGTGGAGAAAAAAATGGTGGTGTGACAGGATGTTAAAATTGGTGGATTGGGGTATCAGGGGAGGGGGGTCGGGGTATGCTGGAGTTCTGTGTATGGGTTTTGTATTGTTTTGCAACTGTTCCTGTAAGTTTGAATTTATTTCAAAATAAAATTGGAAAAAAATAAAAAAGTAAATGATGGAGAGCCTAAAAAGGGAACAAAGTTGACACAAACCTTAACCTCTATGTAGTATACATTCTAGCCAATTAAAAGTTGTATGATCTCATTAAAGTTATTTGAACTTTACATCACTTTATTCCAAATCTGTGGTATGAGGATGGTAAAAGTAACAACGCTATAGAGCCCATTTGAAAAACCTTAGGGCCTGGTACATAGCAAAAGCTGAGTATTAACTATTACCATTGAGTGAATACTAAATGGTTGCAATTCAATTTTACAGATGTAAGTGAGTTGAAGCATTTACTTTATTTAGAATTTTAAATAATATGAAAGAAGGCACTGTGATTTAAATGTTAATCATAAGGGTTACGGGTTTTAAAATTTATTAGAAATACTTGTAAAACTTATAAGGGAACAAGACAATTTTCATTCCTCATAAGACCTTCACTGGAATTCTATACTCAGTATCTAAATTGGACTCTGGGATTAGAGAAGGATGTAAATATTCTGATAACTGCAAATTGAAAGTCATCAAAGACAATTCCATAACAAAATAAAACAGATGAGAAAAAGTAGTAGGAAAATAGGGCCAATTTGTTTTTAAAAAGACAAGATTTGTTTAATAACCACTGTAAACTGAGAAATATTAAATTGGCTTTCCATTGCTTCCCACTGACTACAGTGAAAAACTCTGGACATTACATTTAAAACAAATTCAAAATGACACTAAATGGTGGTGAAAAAAGGCAGAGTGGATAAGGATGTTGGAATCCAAGGAAAAACATGGTGGTGAATTCCCTGGATTTTCTTTTTCTCTTACACACAGGATTTGGAACTGAAATACTTGGGAACCCAGAAACACCAGTGGGTGAAGATAAAAATGAAAGCCCCCACCAAAGGCTGCTCTTTCTAGCCAAGGGACCAAGGAAAGGGCAGATTAGCAAGATAGAAAACTTGTAGAAAATAATTGCTCTACTCCAACCAAACACCACTAAAAAGTACAACCCCACCTCTACCATGCCATCAAAGTACAAGTGGCAAAATATAGTAATGCTGCCTTTGATGTTTACCTTTCTGTATAAACTTGTTGATTATTTTTTTTTCTTACGGCTTTGAATTACACTCTAGTGCCCTTTCATTCCAGCCTGAAGGACTCCCATGTATTTATCCTTCTTAGAGTTCTCTGACATTCTTGGATTTGTAGATCATGACTTCTATCAAATTTGTGAAATTTTTGGCCATTCTCTCTTCATATAATCTTTCTTCCCCTTTCTCTGTCTCATCTTCTTTGGGATTCCTATGATATATATATATATATATATATATATATATATTGGTGAACATGATCAACTGAATCCCATGAGTCTCCTATGCTCTATGCCTTTTTCTTTATTGGCTCTTTGTCCTTGATTTCCTTTAGCTTTTGAGCATGTTTAAGATCACTGATTGAAAGTCTTTAACAGTAGGCCCAATGTCTGTTCCTCCCCAGGGACAGTTTCTGTGAATTACTTCTGTAATTGGGCATTACTCCCTTGTTTCTTTGCCTGCTTCAAAATATTTTTTTGAAAGCTAGACATTTTACATATTATAAAGTTGTACTCGGGACCTTAGATTCTTCCCCTTCCCAGCATTTGTTTTTGTTGTTTGCTGTAGGCAATAGCAGTTTGTTTATTTGGCTACTTTATACCTATATTTATAAAGTCCCTATTCTTTGTTATGTGTGCCCTCTGAATTCTTTGCTCCTTTCATTTGTTTTCAGTTACTGTTTACACAGAGATTTCTTTGAATGTCAGAAGCCATATCAAGCAAACAAACAAATTAAAAAGAAAGGACAGAAAAACAGAGCAAAAAGAAAGGAAAAAGAAAAAGAAAAAAGTTCTCCCAGTTTTTGCAGATTGTCTCTGTGTTGGAACATTCCTTTAATGCTCATTCTGACCTTTTACAACTTTGCTTTAGCCTTTACTTCCTGATTGCACTGAGCATAAAGATTAGCCAGAGGTGAAAGTTTAGGGTTTCCCCATGTCTTTTCTGATCTTGCTTTCTCCTCTGGGCATGCCCATGGCTTTTAAACTCCTCAGTATATGTGAGGAATTTTGAATGCCCTGATTTCCCAAAGAAACTCTCTCCCTGCTTATCTTCTCAGGCTTTTGGTGCTCTTTCATCTGCCTCAACTTTAACCTTTTCCCCAGGCAGCAGTGGGTCTTTCATTTATTTCATAGAGTTTTGAAGGGATACTTGCTGCTTTCCTGCCCTGGGTGGGTTCCAAGCTAGGTGAAACATAGACAAGCACCTTGTGTCAGTCCTTCAGACAACCAGAAGGCAAGTCAAAGCAGACAAACACAAGTCTTTGGGTAAAAGTTCTGCTCTACTCCCTTTAGAACTGTGGACTAGGGTCACATTCTAGCCATCTGGGCTGCCATTTTAAAGATAACTATCGAGGAGGGGAGTGGAGTGGAGCGGAGGAACAGCAAGTAAATATGCCACAAAGATTTCCTACCATCGTTAAGTTGTCTTTTTCTTTGTTTAATACTTGCTCACAGTAAACCTTTAACTATTTTCCAGAGCTCTTACAACATTGATTTTGACAGTTTTTGCTTGATATTTTTCCTGTTTCGTGGAAGGACAAGCCTTTGGAACTACCTACTCTGCCATTATCGTAGACATCTGTGGCTGCTCATTTTAAATACTGTGGTTATTCTTCCATCCTTTGTGCCAGGGAAAGTATTTGGAATCAGAAGCAACATAAATTAGCAGATCCTTCTTTGCCATGAATGTAGTTTCGGTTTTTAGAGCCTGTATTTATGGGGTCTTTCCATCAAGCAGAGAACTACAGCAATAATTCACTTCTATTTAGAGCCAATGCCAATACTTCAGATTTCATTGCTGCCTTTTTATAGTTCAAATCGTCTATGCTCTTGGCATCATATCAGGAACCACACATACTAATAAGAAAGCAGGATCATGAAAGAGAGAAGCAGCTACATACCTCACTGCCCTTTGGCTGTGGGGAAGATGAGCAATTTGTGAGATCTGTTGTGGATGAGATGGCAGAACAATAAACTGTAGGAAGTGGAAACACTGAGGAAATTAACCTTGATAGGCCAATAATGAAGAAACTAGTAAAAAGGGCTCGCTGTGGATGGAAGCATGATGATATCATTATAGTCACAGAATTTTCCATCTTAGAAGCTTGTGAAGGCATTTGTCATCCTTCAAGCTTTGAAATATGAATTATAAATCTTTACACCATGGAGAAAGATGAAGGTCAATCCATAAATTGCCCCAAATCTGCCCTAAAGGAAATATTTGAAACTTAAAATACATAATAAATTATTAACCCCCATGGAGGGAAAATTAATTCATAGAGAAAATGATCATTAAGAAAGACATCAAAATAAGGACATCCAAGACAGTTCCTGAACTTTCTCATAGTATAAACAAAGAATGACTTTATTGCACTTGCTGGTTGATGATTAATGTGACTCTGAACTTTACAAGGAGTAAACTTCCAGAATCAAAGTATAATTTCAAATGGAAGCACTGAACATTTCTGCAAAATCTAGGTTTAAAATTTGAAACTGCAGCATACTACTACTTTTTTCCATAAAACAAGTATCTTCCTTACATAATTTTCTCTGAAAAAAAATTTGTTATTTAACGTGAACCAAGAATATCTATTCCCTAGGCTTAGACTAGTTCCATAATTTGAATGTTTGAATGCCCATAACTTAATGATTAACAATTATGTTTTACACAATAGCTGAAAAGAAGAATTGGCTCTTTAGTGGGAGACTGAATTTGTACCACAAAAATGGGACACTTTGGGTTTGTCCTAGTTTACTTTTCCTCCACCACTATTAGAAGAAGTTTTGGACAAATGTGTATTACACATAATAGAGGCAGAATTTCCAAAAATGCTTGCGTGTGTGTGTGTGTGTGTGTGTGTGTGTGTGTGTGTGTGAAAAGTTATAATATCCATGTAAATAAAAGAAGAAATATAAAGAAAAAATTTCAGACATATAAGTAACAGTGTTACCCAAGACTAGACACAGCTGTTCATTAAGTCTTCCATCTTTCCATTCATTCTGTTTGTTTTAGTTGTGCTTTGTTCCTCTTTTCCTCTACTTCATCCTCTTTTGGAATAATGAAATATCTTTTCAGTTACATTTTATTCCCTTTATGGGATTATTAGGTATACTTCTTTTTCTTGGGGAGAGAGTGGATTACAACATGCATAGTTGACTTATCATGGTCTACCTTCAAGTTATATTACATCACTTCACATATAGTGTAAGAAGCTTGCAAAAGTCTACTTCCAGTTTCCCTCCTCTAGCTTTTGAATTCATTTTAACAGATAAAAAGATTTGTAAGACTTTGTCTTAGTAATGTCTTTCCAAGGTTTTTCTTGCTGTAATTTCCCAAAACTTTTTTTATATCAAAATTTTAAAATGTTAGCCTTTTATCTTCACTTCCAAAGCTCTTAATTAATTTCCCATAATTTTTTTCAATTTCTCCTCCCTTTATTTTCCCTTAATTAATTCCAATTATGTTGATTAATGCCATTAAGTTGGAAAGCTCATTAAGTTCATTAAAACTTTTTTCTGTATGAGCCTGGGCATCCACATTTCTCAACTCCTATGTCTTCCAATATGCTGCTTTAAGTGGGATTAAAATAACAACAGTGACTTTCATTATATCATAACTATTTTTTGTTTCCTAGTGATGGCATATATCCTGGTGATGAGATGGTTTGCTCTGAATTTCTAAGAGGAAATAATGTAAATTACTAAAAACAGTGATGGTTATGAGAAACAGGGCATTAACTGTAGAGGGATTACAAGCTCTAATGTTTCAGACAGAGATTGCAAGAGCAGTACGTATCATGTGCCTTCTGCAAGCATGCGGATTACTAGCTTTGGTTCCAGTCCACTTGCAGTGAGACAATCATTAAACTAGAAAATGGGATGGATTTGACAGTACAATTCTCCATCCCACATTTCAGAATTTAGATTCGTGGCGCTGGAGAACAGCCCACAAAAAAATGCCAATGACAATATTCAGAGACCATAATTCACCAAGAGATATTATTTTCTGCATATCTTTTGAGCAAAGCCAAATAAAAAAGTGTGGGCATTAAAGACTGGAAAAATGCCAACTTAGAATTGATCCAGGTTACTAAAAATGTGTTTCACTATCAAAACCGAAATTAAGGAGTGACATTGTTATGGTTTCTAGTGTTATAAAGGGACATGGCTCCAGAGTGCCTCACCTGTTCCTCAGTTAAACCAAATTTGTGTTTGGTAGCTTTAGTGGCTTCAGTGAAGTGAAAAATCATGTGATTTAGAGATGCTCATGATAGATCACTTAATTTTTTATCACTATGGACTAATGAGAAGCAAGCGGGTTGCAGTGAAAGAATGTGAAGAAGGAGAATAAGGGAGTGTCTTGATGACCACTGTTAGGTCATATTCACATTTGTATTTGTTCCTGTGCCAAGATGTATACGTTTATCCTATCAAACTTTTCTAAAAGAACATTTGTAATAAAAGGCCTCACAATATGCCACCTAATGAACTCGTATTCCTAGTGGTCAGGAATAATGAATCACAACACAGGAGGTATTCATGCCTGAATATTTTGTGGGACTAGTCAACTGATTCTCAACAAACTTTCTAAGCAGTGTCCAAAGGATTAGACTTCTATATATACTGATTTATATTTATCAGTGTCTTTCCGATATTCAGCAATTCGGAGTATGAGAACACAAAATAAAACACAATGGCAGGGATAAATTTAAAATACTTAGCAATAATACGTTATGCTATCTGGACATGTCACTCTCCATTGAATGCAAATATTAATAAAATCTTGTTTATTATTGGTGAACTGCTAGTTCATGTAAATGTTTTCATTTTGAGTCAAGATTAATATTTTATTTGATAAGTATCAATATAATGTATTTGTCTATCGGATGGGATGGGACCAAAAGTTGAAGTTGGAAATTATACATTTATATTATGACAACAAATTGTGCTAGTTAATAAAGCCAACTATTTGAGTGGGTATATAATCAGATTGTTGAAGTAACTGTAATAATTAATTTTGAATAGCATTTTATTTTGAAAATAAATGTTTTATTAATCCAATTTATGAATAATTCTACAAATTACCTGTTTCATGGCTTAGGGATGTAATACAGAAAAGAAAATAGCAGTATATCACCTATTTTATATCTTTCTATCATGAAAATATATTAGTTACTTTTATGATAATACCAACTTTGAGCCACGGCTTATCCTTAAGTATCTTCAGGATTCAGTAGCAGAGAAAAGTTTCTCTTGATATTTTAAATCAACAATGTTTTAATGGTTATAACTAATTGCTTGATAGAGAATTTCACTCTAGGCTGATTCTCCAAGTTTGATACCAAGATGCCATGAGAAAGTCCTGATGAAGAAGCCATTGCTTCTGACACTGTCAGAAGGAGAGAAAAGAGACTTTCACTTCTCCAGTTGCAACTGAAGTCCACTCCCAACCTCTGCCCTCCTGCTAGAAATTAGACACTGGAATGTTGTTCATTAAAATCCTATATGTCCACAACTGCATTTGCTGACAGAAAACAACTAAGCAGAAGGCTGGTCCACCATCCAAATCTCATGTGAGTGCATCTCACTGATAGCAGTTTGCCAGTAAGTTCTCTGGAAATGTAATTGTTACTTTTACAGACTCTCCAGAAGAGGAAGGAATATTGAGAGGAACAATAGAAAATAAGAACACTAATTCCACATATTTGCTACAATTTTAAATTATTTTTAATTTTGAATTTGTCATTTTCTTGGTCACTTTAAAGATAAAACAACACACTAAAACCAAATAGAGACTGATATTCTGATGTGTGCTGTAATGTTTCTGATACATTTTATGCATGAAATTAGGTAAAACATTTTACTCAACAAGAAATACAATTTCTGACTAATATATATAATCACATCTAAACTTCTTCATCTGCAATTTTTAGAGAACCTAGGATTTCTAACATACTATCACCACACTCACTTTAATAGTTGGGTTTTATCCTGTGCAAGTCATTGAAAAAGCATAAAGGAGAGCTATACAATCTCTACTTTTATCTTATTAAACTAAAAATCATATAAAGGGAGAAGCTTTCCAGCCCCTATCAAGTTTTGAAAATACAGAAGGTGGAAAAATTATTGGAAAGGAAAAAAAAAAAAAATGGAGAGAACGAATCCAGACCAGGAAATTGTTTTCAGTCTGCAGTGACACAGACTACAGGCATCAATCAGCAAATGCAATGTTGCTTCCACCCTACCTGGCTCAATTAAATTTACTGGTGACAAAAATCTAAGTCTTCCCAGCTTATTTCTTCATGTCTTCTGTAGTTTTCAGGAGCTAATTAAGCAGTCAAAAGCCCTGGTTTGCTTTGTGATTTGACTATGTATTAGCTGTGTTTTCTTGGACAAGTTGCTTATAATCCCATGTGACTTTGTTCCTTCATCTGGAAAATGATGATAATAAAGCACATAACAAAATTGTTGAGAGTGTTAAATGTTATAATCCCTATAAATTTCTTAAAAGAGTGAGCAATTAAAAAATAGTTTATATTTGTATGTTATATTTACATTTACTCTGTAAAGCATTCAGTAGTTATTTTATTAATTTAATAAGTAATTCATAAGAATTACAAAAACATACTGTGATAGACCTCAAACAGATATGAAATAGGTGGTCATATATTCATTCATTTTGTAAGCAATATGATTCAGAAATATAACTAAAATTACACAGATTCTAAATAAGCACATACCCACACCCCACTCATATGTATACATATATACCAGAAAAAGAATGTAATAAATACTGAACGAAATTAATCTTGTTAATTATAGTTATGATCAAGATAGAAAGATCAAGGACTCCATTCTAGAAAAAAAATTGCCTTTACTATATAAATCATAAAATCACCTTGAAAATTTCAACATTTTAAAACATAGTAAGAAAGCTCTCATGCAATATGAAATCTATATATATCTGTACAACCAAACTGCAAGATCAGTCATACCCTATAGTTTTTACATTGGTGTAAAAGATAAACATTTTTATAAAGCTTAAATGAATTCAGAGAATTTTGTGATATAACTTGTAGATGTGTTTATGATTAATAACAGAACTCATAACAGGAAATAAAATAAAAAATTAAAAAAATCATTCATTCATTCCAGAGTTAGCTATTTTATTCATCCTTTCATCATAAAAACAAAATAAAATAGAACTAGATATCAGAATTTATAGGAAATAGGATTAATGCCTTTAAATAAAATGGCTAATAGGACTTGTTACTCCTTTGTAATTCTGATTTCAAGAATTCATTCAACTTCTTCTATAAAATATTTCACTTTAGAATATCATTGTTAGCATCTCAAATTTAACATATATGTTTTCCAATCCTTTTAAACATTGTATTTTCATGTATTTTCCTTAAATTTTGGTGCATATTTTCATCTGACTATGTATTGGTAAAAGGTGACCTTTTGATTTGATCATTTGGCTGACTTCAGTACTAATAAGCTGGGGGATGAGATGTGTAATGAACCTGTGCATAGAAACAATGATAGAAGGTTTATTTTGAATTCTATAGACCTAGCAATGCCTGGCCTGATGAGGAGTCTTTGGAACTTAACTAATTTTAGAGAGAGGTTTTATTGATTACAAAAAGACAGGACACATTTTAATCATTTTCACAGCACTATACTGCCTGAGGGTCCAAAAATCCATTAAACAAGGATTATAAACTTTGTTTTGATCCAAATCCTAAATTGTTTCTTGATGTATTACCAACAGAAGCTCTGTAAGATCAATCAGATTTACTAAGGCATATTAAAATCCACTTTAATTGCTCATATACCTGATGCTCTGAGGTACAGCTGTTCATAAAGCTACATTTTTTTTTTTTCCTTCCAGATTGGAGTTTCAGTTTAGGTTTTGGGTTTGCCTTAACCTACAAGTCTGCTTATGTGCTCTATTCTTTACTTTTTAATTTCTAATTTCTATTCCTGCACTCACAAAATTATAATTTACTAGCACCTAGAAATGTTCATTCTGTATTTTCTGTATTATTATAGGGGAATAAGATTTTTTCCAAAAAAAATTATATGAGAGTTAAAACATCTTGGAGTATATATGTGCACACACACACAAACACACACACGTACACACATATTCTACCTGGATCTGCCTTTGCAGTTTTCTCATTGATTTAAGTACTCTAATGTGCACACAAGATTTGTATTTTAGTATAACATACATTCTATTGAGTAAATGGAGAGTTGATATGTTTGATGCAATGAAAATGCTGATTTACAACTTCAACTCTATTATAACTAAACACATTTTAATTCAGTTGCCTTATTCCATGACATTTACAAGAAAGCAATAGAAAATAAATATGCATAACTGATTCTATTCTTGATATTACATGATTTATGGAACCAAAATAACAGTATTCAAGATTCAGATCCTTCACTAATTAGTTACATAACAAGCAACTGTTAGAGATTTTTAGAATTAGTACTTCCAGGGAGATTTAACACTGTCAGTTGCTAATGAGACAATTTCAACTTAATATTCCTTATATTAAAATATATTCACCTGCAATCTTATTAATGAAGCTTCCATTGTAGAATTTAGAATTGAAGTCAAATAGTATAGGTTTCTATTTTTTAATGTACCACTTACTAGCTATGTATGTGATTTGGGGAAGTTAAACTTTTAATGCTCAGTCCCCTTATTATGTGAAAAAGGGTTAATGATAGTATCTACTTCTTTTGGGTTGAAACCCATTTGGATTATAACAGAGTTGAAAAGTATAGATTATTCAGATTATTGTTGAATATTATCTGGAATGCACATTCATTTATTTGGTCATTTATTCATCTAAGAAATGTTTTCTGAAACCTTCTGTGTCTGAAACTCTTCTAGGCATTTCAGATACATTAGTGAACAAAGAGACAAATACTTCTGGCCTACAGGAGATAATAATATTGTAGTGATTTTTAGATCAAACTGTAAAAACAGTTATCAACAGTTCGTGATCCATTGAAAAAATACAAAGACCACAACTTTATAGTCTTTATGTGCTGTGTGATTATGCAGATTCATGATATTTCTTTAATATCTAAATTAGGAATTCAGTCCAGTAAATTTTAATATATTATTAGCACTATTTAATGAAGAAAAATAAAGACTAAGTTGGTAAATTATTTAATAAAGGCTCCATACATGACGTCAGGCTCCATAATCCCTGAATTTTAATACACAAGCTGAATATGGACAGGTTATTAGAGAAAATCAGAATCTTTTCTCTAAACATAAACTCCCTCAAAAGAAAAGGAAAATGATACAAGAATATAACACACACCTTTCTAGTAGTAACTGAGATTTACATGAACTTGTACCTAGCTTTGTGGCCATTTAGGGAGCATATACATGGTAGGGTTAAAATGGCTGATTGGGCAGTTTGCTTGTGTGGTGCTTACATGGCTGTGGACTGAGCGTGTGACTCACGATAAAACAGTTATGATGCACTAATCCAGAAGTGATTGTTTTCTGTTAAAAATTACTTAGTTTTCTAATATATTGTTTTTTGGCCCATCAGACAATAACATTCATTGAACATTGCATTGCCCTTTTGTACAAAAACCCAGGTACCCAAGCTCCTAAACACTGATAAGCATCAGCCTTAGTGATTATTTTGACAGCCACTGGGCTAGATCAGAGACCCATAAAAAGTTGCATCATGAGTGAAAAAACAACTCAGTAGAAAGCTGTTGAAAATGAAAAAATCCAGTTATTATTATATAGTCTAACTACTTGAAGTCTATGCTTTAAAAGGAAAGGAAAATGAAATCAGCAAGTACATGTAAGAAGGGAAAACCTAACTTTAAAACCCATTTGTCAGTATTTTTTAAACAGGTTTTGAGAATGGTTACTCATCCTTCATTATCTGTATGCTTTTATGACACAAATTTTATTTTCTTACCTGAATTCTTCTAAAACAGGCATTGATAGATGATTCCTTCAAAACACTTCATTCCTTCCTACTGGATGAACTATCATGGAAGTAGTTTTGTGTTTGTTTACTTGTTTCACAAGCTTCATAGCTGATTTTTTAAAAGTAATTTTAATTCATATAAAATATAAGGGGGAAACATCTGGGATATTTTTTGCTTGTTTTGGAAAAAAAGTTGAAAAATGTATCAATGCACTTAGACAAAGTGTGTGGCATTTGAATGAATATGAAATTGATAAGCTTGGCTCTTCTTACTGGACTAAAAACAAGCTTATCTGTGAAATAATATTGCCAAAGTACCCATTAAGTAAAAATGTTCATTATTCAAATAATAAGTTTAAGTTAACTTTTAAATTCAGTCATATATAAGAAGATACATTTTTATCTGCTCCTAAAGGAAAAACAGAAACTTTCTTTCCTTTCTTACAAAATTTTGAAACAAATTTATGTTCTTAGAACTGACTTAAAGATTATAATTATTAGAAATGAAAGAAATTTCAGTTCATTATCTTCTCAACAATTATTATACTTAAATATCTACTCTTGATAATTATCATATTTACTCTATTTTTGACAAAATAATTATATTTAGTGCTCATTTTTTTGTTTATTGCCTTTCAAATTGTCTGAACAATTATCTATAAAATAATTTTCTTGCAAATAAATCTACCTAAAGCTTTTCAAATGTCAAGTTATATTTAGGAACATTTTCAGGTTATAAAACTTAGAATGGCCCAACATTTTGAATTTATCTACTTAATGTCCATCACGACTTAATTATTTCACACCAAGATCTAGCCCAAGGCACATTTTCGGTGCATCAGCAAAATTTGGAGGAAAATCTCTAATTCTGGTTGTTTCTGCTACATATTTTTACCTGGAGTGGCAATAGTGTTGCTTTAAAAAGCTTATGCAGTCCACTAAGTGGACCTCACTTAGCAGTTAAGGAATTCACTCATATTTACTGAGGTTTTATGAGATTCTAATGAGAGATATTACATAATACACCATACTTACCATACTTAAGTATTTATTACTAGTCGTTTCCTCTAGGAAAAGGAATGCTTAATAATTAAGACCAGAAGGCCATTAAACGGGAAAGAAGAGTTCCTCCAAGAAAGCAAACACCAATGACAACAACAACAAAAACGCTTCAACTTGTCTCTAGTTCAGAAACATCATTTGTTTGGCATTTGTTAAAATTCCTCTTTGGCCAGTAGAGTAAGAAGCACAGACAACTATAGGTACTTATGTTCTCTTTTGTTTTATTTTTGTTTTATGAGCTTTAATCTCTGAGTACTTAAAATTGATTGAGAAATAAAGTCCTGTGAGTGAAAGCAAAAAAAAAAAAAAAAAAAAAATAGGATTTTTAAACAATCTCTTTCAGCACCTAGAAAATGCATTGAATATTCTGATGGGGTGAGGCAAGAGGTTAAAGATTAAAGAAAGATAATATCCCAAAATGTACTACTTTCAATAATTATAAAAGTATAGAAAACAGATAGAATAATATGAACATAATCTGATTTCCCAGGTTCACAGTCATTGCTTGTTGGCTTTATCTATTAATAGAGTCAGTTCAATTATTCTTAATAAGTCTTCCCAAGGTTTGACTCGATCAGCATACATGGATCTGAAAATTGGCTGCCCAAAGATAAAGGCACCATTAATTGCTAAATATTTTTCAAACAATTAAAGGCTCTTTTGCTCTTGTAAAAATGCATAGTTGAATTTGTCAACCTAATCACATTTGATTGCATCATTTATGTACCCATTGTGCCTCTCATAAATGTCCTCCACATCTATCCATTTTCTAGGTCTCACAGTAAGCATATATCGTACTTTGTATATCTATAGAATTCTTTTCTAAGAAAGCTTTGTGGGTATGTGAGAGTAGGAATTATATTGTTTCATGATACCTCTAATGAGCACTCAAGGAAAATGCAGGCTCATAGTAAAATATCTAAAAATCATGAGGATATGAAAAGATTCAATTCACTAATGAGTTGAAAGGCACATGGCAGTTATGGAACCAAAAACTTATTCAAAAGGCATGCTTGGATATAATTTGTACCTCTAATTTCTTAATGAAAGAGACTCTAATATTCTAAAACCCTACCCACACACAGGTTCCCAGTGCTGTGCAAAAGCACATCGATGTGTATAATTATTAAATTAAAAATGTAAATATTTACATAAAAATTGAGGAATTAAAAAGAACTGTTACACTTCCTCAATTTTGCAATTAGTTTTTGAAGGTTCACTTTATAAAATTTCTTCCTTCTATCCCTTATATATTTCTTTGTTCTATCCTCCTTATCTGTGAAATGAATTGACGTACTTGATAATATAAACAGCAAATTGATCTCATTTAAGTACATGATTTAAAATTTTAAGTAGAGTTCTGATTTTCAAGTCATCAGTAGTTTTATGGTAACTCCTTGGATTTGACTAGCTCTAATATTTTTATCAAAATATTAGAAACTGAATTATTACTATTCTTTCATTATCATTTAACTTTTTAACACTTTGTATCTTACCAATGAAACAATGAAACCACAGAGGAATAGTGTTTGTGGTTATTAACATCCATGTCAATGATTTATCCCAACATAGACTTGTCAAATGTAGACTAATGGTACTTCATTCATTCAGTTAGCCATTTGTTCTACAAGCATTTATTGCACATCTACTTAAACTCAGGTAGTCTGCTAGCTATGGCGGTCCTGTTGATGAACATAAAATTTGATCCCTCCCTACAAATACATTATCATTGGATGAATGTGAAATTGAATGTGTTTGTAGTTTACACAGCTTCTGTTTCAGTCCATTCCAGCCAGCTCCTTTGAAACAGATATGTTACAGACACAAGCACTGTACTTAGGAGACTTGAACTGTGGTCCTTACACTGATTAGTTGCCTGAACTTGTATTATTCACTTAAAATATTTGTGCCTGTGTTTCTGCAAATTTTCCAAATGATGGAAATCATTTTTAAACCAAAATTCTTACTTAAGGATGTTTTTTGTTTGATACTTCTGATCCTGAACTTGTCACAAAATGTAAGTCATCTCAATAGATATTATTATAATTAAAATCTGAGAAAAAAATATTTGATTATTATGGAGTCCAATAATTAAAAAGTTAATTCTACTCCTTTGTTATATTTATGATTATTTTCAGCAAAATAGTTGAGTTGACTTTCCAATTTAATCTACATTGTCAAACATCCAAACCATGTGAAGCTTATTGCCATCATGTGTCATAAATACATTCCCCTGTGATCTCAGCTGATTATTATAGAAGCAATCCTCTCCATTATTGTATTTGTCTAGATATAATAAAATGAAATATTTGCACTTATGTACACCTGTTGTTTCCCAACTTAGCCATATCATTCCTTTTTCTCTTTGATGGCAACATATCTAAGTACACAAAAAAAACCTACCCTAAGAAGATGCTAGTTTATATTTTTAAGCTTTATTAATAATCTTGTATAAGTAGAACAAGAGTATTTTTTCAAATTCTGAAATAATATTCTTTTTACCTGATCTGCCTTACTTTTTAAAACCAAAGACAACAGAATTTTGAGGAGAAAATTCACATTTATTTTTGGAATTCAGTATTCCAATCTACATCATTGCTTTTGTATTAAATTCACTTTTGTTAATCAGACAAGGCAACAGAAAATAGCTCTTAAATAACTAAGAATGCTTTAAGTATTCTGAAATGTGTCTAAAAAGAAAAAAATATTGATTTTTAAAATGAAAAACTTTCAAGAAGAACTTTAAATGCACCAGAGACTTTTAAGAAAATGCAACACTAGAAAGAAATTCATAATTTCAACTCAGGAGAGAGAATTTTTGGAGACTCCAAAGAGATGCCTCCAATATGACAACTCTGGTTTCCATTCAGCCGTGCCATTAAAGCTTTGTAAACATGCCAGTCTCCACAGAGATCTGGGAGCTGTTTTGTTTCACTGACTTCATCCTTTCCATTTGACAGTTATCCTGGGAAATGCAGGCCCAGAATGTGTCTAAAATACAATAAATTATTGGATATCACTGCTAACTGTGATATAATCAAATGTACTTTATTTATAATGTGTAGTATAAGTAAGCAAACAAAATGCATCCCTATGGAATTTAGATAGTAATTTAAAATTATAAATTCAAAGCAAGCAGTGTCCCAGGAAATTTTATATTTAACTCAAATGACCAAGTTACTGACATCAAAGGCAGAAAAATGTCAGGGTTGTGGAGAGGTGAAGAGAAAAGCCTGCCTCAGGGCATTAGCCAGATAGTGAGATACCTGCAGTGACAAATGGGCAAGAAAATGGTGCACCCTGGCTATGCTAACAACAATTAACAACAACAGTAATGCAAGAAGCCAGACTCCTACCACTCTGTGTTAGAGTTCTGATTATGCCCCTTGGCAGCCCCTGGCCTGAACAAAACAGGCCTGCGGACCTTGGTGCACAGCAGTCTGCATGACCTAGGCAGCTAATGTTTAACCTATCATCTTTGTAAGCCAGTAAAGAGAAAAAGGGTGAATTGTGACTTTAAATGGGAAGTAAGCAGGAGGTGAGAAACTCTTGGCCTCATGAAAGAGCAAGAATGTTGATCTAGTCTACCTGCTTCCTGGCCCCTAAGTGTTACCACTCTTGTGGTTATTAACAAAGCCCCATCCTATAATTCTTCCCTTCCTGCCCCACCCCATGTCACAGGATGCTCTCCTACCCTTAGAAATGTCTTTGTCTTAAAACCTATGTAACCGGCTTTCTGTCCTCTATCAATCATGCGGCAGACATCCCTGTGAAAGTGGTACCTGCCCGGCGAGAAAGAAGCTGTTTGATTTCTGCCTCCCTGTGAGTAAGCCCCAAATAAAATTCATGTTCCAGAAAATGCTCAGGGTCTTCTTTGGTCTTTTGACTAGCAAAGCCCCCTTGGGCTGTGATATGCCCAAATTATCCATCTCTTTTATTAACACTGAGACACTAACACAAGATCTTTAGTAATTTAGGAAGTAGCTCCCTTTCCTATTTAAAACAATTTTTATAAAGACCCCAAAACCCCAGGAAATCAGCATTAGAAAAATTTATTCTAATAATCATGAAAAATATTAATTTAAATATATGCAAATCTTCAAGGAATAATGAAGTATTTATGGAAATATATTAAATCTACAGTTTTGAAGTTCAATTAACTTAATTTAAATTGATACTTGTTCTTGAGGCACTTGTTTTGTGACCAACCAGAATAGCATGGATGTTTTTACTTCTAAGGATCAAAGTCAAACATGTTTTAATCTTACTTTAAAAGCGATGGGCTTGCCTTTTTTCCCTAGTGTGCTCTTAGGGAATAGCAGGTAAATGCCATTGAAAATTAATACTTTATTCTTTATAACACCTGATTTTTTTTCCTCAGAGTTTCTCCTACTAAACATAACTGAAGTAAATCATTTTTGAAGAGTTAATGAATGGTAGAATAAAATTTCTGCAACAGTAATATTTGCTTTAGAGGTTTATACAGACACTTGGTCAGAATTTCTGCATGACTTCTGTGCCTCTTTGGAGGAAGTATGTCCTCCTAAATGTCACGTTCTTTGGTGCAGATGTATTAGTGTTGATTTGGTTGGAATCTTTGTATTAGGTTGTTTCCATGGAGATGTGACCCACCCAACTGTGGGTAATACCTTTGATTAGATTATTTCCATGGAGGTGTGGTTCTACCCTTTCAGTGTGGGTCTTGATTAGTTAACTGGAATCCTATAAAAGTTCAGACAGAAGGACCTTGCTGCTGCAGCCAAGAGAGACATTTTGAAGATGGCCATTGAAAGTATACTGTTGCTACTCCAGAGTTTGCCTGGGAGAAACTAAGAGAATACCCCTAGATGCCTGTAGAGAAACATCTTGGGAGAAAGCCATTTTGAAACACAACCTGAGAGCAAAGTAAGAAGACACCAGCCATGAGCCTTCCCAGACAACAGAGATGTTCAAGATGCCATTGGTCATCCTTCAGTGAAGGTACCTATTGTTAATGCCTTAGCTTGGACACTTTTATGGCCTTAAGACTGTAACTCTGTAACCAAACAAACCCCCTTTATAAAAGCCAATCCATTTCTGGTATTTTACTTAATGGCAGCATTAGCAAACCAGAACAACTTCCTTGTGCATCTGTACATTTAATGGCAGAATCATCTCAAATCCACCTGATCCTCAAGAAAAGGTAAAGGAAAATCAGTAAGAAGATATTCAACATCTACCCCAAACAGTGTAACTTGCCATGACATATGGCAACTTCCCTACCTTTATCTGAATATGATAAAGGGGCATTAATAGACATGGATACTTAGGAGAGAGGATGCCCCCCCCAAATTTATGTTAATCTGAACTTAGATTGGATAATAATTTCTACAAAAGTTACTACTTTGAGTATCAGTCAAAAGGATGTAAAGATTTGTCGTAGTTTATTTTAAAATAAATCATAGACTCAATTCATGAACAAAAAAAGCTTAAGAAAAATGATTCTCCTGGTAGATAAATTTTCTTTGGGAAGAAATTATGGGTGTAATTTTGCTTTACTTGTATACAAAATGGCATATTAATAGTTTCTATCTCAAAGGATAAGCACTACCCTTACTGATGCTATGTATTACTTGTGTATTGAGGAGAATATAATTATAAATGCTCTGAACAAAGTGTGGCTGTTTTGCTTTCTATTTTTAAAGGCATTTGGGTCAACAATCCTATTTCCCTCTCAAAATTTCTGGCTCTCCAAGAAAATTCAAATTAACAACAACAAAAAAATGTTAATTCATACTGTTTGCCAATATCCATGCTGTAAATATGCCTACCATGGTCAATTTCAAGCTAGTAATTCTACTTAAGTGGAGTTGGAACAGTCACCTTACTTGGGCTCTTGTGAGCCAGTGCATGTTGGCTCCAGCAAACATGAGGGTCCATGACTTTAGCACAGATTTAACCAATGCAAGAAAAAGTGTATAATTTTCTATGTCAACATAAGGAAACATTGGTTTCTCACTATCAGGAGAAAACAAATAATTAGGGGAAAATGATTATAGCTAGTATCAATTATGTATCCAAGAGATTATACATAATTTTAGGAAATTAATCTGTCCTTGCCTCTCTAAACAATGTAACTAATGTTGTTTTGGCACATATCCGACAATTTACATGAGAAGAATATCTTTTTTATTATAGCTTTTATTTTTCCGATTATTTCTAATGGCTCCCTTTTTCTGATTTTTTCTTTATTAGAGAGGTTGTGGGTTTACAGAACAATCATGCATAAAATACAGGATTGCCTTATACCACACTATTATTAACACCTTGCAATGGTGTGGAACATTTGTTAAATTGATGAAAACACATTTTTATAATTGCGCCATTAACTATAGTACTTCATTTAACCTTGGGTTCCCTGTTTGTGTAATATAGTTCCATGGATTTTTTTAACAAAATTTTAACTATGTTACCATATATACAACCTAACATTTCCCCTTTTAACCACATTCAAGTATATATTTCAGTGCTGTCAATTACATTCACAATGTTGTGGTATCATCTCCACCATCCATTACCAAAACATTTCCATTGTTTCAAATAGGAATCATGTATATTTTAAGCCTTAACTACCCATTCCATATCCCCACCCTGTCCCCTGGTAATGTATATTCCAGATTCTGACTTCTCATTGTTCTTTCTAGTCATTTGTGTATCTTCTTTGGAGAGAAGCCTATTCAAGCCTTTTGCTCATTTTTAAATTGAGTTGTTTGTCTTTTTATTAAGTTGAAGAATTTCTTTATATATTCTGGATATTAAACTTCATTGGATAAACCTCCCATTGTGTAGGTTGTCATTTTACTTTCATAATAAAATCTTATAAATCACAACAGTTTTTAATTTTGATGAGGTCCCATGTATCTTTTTTGTTGTTGTTTATCCTTCAGGTGTGAGAGTGAGGTCTGAGAAACTATTGCCTAACACAGGTACTGAAGATGTTTTCCTGTCTATGTGTTTGATAGTTCTGGCTGTTATAAGTAGGTTATTGATCCATTTTGAGTTGATTTTGTGTCAGCTGTGAGACAAATGACCTACTTCTATTTTTTTTGCAAATTTGTGGAAGAGACTAAACTATCCCAAATTCAGTGGGTTTTACCCCCTTATAAAAATATGTTGGCCATAAACATGAGGGTTGATTTCTGAGTTCTCCATGCAATTTGATTGGTCTATATGTCTGTCCTTGTGCCAGTACCACACTGTCTTGATTACTGTGGCTTTGTAATAAGTTTTAAGACTGGGAAATGTGAGTCCTTCAAGGTCAGTCATCTTCATAAAGATGGTTTTGGCTGTTCAGGACCCTTTACCCTTCCACACAAATTTGATGATTAGCTTTTTCATTTCTGCAAATAAGGTTGTTGAAATTTTGATTGGGATTGCATTAAGTATATACACTGCATTGAAAGAATTGATATTTTAACAATATTTAGTCTTCCAATCTTTGAACATGGAAGATCCATTTATGTAGGCCTTCTTTCATTTGTTTTATAGCAATGTTATATAGTTTTCTTTGTGAAACTCCTTTCAGCCATGGTTAGATTTATCTTTCTTTGATTTTTAGTTGCTTTGTAAATGGATTTTTTTTTTAATTCTTCTTCTGATTGTTAATTGCTTGTGTATAGAAACACTACCCATTTGTGGGTGTTGATATTATACCCTGTCACTTTGCTGAATTTATTTATTACTTTTTCGAGTTTTGTTGTGGATCTTTAAGGATTTGCGGTATATAGGATTATGTTATCTGGGAAATCGGGAAAGATTTACTTCTTCCTTTCCAATTTGGGTGTGTTTTATTTCTTTTTCATGCCTAAGTTCTCTGGCAAGAACTTCCAGTACAATGTTGAATAACAGTTGTGACAGGGGGCATACTTGTCTTATTCCAGCTCTTAGAGAGAAAGCTATCAGTATTTTACAATTAAGTCAGATGTTAATTGCAGGTTTTTCGTATATGCCCTAAATCATGATGAGAAAGTTTGCTTCTTTTCCTGGTGTTCAAAGTGTTTTTATCAAAAAAAAGGGTACTGGATCTTTTCAAATGCTTTTCCTGCTTCATTCAAGGTGATCAAGTGTAATTTTTCTTTCATTGTGCTAATGTGGTGTATTACATTAATTGATTTCCTTATGTTGAACCATCTTTGCATACCAGGGATAAATCCCACTTCATTATGATGTATCATAATTTTAATATGCTGTTCAGTTCATTTTACTTGTATTTTGTTGAGGATTTTTGCATCTACATTCATAAGAGATGTTGGTCTTTAATTTTATTTTCTTGTGGTATCTTTATCTAGCTTTGGTATGAGGGTGATGTTGGCCTCATAGAATGATTTAGGGAGTGTTCACTCCATTTCAATTTTTTGGAAGCGTTTGAGCAAAATTGGAGCTGAATCTACTTGGAATACTTGGTAAAATTGTCCTGTGAACCATCTGGTCCTGGGCTTTTCTTTTTTGGGAGGTGTGTGACCATTGATTCGATCTCTTTACTAGAATTGATTTATTGTGATCTTGTATTTCATTTTTAGTCAGTGTAGGTAGTTTGTGTGTTTCTAAGAATTTTTCCATTTCATCTATGTTATAAAATTTATTGATGTACAGTTGTTCATAGAATCCTCTTATAGCCCTTTTTATTTCAATGGGGTTGGTAGTAATGTCCCTCCTTTTTATTTTGTGATTCATTATTTTTAGCTTCTCCCTTTTTTCTTTGTCAGCCTGGCTAAATGTGTGTCAATTTTATCAGTCTTTTCAAAGAATCAATTTTTGGTTTTGTTGATCCTCTCTCTCTCTCTCTCTCTCTCTCTCTCTGTGTGTGTGTGTGTGTGTGTGTGTGTGTGTGTGTGTTTGCTCTCTATTTTATTTATCTCTGCTCTAATATTTGTTATTTCTTTCATTCTGAATGCTGAATACTTTGGGATATTTGCTCTTTTCTAATTTTCAGTTTTGAGTTCAGGTCTCTTATTTGAAGTCTTTCTTCTCTTTTAATGTAAGCATTTAGAGCTTTAAATATGCTTCTCATCACTGCCTTTGTTGCATCCCATAGGTTTTGGTACATTGTGTTTTCATTTTTATTTGCCTCAAGATATTTCCTATTTTCCCTTGTGATTTCCTCTTTAGTACTTTAGCTGTTTAAGAGTAGGTTGTTTAATTTCCACCTACTTGTGAATTTTCCATTTCTCCTTCTGTTTTGTTTTCTAGTTTAATTCCTCTGTGGCCAGAGAAGATACTTTTTATGATTTCAATATTTTGAATTTATTTAGACCTGTTTTGTGACCTAACATATGGTCTATCCTGGGGAATGATCCATGTACTCTCAAAATAATTTATATTCTGTTGCTATTGGGTGCAGTGTTCTAAATATGTCTATTAGGTCTAGTTGTTCACATCCTGCATTCCCTTAGTGATTTTCTTTCTAGATGTTCTATCCATTAAAGTTTATCATTACTGTAGAACCATCAATTTCTCCCTTCAAGTTGGCAGTATTTTCTCCATATATTTTGGGGCTCTGCTGTTAGGTGCTTATATATTTATAATTTTTACATCTTCCTGTTGAATTGACTCTTCATCAGTATATAATGAATGTCACTCAGTATACATTTTTTCCATCCTTTCAGTTTCAACATATTTGTATCTTTGACTTTAAGGTGAATCTCTTGCAGACAGTATATACTTAGATCACACCTTTGTTTTTTTTTTTAAATCTATTCTGCCAATCTCTGTCTTTTGACTGCAGAGTTTAATCCATTTATTTTTAAAGTCACTTCTGATAATGCCATTCAGCCTTTGTTAGTCTTATACCTTTTTTGTCCCTCAATTCTTCCATTAATGCTTACTTTCATATTTATTTCATTTTTTGATGTACCATATTGAATGTCTTCTCTTTTCTCTCTGGATATACTTTTTTTATATTTTCTTTGTGGGTACCATGAGGTTAAAATTTAACATCCTAAATATATAACAAGTATATTTGTTTTGATAAAAACTTAACTTAAATTCAATAGCATACACATATAATTTTCTTATATCCTTATATCCCCCACCCATTTTTTGTACTTGTAATCACTTATATCTTTGGATATTTTATGTCCAAACCAAATATTTATCATTTTTATGCATTTACATTTTAGCATATATAGGAAGTAGAGTAGTATTACATTCCAAACAATACAATACATTAATACTGGCATTTATAATTACATTTACATCTCTCCCTCATTTTTGAAAGAAAGTCTTGCCATATATAAAATTCTTGATTGGCAGCTTTTTCCTTCAGCATTTTAAGTATTTCAAGTCCCTTCCTTCTTGCCTACTGGTTTCTGATGAGAATTGGACACTAAATCTAATTGGGATGCTCTTGTACGTAAAAAGTTGCTATTCTCTTGCAGCTTACAGAATGTCTCCTTGTCCTTTGCATTCTACAGCATCATCAATATATGATGGGCTGTATTTTTCTCCATATTTGTCATGTTTGGTGTTCTCTGGGCTTCATGGATATGCATATACATGTTTTCTTTTTCCTAAGTTTGTGAATTTCTCTGTCTTTATTTCTTTGAATATTCTTCCTGCCCCTTTCTCTCTTTTCTTCACCTTTTGCAACTCCTGTAATTCATATATTGGTATGCTTGATGGTGTACCAGAGGTGTCTTAGACTATGTTTGCTTTTCATAATAATTTTTCTTTCTGTCCATCTACAAGACTCATTACAAGTGTTTTGTCTTTGAATTCACTGATTCTTCTGTCAGCTCCTATCTGCTGCTGAAACCCTCCTGGGAATTTTTCATTGCAGCTCTTGTGATCTTCAGCTTCAGTAGTTCTGTTTCCTATTTTTCCTAAATATTTACTGAAATTCTCATATTACTCATTCATTGTTTTTCTTCATCTCCTTGAGGATTTTTAAGATAACTTATTCAAATTCTGTATTTGCTATGTCCACATTCTGGTCTTCTCCATTGGTGTGTCTGGATTTTTATCTTTTTCCTTTGGATAGGCCATCATTTTCTGTTTCTTTTTCTTTTTTTATATTTTACTCCTCTGTTGTACACCATAGATTTTAAAATTTTTAAATATTAACTTTGGGATCTATTCCCTGGGCTGTCTGTTTCTTGATTTTGTAACCAGCTGATGATTAACAGAATTTTCCATGAGCTTTATCCCTTCTATCAGGAAGGTCTGTTCAAGCTGAATGGAGTGTGCAGGGTCCTCCCTGTCTTTTCTGGGCCTGTGTCTTGTTCTGGACTTTTCCTTGTTAGTGGTTTTGGAATTCTCTTGTTTATAGGAGTCTGAATGTTCCCTTTGTTTCCCAGGAGACAGACCTCCCTCTCTAGGGAACTTAAACAGGCAAGTCTTTGTCCCAGACTGTCTGTCTCTATAGTTTCTTTTTTTAAACTTTTTTGTCATCTCAAGCTGCTTTCACCTAGAAGGAAACTTCTGGGAAGTAGGTACACCAGAGAGGAACGTTCCAAGTCGGTCTTTCCCAGTCAAAACAGGGCCAGGATGCACTCAGGCAGCACAGACCACTCCAAGGTGCCATGGGTTGGTGAACAGGAAGGGTACTAAAAGCTTCTTCCATGGCTCCCCCAAACCAAACTTCTTGACCTGTCCAGCAAATGCAGCTCTTCAACTAACTGGCCCTAACAGCCCTGTGGAAGCATAGCATCTTTTACTTCCACCACCACCTGTGTCTGTTGCAGGTTGAACACCGGCTACACACAGAGCCAGGCTCCCAATAATCCAATGTCAGAAATCAAAATCTGTGATCAGTGATCAGCTTTGTCCACCCCTGGTCTTGGGAAAGAGGATTTTTATGTCCCTTTCATATACTAGCAAGCTAGCTAGGAGCTGGACCACATAGTGCGCTGCCATGAGAGTAGGGGATGGGTGTCAGTAACAGTCCCATGGAGGGAGTGATATACTGTTCTTTATAATAATTTACCAGTCTGTTACTCCAAGCTCTTCCCTGTATGCTATACAGTTTTCTACTGGCTTCGGAGTTTCAAAACAGTTATTTCAGACAATTCCTGTATGTTTAATAGTTGTTCTTGTGGAAGGACTGAAACCTGGAGCTCCCTACTCTGTCATCTTTCCACAATTCTCCCTCTGGTATTTAAAAAAGAACAAACAAACAACAAAAAAGCATTTTCCCTATAATTAAGTATTTCCAGTATCTTAATTATACTATTTGCATAATGATCTCTAGTTTCCTCTCAGAAGTTATTATTCTTGGAGCCCCTGAACTTACTATTCTAATTAGACTAATTGCAATAAAAAGCAACAGATTTAGATCTTTGAAGCATAGCTGTCACATTGTGTGTGTGTATTTGTGTGTGTGTGTGTTTTGTCTGTCTCCTGAATTATTTCCACTCTTTTTCCAAATTATGACTTTATTTCTTGAATTCCTTTTGTTTCAGGTGGAATAAATTCTCAAGTTTCTTTTTTTTTTCTTCACAGAAGCTAAAGCATTATGGGAGCTAGATTTTTAAGTCCTTTAACATTTGAATATTATTTTATTTCACTTCTGCACTGATCTGATTATAAAATTGTATGTCCCAATGTTGATGTGCAATTTGATTTCAATCTCTTTATTATTATTTTGAAGGTAAACTTTTTCTCTACACCCTCATGATTTTCATTTCTTTAATTATTTTGAAATTTTACATATTTAGGCATATGAACTTTCTTAATTTTTCCTTTTTGTCACTTAATAAGGCCTTAAATTATGAAAAACCAAATATTTCCTCAGATTATGGGCTTTTAAATTTATCATATATTTCATTATTCTTTCCCTTCATAATAATTTTCTTTTGGAATTACCATTAATACACATATTAAACTATCTTGATGTAGTGCACATTCTTAAATTTTCTTAAATAATTTTATTGTTTTATAGATCTCTTTATTGTTTTTGCATTACATCCTCAGATATTTCCTTTACTTTATCTTCTAGATCACCAATTGGCCTGTAGTTACATTGTTTCAAATATTTAGCACTTTAATTAAATCCTGTATTTAAACAAATGCATTTTTTATGTCAAATAATGTTTCTCCATTAATTGTCCTTTACTTATAGAAACTTGCTTTTGAAATATATATAAAATATTCTAAGTATCTCTATTAGTTATTAATTTTTAATTTGTCTTTAATGCATTTTTTCTGTCTACAAATACTGAGTATTCAACCACTTTACCATAGATAAACTTTAATTAATTAACTTGGTGATTGACCTAAGCCCCATTCCTACTCTTATTTTGATGACTCCATATTTGAAACTGCTCTCAGAGACAGTTCTTATATCAATAGTTATCCTTCATATAGCACAATGTTCCAGGCACCTCTTCCAAAGCTTCCTGCATGTTAATATGTTGAACAATTCTGATAAAATAGAGGCTTTGAAAAGCTTGACAACTTAGGCCACAGAACAAATAAAGGGTGGAGCCAAAATTCAAACACTGACACTTGGATTCCAGTCTTGTTGGTTATAGTCAATACACTATACAATGTCTCTTAGAATATTTCTTTTAAGTTTTTGTTATTAGAAATTTCTCTGATGAGAAAAGGAGAGATCATGTAACAAATGAAACGAAGTCACAGAACATTTATATAGGAAATTCTTTATGTGAATTTTGATTGTGCATGTATAAGACATGACATGGTACTAAGCTCATAAAATTACCATACAAAGGCTAGAAGTTGAATGCTCATATTATCTTTTATTTTTAAGTTAAAAGATGTGCTTTGTGTAGCTCTATTATTATTATTAAAAAATATCAAACCTAGATTATTTTCAAATCTGTGAAAAATAGAAAGATGAAGCTGTTTAATGACAGCATTATCAAACATAATGGTTACACTTAAAACATAAACACTGGTCCAATATAAACAAGAAATAATGAAATTCAATTAAAAGAATCTGTTACATAATACTATATTTGAAGATTAGAGACTCAAGAATATTTGTGCTTTCTATGTGTCCTCCAACTGGGCATAGATATTAAAACTTAAATATTGCAATAAGAACATGCCAAACTCCCTAGTTAAGATTTGCCATAAATTAAGTAAACAAGCCATTAGGCTAATAATAGAACTGTCGACACTGACACAATCTCAATTTATAAATAACTGTCAAGAAATCCACTGGAAATGCCAGTCTTCATTGATAAGAAAGATAGGACACCTCAACCCTTATTTTGTTACTTCTACCTCTTCCCATTCAAGGGCATTAAAACAGTCTGATACAATTACTAAACTATATGTGTGAAAAGCGTTCAGCAACCTGATGTTGATGGAAAAGTTTAAGAGTGGAAAAATATAATTTTGGACTTAATTAAATGTGACAAGATTTGGGGGGGATTGTGACAAGCAGTGATACGATTTTATGGAAGTGTCATATGCTTACAGTCTTCTCTGACATCTTGGGAGTGAAAAATTAGCCTGGAGCAGGTATATTTATAAAGCTACCTGTAAAGAGAAAAATGGTGAACTTTTTGCTAATAGTATTAATGGTGGGATGAAATGATAAGTGCACTCCCTAGAAAGGAGAGATCAAGGAAGAAAAGCAATCCACACAATAATTTTAATAGTACATTATAAGCTATGATACATTAAAAAGTTATGAGGCAAAGACAACTAAATGAAAACTTCTTCAAATTCAGAAATGTAATAAGTACCTAGGTCATAATCACTGGTTCTACCTGTACTTTCAGATTCTTATCTAAAATAGATTTGGATGAGATTAATTCATGCGCTGCTACATTTTCCCTGTAAAAACACTACTAGTAATTCTAGGAAAATATTATCAGCATCATATTTTAATTTTGTGTTTTCTGGAGACTTCTATATTCTGCTAAGATATTAAGCTTGAAGTAGAAAAACTTTCCTCCGTAAATGACTGGAAAAACAAAACAAAAAAAATTATAATAATAATAAAATTAAAAGAATTAAAATTATTTGAAGGCTTTGGAGAATTACGGAAGCAACCAGGACTTCAGAAGCCAGGATCCCAAAGAAGAGACATCATAAAGAAAGAAGCAGAAATGCTGAGCTTCACACTAAAAGAAATTTAAGGAAATTATTCAGAAAGAAATAAAATCATCCACATAAAAACTTAGAAATTTGGAAAGGAATGAAGAATAAGGGGAAGTATCACCTTCTTTCCCCCATTCATCTCTTCTTCCGCCTGTCCTGTTTTGTAGTGTGATCTTATGATTCACATAACCTAATGTACTGAATCTATCCTGAACTTAAGAAACCTCTTTCCAACTGCCAATAATATATTTTCACCAGAATATCCTGTCCAAAATCAGATTCATAATCTTCTGAATGTTTCCTCTTCCCATGAAGCCTTATGTAATTTAAAGACATTAGCATTCGTTAACACACAGATCAGACATAGTTTTACTCTCCACAACCCCATGTATATAAGGATTGTAAGATTTATCTTGAGACAGTCCCATACAGTCCATTTCTGGGATCATAGCGCTCACAGCATTTCTCACCACATACATTTAATATTCTGCTGCTCTCCTTGTTCCATTTTCTCTCCTAGCAATAGTAGTATTCACATTGTCACTATTCATTTTCTGAGCACAGATCTGATTATGTCTCTTACCTGATTAAAATTTAGGGGTTTTCTCATTTCCCACATTCTAACATGGACATTTGTCACTATAGAATTTAAAGCCTTTATAATGTGGCAAACACAAACTGGTCAATCTCTTTACTGGTCACTGCCTTCATCCATCCTAGTTCCCATACCATATGACTTACTGTCACTTGAGTGTATCAATTACTACCATCCCCTAAACCTTTGCACACTCTCTCTCTACTTTATATACATTTTTATTTTTACTATTCTTTGCTTGTAAATTTTCAGTCAGTTTTTGATCTAAGACCCAGCAAAAAAAGTCTTCATTTTTTTTGCTTAATTGTTCCCAAACTAATTCTGCTCATTTCCTCTCTCCTATTCAGAAAGAACCAATTTCTCCATCTAAATTCTATTGGGATGCTTCACAGAAATTGTGAGGGATGCTAGAAAGGTAATCAGAGTCTAAACAGTCAAACAGAACTTAGTTTCAATCCCATGCCTCCACTTTCCAGTTATATAACCTTGGACAAGGCATTTATCCATTTGTGGAATTGATGTCTTCCTCTATAATCATGGGAATTTTATCTTTCAGAATGGTTAGAAAGATTGAAAGCCAACAAAGAGTATAAAATATAAGTTGTTAAAATTTTATTTCATTTAATATAAATAATAGTATTCATAATAATAAACTAAACTATATTCAGAACTTCCTAATGCACCATATCTTATTAAAATACATTGAGGATCTGTGAAAGCACCATGCTTTATTATTATTCTAAATATTATATATTTAATAATTCTTTTAACCCTTAAAGTAGCCATTTAAATTTGATGATACTGTTACCCTCAGATTACATATGAGAAATTAGAGACCTGCCTGATACCACAGAGCTGGTAAGTGATCTCGCCAGGATTTGAACTCAGGCAAGCTGAATCCAGCCAGGACCCTATCTGGCTAAGAAATGCAACCTTAAAACATCCTTGATGTCTGTGCAATTTCCTTAAAACCTTCCCCCTCTCTCCTTGGCCATTAGCTCTGATTCTGGCCCTTCTATCAGATGTTTTCCCTGCTTTTGACCCCAGCTCTTCATATTTAGATTTGGTCTAACTGCAAATAATCTTCTCAATCCCACAACTGCTGTCACCGACATGAAACGGCACCACCACCAATACTTCCTCCAAGGCTTGTATCCTATTTCATTTCTATTGATTCTAACCTGCACAGAGTCAATAATTTTACCAGTTCCTTTAATATGGAGAGTCACTTTTTCTAGTTCTTCAAAGGAACAAGACATTAAAAACTATTCTCATTTTTTTTAAATAAGGAAACTTTAAGAATTATCTATTTAGTTTAATTCAGGTCTTCAAATTACTATCAAGTGCCATGCTGAAAATGATTCATGCTTAGCATAAGGTAATAGAATTTTATTATTGATGGCTTGTAAAAACAATTCACTTATATAAGCTTCCCTGATTTTATTTTTCCCCACTGTCTAAATTCTACTCTGCCACCTACCATAACCATGGTATTTATACTTGTATCTTCATATAATTACTCTCTACTAGAAAAATATCCAAAATAAACAGGAAAAAAATACTAGTCCTACACAAATGGCTTTGAATGAATTTGTTCTTCTTTTTCATTTCTGATAGTTTTATATGATAAATCTAAATGAGGGACTGGTTGGAGTTCTGTAAAATCTCAAGTTTTCTCTGAGTATAAGGAAGTTTATTTCATATCTAGGTTCCTAGCAATTCATCGAGAACAGAAAAAAGATGCAGATTAAATGCATATATAAAGCAGAAGAATTTATCTTTTCACTCTTTTTTTTTGGATGAAAATTAAGTTTGCACAAGAAATCATTGATCCAGCAATTCAAATAAAGAAATTGGAGGGGCTATAAATTCAGCTATTTATTAAGCCTTAGGGATACATAAATATACAATGTCTTACAGTTGTTCAGAGGAAGAAAAGGAATGGAAAGGTGGAAATTGAAGCATTCTTTGCTAGCTTTCCCTTTGGCACCTACATCTCTAACTGTTATACTCCAAAGATTAAATACCCTGTAGCAAACCAAACTAAAAAGATGATCTGCTTCCTCAGGAACAGAGGTATCTGTATTACCTGATATTCTGTTTTATTCTTCTAGTAACAAAGAAAAGATGGGGCATTTTATGACTCTTATTTAAAACTGATTCTGCACATAAAATGCTTATAAAGGCCAAGGGCATATACAGAGCCCTGAATGAAACACAGGGTATTGAGCATCAGTATTTAATAATTTGTGGAAACTAATTATAGAGAAAAAGGAAATAAAACCAGTCTATTCATCTCTGTCATAGGAAAAAATATTCTTTCAGTAATATGCTATTAATCCTGGCCAGATTCTACCAAAAATTGGTTTTAGAATTAAAAGGATTTAATGTGACCTTCTTTACTTAAAAGCATATGAATGTGCACTATACTCATAAACCCAGATAAATGGCCATTGTTTTCCTTGAGGTAAATGTCCATAGTAGCATGTTCTTCATCATCTTGTTGAAATATGCACAACAATATACCTTTGACCTTTAGAGAAAATTGATAGCTTGATCTATGGTGGGTAGCAAATAGATGCTCATAACTGGGCTAAATATTCCCATAAACTCACTTGGTCTAAATTTAATGATTTGCTAGTATAAAGAAATCATCAGTTACTACACTAGTGAGAAGAATGTGTATGATCTGTTTTACTTGGAAAGAATTTGAACTGCATTTTTGTAATAAAATGAGACTTTGACATTTTTCCTGTAACAAGGACAGTCTCCTTCCAGTAATAAAACATCTTCCTACAGGGCCCACCAAAGTAAAGCAAGCAAAGTAAACTGTGAGTGCCTATTTCAAAATAAGGAAATTAAATGTCTTCCAAGTGTATAGATGATTTATTAGAGTTTCTTCTGTTTTCCCTCTATTAGTGGACCACACAGATGCATTCACCAGGTTAGCTAATTTCTGCCCTAAAAAGCAACAGGAGTTCAGCCTTGGGGAAAATAAAGACAGGCGCTTACACCTGTAGAGTGAAGATGGGGTAATAGAGGCACTGTGGTCCAGGACATCACCAGTGAACATTAGGGGCTGAAAGAATTATGAGATCAAGCCCTGGAAAAAAGGTAACTGGAAGAGCTGCCAAGTTGAGCAAAAATTACAGGAGAAGTTGGGCAGGACCCAAGTGACAAGATAGCTAGAACTATCAGTTGCCCAAAACTTGGTTTAACATCAGAAATACCAAAAGAGATCTGGTTTAAAATACTAATTCCAGACCCAGATCTAGGCCTAGAATTATTTGTTTAATTACTTTTTAACTCAGGTAATTAAACTCATTTCCAGATTTGGGAACCACTAATGTAAAAGAGTTAATGTACTGCTCTATCCACTGTATGCACACAAGAATTTATCTATTGGAATGAAATGAAATTAGTTACATATTTCTGCAGCTATTGCTTCAGGAAGAATAGGAAAATTGGAATGGGTGGGAAGGAAATATCCAAGAAGTATATAAATATATTAAAGGAAAGGAGGAGAAAGGGTAAATAAATGCAGCCATTTTATCCACTTTGTTAAGTGCTAGAAGAAAGTAATGATGGTGATAGAAGTATTTCCATTTGGGGGTGGAGATGAGGCAGGCAGGAGCTCATCCCACAGAACACTTTGGACACAATGGGCTAGGTAATGCCAAGGACATTCTTCAGGGAGACATTTGCTCAGATATTGCTTCCCACCTAAAACAATTGAGACAAGATGAATAGGATTTTCTGTTACGTGGAGACAGAAGACCAGAGAATCATTGGCACAGCAGCATCTGAAGAATCCCGTAGACCAAGCAAAAGATCAGGTCAGGATGAACAGGAAGGTAGATGTAGTCACTTAATGTAGGCAAGATGGTAACAAATATTCCCCAAAGAGCATGTGAACACTTAGGCTGCTGGTTCTGTCACATTTAAAGAAAAATGGTGTTCTTTTCATAGACCAGGAAGGCTAAGGTGATTTGTATGTCAGTTCTTGATGAAAAGTCCAGTCTTGTAAAGCAAAAATAAAAGTCAGTACAAGAAAGAATCAAAGCATGATAGCTCAGTGATTATCAGCACACACACACACACACACACACACACACACACACACACACAAACTGAGTACATCATGTTATGCTCCAAGTAGAATATACCATTATTAAAAAGAAAACAATATAGGTATCTTGACCAGACTCATTTAGTACTTTAATATACTACACATGAAATGGAGATGAAGAAGCATTTAAAGTGGAAAAAAAAGTGTTGAGATCTTCTACATAGAAGAATCATTAACATTTTGAAGCAAAGGCTAAATGCCTTATTTGTATGGTCTTTTTACTGTGATTATACCTATTTTAAAGATGAGAAAGCTGAGTCTTATAAAGGTAAAGATACTTGTCCAATTTTATACTGCCAAGAAGTAGCATGGGTTGGGGTCAAACTGAGGTACTTCATGTACTCAATACTTCATGTACTTAACCTCTCTGTAGTATTGTCTCAAAAAAAAAAAAAAAAAAAAAAAAGAATACCATACTTGAGTTAATTTAAACCTGAGTTTGAGTAAATAGAAACAAAATGGAGGAAAGTCTTGCATTTAGCACGTTTTATGAAACAATAGAACTGCTGCACAAGATAATAAACAACTTTGTGAATATAAGCATGTAAACCAAGAATAAAATAAGAAGAGGCACCAAATTTCAGTAATAAAATTTGCTCCTCATGTCTAGATGTCATGGAAGGATACTATGTATTGATTATTACTGAGAAATATCCTCATGTAATAAGAACTGTAATTTGTTATACTTGTCTGTAAATTAATTATAGAATAAACATATGTAATTTTCCAATAAAGTCATGTAAGTGTTCATTTATTTTTATTCCCCCATAGGTCTGCGTTCAATAACTGAAATCCAGTCTCACAGTTCTTGGGCAACAACTCTGAAGAGGAACTGCCAGGTCACTCTCTACACAGACAAGGCTTATGCAGGTGAAGATACCCTCTGCATTAAGAACTCTCACATAATTAAAATCTTACTCACTTTGTAAAGCTCTAATCTAGAACTGACAGGAAGAATTTATAATATACTCTGGGTGACTTAAAACTTATCAGTTTGTAAATATCTTTACAAAAATATTAACATTTTAATTAAATTTTTAACTTCAAAAATCTACCCATTGCCTTCCTTAAACATAATTGCACCAAATATACATTGAAATTAAAGTATGTATATAAAATGTATATGCTACATTCCCTAAACAAAATTGTATCTGATAATGTGATTAGGGGCTTTCTTCCTTCTGCCTACCCTTTTTACATCATATCTGCAGAGGAACATAGATCTTCACTGGTCACATAATCTTTTCTGAATAATAATATGCTAAACTCTAACTCAAGCCGATTTATAAGCTAGGTCAAAGAAAATGTATAAGCATTTAAGCATAACAACAAAAAATAATATTTTAAATGAAGGCAATTAAAGTAAAAAATGCAGATCAAGTACTAGAAAGCAAATAAACGCAGATATTATCAAAGCAAGCCTTATTTACAGACTGTAGTTTATATTCAGTGAGGGAAATGCCAATGGAATGTACCCAAGCAGGATCATGGGAAATTTTTGAAATTTCACACTCTAACATATGATGGTAAGCTCATAAAGTTATCAAAGATTAAAAAAAAAAACAAAACAAGCAAAACACAGAAAACCTTTGTTACCCAGTGGTTACTGGTTTTATAGTGAAATATACAAAGGTGTTGAAGTTTAAATCCAGTTACACAATCATATGTTGACCTGATTACAAAGGGGAAATGGCCTCTTTGTGCCCTGATATCATTACAGGCAACATCTCACAGTCAAGTTCTCAGGGACTCTGCCCTGCTCCCTCTTGCCCACTCCTAAGGAACTGTTGAATCACTAGAATTTCATGCTGTATAACTGGATTTCATATCACCGTTGATAAACCTTTGTGATATATTCTGCGTTTACTTTGGTAGATTGAGTTTTGTACCCCAGAAAAAACATGTTCTTAATCTCATTCCTGTGTGTGTGAGCCCATTACAAATAAAACCTTTTGAAGATGGCATTTTTAGTTAAGGTGTGGCTTGCTGAATCAGGACAGATCTTAATCTGGATTACTGGAGTCCATTATAAGCAGAAGGAATTCAGACAGAGAGAGGGAAAGCCACATGGGAGGGGCAAGAAGCTGAAAGTCAGTGGGAATCCTGAAGAAAAAAAAAAAAAAAAACAGGACATCACCATATGTTGGGAAAGAAAGCCAAGGATTACCAGAACGCTACCAACCATGGAAGAAAACAAGCCTTCCAGCATCTGAAACCTTGAGACAATAAAGCCTTGTTATTAAGCTGCCCATTGTGTGGTACTTGTCATATACCAGCCTGGAAACTAAGACTGTTACTAATAATGGCTGTGTGTTCAGATAGGTATGTGGCCACATGAAAGCCAATTATTTGATGAAGATTCTTCCAGAAGCAAAATAGTTAAGGTCCTAAAAAGCTTTACAGAAGTCCAAAGCTAAAAATATTTTTAAATGCTACAGATTCTATCAATACTTACATTTCAGTTTATTCTTTATCGAAAAACAGTTGTGGTGCTTACGAAGAAAATTGATAGCATGGTTAAGATAATGTGGACGATAATGTTAAGAAAGGCCCTGTTCTAAAGAATGAAAAGCTCAGACAGGCTAGCATTATGTGTCAGGAGTAAGGCAATATCATATGAGGATCTAGACTCTTGGCTGATGTGTCATTTTGAGCTGCCAGTTTGGGAGCAGGTGCACATAAATAAGGTACTGTATAGAAGTGGCTTCCAATCAAGTTCCTGAAGCACTCATATTTCAGCCATTTAACTTTTCCATGGTTTTATATAAGAGGTTGTCAGGAAAAATAGATTAGTTTCTGTTGCCTGTAACTTAACAGGAGAACCTATATTGCCAGTAATCTGAAAAAGTGAAGACTTTATATTCACCTCCAACTTGAGAGAAAATCCAAGTGAAAAAACATTATGTGTGAGGAGTCATTCAAAGAGAGAAAGCATGAATAATTATAGCTTTCATTATCTCATTAACCAAGTAGCTGCAGCACTGGGTTAGAAACTATAGGTATAAACTTAGTGCATCCTTAGAAAAATGCTACAAGATAGATTATATGATTGTTATTAATATCATCATCCCCATTTTTAGTATGATAAACTCAAGATTATATTATTACTATTAGTATCATCAGCATCCCCATTTTTAGTATGATAAACTCAAGACACAAATAATTTGCCAAAGGTCACACAGCTGGTGAGCAGCAGTGACAAAAGAGGCCATCTGACCCCAGACGTCATACTCTTAGCAGCAAACTATGCTGCATTTATCCAACTATCACTTCTCATTTTGCCTATTATAAATATCAGGAGAAAAAAAATATTTCTACAGTCATTTTCTTTCATCTAAATTGTTTTCAAAAGTATTTAGGGATCCCAACAAAGATTTTGTGTTAAATAAAACTCTCTAATCTTTAAATTTCATTTCTTTAAATATAGCTAACATATAATACAAATCACTTAGAGCTTATAATTATAGAGCATCTCATCTTTCCCAAAGAAAGTCAAAATTCAATAAAAGAAATAAATCTTTTGTTGAAATTTTTCTCAATAACTAAAAATACTGTATAAAAAAAGGCTATGGCAGTTATGTCATAAAACAGAAGTCACAGATAATAGGTTACACATTATTGATGATTATAGTCAATGTGGATGAGGCATGAATTTCACCTTTCACCTGTTTGTGGGGTCTGGAACCACCTTTTGCACGTGATACCATTCTGTTGCACAAAGAATTAAGTAACAACTTAACGATATATTTGCACAAATAAAATCGCCATTTGGAGTTCTTTCAATTTCTGGATTTAATCAATTCATCAAGGAGACATTTACTGAATGCTTGCAAAGAGAAAAATCATGATGTAATTATGAAGAAAAAAAGGGGGAGCAGGCGGGAGCGGGGAGAGAAGCCCTCAAAGAGATTGCAGTCTGCAGGAGAAAACAATCAATATTTAATGAATGAATAAATGGGCATAAGGAAACTCTTGTGTGTCTGATGCAAACAAAATGGTTCAATATTTTCTTTGAAGAAAGCTAGCTCACCAACTACGTTGGCTCATAGATTCCATAGTCTATACTTCACAAATTTCAAATTGTTTCTCAATCCACATTTCCATGAAGACAGATTTCAAATTCTTAAGGTTCCAAACTCAATTTTGTAAGCTATAATTGAGTTCAAAGCAAAATGAGTGAATGTGTACCAGTTTGTATATATTATGTCCCCCAGAAAAAGCCATATTCTTTAATGCAGTCATGTGTGGGCAGATGTATTGGTGTTGATTAGATTGTAATTCTTTGATTAAGTGTTTCCATGGAGATGTGACCCACCCAACTGTAGGTGATAACACTGATTGGCTAATTTCCATGGACGTGTGCTCCTGCCCATTCAGCATGGGCCTTGATTAGTTCATGTTGCTTTATAAAAGCTTAGACAGAAGGAGCTCACGGCTACTGTTAGCTGAGGCAGGCATTTTGAAGATGGCCATTGGAAACTGATGCATTTTGGAGAACACCATTTTGAAAAACAGCTGGGGAACAAGTAGACGCCAGCCACGTGCCTTCCCAGCTAACAGAGGTTACCCTTTGTTGATGGACACTTTATGGCCTTAAGACTGGAACTGTGGAACCAAATAACCCCCCTTTATAAAAGCCAATCCATTCCTGGTGTTTTGCAAAAGGGCAGCATTAGCAAACCAGAACATGATGAAAGATATTTATTATTGAATGTTTCCAGGATTAACACCTGTGGTGAATTTAACAAAAGCACAGTATAAATTGATTTTTACAGGGAAATATTCTTGCCTAATGTGAAGTAACTTGTTATACTCATCCCTAAATTAATTATTTAATAAATCTAATTTCCCAATACAGTCATTTTGATTTTCAATGATTTTTTTTTCTCTAAAGTTCTGTGTTAAAGAACTGAAACTGTGTTGATAATTACCTTTTGTCCTAACTCTGCATGAAGCCTCAATACCAACAAGGGCACTGATTCCACATCCAGAGTAAGAGTGAATCAAGACAAAGGCTACTGTTAAAAGTCAGAAGCATGTCAATAATAATTTTTGACCCATTGCCAGTGCCTTGGAGACACATCATATCACAGACACATGAACATTTTCCATAAGTAACTTCATTCTAAAGCTTATATGTGCCCCAGTCACTCAGCTCAGCACTCAGCATTGACAGAAACCAGGTGTCTACCTTGGAAACCATCCCATCCAGACCCCTGTGCATCACTCTCCACCTCTCTTGCAGGATAGCATTTAAACAATAGCTATCTGTGTTCAAATACTAGTCAGGTTTGTGGTTTGTGCCCTGTTAGCATTCACAAATGGACACTCTACTGCAGTACAGGCAAGGCGAGCAGTGGAGGTGGCTAGAGGGAAAAGGAAAATCATTAGCATGTCATATCCTTCCTCTAAGCACAAATGCAAAAGATATTTTCCCACAGAAACATAATTTATGGGTAGTGCTAAGTGTCTCTTTCCTATTTCATTTTGGGTTCTGATCACCTTGCATTCTGAGTCACAGTCCCAGGGATATTCTCACAAGTACTTTGCAACAATTGTACCAGTGGCTGACAAACCCAGTGCATTTCTCTTTATGAAGGCATATATCTCAAGATTTTAAGGCAGAGCTATTTCATTTAAGTTAGCTAACTGAGTTTTAAGGTTTAAATATTCAAGTGTATGGCACTTGAGCTTTCTTTTGTACTCTTGCCCAGTACATATCAGAAGCAGTTTGGCACTACTGGCCTTAATGCTCAGCTGTTGAAAATCTTCGGATAAGAAGTGGAGAGAATTTGCCTACTGAATCAAGAAAAAGAAGAGGACTCAAGTCCAGGGATTGATATAAAGTACAAGGGCAATGAAGTAACAAGACACAGAAGCTGAGGATTTAATGGAGCTTTGTGTAGCAACATTAATTTTATGAGAAAATCTTGTCCATCTGAGACTTTTAGTGGGGAATAAGTTCTGCCAACCTAGAACGTAAAACTTTTGTAGGAAGTGGGGAAGAAAAGAATTTTCCTAAGCAATTTGACAAACAGTATTTTGACTATTAGACCAAGTCCTAACTAATTCCTGATTTATAAGGGCCACCACCATGCAAATTGACCATCCAATCTAAATGTTTCTTTATTTTTTCATCACATTTATTTGACTGAAACATATTTATTGTTTATATTAAGGAGAGAGAAAAAGTTGATATTTATTGAACTTGCTTTGGGCAAGGGACTATGCAAAACTTGACACATTATCTCACTGAATTTTTTTTTTTTTAACATCACTTGGGAAGACCTAGTATTATTTCACCTTCCATAGGTACAGAAACAGGCTGGTAAGAAGTGTGTGTTCTTAAGCACTGCCCAGTCTCACTCCCAGTCTTCATTAACTGCAATTTTTAATAGTACACAAGACTGCACAGTTTGGATGGAAAATCATGATTCATCCACACCTATCTTTCACATTTTTGTCAATGTAGGGTGTGTTGCATTCAGAGGCTTTTCTTTTCTTCACCAAGTCAGTTTCTTTACCTTATTCAGGAGGGTGCTTGACCAAAGATTTTCAGAGTCCTTGATTAACAATAAACCATAATAGTCTAAAAAAATAAATAATCTTTTGATGATATGTCTCCAACTTCATTAAGCAATACTTTAAATATACTTTGTCAATTTCATGTGTCTTTATAGTCATCCATCTTGATTGTGATAAAAATATAGGTAATTGTTTTTATGCAAATGCTGTCACATATATAAATTTAAGGTTTGTATGTGGCATTATTTTTGTTTCTTTATTTATTCATATATCTTATTTCCAAAGTTTTTAAAGTAGGTTGAAGCAAATGACAGCCACAATTTTGTTATTAAAGCCTAAACAAAAGGAAGTGCCTAAATAAAGAAAAATACAACCATGAAAAAGAGTAATGTATGCTGTGTCTGATCTTTAAATTTGACTCAACTTTCTACCAATTAAGACAAAAAAAAATTAAGAGAGCAAGATAAATCACAGCGGTCTCATCAAAAATGGAGAAGCACAACAATTCTCTAAGAGAAGCAAAGTTTTCTTAATATTTTTAAAAATATATTTCATTATAGGACATGGAATAGTGTAGTGGAAAATGCCCTAGACAACACTTTTTCTTTTTATAAAAGGATATTTTATTTTCATTCCTGCTTGGAGGGGACATTTGTTAAATTCATGCCATCAAACACTTTCCAGGAATTTACTTATGTTTTGTTTATTTGTCACCAAGGTTAGTTGTGTGCTGACTGTTCTGCCTCATTCACAAAGGCTTACTTAACTGATGGCAGCTCCAGTGGCAGGCATCTCAATTAATCAGTTGACAGCAGAAAGAGCAAGTAGATCCAATGGTTCATGAAAAATCCTTTTTGATCTTTCTCTTTATTTGATTCTGAGCATGCTGTGGAACCTGCACCATACAATCGGATATAAGAATAACTGCCTGTGTCCTTCATACTTAAAGAACAGAATTCAAAACGGGGGAAGACATGAAATTCAGAAAGTTATTGCAATGCAAAGAATTCATGAAATCATTTTTTCCCTATGTGGGACCAACCAATATAATACATTATAAAATTTTCTTGAGATATTTAAGGCTTACAATTGTAGATTAATCTGTTGGGTAGATTCTGGGCTATAAAGCAAACTAAAGTAACCAGTTAATCATATAAAACAGCTAGGTTAATGTGAAGACTGACTATTGTGTATAAGACACCCACATGGAATATAAATAATTATGAGGCATTACTTAAATTAAATTGAAACTAGATTATTTGAATCAATTAAATTGTACTTTAAAAATTGCTTTCAATGTATCTGGAAAATGTTAACTTTGCCACTTAATCTGGCAGATTGTGTCAATGACTCCCCACCACCGAGAATGAAACAAACAAAAGAAACAAAGAGAAAATCCAAGTCGAGAAAGTTAGCCTAATTGCCAGCCTTTTTAAAAGTGATTTCTAAAAATCTATCTGTAAGAATTGCTTTTCTAAAACTTCATTACATATAGCCTGCATCTTCTCAAAATTTCAATAATCAGACACAAAATAATTTATCCAAAAATGATTACAGAATTATTAAAAATATATTTAAATCAATCTCTCAAATGGTAAAATTGCAAAAATGAATTATATATACGTTTTTGCATATATTTATGAATATTAAAAATAGAATAGCGCCTGAGGCTGCGACGTGGGCCCTGAGGAGGCGGGCAGGGAGTCCACTCAAGGGCATCCCGCAAACGGAACCTGGGCCTTGCTTGCCTGCTCCCTGACCGCCCTGCGCTGGCGAGTCTCTGGGGTGTAAGAGGAGCTCCTGATCATCAGTATGGCGCTTCTTCCTTCCCGGCTTCTCGCAGTGCACCCCCTGGACTTCCGTAGAGGGAGAGCAAACACTGCTTGCTGGGCTCCCTCACCGGAGCTTCCCGCTGTCTGGCTGTGGACGATCACCTCCCCAGCCAACTGTCAAGCCTGTAGAGTCCACGAATCACAAGACGATAAAGCTTCCTACTAATACCATCAGAAGGATCTCTTTGAATGATTCACCACAGGAATCATGCATTGATTCCTGAAGCATCATGCATTGAAACAACAGAAGGCTACCAACCACCTTTGCACTAGCTAGAAACAGAGTTATCACGGTTTCAATTCTTTGAGCTCCAGGAAGCCACGGGAGTAAGTTGAAAATCTGAAAATGTGGCCATGGACGGGTTCATGGCGTTGGATTATAGGCATTCTCTTTGCCTGGGGACCTTGCTGTTTTGTATAGGTGACCACTTGGTATCAGATAATGACCACTCTGATCACTCTAGCTGAGAACTGTCCAAGATCCTGGCAAATCTTGAATGTTTAAAACAGTAGAATCCAGACTTGAGACAAATGGCTGAATCTCTATTGTAGGTTCTAAAAAACTGAAGGAAGAGTGATGAAAATATGCTACTTAATTTTTAGATACAGAGCTTCATTCAACTATTAAAAATACTTAATTTATATAAATTGCCATCTCTGCAAAAACTTAAGTATCTTAGTAGTAGGGTATTTTTTATACCGATGGTATCTTTATATACTTAACATAGAGAATTTCTCCACAGTGACACATCTTATTTTGTGTATAAATTTTAATTTAGAAAAATGATGTCATTTAATTATACACTTACATTTCATTTAAAATTATCTTCAGCATTTTGAAAATTTTTATATATTAATCCAAACTTTATGTGATTAATTTTTTTTAAGTATTAAAAAAGTTTTGTTGCCTGACAGCTTTATGATAATTAATAGTCTAAGTTACTCTGACTATAACATATTAAAATGAAAAAAAATTGCCCTTCTAGACCTGGAATCTGGAGAATTATTATCTTTGGTATTTCTAGGTCTATAAGAAAATTGTGATATGTTAGAAGGCATCAACTGTTTGGAACAACAAAAGTCTCACATTTTCAGGGTGAAAGTAAACGTATTACATAGATGATCTCAACATTTTTCACTTAAAGTTATTGAGTTTTAAAAGTTAACTAGTTTACTAAACAAAATTGAAACTACAAATATATTTGACTTTGTAGATGAAAAGTCAAATATACATCAAAAACAAGGGTTATTTTATATTGATCACAAGTTTGATTCATAGATTTTATGAATTCAAAATGAGAAAAGTGATTATTTACAATATTTATCATGTTTTTTTCCCAAAGTGTTTAAAACTTAGAATCCATGATGACCTAAAATATGAGGGCAATAACTGATGATGGGAAGGTTAGCAATCATCCTTAGAGGTCACTGATTTGGCATGTTATTGTCGTTGGCACTGTTGATCACTTTATATTCTTCAAAAATTTTGGTCTGTGAGAATAACTCTGTTTTGTTCACTGCTGTTTCCACAGTTCATCAAATAATGCTAGCAAGTAGGAAGCAGTCAGTAAACATTTCATGAATGAATTAAGAAAATGCCTAAGTCCCATTATTTTATTTAACTATTATCATTCAAATTTCTCAGCAAAAAGGGTCAATAATTTGCGTACAAAATTCTATGAAAATGCCCTTTTGATGCTCCATATATTTTGGTTGATTGATTGGGAATATTTACTTGAGTGCCTTTATTAATATTACCATTTCTGGTTATTTTCCCTGATAATCTTCCTGTTACTTTGTCTTTCAAAAATGAGATTAAATGTACTTTGTGGCTTACAAAAATTAGAATACCAAAGGAAAAAATTATGACATATCATATTTAAATACCATTTTACTAACAACAGTTTAATATTAGAAAAATCATTATTGACCATATTAGACTAGGCTCTGTAACCCATTCAACACACCTTAGAAAACTCATTAACCAATAGCTTTATTACCCTTTTATAATGAATATTATGTGTTGACAACCAGCATAATAATTTCGTAAGTTTTCGCAGATTTTTTAGGGGCCCTGCATTGGCCGTGCAAGAGTTTACCATTTCAAACCTGTAAGTTATTACTAAGAATTCTGTAATATGCAATATTACCATTTTGGGAAAACATCCACTTTGTTCTCATAAAACCTTGGTTCAGTAGTAGCAAGTTAAAAAAATAATCAATAAATGTAAAACTCTATTCAAATTTTATGCTTTTACTTTCTTACCTTGTATGTATGTGTGTTTGAAGACTATTAATATGACATATTAATGACTTTACTGAAATTCAATAATAGAGCTTTATCCTCTATTATGAGTACATATATATGAACGGCAACCAATGTAAATAGACTTTAGATTATGTAATTTTATATATCAAGCTTTATGCATTCCTACAAAATGCTAAGTATTTGCAATTTAAATTGCATAAAATGAATACAGTTGTGGCTTCAAAATATACTTTAATTCACAGCAAACATTCTTCAATTAACTATATAAAACCTTTTTTACTCCTCCATACATTTTATTAGGCATGTAATAGGTAAAATAGTATACAAACTATTAACATCCAGTAAAAGGTTATGACATGCATGTATTTCAACTCAATGAGATTTCTGTAATCCTGGCCTTTTGCAAGCCCTACTACATTATAGGAATCATTGACTATATTTGGTGAAGAAAAGCATGCTGTGCAGCAGCTGTCTATTTTGTTATATACAGACTGCCTCTTACAGACACAATATTTCTTGGAGTATTTCTATTCATGATGGGTACCAACGGGAAAAGGGCCATGGAGAGTCACTAATTACATCTGACAGCTATGGTACAGGGCCATAAATTCTTCCCAATTCTGTAGACAGCTTTAATTTCACAAATGATTTACTAAATAAAACAGAAAGTAAAGAGTCTAGTGTAATGATAATAATTTTAAAAATCAACAACAAATCTCAAGGAGTTACTTTCTTTTTCTTTTTTTTTGAAATTTATTTTTTATTAGGAATGTTGTAGGTTTATAGAAAAATCATGCAGAGAATACAGAGCTCCCATATAATCCCCTCCTCACACGCACAGTTTTCCATATTAGTAACACTGTGGTTAGTGTGGTTACCTTTGTACAACTGATGGAACAATATTATTATTATAGTTATATTATTAACTAGAGGCCATCATTTACATTATCATTCACTGTTTCACAGTTCCATTTTATTCTAGTAACATATATACAGCCTACAACTTCCCCTTTTAACCACATTCAAATATATAATTCATTCAAGTTAATTACATTCACAATGTTGTGCTACCATCACCATCTCCATTACCAAAACTTTTCCAACACCAGAAATAGAAAATCTGTATCAAACACTAACTCCCTATTCAGTAACCCAACATCTGGTAACCTGTATTCTAGTTTCTGACTTTCTAACTCAATGAATTTGCTTATTCTAATTATCAGTGAGATCATGCAATATTTCTCCTTTTGTGTTCAGCTTATTTCACTCAATGGGATGTCTTCAAAGTTCATCCACATTGTTGCATGTATCAGAATTTCATTCATTTTGTGACTGAATAATATTCCACTGTGTGTATATGTATATATATACACACACAATTTTGTTTATCCATTCATCTTGTTGACCATGTTGATGATCGCGGGTTGTTTCAGTCTTTTGGCTATTGCAAAGAATGCTGTTATGAGCATCAGTGTGCGAGTATCTGTTTGAGTCTCTGCTTTCAATTCTTTGGATACATACCTAGAAGTTAGATTGCCAGATCTTATGAAAATTCTGTACTTAATTTTCTAAGGAACTTCCAAACAGATTCCACATTGGCTGCATGATTTTGCATTCCGACCACAATAAATAAGAGTTCCTGTATCTTCACATCTTCTCCAACACTTGTAATTTTCCATTTATTTTAATAGTGATCATTCTGGTACATATTAAAAAGTATCCCATTGTGGTTTTGAGTTGCATATCCTTAAGGGCTAATGATGTTGGATGTTGTTTCACATGCTTATTGGCCATTTGTACATCTTCTTTGGAGAAATGTTTATTGAAATATTTTGCACATTTTTATTGTGATTTTTCACTTTTTATTGTTGAGTTGTAGAATTTCTTTATATATTTTGGATATTAAATCCTTATCAGCATGATGGCAGATTGGTGAGGTGTATGTTTTAGTTACTCCTCCAGGGAAGTGGTAGAAAGCCAGGAACTGCGTGGACTGGGCACTGCAGAGCAATCTGACTTTGGGCAGACTTCATACAACACTCATGAAAACATGGAACTGCTGAGATCAGTGAAATCTTTGATTTAGGAAAAAAAAAAAGTTTAAAAAAAAAACAAGGAAAAAATATGCAGAGCCCCCTTGAGGAGCTGGTGGAGAATACAGGGGTATTGGCCTACCCTACCTCGATGGTTGCTAACATGACCACAGACATAGGGGACTGGTGGTTTGATGGGTTGAGCCCTCTACCACAGGATTTACCCTTGGGAAGACTGTTGCTGCAAAGGAGAGGCTAGGCCTCCCTATAATTGTGCCTAGGAGCCCCCTCCCAAGTACCTCTTTGTTGCTCAGATGTGGCCCTCTCTCTCTAGCTAAGCCAACTTGAAAGGTGAAATCACTGCCCTCCCCCCTGCATGGGATCAGACACCCAGGGGAGTGAATCTCCCTGGCAATGTGGAATATGACTCCCAGGGAGGAATGTAGACCCGGCATCGTGGGACAGAGAACATCTTCTTGACCAAAAGGGGGATGTGAAAGGAAATGAAATAAGCTTCAGTGGCAGAGAGATTCCAAAAGGAGCCGAGAGGTCACTCTGGTGGGCACTCTTACGCACACTTTAGACAACCCTTTTTAGGTTCTAAAGAATTGGGGTAGCTGGTGGTGGATACCTGAAACTATCAAACTACAACCCAGAACCCATGAATCTCGAAGACAGTTGTATAAAAATGTAGCTTATGAGGGGGGACAGTGGGATTGGGGGGGCCATGGGGATCACACTCCCCTATGTCTAGTTTGTGGATGGATGAGTGGAAAGGTGGGGGAAGGAAACAAACAAACAAACAGACAAGGGTGCCCAGTGTTCTTTTTTACTTTAGTTACTCTTTTTCACTTTAATTATTATTCTTGTTATTTTTGTGTGTGTGGTAATGAGCGTGTTGGGGATTGATTTTGGTGATGAATGTACAACTATGTAATGGTACTGTGAACAATCGAATGTACGATTTGTTTTGTATGACTGCGTGGTATGTGAATATATCTCAATAAAATGAATATTAAAAAAAAATGTTAAAAAATAATGTACAAGGAAACTTGTTATCATGAGTTTCCAAAGGGCTTTTCTAAGGGTGAAGTGGGATGAGAGCGGAAGGGGCAAAGAAAGTCCAGCCAAAAGTTAAAAAAATACAGTGAAAATAATTTATATATAATATACTTGCAATCACATATGTATAAAAAATTATAACTGTGCACATGTATACTTTTTCAAATGGAAATGAAACTGAATTTCAAGGCAGGAGACCTAGAGGACAGAGTTGACAGAGTGGGAGAGAAGGTCTCACCATACTTAGCGAGGACTCAACTTCTTTTTACCATGGCATGAGTCAGGCTTTGCTACAACAGAAGCTTCAAGCAAATCACCCCAAAGCCACTCCAACTCAGAATTCATCACCTACTCATTAACTGTGGACAAGCCCAAGGGGGAGATAATGGGGTCTTTTCTTTCTCGCTATTTCCTTCTTTTTATTTTCTTAAATGTAACTAGGTAAAAGAACAACCTTTTAAAGAAACTGAGGACCTTTCCTTTTATCTTTTTTGCTTTAGGACAGAAAATTTTTTTTGCATAGAAACAAATAAAAACCTAGATTCTGGATTTTTAAATTCAAAACCTCCCAGGACATCTATACAGTGAATAAAAAGGATAACATATGCACAGATACATACACACATATAAAGATATACATGATATGTTAAGCGAAAAAAATCAAATTGCATAACAATGTGTATAGAATAATGACACTTTACATTTATTTTCTCCGTCTTTTTACTTGAAAAATTTCAAACATACAGGAAAGCTGAAAGAAGAGTACGTTAAACACCTGTATATCTGTCTAGAACCCACTTGTATTCAACAATTGTCAAAATTTTGCCATATTTTTTCTCTATCTATCTATGCTCTACCATTTGAATGTAAGTTGCAGATATCATAATGTTTCACCCTTAAGTATTTCAGCCTGCATCACTTGAGAATAAAGATAATACCCTCAGCAACCATAATGCCATTATCACATCTAATAAAATTAACAATTCCTTAACAAAAAAAAAATCCTTATCAGATAGGTAGTTACCAAATATTTTCTCCCATTCTGTAGGTTGTCTTTTTACTTTCATGAAGAAGTATTATCATACCCAAAAGTTTTAATTTTGATGCCCCTGTATCTATTTTTCTTTTGTTGTTCATGCTTTTGGTGTAAAGACTAAGAAACCATTGTCTAACACAAGGTCCCAAAGATATTTCCCTATGGCTTCTCTATGACTATTAGAGTTTTGGTACTTATATTTAGGTCTTTGATTCATTATGAGTTAATTTTTTTACATGGTGTGAGGTAGGGGTCCACCATCTCTCTTTAGCTTATAGATATCCAGTTTTCCAAGCACAATTTGTTGAAGAGACTCTTCTTTCTCCATTGAGTGTATTTGGCACACTTGTCAAAATTAATTGGCCATAGAAGTGAGGATATACTTCTGAAACCATAATTTGATTCCACTGATCTATATGTCTGTCATTTTGCCAGTACTGTAGCTTTGTAATATTATTTAAAAATCAGAATCTGTGAGCACCCCAACTTAACTTCATTCTTCTTTTTCAAGATGGTTTTGGTTCTTCAAATGAATTTGGTGATTGGCTTTTTCACTTCTGCAAAGAAGGCTATTGGAATTTTGATTGGAATTGCACTGTATCTGTAAACTGCTTTGGGTGGAATTGACACCTTAACAATATTTTGTCCTTCTATTTATTTAGAACTTCTTTTGTTTCTTTTAGCATTGTATTGCAGTTTTCTGCATCAAACCCTTACATCTTTGGTTAAATTTATTCCTAGTTATTTGGCTTTTTGGGTTGCAATTATAAATTGAATTTTTTTCTTGCCTTCTTCTTAAGATTGTTCAGTATTAGATTATAGAATCATTACTGTTTTTGAGTATTGAAATTTATGTCATTTTGAATATATTTTGTCCCCCCAAAACCATGTTCTTTAATGCAATCTTGTGAGGGCAGACATTAAACTTTTGATTGAGTGTTTCCATGGAGATGTGACTCAATCAACTATGGAAGGGAATTTTGATTAGATTATTTCCATGGAAATATGGACCCTGCCCATTCAGGGTGGATCTTAACTAAATCACTGGGGTCTTATAAGAGCTCACAGTAGAACTCAGAGCAGCAGAGAGAGACTTTTGGAGAGACACTTGCTGATGCTTTGAGATGCTTGGAGATGCTAGCCCAGAGTTTGCTCTGAAGAAGCTAAGAGAGGACTCTGATGCTTAGGTGCACAGGTGCTGAAGAAGCTAAGAAAGACAAGCCCAGAGACATTTTAGAGAAAGCCATTTTGAAATGCAACCCAGGAGCAAAGGACCAGCGGATGCCAGCCACGTGCCTTCCCAGCTGACAGAGGTGTTCCAGACGCCATCAGCCATTCTTCAGTGAAGGTATCCTCTTGTTGTTGCCTTAGTTTGGACGCCTTCATGGATTCAGAACTACAAATTTGTGATCTAATAAATCCCTTCTATAAAACCAATCCATTTCTGGTATTTTGCATAACGGCAGCATTAGCAAACCAGAACAAACTTGTACCCTGCCACTTTGCTGCATTTGCTTATTTACTCTAGTATTTGTGCTGTGGAGTTCTGAAGATTTTATATATATATAGTCATGTCACCTGCAAAAACAAAGTTTTCCATTTTCACCTCTATCATTGGTTGCTAGCTTCCTTTCATTGTGGTCAGAGAAGGTACATTGTATAATTTCAATATTTTTAAATTTATTGATACGTGCTTTTTGACCTAACACATGATCAGTCTTGGAGAGTGACTGATGTGCAGCATGGAATAATGTGTATCCTTCTGCTCTTGAGTGAAGTGTTCTCCTTACGTCTGTTACGTTTACTTGGTTTTATGCTATTGTTCATATCCCCTATTCCTTATATTCCTTTTATCTTCCTTCTAGATGTTCTATCCAGCACTTAAAGTGGTATATTGAAGTCTCCTACAATTAATGTAGAACTGTCTGTTTCTCCCTTCAAATTTGTAAATATTTTCTTCATATATTTTGGGGCTCTGCTATTAGATGCATAAATTTATAATTGTTATGTCTTCTTGCTGTATCAGTGAGTATAGAGTGGATTTCTTTGTCCCTTGTAACAGTTTTTGACTTACAGTCTACCTTATCTGATATTAGGTAGCTAGCCCATCTCTCTTTTGGTAATCATTTGCACGGCATATATTTTTTTCTATCCTTTAAGTTTCAGCCTACTTGTGTTTTTGAACTTACGGTGAGTCTCTTATGCACAGCAATGAGTTGGGTCATGCTTTTTCATCAGTTCTGCAAGGTTCTGCCTTTTGACTGGAGCATTTAACCTATTTATATTTAAACTAATTACTGATAATGCAGGTCTTCTGCCATTTTGTTCTGTCATCTTTGTAAGTCTTATACATTTTTCTTCCTCAATTCTTCCATTAATGTTTACTTTCATATTTATTTAATTTTTGGAAATGTACCATTTTTAATCCCTTTTCATTTCTTAGTACACATTTTTCAGAATTTTTTTGTGTGGTAATCCTGGGGCTTAAATGAAACATCTTATATCTCTGATAATCATGTTTTCTTTTATGCTAATTTAACTTTTTAAAAATAATACATAACTTAAAATTTTTATTTTCATTTAAATTGTGTATATGTATAGTCATTCAATCTTTCTGTTTCACTCACTGATCGTTTTGCCAGCAAAACTTTATTGAATGGGGTTTCTCATTATATTTCTTGCACTTCCATAATACATCAGCTACAATTTTCAGTTTCTATGGTTTTCTTTCAAGTGGAATGAGAAGTTAAAGACACTTGTAAAGCAATCTGATTAAAAAAAAAATTTAGATGTTTATACTTTCACCCCAATCTTTATTTTTCAGATTTTATTGAGAGCTATTCATTTATCATATACTCCATCCAAATCATACAATCAGTATCTCACAGTATCATCACTTATTTGTGCAATCATCATCACATTCACTTTTAGACCATTTTTGTTACTCAAAAAAGAAAATTATTAGATAGACAAAAAAAAACACCAGAATCCCACCCCATATCTCTCATATTCCCCTATTATTGACCCCTAGTATTGATGTAGTACACCAGTTATGTGTAATCAGATTTTTAATCCCCATCTACTTTGAAAAGATACAGTAAAATAACACTTGCCTATTTTAATGTCAATTATTTTTCCTTGTTTGTAATCAGCCCATGATTAGTTACCTAGAAGCCATGAGATGACCAGAATGGGGAGAAGTAACAAGGAAGAAAAGTCAGAATCCTGATTTGACACTATTAAAAACTGAGTCAAAATGCACTTCTCCATTCATAAGGTCACACACTGGTGATCTTGTGTCCAATAGAGCAAAGGGTATTAACAAAATTATTACAATCTTTTAAACATATCTGAAATATTGTTAATATGATGAAAACATGCTCTTTAAATGGTTAACTAATTTGAATGATTTCCCTTAAAAGAAGTTTTATTTAGATTTTTTAATTTCAAGGTTTGAACAGCATGAATAAATAAATCTATAAGTAAAAAGGCAGGTGGTAAGTAGCATGTTTTTACTCTACTTATTTAAAGAAAGTAATGGGAAGGGTTAAAAAAAACTGAAATCAATCCTAGGGAAGTAATGCCTATAGAAAATTAATTAAAATCAGCATCTATTTATGATACATAATGTGAATAAAGAATAGTAGAATACACTATGACATGAAATAATTTTCACCTCAAACAACAGGCAATAACATATAGTAAAAAACATGAGAGTTATTAAATTCAAGGTAAAAACAAAATCAAAGAAATACCAAATTACAATATATTTTACTGGGTTCTAAACAATTCCATCATCAGTAACAAAAACTAGTAGCTAAAGCTTTTGGAAGAGGAGCTAAAATACTATTGTTTGCTTATTAAATTGTTCACCTAAAGATCCCAAGAAAGCAAATAGAACAAAAAATACTATCATATCTTAAAATAATTTTCAGTAATATGACCAATTTCAAAACAAAAATACAAAACTCTGAAGGTTTTCTAAAATAAATTACTATTTTTCCTTATGAAATTGAAAAGTGAGAGTATGCTAAGCATTGGCTATCATGTGAAGATGCTGATTTTTTAATTGAGAATGTCATTCAGTAAAATTGTTCTTTGAATATAATGTGGTATATCAAAAATCACAGAAGTCATGCTTATACTTTGACCTATCAAATATACCTCTGGATATTTTAGTGCACGAAAACAATTTGAAATATTGATTAAAAAAATGACCATATAAATTGAGTGACATTCTACCCTGGCATAATCTTAATGGCAAAATTTGTGAATATCTACCCCCCAAAGAGGATTTGGTTAAATAAATTATGCTACAGCTATCTGATGAAATATGGCCAGGCCACTAAAAGTAGTGCTTTATTAATTACTATTTCAAGTATCAATAGAGTAGGTAAGTGTGATGGTCAAGTTCTTGTGTCAACTTGTCTAGTTCTTTAGTCAAGCCAGCACTGGTCTGATTGTTACTGTGAGAGTATGTTGTAATTTAAACCATAAAGTTGATTGCATCAACATTAAAAGTGTTTGCTTTTTGAAAGACATAGTCAAGGGAGCAGAAAAACAAGCCACAAATTGTGAGAAAATGTCTGCAAATCCAACAATGGGATAATACTCAGGGTATTATGTAAAGAACTCAAAAATTATTAGAAAATAATGTGATAACCTAATGAAAATGTTAGCAAAAGATATGCTATGGCAAATTAGCAAATGAAAATATGTTCAGCATCACTAGATGTGATGGTTAAGTTCACGTGTTGACCTGGACAAGTTATGGTATCCAGTTGTTTGGCCAAGCAAGCACTGGTCTGATGGTTACTGTGAGGATATTTTGTGGATTAAATCATCAGTAAGTAAGTTGATTGCATCTATGGCTAATTGAATCTATAATCAGCTGAAGAGATTGCCTTCAACAATGAGAGAAGTATCATCCAATCAATTAAAGGCTTTAAAAGGAGAAGTGATGATTTCAGGAGTCAGAACTAATAATTACCATCACCATTTCCACCAGCTACATTCTCCTGGGAATTCATCAAAAACTTTCATTGCAGTTCCTAGCTTGCAGCCTGCCCTACAGAATTCAGACTTGCCCATCCCCACAACTGTGTAATTCAGTTCTTATAATAAATTGCATAATGATTAAATTATGTATATACATTACACACACACACACACATATATATTCTTGACAAATACAGTAAAATACATGATCATCTCAGGTGGAGAAAAACTATTTGTCAAAAATCCACATCTATTCAGACAACCTCTCTTTACACACTAGGAATTAAAGGACACTTCTTCATCCTAATAAAGGATATCTAAAAAAATATTTTACAAAGATTTGTGCATGATCAAAACCAATCCAAACTACACAAAAACAAACAGGAGTTTACACTTACAATTTATGTCATAGATTCAAGGGACAGACATTCCACTTTTAAAAGTGAGTATAAAATGACAAAACCCAGTCAAAATTGGGACAAAGAAATTAATAGAGAAATCTAAAGAATACAAATATTCCCTAAGAATAGGAAAAGGCATTCAAGTTCAATCATAATTATGATATTAAAGCAAATTAAAAACACATTGAGAAACCATTTCTCATATCAGATTAAAAACATAACATAAAATAAATACTTGACAATGGAATTAGTCTATGGGGTCTATAGAAACAGGGTTTTCCAAAAATTGCTTTTGGAAGTGCAAAAATGTTAGAACCCCTATGGAGTAGAATTCAGCAAAGCTAATACGCATTTAGACATCGACCCAGTAGTATTACTTCTATAAATTTATATTGAAGATCATGCTCAACAATTAAAAAAAAATGTAGGCAGACTATTCATCATGATATTACTTTTAACAGCATATACAGGACATGGGTAGAATACAACAGGATGCATCCACACAAGCATATACTATGCAACTACAAAAATAATGAGGGCAATCTCTATAAAATGATATAGAGTGATTTTCAGGTATATTGTTAAACAAAATGTGCTAGGGGCAAAAACATATATATATATATATGGGACTTTTTATGAAAAAAGAAATATAATGTGTGTGTGTACACATTCACACACAGATATGCACGCATATACCTATGTATGCATATATATGCACACACACACACATGCACGTATACATTTCTATGCTATCATCCCTCCTATCTCTTAAGATCTGTACCACATATTTTCTCTCTTTAACCTGTATAATAAATATCCCACTCTCTAATGATTCCAGTATTCATTTGTACATATGATCAGGTGAAATACATAATTTAGATCTTAGACTTAAAAACACAAAGAAATCCTTATTTTAATATCCCAGTCTATATGACTCCATTCTTTCAAAACAAGCCTTCTCTACTTCCTGCTCTCCATTCACCACTTAACCTTCAGCAATCTTGCATTTGCTGCTCTGACTTTATCACCAAATATCCACTAGACAGCTAACAGCTGGACACCTAACTATTAAGTTTGATGTATACATTCCAGTCATTATCCCCACACATGGGAAAATGCTAACCATGCCTCACTCTGCACTCGCCTGTGCTTTAGATCCACAGAACTTCTTTCGTTAACTTTCTCGTGTCTTTCTGCATACTCTTTTGGATGTATTTACTGGTTTTTATCCTCTGGAACATTAATGGTGTTTCCTGGGATTGCACACTAGGCCCATTCTCTAATGTCATTCCACACCCTCTTTGTGTGAAGGAATCAATTCATAAGGCTTCTTCTAATACTGTGCATGCAGATGATTTCTAAATCTATACCTGCAGCCCCAAAGAGGTCAGGATCTTAAGTCCCCAAATTGTGAGCCCTGCTGCTTACTGAGCATGTCTACATTAATATCCCTTAAATGTTAAGATAGTTTCAAACTGTAATTATTTCTTTTCCTTTCTAAAGGAAAAAATAAATAGGAGAAATGCACACATACACACACACATATAGATACACACATTGCCGCAAGCTGTGTCCTCTATTTAATTTTCCGGTGGATAGCAACATTTCCTTATCACTTGCCAAAAGCAGATATCTGGAGGCCATTCTAGAATATTCTCTCACAAAACATATCCAGTCAGTTGTTAATTACGGAAAATTCTTTTCTGAAATCTGCTATATTCACTCTATAACTACTGGCACTGTTATTCTTTAGCTTAGATAAAGAAAACTGTAAAACTTGGAACTTGCTAAATCTTGTTTCATCCCACTGCAAGTCACTGCTACCAGAATGTCCCCTCTAGAATAATAATCTGATATCATTGTTGGCCCTGAAAATGTATGATGATTACCCATCACTGCTGGGGTAAAATCCAAATTTTTTAGGTTAGCATAAAAGGATTTTCATATCCTGACCTTCTCCTACCTCTTTTACTTTTTTTATGTGTGTCCAATGCTGTAATCATATTAACCCACTTGCAGTTGCAAGTTGTTACTTCTTCATGTACACCTGGACTTTGCATAGATATTTCCTCTTTGGTCCAATCCCCTTGTCTCTCTTTCAGTTGGCCATATCTTACACAGCTCACCAAACGTAGGCTCATATGTCACCCCTGTAGTTCATAGGAGTGCAGGTGGAATAAAACCCTTTTCCTGGATATTCATCCATAAAGACAGTACTAACTATATAATACTATGATATATTTTTCATTGTATGCCTCCTTCATTAGACTTTGAACTCTTGAAGGCAAGGTCACATTTTTATCTATGATAACTAAGCAACTAGAATAACGTAGCAACTCAAGAAATATTTATTAAATATTTGAATGAGAGATAATATACATTGAAAGAAAAGAGTACCAAAGCAATATGTTATTGAACACTAAAATTTAAAGGGTACAACCAGGCAGAGGCCTACCAAGTTGACTGAAAAGTAGTGCTTCATGATTTAAGTAGAAAACTAGCAAAGAAGAGTAGCATGGGGTTTTAGAGTATCAAAAACTGTATAATTAATACTGCCAAACATTTCAGAGAAAAAGAGAGGAAAAGAGAGAAAAATAAAGAGCACTGACAGACCCTTTGTATTTGGCAACTAGAAATCCCTGGTGAACTTGATGAGAACATCTGGAGAAGAGGAGTCAACTGCCTGAGGGCAGGAGGTAGAAAAGCATCAGCAATGGGGCGTGGAGGACTTGTTACTCTAGCAGAAAGCTCAGAAGTCTGGGAGGGGAATTGTGAGGTTAAATGATGATAGCACCTGATCCTGGGACTGAGGGGCTAATTAAAAGATGCTTCATAGAGGGCAATTCAGGCACAGGGATGAGGCAATTAGACCCAGAGAACAGAGATAATGAGCTGGAATAGAAGCTGAAAAAGAACTACAGGTGTAGAAAAATATTTGAGAGGTGGAAATGAAAAGCAGTGGCTAGCCAGGGATTCCTTATTTCCCTTGACATAACAGATATGAGAGCAGGTTTTGGCATTAGTCTATATACCATGATGTGTAGACACATGCAACATAAGAAGGATTTTCACTTTCAAAAATGTATTTTACCAGTAGCAAGTTAGAAACAAACCTCTAAACTAAGCAATGATTCGTGGATTATAATTACAGAAATAATAATAAATTTCACATTTCCTGTGCAGGTTGGGATAGGGGTATTTCCAAAGAGCTGACAAAAATATGGATTTGCCTAAAGCACATCTTTTATTAGTTCACATGTTAGATAATAGTATGCCTACAGCTACAAAATCTTGTTGTAGTTGAAATGGCTTAAATAGGTAGAAAGAGATATTTCTACAAATGTGCCTGCATTTTTCTTACTTCTTTAGATAATAAGAAGCAAGAAATCTACCAGATAAAGAGGACAGTACAACACAGGAAGTAATTCTCTGATGAGGGAAATCGGTTCTGGAAACAAGGCGGTAAATCACTCTAAAACTCATGCAGTAAATTTTGTAGCCATAGATAGTTCATATAGACAGGCACTTATATAATAATAACTGTCATAGAAAATGTGAAATGATATATTTTCATTTACTATAAATTCTAAGAGCACAATCACATGATAAAAAGCACTAAACCATAGTTAAGTCATGAATTTTCATTGACTCTTTCAGTTTATAAAAGAGCAATACATGCTTCTCACATTTTTGTTCTTTTTTTTTTTTGGAATAATGGATGGGTTTTATTTTACAATTTAAAAGGAAATTTGGGACTATTCATTCAATTCTTTGATTGCACAACAGAAAAACACATTAAAATTTTTCCCATTTTCCCCTTCCCTATTAATGTGATTTTTAGTATTTCTAAATATTTTATTTTGAAACAATTTTAGATTTACAGAAAGTTGTAAAAACAGCTCCTAGAATTTCTGTATAGCCTTCACCCAACTTCCCCTAATATTAAAAACTCATATAATTTTCAAAACTAAGACAGTAACATTGAACAACACTATTAAATATTGACTTTATTAATATTTCACCAGATTTCCCAATAATGACTTTTTTCCTATTCTAGGATGATATCTAAGATACCATGTTGTATCTGTTGATCATACCTGCTCCATCTCCTCCAATATTACAGTTTCTTAGTTTTGTTTTTTATGACCTTGACACAACTGGAAGAGTACTTGTCAGATATTTTGTAGAATGTGCCTCAATTTGGGTTTGTCTGAGTTTTCTTTTTTGTATGACTAGGCTGGGGTTACAGATTTGGAGGAGGAATAGGTGAAGTGCATTGCACTTCTTATCCCATCATGCGGGTGTCTGAGCTTGTACCTCGGCTTGCCAGGCCTGGGCCAGGGGACCTGATCACCCCCTGGGGAGGGTAGTAGGTACGGGCGTGAGTGCCCTCTGCAGCCCCCCCGAGCCTGGGGAGCGAGGTCAAGGCAGCTCCCTTTTTCCTCACCCAAAATGTCACTGGCAGGGGAGGCTTGCCGGAGGAAACCGCCTTTCTCCCAACTGCCCTTTCCCCACTTCCTTATCTTACCCACTCACTCCCTGGTGCCAAGGCCACTCCTGCCACCGCCAGCGCGCATGCCCGTGGCCAGAACTACCCCCGCCCCGCTGCAACGGTTCCGGCGTTCTCTCAGAACCAATCCTAGCCCCTATCCCTTCAATATTGCCATTTAAGGCTGCTTCACCTCCTTTCCAGCCCTGCCCTTCTTACCAGCCTATATAACCTGTAATCACCCCTGAATAAATCTCTTTGGCGCATACTCCTACTGGATGAAGAGTGTCTTGTCCCTATCGCCGCCCTCCTTGCACGCCTCTCGCCGAGGACCCTGGCCACGTCCTCCGCCTCGCCCTCGCCTCCGGGAAAGAGCCCCCGCCGCCGGTACCCCTTGAGCAGCCCCGAGAGCTGAGGGCTCGGCTACCGGCCGCCTCTCCCCCTAGAAGTAGTAACCGCGACCGCAACTGGTGCCCCGTGTGAGGAACGTCTCCACACAACAGTTCAGCAGGTCGATCGCTCGCCCGGACGCCCCTCCAGCTTCCCGTTTCCTCGCCTGCAAGGTAGGGCCGCCTCTCCTTCGCCGCTTCTGGAGCCGTGGGAGGTTCCCTGCTCCGAAGCCGCTCATCCCTTCCCCCACGCTCTCTTCATCCAGTAGGAACTCCTCCCTTCCCCCACGCTCTCTTCATCCAGTAGGAACTCCTCCCTTCCCCCACGCTCTCTGCGTCCTCTTGTATGCGCACTTCTATGACCCCCGTTCCTCCTAACACTCTCCCTCTTCCCCTCCATTACTTTGCTGTAGTTCTTTGTATTTTTATTTCCTCATTTGGTGCCGTGTGCCTCTTTGCAACCGCCCCCCCCCAGACTACTCCCGTTGCCAAAGGGCACTGCTTTCCGCTCTCGCCGTCTCCTTCGGCCTTGCAGCCACAGCTTATCTCATTCTCTCTGCTCGGTAAACAACTCCTCCTCCTCCTCCCTGCCAGCCGGCCGGCCCGGCTCGGGAGTAACCCCCCCTCCTCCCCCCTCAGCTATGGGCAATCGTATATCTACATGTCAGGCACCTCAAGTTCGTGCTCTAGCGGGTCTCCTAGATACGCATCGCTGCAAAGTGTCTGTCCGGCAGCTGCAGGTGTACTGGGACCTCCTGCTGCCTTTTAACCCATGGCTCACCACTTGCCATCTTTGGGACCCTGTTACTTATGACCGTCTTATTGATCGAGTCACTAATGCCATGGAACATGAGAGCAAGCACTTCCCTCCCGGCTTGCTCCCCACCTTGATAACCATCCGCTCCTGCCTTCAAGGCTCCCTCCCCCCTGATCAAGGCCCCGTTAAATCCAAGCGATGACATCAGCCCTAAGCTGGGCCGGAAACCACATACGCTTTACCCAGCCCTTTCACAGGGCGGAGTTAGTCCACCATCTTATGCCTTGGGCCCCACCCTTTCACAGGGCGGGGCTGATCCACCATCTTGTGTCTTAGCCACGCCCACCGCGCCGCCATCTTGCGACGCTTGGGGCCTCCCACTCCCACCTCCCCCTTCGGCGAGCTCCCCCTCGGAGCCGCTACCGGCAGCTGCCGCCGCTCCTTCCACCCTACCGGCTAACAACCCCTGGCTGCCTTCTACACCTCAAGGCAGCCCTTGGAGCAATGCTCCCCCTACCCTCACTCCCGCGCCAAGCCTTCTGCAAGCGCGTCCTCCTTTCTCTCGTGCTTTTCGTTGCTTTCCTCTTAACCTTGCGCCCACCCCACAGAAACCGTATGACTGGTATCCCATTGACTCAGATATTATTAAGCAGCTTCGCAGGGCCGTCAAGGAGGACGGGTTAGGTAGCCCATATGCTTCCCAAATACTACAGGATCTCGGCATGGACTATTGCATCCCCCAAGACTGGGCCTCGCTTGCCCGTTCCATTCTTAACCCCGGTCAGTTTGTTGACTGGCGTGCTCACTTCCAGGCAGAAGCTGCTCAGCAAAGTGAACAAGACGCAGCCCTTGGAGTCTATCATCCCCCTGAAGCCTATTTAGGCACTGGAGCATTTCTAAATGCGTCTGCTTATATTAATGTCCCTGCTACCTTCTGGACTGTCCTCAGAGGCATCGCCTTACGCGCGTTTGCCAATTGCTCTGCCCGTCAACCTGACAAATTTACCAAGCTCTTCCAGGAACCGAGTAAGCCTTTCGCCACCTTTGTCTCCAGAGTTGAAGAAACCTGCGCTCGAAAGGTAAGTGATCCCCAGGCCCAATATTACATGTGCCCATCCTCAAATCCTGGAAAATCGTACTGTAATTCCCCCAACGAGTACTACTGTGCATACTGGGGGTGTGAAACACTAACCACTAATTGGAAGCCTCCTGTTCCTAATCATTACCTTACCCTAAAATGGACCCCTACAGGGTGCAAACTCCCTACTGTTAACTGGCTCGGCCAAGAAAGTAAAAGATCCTGCACACATCTTAATCTTACAGTGCAGCTCCCCACTAATCCCTCCTGGTTACTCGGTCAAACTTGAGGCTTCAGAATCTATGAGAAAAGAACCGACCGAAAATCACTTATTCTAATAAAAAAGAAGGCTGTAAGCCAACCATACCAAAATACTGCATTAAGAACACCCTCTGGCATAAGTCCCAATAAAGTCATTAACCCACTTTTTCCACAGCTCTCCAGCCGCACCTCAGCTCCAACCAGCCGCACCTCAACTACAAACAACGCATCGCCAACCCCACCACCCCAGCTTCCTTTGCCCCCTTCTCGTTATTCTTCTCCCCTCCTCAGCCTCATCCAAGCCGCCTTTACCTCAGTAAACTCCTCCAACCCCAATTTTACCTCATCCTGCTGGCTCTGCCTCTCCACCTCTATCTCTCTATACGAGCCCGTTGCCTCCAACCTCTCCTTTTCAGAAAGCACAGAAAACAGCCCCTTGGAATGCAATTGGAATACCTCTGCCGTCTCCCTAACCTTTCATTCAGTCTCCTATACGGGAAAGTGCGTCCGCCCTCGCTCCAGTAACTCTCCCGACCTCACTGCCTGTGCCAGCTACTCATCTCCCAGCAGTTCTGCCAAATTTCTCATTCCTCATAACTCCTCCCAATGGCTCTGCTCCTCTACAGGACTTACCCCCTGTCTCAGCACGAATGTCATCAATGAATATAAAGAAACTTGCCTCCTAATTGTCCTTATCCCTAGGGTCTTATACCACAGCGAAGAAGACTTCTTCCTCCGTCTGGAAAAAACTGCAGCTCCTGCCCCACTGCAAAAGCGAGAGCCCATCACCGTCCTTACAATTGCCTCCCTCCTAGGTCTTGCCGGCGCTGGCACCGGAATCGCTGCACTAGCCAGTCAAGACTCCGCCCTAACTCACCTCAGGGCGGCTGTTGACGAAGACATTCATCACTTACAAAACGCTATTCACCATCTAAAAAATTCTGTCAATTCCCTCTCTGAAGTAGTGCTCCAAAACCGCCGAGGTCTCGACCTTCTCCTCCTCAAAGAAGGAGGCCTCTGCGCCGCCCTAGGAGAAGAGTGCTGTGTTTATGCCAACTCCACAGGTCTCGTCGAGGACAGCCTGAAAAGGGTCCGAGAAGGACTGGAAAAACGTAAAAGAGATCGTGAAGCCACCAATTATTGGTCCAGTTTTTTCACTCCCATCCTCCCATACATCCTTCCTTTTCTTGGCCCCTTATGAATAATTATTCTAGCTCTCATCTTAGAACCCTGCCTCATCCGCAAAATTGTCCAGCTTGTAAGAAAACAAACGGATGCCATTTTTTCCTCGTTCGTGCAAATCCAGTATCAGCGACTCGCCACCTCTGACGCCCCCCACTCCAAGATAACAGCCAACCCTCCGCGACCTCAACGCCACCGGTCGACTCGCCAACCGCGAGGCCCTTCTCAATCACCTGAACATCGCTCTCACCTCGAGTTCCAGCTTCTCTGAACCCCTGAACTTTAAACCCCTCACCTTCGCCCAGCCCGCTGCAGCGAAGCCATTGTCAAACGCCCGGGCACCACACCAACACTGAGCTCCAGCCTCGCTGAACCACCGTCAACCCCTTTTTCCCTTCCCTAACCTCCCCCTTCCCTCACCCGTAGCGGACCTCTCCGGTAAAGCCTCTTCCTCTAATTAGAAAAGAAAGGGGAATTGCGGGTGTCTGAGCTTGTACCTCGGCTTGCCAGGCCTGGGCCAGGGGACCTGATCACCCCCTGGGGAGGGTAGTAGGTACGGGCGTGAGTGCCCTCTGCAGCCCCCCCGAGCCTGGGGAGCGAGGTCAAGGCAGCTCCCTTTTTCCTCACCCAAAATGTCACTGGCAGGGGAGGCTTGCCGGAGGAAACCGCCTTTCTCCCAACTGCCCTTTCCCCACTTCCTTATCTTACCCACTCACTCCCTGGTGCCAAGGCCACTCCTGCCACCGCCAGCGCGCATGCCCATGGCCAGAACTACCCCCGCCCCGCTGCAACGGTTCCGGCGTTCTCTCAGAACCAATCCTAGCCCCTATCCCTTCAATATTGCCATTTAAGGCTGCTTCACCTCCTTTCCAGCCCTGCCCTTCTTACCAGCCTATATAACCTGTAATCACCCCTGAATAAATCTCTTTGGCGCATACTCCTACTGGATGAAGAGTGTCTTGTCCCTATCGCCGCCCTCCTTGCACGCCTCTCGCCGAGGACCCTGGCCACGTCCTCCGCCTCGCCCTCGCCTCCGGGAAAGAGCCCCCGCCGCCGGTACCCCTTGAGCAGCCCCGAGAGCTGAGGGCTCGGCTACCGGCCGCCTCTCCCCCTAGAAGTAGTAACCGCGACCGCACCATCATATTGCAGGTGCAGGATATCAACATGGTTTAAAATGACTGGTGACTTTAATTTTGATCACTCAAGAGATGTCTGCCAGGTTTATCAACTGTAAAGGTCTTATTTCTCCCTTTCCACACCTTAAACTTTGGAAACTAGCCAATAGCTCCAGTCCATGCTAGGAGGAAATCACCTGGAGGGAGGAGCATCCAAGAAGTTGTGAGTATATGTTAGACCATCACACTAGTTAATACTTGTTTTGGGGGAGATAATTTGAAGCTTTGCAAATTTCCTGATTCACCTTAGAGTTTCACTCCTTAATTTTGCTGTTCTTCTGTGGGTCTTGCCTATAGCCATTATTACACAGATATACTAACAGTGATTTCTATTCCCCCAAACCCTTCCGAAATTATTATTTGGAATTCTTCTGTAAGGAAGATTTGTATCTCTCCCTTCCTCACCTGAATTTATTACTTATACAGTCACTGTTTTGTATTTCATTAACTCATTGAAATTTATGCTATTCTTTGGTTTATAAAACCATGATATCATTATTTATTTTGTTGCCCAAATGGTTCCAGCATTGGCCATCATGAGCACTTTCTAATTGGATCTTTTTGGCACGACTCTTTTTTTAGCACTTCCATGTTTTCTGGCACTACAGGAGGCTTCAGGTTCATCTTGTATTTTCCCTGCCCCAGTGCTAGAAATGGCCATTTCATTTTTCCAAGGAATTATGGTTCCTTTTGTTAGAAAATGGTATTTAGAAGTTAAGATATGGATGCTAGGTGTGTTTGTTTCTACTGAAGTATCATGTCACAGTTCTGGTTCTCTTTCTTGATTGTAAATTTGAATTTCAATAAAAATTCCAGATCAAAGAACAAACAAAAACAATGCAAAATTCTACTGCCTTACAAAGGAACAGCTTACTCAACCTTTGGCACATTTCCCATGTTGTTTTTACTTGTTTGCCTCATTTAAACTCTTATTTCTATCTTACCTATAAATTTCAGCATACCAAAGAGAATTGGGTCAAACGATGAACTAAGATAGGAGTTTTTGTAGGGTAGTCTTATTTCTGAAAGAGCATAAGTCAACAAACATCATTTAGTTTATTATGAACTTAAAAATCATTTATTTCCTGTGGAACATATTGTTTTCCTTTAGATACTGATTAGCTTAGTTACACTTTGATGCTGAGATAGATGTGAGTTACATTTTAGGTGTATTTCATATATGTAATTTAATATCTTCAGATATTTAAAATCAAGACATTCATATATTATGCAAGTAAATTAATTAGCAACCATGAACCCAGTAAATTTTCTCTGCTGTGTGTGTATGTGTTTTAATCATTTCTCAAAAATCGTCAAACCAAAAAAGAAATTTTAAGAACGGCTCACATTGCAAAGCAATCTTGATTCAAATGTTGGTTTGTAATTCTAAGGTTATGTTAGGCTTGTTTTATGTCCAACACCCACAGCTTTCTAAATTCACTTATAAAGAAAATATTGAGAGGATGAATTTTAAGGCATACACTACCAAATGTTTTTCTATAAGACATTAGGCAGAGTTGTCTAAGAATCCAAAGTCTTTATTATTTCCCAATGCACATTTTCCAGATATTGCACAATCCCTCTGCTAATATAACAGCTTAGATTTTCCCTTTCTAGTCCAGGACAATTTCAGAATCTTGCTCTCATGAAAGAAAATTGGAAGGTTCATTTTGCCATTTGATTATTCCCAAGTTTGCATCTTACCAGAATGGACAATGTTCCCACTGTCAGAAACATTGCAAATAAGAGGTAGTAATTTTGGTATCAAAGAAATGAGAGAACTGCAGAAAGAATTATCATGATGTTTCCCTTTAAATTTTATGTCAGAGCCAAGGCAACAATGCACATAGAGCAATAACTCTCTTCACTTTGAGTATTGGGCTGCTATTTTAAAGTAGCAATAACAAATCCTCATGGAGTCCTACAGAAACAACATATCATATAAACACTGGGATTACAAATATGCTGACATCTCCCCATTCCTGCCCTGTCAAAAAATTTAAGATGTAATCAAAGAAAGAGAAGCACAGATGAGGCTAAAACATAATACAGATGTTTGAAAGAAACTGAGAAAATAGGGTCATGGACTCCAGGTGCAAAAGAGAATTTCAGTAAAGGAATAAAGCTTTCACACATATAATTAAATCAAGGACAATTAATTATCAGACATTACTAGACTTGGTCACTGATAATCCTTTTATGGGAGAGCTAAAGACTTCACCAAGGTAAAAGCCAAGAATGGAGATACATCATTAAATATGAAGTTTTTTTTCTCTGCTTCCTACTAGAATTTTAAACGGCAATAAGTAAATTAAAAATGTGTATGAACTCATAACTACATAGAGTACGAGAGAGAAGATGACAACACGGGAGAGGTGCCAACACATTTTCTGGAGACTGGAAGCGGAAGGATGAAGGGTAAATGACTCAGAGCACAGAAAGTCTACATGGGAAGATAGGAGGAAGCAAATTATTTGTGCTGTAGCAACCAACCCTGAAATGGAGCAAAGACATCAGGAACCTCAGGCGACAAGCGTAGCAGTTTACCTAAGGAGGCATTAGATTGCCCAAAGGCTATCCCCGAACCAGTACAAGTACCTGAATATTCCTTCCTTACAAGGCGAGATGAAAGTTTATTCTCAGGAAAAACTTGAGTCAAAGAGGTTCTAAAAGCAGGGACACCAAGGATAACTGAGAATAAGGGTGAGGGTGAGAAACTGTCCTGCCAACAAGGGAATTAAATGAAACTGCAGATTATCCCTTGTAGTTTACATCCTGTCTCCCAGCATGTAACAGTATGAGGGCACTCAGGTGCAGAAGCAAGAGATTTGAAAATTCAGCTCTAAAGAAACTACCTTAAAAGAGATTAAAACAAACAAAAAGCAAAAGCAATGAACAAACAAACAATATGAATGGTTTGGATTCCACAATGAAAGTTCATTATGAGCAAAGCCTGTCAATCAGCAAGCCCTCTGCTACCCCCACATACAGACAAACAGACACAGTATCTCAGTAAGCATTTTAATGACACACTCTAAATTTTGATTCAAAAGCCAAAGATCATATTTTATGAAAGTATATAATGTAATAATGTTAGGACAATCTCCCAGGATAAAGAATAAAGTAAAAGAGACAGAGATAGGGAATAGAGTATTATATGAGGTAGTCCAATTCCAATATGTGTTTTAGAAAGAGTGACTGGAGAAAACAAATATATCAAAAACTATGAAGTATTTTCAAAATAATGAATAGTTGTGTCCAGATTAAAACATCACACAATTTTCCATTATCACAAATGGAAAAGTATTTTTTCAGGGACTATTATTCTAAAATATCACAAGATGGGGGATAGAGAAAAAATTCTAAGCAACAAGGAAAAAAATAAAAGCAGGTCACATATAATGGAATAGAAATAAGAATGTCATCATAATACTCAGACTGAGTATTACGAGATACTGAATACAATAAAGCATGCCCTCAGAAGACTGAGCACAATTGATTATCAATTTAGAACTCCATATCCAAATGTCAATAAAGTTTGAGTCTAATTAAGATAGTGTTCATAAATTGAAGGCCTTAAAAATATCTAATTTCCTGTGTAGACTTTCTCAAGAAACTACTGCAGAATAAGCAGTATTCAGCAAGTAAACCATAAAAGATACAATTTCAAGGAAATTGGGAATCCAACATGAGAGAATGGTGAAGGAAGGCAGATGATAACAAAAAGATACTCTAGGTTTATGGCTGTGCAGCTAGTAGTGGTCATCCAGGACAGATTGAAACAACTTATAAAGAAGGAGATAAAACAGATACATTACTAGATTTGTTTAACCATAGTGAGAAGAATTTTGCAGTTCCTTTGGATATATTAGGAGGATGAAGAAAAAGAAAGAAGCTTATAGGCAGAATAAGACAACTATGATCATAAAACAGTAAGAAATAGATAATATATCAACTTGAAGAAAAATCAATAATAGCCATAAAAGCAGTATAAGCATATCAGTTAGTAATATGAAGGTAAATACTGGAATGAACCAATAAAGAATTTAAACGAATTTGCCTCTGAGCACAGACATCACCAGGCTAGAGCTTGGAGTATGTAGGGCAATATTTTGTGTTTTATTATTATTATTGGTATTAAGCTATTATTATCATTTGATTTTAAACATGTATTACTTTAATAAAACCATAACGCATTTTTGCATGACTAGTGAGAAAGTGTTATTTATTATTGTAAATTACTTCGATAAGATATCTTAACAACATAGCAATAAAAAGAGGGCAGAATCAAGTAGTAGATATGAGAACACAGATTTTTTTGGTTTTAGGATGGAGTGGATGAAAATACATTTGTATTCTGAAAGTAAAAATTCCAGTGGATGAAGAGAAATTGATGCTATGAACGAAAGGAAGCATAAGTGGTGGAGCCAAGTTTTGAAGGAGATGGGAGAAATGGGTTCAAAACTTATGGGCAGGGTAGTTATATCCTATTACAGAGTATAGTAAGGAATTTGGCCGCCAAAAAAAGTTCTGGGCTTAATGTAAGCCCCTGAGAATTAATCTCTCCCATCCTTGAAATTTCCCAAGCTGGCAGGGTTTTCGTTATTCAAGGTTGGCCCAGAACACTACCTGATAGAGATGAGATGACTCAGGATAGGGCCTGCCACACTGACAGTCTTTGGGGTCTGGCTGCACCACAAAGACCAATTGTGTGATTAGGGGGTTAGGGCTTTGAGCCAGGTAATATCAGCCAGACTTTAGGCGAGGTGTGGAGGGCTGGAGATTGAGTTTAACCATGTGGCATTGATTCAATCATACCTAGGTAAACAAACTCCAATAAATCCCTGGGCCCTGAAGTGCAGACAAGTTTCCTTGAATGATAACATACATCCATTGTATTGAGAGGGTGATGCATTCTGACTCCATGGGGAGAAAAGATGGAAGCTTTGAATTTGAGACCTTTCCATACCTCTTGGCTTTATGCATCTCTTATTTGTACCCTTTACATCATAATAAAACCAGTCGTAATTACAGCATTTACCTAGGTTCTGTGAGTCATTCTAGCAAATTATTGAACCTGAGTGAGCACCCACAAAATGTGCTGAACCTGGTGAGCACCCCCAAATGTGTAGCCAGTTGGTCAGCAGTGCTGATGTCTGAAGTGAGGATCATTTTTTAAGGAGTCTATGGAGTCTGATATAGTTACAGGCCAGAATTGCATCACAGTTGGTGTCAAAAGTTATTGAAAATAGTAATCACCCTTAATTAAGTGTTCCTTTTGTGCCAGTCACATAATATATTATTCTGTCATCAAAATAGCCTTATGAAGCAGTAATTATAATGCATGAAACATAAAAACTGAGATTCAGAGGGTAAGTGGTAAAGCCTGGATTTGACTATGACTGGGCTCTCAGTCTGTGAGGCTAACCTTTCTAAGCCTCAGTTTCACCTGTGGGGAATGTAAAGTATGGGGAATAATAGTGCCTCCCACACTGGGTTCTTTTAAAGATGACTGAAAATATGTAAAGACTATAACACTGAGGCTGGCTGAGTATGAATGTTTGTTCTGATTAGCTCCATTCAACACTACTATTATCACTATCAATATTCTAACTTCTTACTTGCAAACATTAAACTAAGGAGAGGTGAATTAGAAGACATCTTGCAGCTATGTTAAGATGTGAACATTATTTTGAGTGACTAAAATATCATTTCCAGAACAGGAAATTACTTGAAAATCATGCAAGAAATAAAACATCAGATAATTTAATTTATTGTTCAGTAAAAAGACAAAAAGGAAAGAAGTGCATGCAAACATTTTCAGATCAGAATTTTAATAGTACTAAGCAATCACAATGAAATTCACACATTTGCCAAAGAACACTAAAAGTTTTACATAAAACAAATTATAATTGAAAAAATAGACTTCTAAAATATTGACCAAAGTTACAGTGGAAAATTAATATATACACTTAACAATACTTACAATGACATGATTATGCAAGTGTGCATTTAAGATATACAGAAAACTGCAGTGATGTTTTTTAATATTATTGCTATTTAATAACGGGCCTGTGTCTGTCAGTGAAAAAAAGGAGACAAATGAACATGCTAGGCTGCCATGTTATACAAAAGACAAAAATGTAACGAAATTGCTCTTGATTTTAGGGTTCTTGCCCATTTTTCAGTTTTCCACTTCTGAAAATCAATTTTCAGAGACAAAAGAAACATTCAATATTTGAGGACTCATTCGTCTTTCATCCAATTTCCAGTTACAGAAAGCAAGTACAATAGCTAAATTCACTCTCTTAAGCAGAGGAATAAATTTTGGAATGGGAAATCCAGGGAAAAAATGCAAATATTGTGTGACAGCAAAGTTCTGCATCAGTAATTGCAACCAGATGGTACAGACAAGTATCTCAACATCCTGACATTAATCAGACATAACCTTCTTCAATACCTCTGAAATCAACCATCGCTACTCTTTCTAATTTCAATATATGTGTTCAACAGCCCTTCACTTCTTAATTTCTTCTTCAATGTCATTGTAATAAAAAATAACCTTCATAATCCATTAGAGAGCAAACTATGTAAAACACTAAGTTATATGAAATGTACATCTTCTTTGCTTCTAATTCATTTCTTATATAGATTGCATCAGTCTTCTATTGATTAATTAACAGTACATAGATAAACACGACAAGCTCAGAAGTATTTATACGTAAAAATAAATAAGGCTTGCAAAGCCAACATTTATTTTGTACAGTAAATGAGTTTTTCTGTAATTGCAAATAATAAACTAATTTTGTTACAGTAGTGTAATACAATCTGTTGATAGCTTGCAGTCCATTTAAATATTCAAAAAGAACACTTCCCAAACGTTCTTCCTCTCAACACACCAGGTTAATCAATTAAAGAGCATGCTGTTCATTTCACTTTTAATAAATGGTTTTGGTTTCTTCCATAAACAGTAAGTAATCTGCGCCACTGTTATGAAAATTAATACCAGAGTGCCACAGATACATGAAGCTAAGTTCATTAGGTGCCCAAATCATGACAATTTTTACAGACAATGAAACTTGGCTTGATATTTGCATCTTAAGAACCTCAAAAGAAAATAAGAAACAGATGCATAGATCATTTGGTTCAGCAATTATTGTACCTAGTCATTAGGAGTTGCCATTCTACCTATGCAGGAAAAGCCTTTCATACTGAGCTGAGCTTCCCTGTCTGGCTGGCAGCATAAGTCAGTAAATTCATGGGGAGTTAGAACCAATTCAAAATTGTGCTTCCTATGGAAAAAAGGTAAGTTGAAACTTCTGACAACTGTGTCAGCTTTTTTTTTCATAAGAAAATGACACTTTTTCCCTTTTCTTTCACATTCCCTGAAGGAAATGAGAGAGATGTGGAGCTTATCCATTCATTAGGCAGAAAGTGCCATAGCACATCAATGATTTTGCCTGCCTGAAATGACCTAGTGCCTGAGAAATCACCGAAAAGCACATTATCCATCATGTCTCTAAGCTGTTTAATTTGAAAGTTCGGTTTCTTCATTATGACTATTGTTTATACTCAAGATTTCCTCTCTAAATGTGTTTTGTGTGTGTGTGTGTGTGTGTGTGTGTACAAGCACACATAAATTTGCACATGCGCCTTTCCATTTAAAATCTTAAAAAAATTACTTTCAATATTCACACAAAAACTGTTTCAGAAAAAAGAAAGTATCTGTGGAAATTCATTATACAAAGAAAAAAATTGACTTTAGCAGAGAACAAATCTGTTTTTTTATCAGTCATTAATAATTTCCTTGTATTTATAGGAACAAATGGGATGAAAGCTTTTTACCAAGAAAAAACAGTTTTAAAAAATATATTGAGAAAGTTTTCAGTAATGTAGTCTTAAAGTGATCAAGTATAATGCTTATGAAAGATATGTTAGCTACTGAAATCTGCTTTATCAGATATTTCTAAATTTGCTCTCATCTAATTTTGTCAAAAACTAAGAATCAGGTATTTATTTAGATTTCAGTATGAATAATTACAAGTTGAAAATGTATCTGCCCTTTAGCAAAAAAAAAGGAGGATAGCCATCAAACTAAGTCATGTACTGCTTTTCCTCCTATCCTGGTTTCCCTCCGCACTATTGCCTTTGGAATTATAACATGAATTCAGTCAGAACCAGGATTTCTATCAACTTCACAGTAAGTTTGAAGAGAGAAAGAATGTCCAGACAATTGTTTTTTTTCTATTTTCTTTTTTTTGGGGGGAGGAGGGCAGATAGCTAGTTAGTGAGAGAATCGCTGTGTCTTCCTTCCCGTAGTCCCATCCTGATATCGTTGACACATCTCCATCAATGTTTCATGTAGGAGCTGTGAAAATCTCTATGGTAGCCAGATCTGGACAAAGGCACAAGAGTTCCAGGCAGAGGAACTGTGATACTTTACCCTTTCTGTGAAAATAAATATATTCACAAATTCGCAAAGTATGTCTCACCCAATTTTGTTTTATTCATTTATCAAATATTAATTGAGGGTCTAAGACATAGATTGGCATTCTTAGTAATTAGGGGATAAAGATAAATGATCCAATTTTTACAAAAGTGAGATAGTTATTTTGATAGATGTAAGCACAGAGGATGCAGAAATGTCCTTTCATTCCAATATGCCACCTACAAATCATCATGACAAAACACTTAATATCTGGCCAACATTTTCCACTGTGCCAGTTTCCATTCTGCATGCAAGTTTGATACAAACAATTTCTTGGCATGTAGCAACATTACCTCTCTTGAGATCAATAAACTTTATTATTATTATTAAGCTTGTGCTCACAGAAGGCTGTGTCTTTTTGCGCAAAAGTCACTGCCTACAAACAGTATAGCCAAACCTTTTTCTACCTCATAAACATCACCAAGAATGTAATGCTAAGAACATCAGCTTGATGTTCTTAATTCTATTAAGAACTCACATCAGTTTTTTTCATACTCAACCTAGAGCTGACTTAAACTGTGATCATCTAGGTTCTTGCTCCAACACATTCTTTCATTCGTATGTGGAAAAATTCACAATTAAAATTCACCTGGGCTAATAATTTTGTTGGTGATCCATTAAGCAGAATGGATTTCAGTTTCAATCTTCCTCACCTAAATTGCTCTGCTGCACAGAGTGGAAAAGTTTTGTTTTATCAGTTAATTAAGTAGAAGTGACTTAGAGAAACAAAATAAATGTAAACCCATAGTATTTTTGATATTCATCATAATATGGTCCTATTTAATTATGAAAGAATTAAATACATATATTAAAAGTTGGTACACATTAGTAATTGTAGACTTTAGCATATTTACTTCCTCAAGGCAATATGCTTGCTGCTTCTACAACAGAAACAAGAGTATCTTTTACTTATGTCATTAATTTCTACATCCCCTGTGCTTACATGTATCAAAATAACTATCTCACTTTTGTAAAAATTGGATCTTTCTCTCCCAATTACTACTAAAAAGCAATTGATATATGTTACTTACTTACTTTAATATGTAGAACAAATCTTTCATACTGTAATTCAGGTATTATTGTTCTTATGTAAATGGGGATTCATAGCTTAGAAGTAAAATCCAAGATACATCTAAGGTCCTGTAATACATATATTCAGAATCTTAAATTTCATAAATTTAATAAAGCTTCTTTTGTTATTTTTGTCCACAACAAAAGAGTAATATAGGAGTTCAGCTTACAAACAATTCTAAATTTCAGTAGCAATGGTCTACTGGTAATTGAAAGAATAGTTTTGTAGCACAGATGAATGTTCAGACTTAAAAATGTAGATGTTGTATTTTCTTAACCCTTCTGTTGCCATTAAAGCTCTCTGTTCACCATTATATGAAATGAAACTTGTCAAAGAAAGATATATAAATGTGTGTAGCAGCAGACAGGTGAGATGCTTGGAGTTTAGTTGACCTTTGAAACTTACATTAAACTACTTAGAAAAAATATCTAACTGAAAGAACCATATTCCCTTCCCTTTAGAAATAAAAACAAGTTGAAAGAGAGAAGCAAAATGGGAAACATGGAGATGGTGCAAGGATGTGAATGATGTACACATTCCCAAAATTTCCAGGATAGGGCAGATCTTTTAATTTGAATTGTATGAATGCTTTAAGCATTGGAAATGCCAATTTTTAATATAAGCACATAATTATATTCTGAGTCTGGCTGCAGGCCAAAATCGTAGGTGTGATCTTTCAGGTCCAACCATCAGCAATTACTAAGGCATTATTTGGCAGCGTTCATGGGGAAAGCTGCCCTCTACACACAAGCAGTCTGGTGCATGGTCTGGAAGGAGTTCCAGTCAAGGCTGGCCATGCCCTTACAAATATCTGCATTCCTATCCCAACACTTGCATGGAGAGGCCTCCTTATTGAGGGCTCATCAGCTGAGACTCTTTCCAAGACCCTGGGCCAAGATCTCCTCTTCAGGTGCCCTTGAAGACACTTTTCTTTCTTCTGACCATTATTCAGTCCTTTTCCACTCCTAGCCCTTCTTCTCTCCCTCCCCTGACCCCTGGTCCATAAAACAGCAGGAGTCTGCTATCTGTGCCTCTCTCTGAAGTGAGATGATCCCCCATTCTACTGATACATCTGACCCTCACTCGGTGCCTTCCATGGGGGAAAGAGGAACATGGGCTGCCAGCACCTTCTTTCTGGCTTGTTGTCATAACTGACCACCTCAACACCTGGTGGCTCAGCAACTGCTACCCCAGCTCTTGACATATTTCATTTCCAATTTCTTTTTATTTTGTTTGTTTGCTTATACTACTCTTACTTTCTATTGCTATACATAAAAACAAATTGATTGCATTTTGTAAATAAAAATCTTCAACCCTCATTGTTCATTCCTTCAATTATTTTTATTAAAATTATTACTAAAAGCAACTGATCAAAAATATATTAAATACCTACTCTGGTCAAGGCCTCAAAATGTAGTCACAGAAAAGAACATTAGCCAGATATTTATACTGAAGGTCCGCAGTATAGTAAACTCTTTCCTCTAGATGTTAGTTACATATTTATATCAGTTGAGTTAGCAAAATATATACCAGCTAGTTTTTTTAGAGGGCAAATGTAGGTATGGGGAGATTGCCAGGATATGAAGAATTGAGTCCTCAGCTGGTAATTTCTGGTTCTTCTGCTGACCCAGTGATGCAATTTTGAGACCAAAATGACCTTGCTCATTTCCGCATTGCCAGAAGCTAGAACTACATAAAGTTGGTATTTGACAAATGATTTGTTTTCTGTTGTTGTTTTTATCAAAATGAATGAAAAAATTTGGTGTGGTCTATAAAAAAAAATCTAACTACATGATCTACTAAAGAAATTTCTACTCTAGGAACAAGAGTGACCTAGTCAGGGACTATGTTTTATAAATTATACTTCCTGGGAGTTTGAAAAGGCATATATAATGTGGACGGAGAAATAAACCCGCTACTTTTGTGAAACCATTGCTTGAGAAGATAGCATTACACTATCCATGAAGGAGTGAATCTTGAAGGTGAGAAACTTCCTTTATCACCCTGTCTCCGAGGAATTACTAGCTGCAAGGAAGCTACAGAGGAAACTGAAGTGCTGAAGGAAATGCATTTTATGTCAAGGAAAGAAAACACTAACCAGTAAGTTAGCTGTCATAAAAGCTAGAGTCTAAGTAAACATTTAACTGAAAAAATCAAGTATATTCATACAGAAGTGTGCCTGAGTGGTGAAAAATCCAACCAGTATGCCTTGGATTAATCAAGATAACAGTCACCATGAACAATCTCATCCTTCTGATTTATTAGCATTTCTATAGCACAGCAAGACCTATTTAAGTACTTTTACCACAAGTGGTGTATTTAAAATTAGTAATAATCCCTACTCAGTTGTCCTACTTTTATAATAATTAATATATACTTTAAGAAAAGGAAAAGATACACTTTTTTCAGATTGCTTAGCATTATGAGTTTAACAAAAAAGATGAAACTATCCTCTTTAGTAAGCTCAAAAGTAAATATAAATGAGTTTTCAATTTAATCAGATATATGCAATTACTAGGAAAAAGAATGCTGGAAAATAAAAAACATGTAATCACAAGAGAATATGGGAAAAGCCTTAATTGTTCACTCTCAAGGCATTTTTTAAACTTAATAATCTCAGCACACCTCTGAAGTTTTTATTGTTTCCAAGTTTATATTCTATTTTCCTTACACTTAAGTGCATGACTAGAAATCCTTCTAGGAGTGTTGACATTTTCCATTACCGTAAGTTGTCAAATTTTCTGTATAAACACTTGAATAGTTTTTCAAAATTGATATTCTGGAATACCAAGAAAGCAATATTCTTGAGATTGTCTTAGGAATAATGTGACAACATTTCAGGTAGACAATTCAATGGACTTTCAATTTATGATTTAGAACTCAAATTAAGATTTATTATCTGTTGATGGGTAAAATGAAAATCGTCCTACCTGAAGGACACAAAATGCTTAAACAAAATAGCAATATATAGACGGAACTTGTCATTCCAATGGATGACTCAGTGAAAACTGTTTATAAAATAAATTGGAATCTAAATATGCAGTCCAAGCATAGATGGTTCATTATTGAAAAAGCAACTCTCTACTACTGTGCAAGACATACATAGATTTCATCCATTTGCAATAATATAATACTGAGAGCAAAGTAATACAAACACATTCCAGCAGAGATCCCAGGACTGGATGTGAATTGATTAGACACTATTTAGACACTGTCCATCATGACCTCAAAGCTCTACTGCTGCCTAGATAAATGAGCAATAGCATCTACATTGACAAGAAAATTCTTGACATTCTACCCAGTCATCACTATCCTTATTTAACACTTTATGTGATAACATGAGTGACAGAGAGACAGAGGGATGCTGTCTTCTCCCTTTCATGCCTCTATTTTCCACTTAAATTTGTTGGCCTCTTTTCACCTAGTTCTCTTAAATTATTAGGGGTACTTTTGAGGGAAAGCAAAACACATTGATGGAATTACTTTCGCACATTTAACATACTTCATAAAGCAGCAATGAAGTGTATCTTAATTTTCAGTTGAGAGCTTTTTTCCCTTAAATAAACAGCAATGCCACAAATGGAAGTTTTTTTTTTTTTCATTTTTTTTTAACTTCATTTATCAAAAAATTAAAACAAAATAATTTCAAACAAAACAAAACAAAGGAATAAAGAAAACAAATATCCTAAAATAAGTGCAATGCTTCCAATACGCTCCTACCATACTCCAAGATAATTAACGAACCATAAAAAAATTTCTTAATAGAGTTTAGAGGCTTTTCATTGCAACAAGAATATATGATTTATTTTGAGATCCTGGGGTATCAGGTATTCTTATAGGATTTTTCATTTCCTCATTGTGCAATTTAGAGCAGATCTTCATAATCTCTCATTTCTACAAAAGTAAAATGGAGAACATTGTTTAAACATTGATGTGACAAAATCCCTTGTTACAAAACAATGCTCATTGAATAAGAACTGGCTGAAATCCTATAGATTTTTAAGGAATCTCTGTGAAGTTGCAGAGACCACTGAAGTCTGAAAACAATTATGGAATGTTCATATTTTTAAGATACGGTGACTATGCTTAAAACTGTAAACCTTTGTTGCATACTAAAATAAACAGAAAAAATATCAATTAGCAAAACCTCATATCATAAAACTGGGTAAAAATCAGCTTGACTTCTTAAAGAGGCATCAATCTTCTTGTCTGTCCTATTAATAAATGAGGCAAAAAAGAATGAAATAAAACTGTATAATATATTCAACATGCTGCTGAAATGTAAGACAGAATGTTCATGGCTGGACTATTCTTTCTCCCTCTTCCTGTCTTCTGTATGATATAGCATTCTTTCCAGACTTAATGCCACACTCACCTCCATGAATCCTTCCTGCCATTATGAGGCATCTTCTCAAGGCTTCAAGCATTTTTGCGATTCATATCATATTGTCATAAGATTTTACACCCTGTAAGATATATTAGATAGATATACAAATGTATACACACATATACATACATATATTTACACTCTCCAAACCAACTTTTAAAGCCCTATATCATCTCTTGTAATTCTAGTCTAGAATTCTACATACACAGATGTGCAATAAACATATGTGATATAACAGACACATCCAAGAGAAGTGATAGATGTAATCTATTTTATTAAAGCTTTATGCTTTAGGATTTATGCAATAGGATTATGAATACTGAATCTTTATTAATTTACTTTTTCTTAGTTGCTAGGGTATTAGAATACCTAGATGGAGAGAACAGAATTGTGAAACTGTAACACATAGCATCCTTTGAAATTTGTTCTGTAGCTACTTGTTAAATTGTAATTTGAAAGCTATTAACTTTTTGTATATGTTATATTTCACAATAAGAAAATAATGAAACTATGGTACTATGACTTAAAACAACTTGGGAAATTTTCTATATAACTATTTGTTAACTCATACTTTGAAAGATATTACCTTTCTGTATATATATTATTTTTCACAATAAGGAAATAACTGAAACTGGAAATGTAACCTATAATATTCTCTGAAATTTGTTCTCTAACTACTTGTTAAATGGCACTTGGAAAGTTATCACTTCTATGTGTATGTGTTATATTCTACAATAAAACAAATGATAAAAAAGCTTTATGCTTTTTGACACATAAACCCAAAGGAAAATGAAATTCAAACAAGAGGAAAGGAGTTATTTACAATAGAGAATATTTTATCTGAAATTAATTTCCTGAGAAGAGAGCCATATGTGTATAAAAATCTATACCATGTACAATCAGGTTGGCAATTTTCTCCAAACTCATAGTTAATGTAATATACACCACAACCTGTAAAAATTACACAAGTTGGAAAAATTGAAATAACTGTACAAAGATTAGCATACTCTCTTAATATCTTGTTTTGAGATTGTAAGCATTGTAACTGGTAATCTGTCATCTGTTGATCTTTATGGTAGGATAGATTTTCATTGAAATAGCTGTCATCCCATTAAGTGTCAAAAATAGGACAGGAAAGTAAATTATCTTACAAGTTCCATCATAAATCTAGTCTACGAATATTTGCTTAGAAGCAAACAATTTGCTATCCATATAAAAATAAACAGTATGTGGAAACTCAAACATGTAAGAATTTTCTAAGCAATTAAAAAAAAAAACAGAGGCAGTGTAAAAACTAATTAAATTTGAGTAAAACTAACACGTTTCCCCTCCACAAGTGTCCTTCACAGATTGTTGTTTGGCTGTCAGATATTAAGAGGATCACTGTAAAATCAATGAAGAATAGTTGAGAGACAGTAAACTGATATGGTTATAGGCTGACATTTTTTAAGGACTTGCACTTTTGAGAATCCTAGCCAGCTAACCATTTCCACTCATTGGAAAGTGACTGGCAACTGAGAATTGAAAGAACTGAGGGTCAGCTCATGTGAAAAGGGAGCAGAATCAAAATCTGTTACTAGTAGTATTGTAATGACATTCTCCAAAAATGTTAATGGTGGGCAACTCTTTGTTGAACTTCTACTGTATTTTTCTTTTTTCCATGTTTGTAGGTTTTTCCAACCCAGAGGAAGAATATAACTTTTTTATGATCAGAAAATGAACTCGCAATATTATAAACAATCTCTATTGAGAAAGCCAAGATGGAGAGCAGATGGACATTAGTAGATCTTAAGAGGAAGTGAGGCATCTCAGTGAAGTTTATCATAATGCTGCAAATTGACTTAGACATCAGGTACTGTTTGAAAAACTAAGACAAATATATCAGATATGTCTAAAAAGTAGAAGCAAACCTTAGGGACACCAAGATGATAAGAGAGAGCAGTGTAACCATCTGATTGCATATCTCAGTTAAGTAGCATATGACTGAAACTTGGAATGGGGTAGAATCTGTGATGCTCTGATAAAATAAAAAAACCTTTAGCTACAAATAACCTTCCATGGTGATGGATGGATCATCTCTCATATTTGTGCCAAAGCCTGTCATTCCACTAGGAGAAAAATGAATCATTCCAGTTCTCATGCTACAGTGAATCTATCCTGTGTGAGTGACTTTTTAATGGCTAACACATCAAATTTCAGATTCCAGCAAAGTGGAATATAAAGACCTGTATAAAATTATACCTAGTTTCCAATATTGATGCAGTCATTTATTTACTAGGAAACTGTTGTTCAAATGCTAAGCTTTTAACTACTTTGCCCTAGTGTTTCTTATCAGAGTCCCAATTTTTGAAAAAGCCATAATAAAGAAAATTTATCTGAAGAAGGTTTGAGAAATTAGAAAGCCAAAGCAAAAAGAGACAGACAACAACTTTCAGCTGTATTTAATCCCATCAGTCACTGGGAAACAATAAAAAGAATCTTATTATTACCGTGCTTTGTATTATTGTCACTTGTAGTGCTTATGGAATCAAGCCTAGCTTACACAGACAAGATTTGGTAAATATATTTTCTTTTATAATACTATTCCTGAATATACGATGGAAACATCACTTATTTGAAAATAAAGGTATAAAGCAAAACTGACGTAAAACTTTCCAGGTAGATTTTACAGCAATCACCAAAGCTCAATATCCAGAATAAAAATACCCAATTTAAACACTGGAAAAAGTTTTATAAATTGTTAGTGAAAGTTATATTCAAGTAGAAGAAAAAAATAATTCCTGCGAATCTCTTAGAAATTGAGAGTAGAGTGGAATTGAATAGTAATAATAATAATAATATAGCACAATGAAAAGAATTAATTTATCCCATTGTGAATTTTATATGAGCTGATTTGTCTACTTCATTTCATTTTAGTTGGCATAAATGAATAAATCTTCTTAGTCCTAAGCATTGGAATTCAAAGTGGTCTTTTCCACCAATATCCCTCTCTGAGACTCAAAAGGAACCCTCCCACTATTGTCATATTTACAGATACACATAAAATTATTTTTGTTACCATGCAATTGAGCTGACATTTTAAATACTGAGTTAGCTTTTGGAGTTTCTTATTAAAATGTATTTAGTAATAGATGGTTTAGGTATAAAGATTGTATTTGTCTTCATATTTCAGAGGCTGTGCAAAATTTGTTGTGTCATTACCAAAGAATTTCCAAGTTGCCAAAAGAACCAAAGCTATAAAATCAATTGAAAAGTGTGAGTAAACATTCCTCCAGCCAATGATCTTAAATATTTTGAATTCAGAACTGTAATGTAGGAGGCATATTGGTGTGTTCTATTGAAGGATGTAAGAATTTATCCATAGCTTCATTTTGCTAAGATGTAATGTAAGAAGAACACTGCTCAAATAGAATGACTCAATCACACCTTTTCTTTACTGTAGAAGCTTTGATCTGACTGGGGTATAATTGAGCCCATCACCAGACGCCACAATTGAGTGAACTAATGATATCATAGAAGTTGTCATAATGACTTATTCTTGTGTTGCTTTTAGGTCTGGTTTCTTTACTTTTTTTTTCTTTTTGACATTTTTTAAATTGAATTACCAAAATTGGTATTTTGTTTTATCAAAGATTTGACAAATCCACTTTTTATTTTACTCTATGAAATATTGAATGTGGTAGAAAAATGGATAAGGCATAGTATCCCTTAGGAAGGAGTAATTTAGATAAATGACAAATTGAGTCAATTTAAAAGAAGTTATATTTAGGTCACAAAATCTATCTTTCACAAATTTATAACTTGGCCCAAAGAGATGGCAAAGTTAGTGCAATAGTCATTAAAGCCAAATTGGGGATCAATAATCACTTCTGACTCAGCATACTTGATTCTTTTTAAATTTTAAAGCAATGCCATCACTTACAAAAAATTCATTGCCAAGCTCATAAATCAGATCTCAAAATAAAATATCTGCAAAGATTTTCAGGGAATGTTTATAAAATTTATATTTAAAGAAGCAAAAGTAGATAAAAATCAAATATATGTATACACTAAAATTAATGACATGTATGCAAAATCAGAAAGGAAAAACTAAACTTTTATATTATTTCATATTTTTCTGTTTCACAAATAAAATAAGATGACTTTTAAGGAAACTAATGACTTACTAAATGTCAACCCAACACCAGTTTGCAAGTCCACTGAAGTAATTAAATCTGTTTGTCTAGAAAAAAAAATGCATTTTACTAGTTAAGTTGAGGAGCTTTATATTTCATTCTCCTCTGAGTTCTAAAGAAATAAAAGTAAATTGACTGTGGTTCAGTACCTATTAGTTACCTGTTATGTGATAGATGGTGGCAAGAGTACATAATTACCTGATTCCATCAGAATTTAGAAAGAAATGGATAGGCTAGGTTAATATCCACTTAAGTAACTGATATAAATCATAAAGTCATGGATGTGAATTAGATTTTAATTTCTGATTGGCAAGGTTCTCTTTTCAGTTTTTTTGTTTTAAATGCTGCAATTAGTGAAAGAAAAACACTCAGCCAAAGCACCGTTAAATCTTCTACTCATTCAAATACACATTTTGTAATTGTTTGTGAACCTGATACAGCATAAGAAAAAATGAACCCTTCTCCAGAACATTTTTTCTTTTTGTATTTAGAAAGATGCTTTGATTTGCCGAGGATTTAGTATTATGATTGCTTCATTAGGTCTTTTGTTTTTAGAAAGCAGAGTTAATAAAGTAATATGAATATTTTTAAGTTGAGAAACTGAGGTGTAGAACAGCTGTAATTTTCTAAATATTAGCTTTTGAGTTGCTAATCAATATTCTAGCCGCAAATCAATTTGAAAACAATTATTAAGCATCATCTTGTAGGGTGTGGAGGACATGAGCAGTTGTTCCAAATCAGCATGTCTGTATGGCTATCTTAAGGTCTCTAAAAATAGATTTTTGTTTGTGTGCATGTTAAAGTCTCTCCTCAAATGCAATGTAACAAAAAATTCACTATTCTGTAAAAATTTTATTGAGCTCACATCAAAATCAATTAAAATTCACAATTTTCAAGTAAACAAGTCAATGAATGTTTTAAAGATGTATACACTTAAGTTTAACAGTCACCCTGATCAAGATATAGAAAACATTTCATCACATCAAAATGTCTCCTCATGGCCTTTACCTGTGGGCTTACATTATTCTGACTTCTATCACCATATAATAGTGATTTGTCCTTGAGATTAATTTAAGTTTGTATATAACAAGATATATTTTTATCTGGTTCCTTCTACTCAACATACTGTAAGAGTCATGCAAGTTGTTCTTTATATATGTATTTTTAAAATGTTTTATGCAATAATATTTTATGTATATACCACAATTTAGTTAACCATTCTCTTTATGGATATTTGGATTGTTTCCAGTTTATCGCTATTAAAAGTGTAGCTGCTTCGAACGTGATTTTACTTATCTTTGATAGACAAATATCTTGATTTAATGTAGGTATACAATCAGAAGTGTAATTCCTGGCTTACAGGGTGAGAAAATGCTAAGTTTTAGTAGAAACTACCAACGAGATTTCCAAAGTGGTTTTTACCAATTTATGTTCCCTCCAGCAAACCACAATAGTTCCAGTGGCACCATATCCAGGCTAAAACTTCAAACTGTCAACTTTAAAAAATTTTATGCATTCTGAAATGTGTAGTAATATTGCACGGTGATTTTAATTTTAATTTCACCAATGAGTAATGATATTGAGAATGGTATTTAATGTTCATTGGTCATTTAGATATACTCTTTAGTTAAGCATCTTTTCAAGACTTTTGTCCAGTTTAGGAATTTAGTGTTTGTGGCAGTTCTTTACAGATTATGGATATTAAACCTTTCACATATAAAAATTTTAATTATTTTCATCCAGTCTGTGACTTGTCTATTTGCTTCTGAAGACTATGTTTTAATGAATGGAAGTTCCTAATTGTAATAAAGTCCAATTCATCACTTTTTAAGTCTAGTACTCTTTATGATCTGTATGACATATTTTGTACTATTAAATGTGATAAAGATACAGTCTATGCTTACTTCTATAGTCTTTATTGTATAAAATTTCATGTTTGTGTCTGTAATTCATTTAAAATTAACTTAGTGAATTATATGAGGTAGGGATCAATTTTGCTCCTACAAATTTTATTAAAATGACATTTCTTCCCCCAAATGAATTCAGTGTCTCTTTCGCCATATATCAAGTGAAAATGAATGAGTCTTTCTATTTGTTCCATTTGTCATTTCATGTTTGCTTAACTTAATTACTAGGACTTTAAAATAAAACTTGAAATTTGATAGTATAAGTACTCCAACATCATACCTCTTCAAATTTACATTACCTATTCTAACTCTTTTCATTTCTGTGTGAATTCTAGGTTTTTGCAGTCTGTAGATTTTTGGAAGAAAATACCTGTGAAACCATTTTGGCTTTAAGGTTTTTGTGTGTGTGTGTGTGTGGGTGGGTGAGGGTGATTTTGTAATTACATATTTAATATCCTTAAAAATATAAGAATATTCATTTTTCTATTTTTTCTCAGGATAGGATGGTAATTTATTTATCATTTCTATTTTAAAAGTACTTGAAATTTGATTTGTATTGTATTCAATTAATATATTAATTTGGGTAAACATTAACAATACAGAATGTAGATCTTAATATAGAATCTTTTAATCAGTGAACATGGTATATATCAACATTTTTATGCCTTCTTTTATCTTTCTTAGATATGTTTAGTGGTTTTAAATGTAGATACTCTGTTATGCCTCCTTACTGGAGATTTATTTATTTATATTCAATAATTTTGGTGCTATTAAAAATGGCATTTTTATGTTTGTTTCTATTTTTTTGCTCATATATAACAATATACTTGGCTCTGAATATTAACTCTAGTGACCTTGCAAAATTGTCTTCTAAATTCTGATAATATCTTTGTAGAATTTTTTAAAACAGCATCATTTGTAAATAAGGACAGTTTTAACCATTCCTTTCCAATTTTATACCTTTTTCTTTTCTTGTGTTATTGACTGACAGTGATTTCTAGTACAATATTTCCTTCTGACTTCAGAAGATGTGCTTTATTATTTCATGATTGACCTCAATATTGTCTGTAGTATTTTTTAAGCATAGATAGATGATTGCTAGATAGATGGATAGATAGATAAGTGCAATTGTAGATAAATAGAGATAGAGATTGAGATAAAAATAGAGATGAGCTAGAGATATGAAAATCATTATGTGAAGGTAGTCTCTATTACTTATCACTGGGAATTTTTATCACGTATGGATGTTGAATTTTCTAAAATACATTTTTGGCTTCTATTGAGTTAATTACATGTTTCATTTCATCTGCTCCAATTTGAAAAAAAAATAGCTATCATCTTTTATGTAGGTGAGTCTGTAACTGGCTGTATTATAGTACACTAATATAGGTTCTTCTAATATATTATATATTTAAAAATATCTAGGATCATTATTACACAAAGAGTAAAAAACAAGACTACAGAGAAAATCCAGAACTTATGTAAATAGCTAGAAACAAAGCCCAGAAATTTTTTGCATCATAGTATTTAGTTTAAATTCTAAAAGAATTTTGCTAATTTTATGGTGTAATTTCAGAGGATTCTTTGGATCAGAGGAACTTTGGAAATTGAAATAACAATAATGAGGATAATGATATAATGTAACATTTATTAAGCACTTCAACATGCCAAATGTTTACTAAATATTTTACACAAATCATATAGTTAACAGTCTCAAAAGTCCTATGAGTAGATATGCATGAGGAAACAGTCAAAGAAAACCTTCTTAACTTATTTAAAGTCTCAAAGCTAGTAAGTGGTGGAATTGCGTGTTATCATAAACACCATTCTCTACTACTTATCTGCCGTGGTTATAACTTGTATAAACAAACAGCAGCAGAGCTGGAAAGGAGTGCTTTCTGGATTGACGCATATCTTAGCCAATTAATTCCTCATGGTGGAAGTATTTATGTTTCTCTTATATCAGTTCCTCAGGAAAAAAAGGGAGTGGATGAGAAATCAGTTGGCTGTAAAAGAATAGTGGCATTCCAAAACTTACAATAGTAGAAAAGGATCCATTAGATTTAAGGATGTTGGTTAGACGGAATTTAGCACAAGTATTACTCTGGGAACTAAGGGTGTGTTAAGGTTATTAATGATTCCACTAGATATATGTTCCCCAATAGATAAAGCACTCAATTGATGGTTTGGAAGACAAGGAAATCAATCAAAACCTCAGATAATATATATACACCCACCCACCCACATATATCACAAGTATATATCCATACACATACTTGTATATAAATACACACATAATTTTTTTATATTGCTCAAATTAATATTTGAGCCAAAGAGCTATTTGGTAGTCAAATAATTGTAGGACTTCTAACCTGCCCATAGTGATGTCTTATGAATACATAAGCAGGTATGTGAAAGATTACATAAGACCCTTAGTATACTCTGTGAAAAACTTTCTTATTTGATGCATAATTTGATTTTTGGGAATAGTCCAGTCTTTTTATAATTAAATTTGATGATTACAGGAAAAGTTCTGGAGTAGTGTTACCCCTTTTAGTCAAAAAGAATGATGGAATTAAGGCCAGTAGACTGATATTGAAAGCCTCTCAGTAATGTCTTAGAGGTAGCTGCACTTTTAAAATAACTCTGCAGTCTCTAATTCAATTATGCTAAAATACAAAACCCAGTTTTCAAATATATATAGTTATTATATTATTATTATATTTGGTTGCATTTACTTGTGGTAATGTCTCAACTTGCATTATACTAGTTCTATTTTATGATTTTTTTTATTGCATAGTATATAGTATTTTATTTCATCAATTCTTTGGATTCTATGTGGTAACCTTTCAAAAACTTTTTAGAATAATTTTTATAAAACCATTTACTGAATTTAGATATAACCCCACAGAGTTCTGTATCATTAATTTTCATTATAATGAATTGCAAGATCCTATCTGATTAGCATAGCTTTCTAAAGCACAATTCAGATAAAAATAGAACAAAGAGTTCTTGACATTTTCACATGGCTTTTTTATTCATTTTCCAGTCATTTATAAAAAAATACAATATTAATTATAGTCTTTAAATATATATATATATATTATTCTTGGAGACGGTATGTATAGATGAATTTAAAAGTATGCTACTTGTTTTAGGAAAATTTTTGGCATGTATTGAAATATTTTCCTTACCCTATTTCCTCTAATTGGTCATCAATTCATCCATTCATTTAACTGGAAAATATTTATTAAGTAATTATTATATACTAATAATTGTATTAGGATATAAAGATATTTTAATGCACTTTTATTGAACTATACTCACACACCATATAATTCATCCAAAGTATACAATCAGCAGCTCACAGTATCTTTGTATAGTTGTGCATTCATAGCCACAATCAATTGTCAAAGATTTTCATTATTCCAAAATAAACAATACAAAAAAAAAAAAAAGAAAGAAAAAGAACACCCTAACCATCCCATACCCCTTATCCATCCCCCATTATTTATATATTTTTGTTGTTATTTTATTACTCATCTGCCCTACACTGGTTAAAGGGAGTGTCAGTCACCAGGTTTTCACTACCACATGGTCACACATAAAAGCTACATAGTTATACAATTATCATCAAGAATCAAGTCTTCTGGATTACTATTCAACAGATGCAGGTATTTCCTTTTAGCTATTCGAATACATCAGAAACTAAAAAAGAGTATCTATATAATACTTAAGAATAACCTCCAGATTGACCTTTTGACACTATTTGAATTATCTCAGCCACTGAAGCTTTATTTTGTTTCATTTAATTTCCCACTTTTAGTCAAGAAGACTTTCCCAATCCCACAAGGCCACTCCCAGGCTCATACTTGGGGGTCCTGTCCCTCATAGCCAGGGAGACTAACACCACCGAGAGTTATGTCCCATGTAGGGTGGAGGGTAGTAAGTTTATTTGCAGAGTTGGCTGAGAGAAAAAGGCCACATCTAAGCAACAAAAGGGGTTCTCTGGGAGTGACTCTTAGTCATAATTATTAGTAGGCTTAGCCTCTCCTTTGCAAGAATAAGTTTCATAAGGGCAAGCCCCAAGATTAAGGGCTTAATTTATTAAATTGGGATTCCCTAATGCTTATGGGAATATCAGGAATTCCCCAGGTGAGGAGGTTTAATATTTCCACATTTTTTCCCCAGTCCCTCAGGGGACTTTGCAAATACTTTATTTTCTGCCCGACGTACTCTGGGGTGCATCAGGTTTTCATATTACCCTGTACAGAATAATAAGATCGGCTTCTAGGTTCTATGTAACCAGGTTGTTTAAATGGACTGACCATACAGGTTATATTACAAAGCATGCTACAGAGAATTCAAATTCTGTACCACACAAACATCTCTTAAATAACAGTCAAACACAAATAGATATGACTTCCATAAGAACTTACAATCTACAAACCTTTACGACAAGCCTTGTTGAACACTCGTACTCCTGCATTGTTGATTCCCTAATCTCTGTCCACATTCTATCCTCTGGTACATATGCTTTCAAATTCAATTCTCAGAATTTGCTCATTATAGTAATTTTACATTAGTGAGGCCTTAAATATTTGTCCTTTTGTTTCTGGCTTATTTCACTCAACATGATGTCCTTAAGACTCATTCACCTAGTTGCACACCTCACCTCTTCAATCTTTCTTGCAGTTGTTCAGTATTCTATTGCATGCACACACCACAGTTTGCCCTTCCGACCACTGCTCGATGTACCCTTAGGCCATCTCCATTCATTGCAAATCATTTACACCAGTGTGTAAATGTCTACTCACAGCCATGCTTTCAGTTCTTCCAAGTATATACCAAGCAATGGGGTCACAGGATCATATGGCAGAGCCTCCTGCAGAACCACCACACTGCCATCCAGGGGGGCTGCACCATTCTAATTCCCTACCAACAGTTAATAGGTATATTTATGATCATTTTTGACAATGTTTCTTCCCATACTCAAATTTCCAGTGGTTAAAAATAAATCAATTATACCACTCAATTGCAATGTGTTATCCACCAAAAGAGTCTATTTTCTTATATGTCACAATTCACAGGGTCTGTTACTCACTTAAGGGACAGTGCCCAAATAGCTGTGATACCATTTCATCATTTCGTTTACATGGATGATTAGTGAATTAGAAGAAAATAAGGGCTTTGTGCTGTCAAGATGCCTCAGCATCTCAGATCCTGTCATCGTTAGATTCCTCAGTGACCACACCTGATAATACAAGATAAACAGCTTCTCCCTCTCCTTCCTATATCCTATTCTGGTACATCCCTATGCAAAAGTCATATACAAACTCTGCAACCCCCACTCTTGCTTGACCAACTGCTACAGTTCCACCTATGTAACATTATAAAGGAATAGTCCCCAGATCCACTGTAATCTTTGCTCCCTGCTTGCTTGGTTAACCCTACAGTCCAGACGTTTCCCCAGGTAGCCCTGTGAGGTGTGCCACCCTTCTCTGTTCTGGAGCCTGTGTCTATTAATAACCTTTTCTCTCATGAATCTCTGGTGTCTTGTCTTGCTGCACCTTACTACTTATAAATAAGATCCTTACAGTCAGCATCTCTCTAGACAATTTTCAACCCTCAACAAGGGCATGTCAAGTAGGGTGGGTTGCTATCAGAGGTGAAGTAAAAAGGCATCATTGACATTTTCATAAAGAAAGCTCATATTCTCAACTCCATAATTACACAATTAGTCAACAAAAGTACTAAGAAATCTATGATCTTCTTCCAGTATCTTTCATTTCACTCAAAGAGGAATAATAAAGGTAAGCCTGGACAAAATTGTAGAGGAGAACCATGTTAGAAGCAAAATCACTTCTAAATTAGTTTGGTGGACTGTTTAACTTAATCTGTCAATGGAAAGAAACAGAACTTAATACATGATCTAATACGAAGTTATGGCAGGGCCATTTGACTTTGAGTTTAAATAGGCCTGGGTTTGAGTTCCAGTTCAACAACTTTTGAATTATAAGACTGAAAAAGATACCTGGTCTCAATAACTTCATTTATATGCCTTTAAAACAGCCATGAAAACAATACTGCAGATTCACTTTGTAAGTTTTAAAAAGTAAACTACATTTAGTAATCCTCAAATAAAATAAGGGATCAACAATGGCAACTATCATTATTATATTTGTAAATTTAGTTTGAGTCTTAAAAATAATTTCTTATTTGAAACAAAATATTCTCCCAAATGAGGATAATTGGCATTGATGAGATCATTTCATGAGCAGTAATCATTTCTTTTGTTTTATTTTTATAAACAAAGGTAATCTGCTTACTTAGTTCTGGTTAATTTTGAGCATGAAAATATTTAAATAGAAAAAATGAATGAGATTGGCATTCCTGAAATACAGAATGCATGCAAAATGTTTAAAATAGCAAAACTCAAAATTCCAAATAGAAACTATTCCTCCTGGTCCCCAGCTTTTAAAAATGAAAACATTTTGAGAATACATTGTAGACAGTAACAAATACTGTATTCCCTAAAACACTATTTGCTGCCCTATAAAGCTTGGGTTCACAAGATTTCTGCTCTGAAATTAGAATATATCCTGCAATTGTGAAAAACTCTTGGAATAATGAGCCTCAACTTCAAAATCATATGAATGAGAAGATTGACTTTAATGGAACCTTTGATAGCATTCATGGACCTACTGTGTTATCTGTTTTTGTGTGAGGATTTAATGCAAGACACATGATTTAAAGAACAGATGGAAGTTTTATTTAAATTTAGAGAGGATGAATACTATAGGCTGAGCTCAATAAAGCAATTAAAATAAGTTTCTCATCTTATATAAAATTCATTTGATGCTGTATTCAACTTTGGAATTCTAAAATAGCAAAAAACACTAACTATAAAATCAACTGACACTACCTATGTTTCTCAATTGAATATATTCTGGCAATATGTAATATTCTAAGGTGTTTTCCAAAGCATATCAAACCTCCATGATTGTTGCATCTATCATTTTTTTTTTTTTAACTTTTGAAATAAATTCAAAGTTACATGAACAGTTGCAAAAACAATACTAGCCCCATACACAGAATTCCATCATACCCTGACCCCCCCGCCCCCGGTAGCTCAATCCACCAGCTTTAACTTGCTGTCACATTGCTATTTCTTTCCCTCCCTCCCTATCATCCATCATCTATTGCTCTGTCGTCTGAACATATGAGAGTTAGCTGCACACATCCTTGAGCATTCACTATAATTCACATACACACTTCCCATGAACAAGAACATTCTTTCATGCAATCCCATTAAGCATAGCTAAGAAGTCCAATAGATTCAACAATGATAAAAAGCTTACATTCTGTATTTCCTTTTCCTTATGTCTCAACTGTGTCCCTTTGAGCCACCTGTCCTCTATCCTCCTGTCCCATCCAAGTTCATCCTTACTATTCAATTGTCATCTAGTTAGACTGACTTTTTTTTTTTTTTTTCAGTTGTGGAAACATATATACAGCCTAAATCTTCCCATTCCACTCCCTCCTTAGCCTTTCATTAGTGGGATTAATCACGTTTAGAATGTTGTAATGCTCTTTCCCACCATCCATTACTAGAAATTCCCCTTCACCTCAAACAGCAACCCTACACTCATTTCTTAACTCCCCATTGCCCCTTCCCCCATTTCTCTTAACCCAAACTCTAGTTTTCATCTCTATGGTTATATTCTCTGATAATTTCTTTGTGTTTACCGTGGGGCTTAAAATTAACCTCTTAAATCCCTATCAATCTTGTTTTTCTTTGATACCACCTTCACTTCAATAGGACACATAAACTATGTTCCTATACTCCTTCATTCCCCCACCTTTATATAGTTGTCTAAAATTACATATTTTACATTGAGTTCAAAACCACTGATTTGTCCTTAGAGTTTGTGTATTTTATGTCATGTAGGAAGTAACTAGTGGAATTACAGTTCAAAAACTATTAACTTCTATTTGTATTCCATTGTGGTTGGAGAATGTGCTTTGAGTATATTCAATGTTTGTTTTTTTTTTAATTTCTTGAGGCTTGTTTTATGACACAGCTTATGGTCCCTTCTCGAGAAAGATCTGTGATCACTAGAGAAAAGTGAGTGTCCTGGTGATTTGGGATATAAAGTACTATATATGTCTGTTAAAATTCTCTATATCTCTTTCTCCTTTCCCTGTCTCTCCTCCAGCAGGGCTCCCCTCAGAATCTGAAGTAGGGCAGGTCTTTCATCGGCAAAGTCTCTCAGCATTTGTTTGTCTGTGAAAGTTTAAGCTCTCCCTCAAATTTGAAGGAGAGTTTTGCTGGATAAAGTATTCTTGGTTGGAAATTTTTCTCTCTCAGAATTTTAAATATGTCATGCCACTGCCTTCTCGCCTCCATGGCTGCTGGTGAGTAGTCACTACTTAATCTTATGTTGTTTCCTTTGTATGTGGTGAATTGCTTTTCTCTTGCTGCTTTCAGAACTTGCTCCTTCTCTTCAGTATTTGACAGTCTGATCAGAATATGTCTTGGAGTGGGTTTATTTGGATTTATTCTATTTGGAGTTCGCTGGGTATTTATGCTTTGTGTATTTATATTGTGTAGAAGGTTGGGGAAGTTTTCCCCAACAATTTCTTTGAATACTCTTTCTAGACCTTTACCCTTCTCTTTCCCTTCTGGGACACCAATGAGTCTTAAGTTTGGATGTTTTATTTTATGTATCGTATCCCTGAGATCCATTTCAATTTTTTTGATTTTTTTCTCCATTCTTTCTTTTGTTCTTTCATTTTCTGTTCTGTGGGCTTCTAGGACACTGAGATGTTGCTCGGCTTCCTCTAGTCTTGTATTGTGACTATCCAGTCTTTTTAATTTGGCCAACAGTTTCTTTTATTTCCATAAGATCTTCAATTTTTTTATTTACTCTTGCTATGTCTTCTTTATGCTCTTCTAGGGTCTTCTTTATGTAGCTTATATCCTGGGCCATGGTCTTCTTGATGTCCCTTAAATCCTTTGCCATGTTTTTGTTCCTCGATTGTAGATCTTTGATTAACTTTGCGAGGTATACTGTTATCTTCTGATATTTTGGTTTGTGTGTTTGGAGTTGGATTCTCCATATCTCCTGGTTTTATCATATGCATTAAGATTTTCTGTTGTTTTTGGCTTCTTGGCATTTGTTTTGCTTAATAGGGCTCTTTCAAGTTGTTAAGAAAAAGGGATATCCATCTAATTTTTCAGGAGCACAGTTTGGTGACGTACACTTTCTCTAATTAACCAGCCGATGGCGTCTGTGAGTCACCTATATCCCTCGAGTCAGTTCTCAACCTTTTTTCCGCTTTGTGTGGGGAAATGATTCTTGTGGGTTCAGTTGGAGAACACAGTTTGGGTGTGTTGCTGGAGCTGTCCACCCTCAATGTGGGGCATGTGTATGGGTAGCCAGGGAGGAAGGGCAGTTCTAATGTTCAAATCCCCCAGGATCCCGGAGATTCAAGGCCGCCGCACAAGTCTAAGTCTTCATTTCAGTTCAGCCCTAGCCTCTCACTCTTGCTGATCCATAAACCACCGGACTTGGCGTAGCATCCCTGGGTTCTCCGAGCGGATCCCCCCTCCCAGCCACGCTCCTCTAGTAGCTCAGCCAAGGGAAGGCTGTGCTACGTCATCAGTGCGTGCTGTCCCACAAGGGAAGCCCTGGGCCTCCAGGCCATGCAGCGGCGCACTCCCAGTCTGAAGCAAAGATGGCCGAGCGGGGCATCTCAGCCCCCTCCTCCTCACACCGTTCCTCCTTCCCAGCTCCAGGACAACTGGCAGGGCTTTGGGCTTTGGGCACGGCCCCGGGCAGGAGTTTATCCAGCCCTCCGGGGGCTAGCTGCTAGCCGCGGGGGTTTCTTTCTACTTCCGGCTCTCCCCTCCATTGCCCCGAACCCAAGGATATCTGCTGTGGGCTATCTTCCTGGCCAGACAGCAAGAGGCCAGCCCAGCCCCCTCTTGCTGTGTTTTTCTGCATGGTTCCCACAATTGCTACTGGAGCCGTGACTTTTTTTTTTTTAAAACAGCCAGCTGGTCTCCATATGCTGAACCCTGGCTTCCCCAGCCCGCCGCGTGGCTGCGGGTCTTCCAGCCAGCTTACTCACTCGTTTCAGAATGCAGACTCCCAGTTTCACCAAGTATACGGCCCCTCTGGAGCTAGGAGCCCTCATCCAGTTGGTGCATTGCTGTAACCGGTATTGTAGGTCACTTTCTGGTTTTTAGCTAGTGTTTTTCATGGAGGCATTTTTTTTCGCCCTGTCTCAGCTAGCCGCCATCTTAGTTCCTATCGCATCTATCATTTTTAAAAGTCCGACCTACACTTTACAAAGAAAAAATAAATCACTTTGTATTGCAGGGCAAAGAGAATGAAGATTATCACTAAAAACTAAAAAGAGAAAATATTTTAAACAGGCTCCCAGTGGGATTGTTATGGGCTCTAGTAGCTATTTTTGTTTAAATGTTAGACATCTCTTAATGTATTGTCCTCTTTTGCATTCTGTGAGCTCCACTCCCTAGTTTAAGATTTAAATAAAAATATGTTTTGCTTTCCTATTTTTGGAGTTCCTCTTCTTTCTAACACTGTCAAAGAATATGACATGATTTCTTTTCTCTATTATTTTGTTTATTGTTTCAGTGCATATCCCCACATGACATAATACACATGCAAGCACTTAAGCTATTTATGGAAATAAATAAAATGAAATAGAGCTATTATTGCTATAAATGTTAATGTTTTTGCATGTTGATGAATAATATAGAATTTTCCCAAGTCCAAAAATATTAGGGTAGGGAGTGGCACCTCTAGTAAAAGCAGAGAGCTAATATTTGCCCAACCTTCTCACAGGAACCAATTATATACTCTGAACAACATTTAAAAGAAAATACTTGAAGACACTAAAAAGTGACCACAAAAAGGCAGAAATCTGAGGGAATGTGACTCTTGAAAGAAGGGAGCTATACTGAGTGAGTCCGGAGGGTACTGCGCAGTTCAAGTTGTTCAGTGCAGGTAGAACTTATGCAGAAAGCTTCAGACTTTGGCATGAGATGTCAGAAGACAGAGTTTGGAGATAGTGAGAGTGGCAGGAATTCGAGAGAAGAAATCATGTAAAGGAAGGAGCTCTAGCAGAAGGAGCCCCCAAATGTAAATATAGACCCTGCCTAAATCCTCAGACTGCATCTGAACTGTGCATGAACAGGAAAACGTCCATGGTTCACAGTGAAAAGCCACAGAAGACTGAAAGAACTGCGGTGTCATAGCAGCTGCATAATTAAATGCAAATACAAGTGTACATAGTTCAATGAGCTATTTGACAACAAGAACAAAGATAAACACACTCAAGAGGAAGAGATGAAAAGCTAGAAAATAGAATAAAAATTCCACAAGTGGAAAAGAACAAGGAAAGATGAACAATGATTAACAGAAAAAGCAGTTCAGAGAAAAACAAACCAGAGGTGATCTTTATAAAGAAATATAGTGACCTAAAGGAAATTATGATCATAATAATTGACTTAATGGGGAATTCTGGAAGAAAAGTTAAGTAAGAAAATTAAATAAACAGAAATGGAAATCTTTGAAACAAAAAATACAATAATTAAAATGAAAAAATTCACCAGATTAGTGTATCACAGATTGGGGAGAATGGAAGAAACTTGAAATTATAAACAGATATATTGAAATAATCCAATCTGAAGAAGAGAAAAAAAAATAAAAGATTTTTAAGGTAACTGAGCCTCTGAATTTTGCATAGTATCAAGCAGCCTAACAGATATGTTTAATTGAATTCTTTGTAAATGAGGAGAGAGAATGGTACAGATGAGTAAATTGAAAACAAAAAGACATTTTATTTTTACCAAATTTTGGTGAAAGAACATCAAATTAAATGTTAATTTTCAGTCAAATTACAGTCCCATAATTTCAACAAAACTCCAAGCATATAAAAAAGCCCCTGGCACATCAAAATAAACAGTGATAACTAAAGAGAAAGAGAAAATATTGAAGGAAGACAGAGAACAATGTCCCAATGCATACAGATGAATAGCAATATGAAATACTGCTGACTTCATATTAGAACCTATGCCAACACGATGACAATGCAATGACATTTTTAAAGTGCTAAAAGGGGGAAGGGAGGAATTTCAATCCAGAATTTTATACCAAATGAAAAATGTTATTCAAAAATGGAGGCAAAATAAATGGAATCCAAGAGAATGCTTTACCAGCAATGGATTCTTGAATCGAAAGAAATTGCTAAAGAAAATTCATCTGAAGGTACAGGCTTCCAGATATGAATATGAGTCTACATAAATGAAGAACAGAAAGAATTGGAAACATTTGGGTACATAAAAAAGACTATAAATTTTATTTGATTGAATTATTTAAAATATATATACAGATTTTTCCATCCCCTTTTTTTTCCTATTAACATTTCCTTTGTAATTATTTTCCTTTAGTCTTGAAAAATTCTGTGAGGTTTTTTTTTCTGGCTTTTATAAAAGGGATTTATTCGGTCACAAATTTATAGTTCCAAGGCCATAAAAGTGTCCAAGATAAGGCATCAACAAGAGGATACCTTCACTGAAGAAAGGCCAATGGCATCTGGAACACCTCTGTCAGTTGGGAAGGCACGTGGTAGCATCTGCTGATCCTTTGCTCCCGGGTTGTGTTTCAAAATGGCTTTCCCCAAAATATCTCTGGACTTTTGGCTTCACTCCTCTCAGCTTCTCTGTGTCCTTGCTTCTGTCTCCCAGGGTGTTCTGCTCTAAGCATCTGAGGGTGTTCTATTAGCTTCTCCGGGGCAAATTCTGGGCTTCAACTCTTAGTTTGCATCTCCAAATGTAGCCTTCTGTGTGCATCTCCAAGCATCACCAAGAATCAGTCTGTCCATGAGTTTTTAGTAAGGATAAGCCTGGTAGGAATCTGTGCCTAGGAGCAAATGCACTCACTGAGTGGCTATGGGCATGGGATTTCAGAACCTGCATGGGATGAAGTGTGTATGTGCATAGGGGTTCAATCAGGTATGTGATATATTGGATCCTGAAGTGGTAAGGAGGGCATCTCCATAGTGCAGTCACCTGGTGTGTGGTGTTGGAGCACCAGCCAGTTGAAGAGAGTATGAACATGGGAATGTGGCCTAGTATAAGTATTCAAAGCAGTAGCAGGGTGATATGGATATATACGTATGGGAGAGTGGCCCCAAGCATGAGGTTAGAGTCTGTTCACATTGTGGAAATTGTTTGTTTGTCTTGGGGGAAGGCTGTCAAAGGTGAGATACTGATCACTGAGGAAGTTAAGATAGGTATCCTCTTAAAAAGATGGTTGAATGCAAGGTGTTGGAGACTGGTGTGAGAAGATAATCCTTTTGAGGCAACAAACTGACATGAGTTGTCAGAGACCTAGAGTGATTAAGGAAACATCCTTTCTCTTCAAAATACATTTACAAAAAACAGAGACAGACAAAAAATAATTTTTCATTCTGATCATACCTTGTAAGTCATGCTTGTTCAGTGCTCAACATATAAGATATACACACACACACACACACACACACACACACACACACACACACACACATATATATATATATATATATATATATATAGCATTGAGAATTTGCATTTCTATTTAAAGAAATGAAACAAGTGGGGTTCAGAGAATTAAATGACTTTCTCAGGATGTCACAGCCAGGAACAGAGCCAGGACCCAAAGGTATTTCTCCTGAATTATAGTACAATGCTCAATTCACTGCTACCACACCAGGACCTAAATATAAGAATGAGGATGATAAAACTTCTAGAAATAATGTAGGGAAGCATCTTCTGAATGTTATGTTACTCGATGGTCTTAGGCTTTACACCCAAAGCAAAAGCAGCCAAAGAAAAAGTAGACAAATGAGACTTCATCAAAATTTAAAAACATTTGTGCATCTAAGGACATTTTCTTGAAAGTGAAAATACAACTTACTCAATGGGAGAAAATATTTGGAAACCACATATCCAAAAGCATTTAATAGGCAGAATATATAAAGAAATCCTACAACTCAACAAATAAAAAGAGATAAACTGAAGTAAAAAATAGCAAAAGACATGAATAGACATCTCTCCAAAAAGAATATACAAATGGCTAAAGATCACCTGAAAAGATGTTCAACTTCTTAGCTATTAGGGAAATGCAAATCAAAACCACAATGAGATACCATTTCACACCCACTAGAATGACTACTATTAAAAAAAAAAAGGCAGTTAATTACAAATGTTGGAAAGGATGTGGAGAAAAAGGAAAACTCATTCATTGCTTGTGGGAATGTGAATGGTGCAGCCACTGTGGAAAACAGTTTGGTAGTTCTTCAGAAAGTTATATAGAGAGTTACCATATGACCCAGCATTCCCTCTACTAAATATATAACCAAAAGAATTGAAAGCAGGGACTTGAATAGACATTTGCCCACCAGTTTTCATATCAGCATTATTCACCATTGCCAAAAGACGGAAGCAACCCAAGTGTCCATCAACTGATGTATGGATAAAAAAATTGTGGTATATACATACAATGGAATATTAATCAGCATTAAAAAGTTCCGGTTCATGCAACAACATGGATGAACCTTGAAGACATTATGTTGCATGAAATAAGCCATACACAAAAGGACAAGTATTGTATTGTTCCACTGATATGAAACAGTTAGAATAAGCAAACTTGTAGAAGTTAGAATCTAGAATATGGGTTGCCAGGGGCTAGGCTGGAGGTAGGGAATGGGGAGTCAATGCTTAATTTGTACAGAATTTCTATTTGGGTTGATTGTAAAGCTTTAGAAATGGATGATGGGAATGGTAGCACAACATTGTGAGTGTAATTAACAGCACTGAATTATATATGTGAACATAGTCAAAACAGGAAATTTTAGGTTGTATATATGTTGCTAGAATAAAATTGAAAAATAAAACATAAGACTGTACAACACAATGAGCCCTATTGTAAATGATGTACTATAGTTAATAATACAATTTTAAAAATGTTCTTTCATGAATTATAACAAATAAACCACACTAGTGAAAGGTACTAGTAACATGCTGGTATATTGGGGGAAAATACACCCTATTGTAACCTCTGGACTATAGTGAATAGTGCAATTATAATATTCTTTCCACAACTGTAACAAAGGTACCACAATATGAAAATTGTTAATAATAATAAGGGAGTGAGGTATATGGGACCACTGTATTTTTTACATGATTTTTCAGTAAACCTACAATTTCTCTGTTAAAAAATTAAAGAAGCACTATGTACAACATTGTATTTTGGGTCTATAGCATATAGAAATGTAATATATTTCACAACAACAACACAAAGTAGGTGAGTAAGAAAATGACAAAAGAGGTTTTCTCAAATACTTAGAAACAAAGAAAATGAACTAGAAATAATAAGTGAGAAAGTTAATAACATCTCATTTTATCATATTTCACTTTATTTGTGCTTTGCAGATACTGCATTTTTTACAAACTGAAGGTTTTTGATAACCCTGTGTCAAGTAAGTCTAACAGTGACATTTTTCAACAGCATGTGCTTACTTCGTGTCTCTCAAATTTTAATTAAGGTATGTACATTGTTTTTTAGACATAATGGTATTACACACTAATAAACTACAAGATAGTATGAACATTTCTTTTATGTACACTGGGAAACCAAAAATAAAAGTGTGTGACTTGCTTAATTGTGATATTTGCTTCATTGCAGTAGCCTGGAACTGAACCGACAATATATCTGAGGTATGCCTGTATAACAAACTCATAAATATTTATTTGCTCTCCTTTCTTCTCTTAGCTTCTATTAAAGAAATAAAAATTATAGCAATGTAATGTAATGTAATGTTGGATTTGGAAGATATCTGAAAGATATATATGACAATGGTGGCACAAAGGAGGTAAGAGAGAACAGATCGATATAGAGTATTGTTCTTATTTCTCACTGGATAATGTCCGCATAGTCTGAATTAGATTCTAAACAGCTAAGATATATTTGGTAAGCCCTATTGCAAAAAATAAAAAGAAAACCAAAAAAAAAAAAAAATATATATATATATATGGAAAAAAATGAAAGAAATTAAAATATTGCACTAGAAAATATTCATTTAGTGAAAAAAAAGTAGCAAATAAGGGAAAGAGTAACAAGAAAAGATATCAAATGTATTAGAAAAAAACTAAAATGGAAACATAAATCTAACTATATTAATAACTTTTAATGTGAATGGATTAAAAAACCTATCCAAAGTCAGATATCATCACACTCTATTAAAAAAATACAGGATCTGATTATATGTTATCTATAAGAGACACATTTTAGATTCAAAGATATAAATAGATTGAAAGTAAAAGGATGAAAAAATATATATCATGCAAATAGCAACCACAAGATGGCAATATTAATATCAGTCAAAATAGATTTTAAATAACGAATCAACAACATACAACAATTATAAATATATGTGCAGCCAAGCAAAGCCTCAAAATAGTTTAAACAAAGCTGAAAGAACTGAAGGGAAAAATAGACAATTGAACAAACAATAGTTGGACAATTCAATACTCCACATTCAATAATGGATAAAACAGCTAGGCAGAATATCAACAATACTATAAGCCAATCAGACCTAATGGATACCTAAATAATGCTCTTCCCAACAACACATACAAGCTTGTCAACAAAAAGCCTGTACATGAATGTTCCCAGCAGCATTATTCATCATAGCCAGAAGGGAAACATCTCCAAAGGTCCACCATCTGATGAACTGATAAATAAAATATGGTATATATAAAATAATATTATTGGAAATAAAACACTGTAACATGTTAAATGTGGATGAAGCTTGAAAATTTTATGCAAACTGAAAGAAGCCAACCACAAAAGAGGATTTCATTATTCCATTTATATGAAATGGTGAGACTAGACAAATATATGTAGAGACATGAAGTACACTGGTGGTTGCCTAAGTTTAAGGGATTGGGAGGAAATGGGGAATAACTGCTTATGGGTATAGATGCTTTCTTTAGGGTGAAAACATTCTAAAATTGAAGTGATGGTTGCACAACCCTGTGAAAAGACCAAAAACATTGAATTGTACACTTTAGGTGAATTGTGCAGCATTTGAATTGTAGTTCAATAAAGGATATTCACATATATAGATACATATGTGATAACTATAATAAAAAACAGCTCCTGGGTTTTCTCAGAACCAACTCAAAATTTAAATTCCCTGAAGCAGCAAAGAATTATGTGACAAACATCCTCTTTGGAAAGTCCCTACCAACATGCTCCACCCCGAAAAGCCAATTAAGACTGTAGTTTGGTATATTCATATATTCGGCCCAATCAAAAGTAAAACCCCACTTACACCTACCCACCCCTACAAGACTAACAAGTCACTATTCCAATCAACAGAACCTAGCCAACTTCCTTCTTTCTGCTTATAAAACTGCCAGCAAACTCCTCAGCCTCAAAGCTGCTTTCATTTTTGTAAGTCATTGGATTTTTGCAGCAGCAATCTTAGTGTCCTGAATAAAATGCTGTAAACTGCAACTTGACTCCAATTTGTCTTTTGAATACGTATATATGTATATGTATGTGTGTATATATACATACATATAACTTAAAAGTCATATCCTGGGTACTCTTACAAGTTTTAAGCAAGATAATATTTTAATGCCTAGCCTATAAAGGAAATTTTAGATATATATAGAGTAGCACAAGGTAAGAAAAAAGATATGGAAATTTTAACTATAGGGTTTTTTTTTTCTTTTTTTTGTTGTTGTTATCGAACTGTAGTTTTAACTACTCATTGGTGGGAGTAAACACTGTAATAACCTGCACAAAAGTAAATCAGTAATGTGAATGGAAAACACAAGAAATTGCAGAATGCAGAGGGAAAAGACATAGAGGTAACATAAAATAAATAACTTTGAAACTAGAAATTCATGTTCTTATAGAATTCCAATATTCAGGGACAGAATGGAATGACACTTTTCAGACTTAAAGAAAGCAAATTCCCCAAAGCCAAAATCTCACTGAGTTACACAAAACTACTCTGAGAAATTAAAACATCCCAATTTGGAGGTAACCTGGCAATTTTATTAATTAGGGGTATTTATTTTAATCCTGAAATTATCCAAAAATTAGTGGAGGGAGAATGAATTAAAGAGAGTAAACAAAAACAAACAAAAGATTAAAAAAAGTGCTTTATTTTTATTTTTAGTTGTTATATTTGTGTGTGTGTGTGTGTGTGTGTGCACGCACGCTTGGTTTTGCTATGTTTGTACAGGAACAAAATGTAACCTTGCCTGATAAATTAGAAAATCTTGATGAAATGGACATTTAATGGACAGATATGAATCTGTCCAGCCTTGAACTTTTGTTTGATCTGATAACATGTACCAGATTATAATTTTTGTATTTCTATTTCCTCTCTTCCAATTTTTCTTTAATTTCTTGCTAACCTTAATATTATTTAGACAGACAGTATTGTCATTTGATCAACTGCATATAATGGAGACTTTATGGCACTGAACAATAACCATATACAGGGCAGCCTGACCAAGAGTAGTAAAGGGAGACATTTTGCTAGTCAAATCTTAACAGGTGTTCTGCCATATATCCAGGACTCCTTTACTGCTTTGGGGCTACACACTTCCCACTATAGTATATTTTAGTGTCTATATCTTGAGATCAAAAAATGAACTTAACATACCATTAAAACACATTTCCTTCAATTGAATTTAAATACCTCTTAAGAGAATAGCAGTCTATTACAATATGAGAAACATATTTTGACATGTTACCTATCCCTACGTTATTGGCATTTTAAGCAATGGTTTTGTTTGTTCACTAGATTTAGTTTTAAATGACTGTAGTTAAATAGTTAGTAGCCACAATTCTTCTGAGTAAAAGTCTTCTGGGTGTATGGGGGTGAGAGCAAGGACATATTACTTCATGGTAATGGACTTCTGTAAGGTTTACTACCTTCCTTTTTCAAAGTAACTTGACACTGGTCACCATTAAGTCTTGAATTAATTCAAACAGCCAACTGTCAATGGAAATTGGGAAAGAACAGGGGCAAAATAAGAAGCTATGGATGGGAAATACATGTTATAATTTATGTGACCTAGTGCTTCCACTGTTTCATTAAATAAATGTACTCATTCCTGAGTTATCTGCATTTCTTTCTCTGGAATTATGATGAATTCAGTTCTGGAATAGCTTCTCCCTGTGAACTAATATAGCTGAATGTTATTCATAGTCTTCATATTTTTCTAGCAACTGATCTCCATCCAGAATATCTGTGCTTTTTGGCCAGCTGAATGTGCCCATGTATTTTACAATATTTTTGCCTACAACTTATGTAAATTAAATTTTAGGCAATTTTATCTGGACTGTACAAACTCCTGGCAAAGATGCTACTTGAAATAAAATATTTGTTAGAAAGTACAGTGAAAACAGAACAATGCATTCCACATGCTTAAAAAAATAACTTATACTTGGATTCTAAGGCATGTAGTCCTTAATGTTTTAAGGAACATAGATCATCCATTTTTACTTCTTTGTTAATAATTATATGAACTTTTTTTCACTGTGAATATAAAGGTAATGAACTTGAACAACAAAACATGTCATGTGAACAGGTTTTCTATGGCAATGCCATAGTTGAAACTACATAAGGGGACTTGTAATAAGACAAAATGTAGTTTTGAGAAGAGGCATCACAGGTAGGTTCCTGTCAGAAAGACTGAGATTTAATCACCCGGAAGCTCCTTTTGCTGCTACTGCAGAGGCAGTTTAGCTTCACCATCCGGAAGCAGGATTCCCGTCAAAACCAGAGTAAAGCCGACGGAACTGCTGCCCGTGCACTGCCTACGGACAACAGGTGATCCTCACATACCATTTATTTTACTTCTGCACATTTTGCTCTTGTATTTTGCTACCTGTAGAATACACTAAGCCTGCATATCACAATAAGAAGGCATCTAGGGAGAAAAGATTGCTGTTAAGATTATGAAAATGGGGAAATGCTTTTTTCAGTGTTTAAGTTACAGTCAGAATTCTGCAGCTGAGCTCAGCCGCGATCCATTTTGATACAGCATCAAAAAACTAAGTTTTGAAAGAACGCAATGAGATATTTTCATTTTATAAAGAGGAGAGGATAATAAAGGTTATACAATATATGTGATACTGTAATAGCTCCGTATATAAGGAGTCGTCCAAGCCAGTTAAGTTATGCTGCTTATGTGACCTTGAATCAGCAACTTACCCTCTAAGCTGGTTTCGTCATTTGGAAAGTGGGAAAAATAACATCTATCTCATTAGTTAATACAATAGGTAATTAGATAATCTATGTAAAGGCACTAGCATATGATAGATACTTAACAGGTGAGCAACCCTTCCATTTCAGAGAATTAAAGTCCCAGATTAACCAATCCTATGCAGAGTCTCAACATATATTCCTTATCATCTTCATATATATTCAGTGCATATCTATAGGTTAAGTTAATACATGAATGATTGTGTGTTCTTATATTTTGCCCTTCTGGGAAAATATGATGCTAGAGAAAAAGACAACTAAAGAACACAGAAGCAGAAGATTTTTCAGAACATTTAAATAATTTAGGATTTTCATTAATATCTCAATTAATTCATCTTAATTCATCCTACAGGGATGGAATTATGTCAAATTTTGAGTACCTAGGGAATCACTGAAAAGGTTATATTTCAGTCATAAAAAATCATAAAATAAAATGTTTGCAATATTAACTACCATATAGGAGCAATTGCTATGTGCTCACCAGAATGAGTATATTAAAATACTATGTAACTTAATTTTCATAATAACTAGATGGTACTGTATCATGCGCACATATACACACATATTTATGACACACTGACCTACAGACTGTGTTAATGTATCAAGCTTAAAATTTCATGCCATTTTTTTTATACTGCACTAACTTCTTCTTACTCCCATGGTAGGTTCTGCCTCTATTTGGTGGTTTTCCTACTATTTGCTATAGAACTTAACTTGCACGTTTTCCTGGAATAAAGTATTGGTAACTATGCATTAAGTTCACTTACCTTACATAGGTTTATGTCAAGAAGTTCCTGAAGCTGGTTGAAGAGGGATTGCAACATTGAAGACTTGATCATTTACTGAATAAAACAATAAGGGCATTCCTAATGTTTTGTTAACATCTCAGAGTCTAATGGGAAACAACAGTCTGGCTTTGTATTGTGGGTGCTGAATCTTAGAAGCAGGAACTATACCTCCTACCTCCTGTTTTCTCAGTTTCTAAAAGAGGCCTCTGGGGTCATAGAAGTAGTCCACAAAGACATGATAGTTTCTGGATCATTATTGCAACAATTCTGGCTAGCTCTGAATTTAGAGAAAGCCGTTCTGTAAAAAGTTTGGACTGACAAGGGATGCCCACAAGACATTTTCAAATTCATGGCTATCAATAAACTCTAGCCCTGGGCCAAAACATCCACAATGAGGTCAAATGGCACAAACAATTGACAAACTTCTAGAAAAAACTTGTGGTAGTGAGTCCTGAAAAAACTAAAAGGCAGAAGAAGTTAGAGCAGTATCATTGCTTTAAATCAGAATTAAATAATAATAAACCTAGGAGAGATTATGTGAAAATGGCAGAGTAAGGACCTCCATAACTCTGTCCACTGAAACAGTTATTAAACAGGCAGAAACTGTCTAAAACAATGATTTTGAAACTCCAGAGTCCAGAAGAATACTGTACAGATTCCAAGGAAGAGTAGAAGGAAGAGGCTAATAAAGTAAAGAAAAGTAAGTTGCTCTCTATGTGCAGAGGCTACCTGTGTACATCCCCCACTCTCATGGCAGGCCATTGTGGGTCCAGCCCACGGCTAGCTCGCTGGTGACAGAAAGAGATATAAAAATCCTGTTCCTCAATATCAGGCTTGGGCACAACTATTGATTAGTGACTATGGATCACTGGGGACCTGGCTCTGAGGGGAGCCACTGCTTCAACCAATCTGGACAAAAGCCATGGTGGAGGAGGTATAAACATGTTATGTTTCCTCAGGGCTATGGGATACAGTTAGACGAAGGGCTGCATTTGCTGGACAGACCAAGAAAGTTCAACTTTAGGGAACTTTGGAAGAAGTTCTTGGTGCCCTTCATGATACCTTCCCAGGGCACTTTGGAGCTGGTGTGCTCTCACATCGTGGGTCCTTGGCCCTGTTTGGCTGGGACAGACTGACTTGGGAAAGTCCTCTCTGTCATGCCCCTTCACCCAGAATTTCCTTCCAAGCAAAAGCAGCTTGAGACAATGAAAGGATTGTAAGGAACTATAGAGGTAGACAGTCTGAGGCAAAGGCTTGCCAGTTTCAAATAACAGGGAGAGGGAGGTCTGTCTGCTAGGAAACAGAGTGAACAACCAAACTCCTATAAACAGGGGGGCTCCAAAACAACTATGAAGCAAAATCCCAGGACAAGACATAGGCCCAGAAAAATAGGGAAAGCCTTGCATACTGCATTCACCTTGGGAAGACATTCTGAACAGGAGGAATAATGATAAAGGAAATCTCCTTTTATCACCAGCTGGTTACAAAATCAAGAATCAGGTATCTCAAGGAAGCAATCCCTGAGTTAACATTTGAAAATATTAAAATGTACACTGAGCAACAAAAAAGAGCATTACAAACAAAGAGGAAATGATGGCCCATCCAAAGGAAGAGTATGAAAATCCAGAAACCACCAATGAAGAAGACCAGAATGTGGATATACAGAAAAAATTATATTAAAAATGATCTTGAAAGTACTCAAGGAGATGAAGGAAAATATACACAAAGAACTAAAGAATATCAGCAAAACAATGAATGGCATAAACAAGAGTTTTAGTAAAGAGAAAGAAATATTGGAAAGGAACCAAACAGAACTAGTAGAGTTGAATTCCACAATAAGTGAAATGAAAAATGCCTAGGATGGTATCAAGAACAGATATGAACTGGGAAAAGAAAGAATCAGTGAACTTGAAGGCAAGACATTTGAAATGAGTTAGGCTGAGGAAAAGAAAGAAAAAAAAATGATAAAAAGGAAAAATAGCCTAAGACATCTTTGCAGTACCATCAAGCATAACAATATTTGCATTATGGGAGTCCCAGAAGGAGAAAAGAGAGAGAAAGTCACCGAAAGAATATTCAAAAAATGACAGAAAACTTCCCAAACTTAGCAAAAGACATGAATATGAACATCCAAGGAGCCCAGAGAATATCAAACAGGAAAAATATGAAGAATAATATACCCCATCATATATTGATGACAATATAAAATGCAAAGGACAAGGAGGGAATTCTGATAGTGGCAAGAAAAGAGCAATGTGTTCTGGGCAAGGGAATTCCAATTAGATTAAGTGTTGATTTCTAAAAAAAAAAAAAAAAAAAACCTTGGAGGCAAAGGCAGTGAGTTGAAATACTTAAGGTGCTGAAAGAAAACAACTGCCAACCAAGAATTATGTATCTGATGAGACCTTTTTTCAGAAATGAGAAAGAGATTAAGATATTCTCAGAATGGAAGATTGGTTCAACATAAAGAAAATCAATTAATATAATACATCATATTAGCACAAAGAAGGAAGGGAAACAGCATGATCACCTCAGGGCATTTGACAAAATCCAGCAATTCTTCTTGATAAAGAAACACTTAGAACATGAGGAATAGAATGAAACTTCCTCAACATGATAAAGAGCATATATGAAAAACTCACAGCTAACAACCTATACAATGGTGAGAGACTGAAAGCTTTCTTTCTATGACCAGGAATAAGACCAGGATGTCCACTACCACTGCTGTTGTTCAACTCTGTACTGGAAGTTCTTGCCAAAGCTATTAGGCAATAAAAAGAAATAAAAAGGCATCCAGATTGGAAAGGAAGAAGTGACATGATCCTCTATACAGAAAATCCTGAAAAATCCACAATAAAGCTGCTAGAATTAATAAATGAATTCAACAAAGTGACAAGGTACAAGATCAACACCAAAAAATCAGTAGTGTTTTTATTAATGAACAATGAACAATCAGAAAAAGAAATCAAGAAAAAACTTCCATTCACAGTATCAACTAGAAGAACAAATATGTAGGAATAAATCTACCTGCGATCGCAGTTGATTCGTCTGGGGGAGGGTGGCGGCCGGTTGCTAAATCCTAGGCTCCCAGGATTGCTCCGAGGGTACCGGCGGCGGGGGCTCTTTCCCGGAGGCGAGGGCGAGGCGGGGGACTTGGCCAGGTCCCCGGCGGGAGGCGTGCAAGTATGGAGGGCGGCGAGAAAGGAACAGGCGGGACACGATTTCTTTTAGGATGATGAAAACCAAGAGAGTTTATTAGGGGAGAGTACAAGCTTATATCGGGCATTTAGAGGGCGGGGTAGCTGCAAGGGTTAAAGGCTTGGATTGGTTCTGAGAGGGCGCGGAGGTTGATTGAAAAGGGGCGGGAGTTGCTCCGGTAACGGGGAGTGGGTGGGCAAGGTAAAGGGGGCGGTTTTCTCCGGCAAGCCCTCCCCAATGGTTTTTACTTTGGGGTGAGGAAATGGGGCCTGCATTCGGCTCTACTTTCTCAGGCCCGGGGGGCCGTGGAGGGCGCAACCACCCGTGCCCCACTACCTTTCCTAGGGGCTGATCAGTTCCCCTGGCCCAGGCCCGCCAAGTCAGAACTCGATAACAGTGTCCCGCATTTCCCCCTTCTTTTCTAATTAGAGGAAGAAGCTTACCGGAGAGATCCGCCAAGGGATGAGGGAAAGGGGAGGTGGGGGAAGGGATAGGGGTAGATGGTAGTTAGAGAGGCTGGAGCTCGACGTTGGTGTGGCGCCCGGGCGTTCGAGAGGGGCCTCGCTGCTTGCGGGATGGACGAGGGTGGCGACGCTGCGGAGGGTCAGCTTCTTCAGTGGAGGCAAGTTGTTGATACTGGACTTGCACAAATGATGAAAAGACAGCATTGGCTTGGTTCTTAGCAAGCTGAACAATTTTGCGGATAATGCAGGGCCCTAGGGTGAGAGCTAGAATAATCATTAGTAGGGGGCCGATGAGAGGGAGGAGGTATGGGAGGAGGGGGGTAAAGATGTGGGACCAATAGCTGGTGGCTTCACGGTCTTTTTTGCGTTGTTCCAGTCCCTCTCGGACCTTTTTTAGGCTGTCCTCGGCGAGACCTGTGGAATTGGCATATACACAGCACTCTTCTCCTAGGGCGGCGCAGAGGCCCCCTTCTTTGAGGAGGAGAAGGTCGAGGCCTCGGCGGTTTTGGAGTACGACCTCAGAGAGGGAATTGACAGAATTTTTAAGATGAGAAATAGCGTCTTGTAGGTGACGAATGTCCTCGTCAACAGCCGCCCGGAGGTGAGAGGGCGGAGCCTTGACTGGCTAATGCAGCGATTCCGGTGCCAGCGCCTGCAAGACCTAGGAGGGAGGCAATCGTGAGGACGGTGATGAGCTCTCGCTTTTGCAGTGGAGCAGGGGCTGCAGTTCTTTCCAGGCGGAGGAAGAAGTCTTCCTCGCTGTGGTATAGGACCCTAGGGATAAGGACAATTAGGAGGCAAGTTTCATTAGTTGTATTGAGGGTTTGCACGTTAAGGCAGGGGGTAAGTCCTGTAGAGGAGCAGAGCCATTGGGAGGAGTTATGAGGGATGAGAAATTTTGCAGAGCTGCTGGGAGATGAGTAGTCGGCGCAAGCTGTGAGGTTGGGAGAGTTACTTGAGCGAGGGCGGATGCACTTTCCTGTAAAGGAGACTGAATGAAAGGTTAGGGGGACGGCAGAGGTATTCCAATTACATTCCGAGGGGCTGTCCTCTGTGTTTTCTGAAAAGGAGAGGTTGGAGGCAACTGGCTCATACAGTGAGGAGGAGGTGGAGAGGCAAAGCCAACAGGAGGAGGTAAGATTGGGGTAGGAGACATTTAGTGAGGTGAAGGTTGCTTGGATAAGGCTGAAGAGGGGAGAGGAGTAATGAGAGGGGGGTAGAAAAGGTTGGGGTGGTGGGGTTGGCGATGCGTTGTTTGCAGCTGAGGTGCGGCCGTTTGAAGCTAAGGTGCGGCTGGAGGGCTGTGGAAAAAGGGGGTTAATGACTTTATTGGGGCCAATGCCCGAAGATGAATGTTGAGCTGCTTCCTTTTTTATGAGAATAAGGGATCCCGGATTGGACCCCGCTAGATAAATTCGGAAGCCCCAGGTTCGACCCATGAGCCAAGACGTATCGGTAGGGTTTTGTACGGTGAGCATTAGCCTCTTAGGACAAAGGTACCTGTCGAAATAGCGATTGCCTGAGTTTAGGCAAGTATAAGGGATTACTGTAAGATTTAGAAATTTGTCAGGGACAGAAGGTTTCCAGCCTGTGGCTAATGTTTCACACCCCCAGTATGCACAGTAGTACTCATAGGGGGAATTGCAGTATGATTTTCCAGGATTTGAAGATGGACACATATAATAATTTTGTGTATTTAGACTGCCTGGATAACCAATAGGTTTTGGATTAGGAGGGGGGAACAGATCAGTGGCATTAAAAACAAAGGAGGGGGATCCTGCTGTGGTAATGCAAAGAATTATTTTGGAGTCTTCCCAACGCGCAAGGGTCCACTTCCAAGGCTGGTGGGGGTTGGCCTGGGTAGAAGAGGCGAGGGTAAGCATGACCATTAGAAGGGAAGCAATGCTTGGGTGGGGGTTATGGAGGTGTAGGGGGCTGGCTTTTGCCTGTCTGTATAGGCGCATGATTTGGACGATTTCTTGTCTTTCCTCTTGCGAGTTTTCAGGCCTCTCCGGGGGTGCTCTCGGACGGCCTTCCTGGTCCAGTTGTAAGGTTGTCATCTGGTATGTCAGGCTGCGGAGACGGCGGCGTTCTCGTCTTGTTAGCCGTTTGGCTGCTGGTGGCGGGTCGGATTGCTTTTCCCGGGATCCAGATTGGTTGTGCTGCATCATCTGGGAAAACACAAGCAAACCCACGCCCCTGGGCGAGGAGTGGGGAGGGACCCTTCCAGGTATTATTCTCTGGGTCCTTCCAGTAGACCATCGGGGCCTGGGTGGGCCTATATGAGGGCCCCCAATGTTTATGTAGGGGCGAAAGCCCTTCCTTATTGAATGTGAGTAGATTAAGGTGAATAAGGGCTGCTATGATAAGGTCCCCTGGAGTTGCCTGGGGGAGCATTGCCCTCTCTTTTTCAACTTGTGTTTTTAAGCGGCGATGGACTGCTTCCATAATGGCTTGCCCCTGTGGATTATAGGGGATGCCGAAATGATGGGTGATGTTATATAACTGAAGAAAGGCCGCAAAGGAGGCACTGTGATAGGCAGGCCCATTGTCCGTTTTTATGTCCCAGGGGACTCCCATGAAGAGAATTCCCTGTCTTAGGGCCTTGATACAGTGTTTGGCCGTTTCCCCGGCGAGGGGGACTGCATAACACATGGCTGAGAAGGTGTCAATCATTACATGTACATACTTGAGGCGTCCAAAGGACGGAACATGAGTTACATCCATTTGCCATCTAGAATTGGGTTTTAGGCCTCGTGGGTTGACTCCCTGAGGTTGCAGGGGGCCAAGCGGCGCAAAGGGCGCACAAGTTGCACAATTGCGGACAAGATGTTTACAGGTATCTAGGGGGAGGCCACATAAATGATGCAATGACGTAGCCGAAAAGTGAAACCTGGAATGCAGTAACTTGGCCTGGTTAACAGCGTCCCCCAGAGGGGCTGCTGTGTGAGTTAGCATAGCTTGGGTAGTCTGAGCTGAGACCGCTTGGTCTACTATACTGTTGCCATTAGCCAAGGGCCCCGGGAGGCCTGAGTGACTACGAATGTGGCTAACGAACCAAGGATTCTGTCTATGCTCTAAGATGCTTCTGAGGTCAGAAAGTGCTTTATCGATGGCCGAGTTCCCGGGGAAAAAGGTGGAAAATGCAAGGACTCGGCAGACCTGATACGTGTAGAGGCTGTCAGTGAAAATGTTTACTGGGTGGTTGCAGTGGGCGTTTAGCGCGTATGACACTGCTAGAATTTCCCCCACTTGGACTGAATGAAGGTTGACATAACTGAATAGGCGGGGTTCCGGATGGTCCTGCGAATAAGAGAGGAAGGCGAAACGGGTTTTGGAGGCGTCAGTAAAGACGGTAGTGGCACCCGGGATGGGTGCAGAGGAGGGGAAAGGATGGAAGGGGCTGCGGAAGGGAAGCTTGGCGAGTCCCTGTAACAGCCGATGGCTAGGATAGTGGCAGCTGAATTCCCCATGAAATCCTTCTAAAAGGATTTGCATGTCCGGGTTGTCACGTATAAGCAGGCGGGTTTGGCCTGCGTCTAGGGGCCAAACAATTTTTTCTGGCGGCTCTCCGAATACATGAACAGCCAGGGTGACTAGATCTGAAGCTAGGCTGATCCAGAGCCGTACTGCGGGGCAAATTTTTCTAAGCCGGCTTTTAGCAGGGTGCACCCAAAGTAGAGGGCCTTCCTGCCACAGGCAGCCCATGGGTGTGCCGGGCGTAGGAAGGATGAGTGCTATAAGATTGCCCTCTTTAGTGCTGAACCTGTTGAGACAGCAGGCGGCGAGTGCCTTGTTAATTGCGGCAATGGCTTCCTTTGCCTCCTGGGTGAGCTTAATGCGCCGGGAGATTGCTTGCGGCGGGGCTTCAGGGACACTCAGCAGCGTAAAGAGTGGTTGGAGCTGGGCGGTGGTGATCGGCAACGCAGAGCGGAGCCAATTGATCTGACCGCAGAGCTGTTGAAGCTCAGTGATAGTGACCCGATCCGGTATGTCCAGCTGGGGAGCGGACGGGGCAATGGTTTTATCAATACTAAACCCTAAGAAGGCTAATGGTGGCACAATTTGAACTTTATTGGGCTGAACCGTAAGGCCGAGGTCAGCTAAATTAGTGGTGAGGTCTTTGAGGATTAGAGGAAGCGCCTCGGCGTCCTCAGAGGCCACCAAGATGTCATCCATGTAATGGATGAGCATGGCCTGCTTTCGCAGGGGGGCCACTGCGTGATTAACATACATTTGGTAGATGGCCGGACTGTTACGCATCCCTTGAGGGAGGACTTTCCATTGGTACCTGCTAGCCGCGCCCGCGTGATTGGGGACGGGAACTGTAAAGGCAAAGCACGGGCGGTCTCGCTCATGTAGCGGGATGGAAAAGAAACAGTCTTTGATGTCAATGGTGGCTACATGATAGTGGGCCGGGATGGCTACCGGATGGGGGAGGCCAGGCTGCGGGGAACCCATGGGAAGAATATGCTTATTGATTTCCCGCAGATCATTGAGGAGCCTAAATTTCCCTGTGGCTTTTTTATGAATAACAAACACTGGTGAATTATAGGGACTAGTAGAAGGCTCTATGTGGCCAACGTCCAATTGTTCTTGGACAAGGGCTTGGAGTGTTACTAATTTATGCGTGGGAAGGGGCCACTGCTCCACCCATATAGGTTCCTCAGTATCCCACTGCAGAGGAACGGGCGCTGGAGGTGTTAAACGAGCAGTGGCGCACATTATTGGGGGGGGCTGCGTGGTAAGCACTGCCCCAGAGGCGGCGAGGATGTCACGGCCCCATAAAATTTGGTCTATGGTGTGTAGAAATAACGGGCGGAAGGTGCCTGAGTGGCCCTCTTCATCCTCCCACTTAATGGGCCCTATGGCCTGAAGAGAGGTGGAGGTACCAGTGGCTCCCACTACTGAGGGACCATCGAGAACCATGCACATGGTGGCATACTGAGCGGGCATGCAAGAGACCTCTGCCCCTGAATCGAGCGTGCCCGTGTACCATTGCCCCTCTATTCTTAACTTACGAGTAGGCTTTTCTGGGGTGATAGGGACTGTCCAGAGAAGCGTTTTACTGCCGGTGAAGTGATTAGCTTTATTAGAACCGGCCGGCATGCTGCCTCTTAGGGGCGGGGCTGAGGCTTGCCCCGCTTGGAGTTTAAAGCTTGCTCAGTGCCCTGGCGCTGACTGCCGTCAGGGCACCAGGGATAGCAGAGGTTTTTTAAGCTATTCTTGCTAAGATCTCTGGGGCTGCTCTTGCAGTCGCGCGCCCAGTGATAGCCACGCTGGCAGCGTGGGCAAGGAGTGGGAGGGGGGCGCCCATTACGCTGAATGAAAGGTAGGCGGTTGATTTCTGCATTGGGGCACTCCCGTGCAAAATGACCGCTCTGCCCGCACTTAAAACAACCGGTGGTGGCGGCTAAGGCGGCAGTGACAGCGCCAGAGACAGCCTGGGCTAGGGACGCGGCAGCTGGGTCAAAGGCGCTGCAGGCGAGAACCCAGTCATCTAGACTTTTTTCCCTCAAGGGGAGAATGGCTTGCTTACAGGGGGGGTTAGCCCCTTCTAGAATGAGTTCTCTGGTGAGAGCTAGCTGGGCTTGGGGGTTGCTAACTTTTCTAGCGCAGGTTTCTTCGACTCTGGATACGAAGGTGGCGAAAGGTTCGTTTGGCTCCTGGAGGAGCTTGGTAAAGCTGTTAGGTCGACGGGCAGAGCAGTTGGCAAACGCGCGTAAGGCGATGCCTCTGAGGATAGTCCAGAAGGTGGCAGGGACATTAATATAAGCAGACGCATTTAGAAACGCTCCCGTGCCTAAATAGGCTTCGGGGGGATGATAGATTCCAGTGGCTGCGTCTTGCTCACTTTGCTTAGCTGCTTCCGCCTGGAAGTGAGTACGCCAATCAATAAACTGGCCGGGGTTAAGAATGGAATGGGCAAGCGAGGCCCAGTCTTGGGGGATGCAAAAGTCCATGCCGAGATCCTGCAGTATTTGGGAAGCGTATGGGCTACCCAACCCATCCTCCTTGACGGCCCTGCGAAGCTGCTTAATAGTATTAGAGTCAATGGGATACCAGTCATACGGTTTCTGTGGTGTGGGGGTAAGGTTAAGAGGAAAGCAGCGAAAGGCACGAGAGAAAGGAGGACGCGCTTGCAGAGGGCTTGGCGCGGGAGTGGGGATAGGGGGAGCGTTGCCCCAAGGGTTGCCTTGAGGTGTAGAAGGCAGCCAGGGGTTGTTAGTCGGCAGGGTGGGAGGAGCGGCGGCAGCTGCCGGTAGCGGCTCCGAGGGGGAGCTCGCCGGAGGGGGAGGCGGAAGTGGGGGGCCCCAAGCGTCGCAAGACGGCGGCGCGTTGGGAGTGGCTAAGGCATAGGATGGTGGACTAGCTCCGCCCTGTGAAAGGGTGGGGCCCAAGGCATAAGATGGCGGACCAACTCCGCCCTGTGAAAGGGCGGGGTAAAGCGCATGCGGTTTCCGGCCCAGCTTAGGGCTGACGTCATCGCCGGAGCACTTCCTCCCCTCGATGGAAGAAGAAGGAGGAAGTTCGCCATCTTGGCGAGGCTTAGTATTGCTTTGTTTTTGGGGGGCGACTTCGAGCGCGTTGTTAATTTGCTCGACTAAGGATTCTGTGTCCGAATCGTGGTCTACATTAGTATCGCTGTCTGAATCTGTTGGCTGGGTTGATAGGGCCTCCTTGGATTTAATGGGGCCTCGATCAGGGGGAAGGGAGCCTTGAAGGCAGGAGCGGACGGTTATTAAGGTGGGGAGCAAGCCGGGAGGGAAGCGCTTGCTCTCATGTTCCATGGCGTTGGTGACCCGATCAATAAGGCGATCATAAGTAACAGGGTCCCAAAGATGGCAAGTGGTGAGCCATGGGTTAAAGGGCAGCAGGAGGTCCCAGTATACCTGCAGCTGCCGGACAGACACTTTACAGCGATGTGTGTCTAGGAGACCCGCCAGAGCGCGAACTTGGGGTGCTTGGCGTGCAGATAGACGATTACCCATAGCGGAGTGAGAAAAGAGAAAAAAGGGGGGTTGATTATTGAGTAAAGAAAATGAGGTAAACTGTGGCAGTGAGGCCGAAGGAGATGGTGAGAATGGAAGGCAGGAGCCTCTAGTAGCGAGAGCAGTTTGGGGGGGGGGGGCGGTTGCAAAGAGGCACACCGCGCGAAACAAAGAAACAAAGACACAGAGGACCACAGCAAAGTAATGGAGGGGAAGAGGGAAAGCTACTGGAGGAAGAGTGTTAGGAGGAATGTGGGGACATAGGAAGAGAAGACGAAAGGTAGTCGGGGGCAAGAGTTAGGTTAATGCGGGAAAGGAAGAGCGGCCCGGGCGCGGAGCGGCGTGGGAGGGGCGGCTCCAGACGTGGAGCGGAGAGGGAGGGGCGGCTCCGCGGGGCGGCGAGGGAGAGGCGGCCCTTACTTTGCAGGCGAGGAGAAGGGGGGCTGGAGAGGCGTCCGGGCGAGCGGGTGGTTTCACTGGACCGCTGCGTGGAGAGGACTTTTAATTCCAGGGGCCCCACGTTGGGCGCCAGTTGCGGTCGCAGTTGATTCGTCTGGGGGAGGGTGGCGGCTGGTTGCTAAATCCTAGGCTCCCAGGATTGCTCCGAGGGTACCGGCGGCGGGGGCTCTTTCCCGGAGGCGAGGGCGAGGCGGGGGACTTGGCCAGGTCCCCGGCGGGAGGCGTGCAAGTATGGAGGGCGGCGAGAAAGGAACAGGCGGGACACGATTTCTTTTAGGATGATGAAAACCAAGAGAGTTTATTAGGGGAGAGTACAAGCTTATATCGGGCATTTAGAGGGCGGGGTAGCTGCAAGGGTTAAAGGCTTGGATTGGTTCTGAGAGGGCGCGGAGGTTGATTGAAAAGGGGTGGGAGTTGCTCCGGTAACGGGGAGTGGGTGGGCAAGGTAAAGGGGGCGGTTTTCTCCAGCAAGCCCTCCCCAATGGTTTTTACTTTGGGGTGAGGAAATGGGGCCTGCATTCGGCTCTACTTTCTCAGGCCCGGGGGGCCGTGGAGGGCGCAACCACCCGTGCCCCACTACCTTTCCTAGGGGCTGATCAGTTCCCCTGGCCCAGGCCCACCAAGTCAGAACTCGATAACAGTGTCCCGCATCTACCAAAAAGATATAAAGGAACAGTAAACAGTAAACTATAAAACATTGCTAAGAGAAACCAAAGAAGACCTAAATAAATAGAAGGGCATTGTGTGTTCTTGGATTGGAAGACTAAATATCATTAATATGTCAATCCTACTCAAAACAATTTATATCCTCAATGCAATCCCAATCAAAATGTCTAAACCTTCTTTGCAGAAATGGAAAAACCAATTAGTAAATTTGTACGGAAGGGTAAGAGGCCCCAAATACTTAAAGCCATCTTGAATAAAAGAAGGAAGATTGGATAACTCACACTTCCTGATCTGAAATCTTATTACAAAACCACAGTAATCAAAACGGTGTGGTACTGGCAAAGGACAGGCATATAGACCAATGGAATTGAAGTGAGAGCTTAGATATCAACTCTCATATTTATGGTCAGCTGTTTTTATCAAGGGGACAAGGACTACTCAATTGGAAAATAATTGTCTCTTCAAGAAATGGTGCTGGGAAAACTGGATCTCCATGTGCAAAAACAAGAAGGAAGACCCTTCAGAATGGATCAAAGACCTAAATATATGGGCCAGAACTATCAAATTCTTAGGAGAAATGTAGGGAAACATCTTCATGACCTTTTGATAGGCAATGGTTTCTTAGAATTTACACCCAAATCACAACAACAAAAGAAAAATTAGAAAAATTAGATAAATGGGAATTCTTCAAAATTAAAAACTTTTGCTCTTGAAAGGATTTTATCATGAAAGTAAACAGTGCACCCTAAGTAAAACCATGGACTATAGTTAATAGCATGATTATAAAAATGTGATATCATCAATTGTAACACATATTCCACACCAATGAAAGTCATTAAAATGGGGCGGTATATGGGAATCCTGTATTTTGTGCATAATTTTTCTGTAAACCCACACCATCTCTAATAAAGAAAAAAAGGCTCTTCATATTGTCCCCAAACAATAAAATAAAATAATTATAGTAGACTCAATGTGCCTAGATCTCATAGGCCACAGACGCAGGTGACAGTTACTTTAATAATAATAACACTTTTCCTTATTTACAAAGGCAGAATTTCCAGCATCTTGTTGGAATCCTTTAGAAGAGAATTAAATTCAGACTAACAGGGAGAAAGCCATGGAATCAAGAAGCCCAAAGCAATGAAACCCAGCAGAGAAGGGAGAGACCAGCAGATGCTGCCATGTGCCTTACCATGTGGCAGAGGAAGATTGTTGGTAGCCAGTACTCAGGAAGAAATAATCATCCTGATGATGCCTTGATTTGGACAATCTCATGGCCTCAAAACTGTGAGCTTATAAGCTAGGAAGTTCGCATTGTTTAAGCTGAAACCATTTCATGGTGTCTGCTTTGAGCTTCCTAGGAAACTAAAACAGACTTGTACACAGAAAACTATGAAACATTGCTGAAAGAAATCAGACCTAAATAAATGGACAGATATTTGTGTTCATTGCTGGAAGACTAACTATTGTTAGATGTAAATTCTACCCAAAGAACTTTACAGATACAACCCTATTCCACTCAAAATTCCAATAGCTTTCAATCCAGAAATGGTAGTCAACCATCAAATATATATAAATGAGTAAGGGATCACAAATAGCAAAAACCAACTTGAGAAAGATGAACAGAGTTGTGAAGGATCCACACTTCCCAACATTAAACATTATTACAAAGCTACGGTGATCAAAAGAGTATAGCCCCAGGATAAAGAGAGACATACAGAACAATGGGATCAAATTATGAGTTCAAAAACATACTCTGTCATCTGTGGTCAATTTATTTTTGACAAGTGTGCCAGTTTGAAGCTGTTAAGGACCCCATAAGAGCCATGATATTTTAATCCAATCTGTTGGGGTGGGACCTTTTGATTGACTATTTCCATGGAGACATGACCCTGCCCAGTAAGGGTGGGTCTTAATTAGATCACTGGAGTCCTTTAAGAGAGTTTATGGAGAGAAGAAGCTCAGAGATTTTTGAGAGAGACATTTTGGAGAGAAGCTAAGATACGTAATTCAGAGTTTGCCCCTGGGAAAAGCTCAGAGCCAACAAAGACCCAGACACTTGGAGATGCAGACATAAATACATTTGGAGATGCTAAGCTAAGAGATGAAGCCCAGAGTTTGTCCCGGAGAAGCTAAGAGACGACCACCAGATGCTAAGATGAGCAGGAGCTGAAGGGATAAGAGAGACAGAAGCCCAGAGACATTTTGAAGAAAGCCATTCTGAAACCAGAACCTAGGACCTACAGATGCCAGCCAGGTGCCTTCCCAGCTAACAGAGGTTCCAGACGTTATCGGCCTTTCTTCAGTGAAGGTATCCTCTTGTTGATGCCTGAATTGGACACTTATATGGACTTAGAACTGTAAATTTGAAACCTAATAAATCCCCTTTATAAAAGCCAATCCATTTCTGGTATTTTGCATAATGGCAGCTCTAGCAAACCGGAGCAGGAATGGTGCCAAGTCCACTCAATGGGAAAAGAACAGTCTCTTCAACAAATGGTGCCAGGACAAACTGATATTCATATGCAAAATAATGGAGACATCCCCTACCTCAACACTAAACTAAAAATGGATCAAAGTCCTAAACATAAGAACCAAAAGCACAAAACTCCTTGCAAAAAATATCAGGAAGCAATTTCGGGACCATGTGGTAGATAATGGTTTCTTAAAGTTTACACCAAAAGCATGAGTAACAAAAGAAAAAAAAACAGATAAATAGGGTGTCATCAAAATTTAAAACTTTTGTGCATCAAAGACTTCATCATAAAAGTAAAAAGACACCCTCAGAATGGGGAAAAATTTCGGAAAAACACATACCTAATAAAGGTTTAACATCCAACATACATAAATAAATCCTACAACTCAACAACAAAATGACACACACCCGACTAAAATGGGCAAAATACTTGATCAGACATTTCTACAAAGAATTATACAAATGGCCGTGAAGCATATGAAAAGGTGTTCAATATTATTGGCCATAGGGAAAGGCAAATCAAAACCACAATGAGGTATTTATCACACCCACTAAAATGGCTACTAGGAAAAAAAATGGAAAAAGCAAATGTTGCAGAAGATGTGGAGAAATAAGATCACAAGTTCATTATTGGTAAAAATGTAAAATAATGCAGCTGCTATGGAAAGCAGTTTGGCACTTCCCCAGAAAGTTAAGTATAAAATTATAGTATCACCTGGTAATCCTTATTCTAGGTGTACACCAAAAAGAATTGAAAGCAGGAACTCTGATATTTGCCCACCAATTTTCATAGTAACATTATTCACAATTGTCAAAAGATGGAAACAACCCAATGTCCATCAACAGATGATTGGTAAACAAAATGTGGCATACACATACAATGTAATATTATTCAGTCATTAAAAGGAATGAAGTTCTGATGCATATGAGCACATGGATGAACCCTGAAGACACCTGTTGAATGAAATAATAGCAGAAAATGACCAATATTGTATGATCTTACTGATAAGGAATAATTCAAATTAGCAAATTCATAGAATCTGTTACGGTGCCAACGAGTTAAGGTATGAGACAGCCAAACAGAATTTAAAAGAGTCTTTATTAGTCAGCCAGCTGGTGGCTGCCGCCTGTCACTCCGCGCAGGGAGTTTAGTAAACAGCAGCAGCCCGACTGGAGAGTGCTTGAGACTTATATAGGCAGAAATCACATCCTGAAAATGCAAGCAAGCTACTTTGACAAAAGCAGAGTTGGCGGTTAATTAATGGGTGCTTAAGATCTTTAGCAACCTTGAGAAATTTTCTCAAGGCTGGTGCAATGGTTAATTATTGGAACGGTTACGCTTGGCTAATGCATACATCCGCAAGTCTCACTCCCTAAAACGGCACAGTTTCACTCCCTAAAATGGCACAGTTTCACTCCCTTCCTCTCAGAGCTTTAATGTTTACTTTGCAGTCATTACCGGTTGACAGGGAAGGGGAATCTCTTGTTACAGATTAAGGGGAGGGAGCCCACTTCAGAATCATAATCCAGAATACAGGTGACCAGGAGCTGGAGTGGAGGTTGGGATCAGGGAGTGAATGCTTAATGTTTGACTGATGGAAAGGTTTTGGTAATGGATGTGTACATGATTGTCACCACTGAATTGTTTATTAGAATGTGGTTAAAAGGGGAAATTTTAGGTTGTATATAAATTATTGAGTAATTTTTCTAAGAAAGCCATAAGATGGCAACAGAAACAGTGAAACTTGATGTAAACTATGGGCTATAGTTAATAGTATAATTGCAATAATAACATTTCCTCAGTTATAAAAAAAGTACACAGTAAAAGCGAAGTGTTTAATAATAGAGAAAATGGTGTGTGTGATGACGGTCATATGGAAACTTTGTATTTCCTCATGATTTTTTATAAACCTACAACTCCTCTAATTTAATTGAAAAAACAAAACAACCAAGGAAGAGATCAAAGAATGAGAGTTACTAGACATCATATACAGTAGGCAGCTAAAACAGGTCCCAAATCAGAGAAATCAAGGATCAGAGTACAGGTGAGCATCAAATTTAAAAAGTAATAATAGGAGGCGGGGCAAGATGGCGGACTGGTGAGCTGTAAGTTTTAGTTACTCCTCCAGGAAAGTAGGTAGAAAGCCAGGAACAGCGTGGACTGGACACCACAGAGCAATCTGACTTTGGGCATACTTCATACAAGACTCATGAAAATGTGGAACTGCTGAGATCAGGGAAATCTGTAAGCTTTTGTGGCCAGGGGACCCACACCCCTCCCTGCCAGGCTCAGTCCCGTGGGAGGAGGGGCTGTCAGCTATGGGAAGGAGAAGGGAGAACTGCAGTGGCAGCACTTATTGGAAACTCATTCTACTGATCCAAACTCCAACCATAGATAGACTGAGACCAGACACCAGAGAATCTGAGAGCAGCCAGCCCAGCAGAGAGGAGACAGGCATAGAAAAAAACAACACGAAAAACTCCAAAATAAAAGCGGAGGATTTTTGGAGTTCTGGTGAACATAGAAAGGGGAAGGGCAGAGATCAGGCCCTGAGGCTCATAAGCAAATCCCGAAGAAAAGCTGATCTCTCTGCCCTGTGGAACTTTCCTTAATGGCCCTAATTGCTTTGTCTCTTAGCATTTCAATAGCCCATTAGATCTCTGAGGAGGGCCCCTTTTTTTAATCCTTTTTTCTTTTTCTAAAACAATTACTCTAAGAAGCCCAATACAGAAAGCTTCAAAGACTTGCAATTTGGGCAGGTCAAGACAAGAGCAGAACTAAGAGAGCTCTGAGACAAAAGGCAATAATCCAGTGGCTGAGAAAATTCACTAAACACCACAACTTCCCAAGAAAAGGGGGATGTCCGCTCACAGCCATCATCCTGGTGGACAGGAAACACTCCTGCCCATCGCCAGCCCCATAGCCCAGAGCTGCCCCAGACAACCCAGTGTGACGGAAGCGCTTCAAATAACAGGCACACACCACAAAACTGGGCGTGGACATTAGCCTTCCCTGCAACCTGAGCTGATTGTCCCAGAGTTGGGAAGGTGGAGCAGTGTGAATTAACAAAGCCCTATTCAGTCATCATTTCAGCAGACTGGGAGCCTCCCTACACAGCCCAGCAGCGCAGAACTGCCCTGGGGGGACGGCACTCACCTGTGACATAGCACAGTCATCCCTCAACAGAGGACCCGGGGTGCACAGCCTGGAAGAGGGGCCCACTTGCAAGTCTCAGGAGCCATACGCCAATACCAAGGACCTGTGGGTCAGTGGCAGAGACAAACTGTGGCAGGACTGAACTGAAGGATTAGACTATTGCAGCAGCTTTAAAACTCTAGGATCACCAGGGAGATTTGATTGTTAGAGCCACCCCCCTCCCTGACTGCCGAGAAAAACGCCCCATATACAGGGCAGGCAACACCAACTACACACGCAAGCTTGGTACACCAATTGGACCCCACAAGACTCACTCCCCCACTCACCAAAAAGGCTAAGCAGGGGAGAACTGGCTTGTGGAGAACAGGTGGCTTGTGGACGCCACCTGCTGGTTAGTTAGAGAAAGTGTACTCCACGAAGCTGTAGATCTGATGAATTAGAGATAAGGACTTCAATTGGTCTACAAATCCTAGAAGAACCATATCAAGTTCAGCAAATGCCAAGAGGCCAAAAACAACAGAAAATTATAAAGCATATGAAAAAAACCGGACGATATGGATAACCCAAGCCCAAGTACCCAAATCAAAAGACCAGAAGAGACACAGCACCTAGAGCAGCTACTCAAAGAACTAAAGATGAACAATGAGACCATAGTATGGGATACAAAGGATATCAAGAAGACCCTAGAAGAGCATAAAGAAGACATTGCAAGACTAAATAAAAAAATGGATGATCTTATGGAAATTAAAGAAACTGTTGACCAAATTAAAAAGATTCTGGATACTCATAGTATAAGACTAGAGGAAGTTGAACAATGAATCAGCGATCTGGAACATGACAGAATGGAAAATGAAAGCATAAAAGAAAGAATGGGAAAAAAATTGAAAAAATCAAAATGGACCTCAGGGATATGATAGATAATATGAAACGTCCGAATATAAGACTCATTGGTGTTCCAGAAGGGGAAGAAAAGGGTAAAGGTCTAGGAAGAGTATTCAAAGAAATTGTTGGGGAAAACTTCCCAAATCTTCTAAACAACATAAATACACAAATCATAAATGCTCAGCGAACTCCAAATAGAATAAATCCAAATAAACCCACTCCGAGACATATTCTGATCACACTGTCAAACACAGAAGAGAAGGAGCAAGTTCTGAAAGCAGCAAGAGAAAAGCAATTCACCACATACAAAGGAAACAGCATAAGACTAAGTAGTGACTACTCAGCAGGCACCATGGAGGCGAGAAGGCAGTGGCATGATATATTTAAAATTCTGAGAAAAATTTCCAGCCAAGAATACTTTATACAGCAAAGCTCTCCTTCAAATTTGAGGGAGAACTTAAATTTTTCACAGACAAACAAATGCTGAGAGAATTTGCTAACAAGAGACCTGCCCTACGGAGATACTAAAGGGAGCCCTACAGACAGAGAAACAAAGAAAGGAAAGAGAGACTTGGAAAAAGGTTCAGAACTAAAGAGATTCGGTATGGGTACAATAAAGGATATTAATAAAGAGAGGGGAAAAATATGACAATCATAAACCAAAGGATAAGATGGCTGATTCAAGAAATGCCTTCACGGTTATAACGTTGAACGTAAATGGATTAAACTCCCCAATTAAAAGATATAGATTCGCAGAATGGATCAAAAAAAAATGAACCATCAATATGTTGCATACAAGAGACTCATCTTAGACACAGGGACACAAAGAAACTGAAAGTGAAAGGATGGAAAAAAATATTTCATGCAAGCTACAGCCAAAAGAAAGCAGGAGTAGCAATATTAATCTCAGATAAAATAGACTTTAAATGCAGGGATGTTTTGAGAGACAAAGAAGGCCACTACATACTAATAAAAGGGGCAATTCAACAAGAAGAAATAACAATCGTAAATGTCTATGCACCCAATCAAGGTGCCACAAAATACATGAGAGAAACACTGGCAAAACTAAAGGAAGCAATTGATGTTTCCACAATAATTGTGGGAGACTTCAACACATCACTCTCTCCTATAGATAGATCAACCAGACAGAAGACCAATAAGGAAATTGAAAACCTAAACAATCTGATAAATGAATTAGATTTAACAGACATATACAGGACATTACATCCCAAATCACCAGGATACACATACTTTTCTAGTGCTCATGGAACTTTCTCCAGAATAGATCATATGCTAGGACATAAAACAAGCCTCAAAAAATTTAAAAAGATTGAAATTATTCAAAGCACATTCTCTGACCACAATGGAATACAATTAGAAGTCAATAACCATCAGAGACTTAGAAAATTCACACATACCTGGAGGTTAAACAACTCACTCCTAAAGAATCAGTGGGTTAAAGAAGAAATAGCAAGAGAAATTGCTAAATATATAGAGACGAATCAAAATGAGAACACAACATACCAAAACCTATGGGATGCAGCAAAAGCAGTGCTAAGGGGGAAATTTATAGCACTAAACGCATATATTAGAAAGGAAAAAAGAGCCAAAATCAAAGAACTAATGGATCAACTGAAGAAGCTAGAAAATGAACAGCAAACCAATCCTAAACCAAGTAGAAGAAAAGAAATAACAAGGATTAAAGCAGAAATAAATGACAGAGAACAAAAAAACAATAGAGAGGATAAATATCACCAAAAGTTGGTTCTTTGAGAAGATCAACAAGATTGACAAGCCCCTAGCTAGACTGACAAAATCAAAAAGAGAGAAGACCCATATAAACAAAATAATGAATGAAAAAGGTGACATAACTGCAGATCCTGAAGAAATTAAAAAAATTATAAGAGGATATTATGAACAACTGTATGGCAACAAACTGGATAATGTAGAAGAAATGGACAATTTCCTGGAAACATATGAACAACTTAGACTGACCAGAGAAGAAACAGAAGACCTCAACCAACCCATCACAAGCAAAGAGATCCAATCAGTCATCAAAAATCTTCCCACAAATAAATGCCCAGGGCCAGATGGCTTCACAGGGGAATGCTACCAAACTTTCCAGAAAGAACCGACACCAATCTTACTCAAACTCTTTCAAACCATTGAAGAAAATGGAACACTACCTAACTCATTTTATGAAGCTAACATCAATCTAATACCCAAAACCAGGCAAAGATGCTACAAAAAAGGAAAACTACCGGCCAATCTCCCTAATGAATATAGATGCAAAAATCCTCAACAAAATACTTGCAAATCGAATCCAAAGACACATTAAAAAAATCATACACCATTACCAAGTGGGGTTCATTCCAGGCATGCAAGGATGGTTCAACATAAGAAAATCAATCAATGTATTACAACACATTAACAAGTCAAAAGGGAAAAATCAATTGATCATCTCAATAGATGCTGAAAAAGCATTTGACAAAATCCAACATCCATTTTTGATAAAAACACTTCAAAATGTAGGAATTGAAGGAAACTTCCTCAACATGATAAAGAACATATATGAAAAACCCACAGCCAGCATATTACTCAATGGCGTGAGACTGAAAGCCTTCCCTCTAAGATCAGGAACAAGACAAGGATGCTCACTGTCACCACTGTTATTGAACATTGTGCTAGAAGTGCTAGCCAGGGCAATCTGGCAAGACAGAGAAATAAAAGGCATCCAAATAGGAAAAGAAGAAGTAAAACTGTCATTGTTTGCAGATGATAGGCTCTTATATCTAGAAAACCCTGAGAAATCGATGATACAGCTACTAGAGCTAATAAACAAATTTAGCAAAGTAGCGGGATACAAGGTTAATGCACATAAGTCAGTAATGTTTCTATATGCTGGAAATGAACAAACTGAAGAGACACTCAAGAAAAAGATACCATTTTCAATAGCAACTAAAAAAATCAAGTACCTAGGAATAAACTTAACCAAAGATGTAAAAGACCTATACAAAGAAAACTACATAACTCTACTAAAAGAAATAGAAGGGGACCTTAAAAGATGGAAAAATATTCCATGTTCATGGACAGGAAGACTAAATGTCATTAAGATGTCAATTCTACCCAAACTCATCTACAGATTCAATGCAATCCCAATCAAAATTCCAACAACCTACTTTGCAGACTTGGAAAAGCTAGTTATCAAATTTATTTGGAAAGGGAAGATGCCTGGAATTGCTAAAGACACTCTAAAACAGAAAAACGAAGTGGGAGGACTTACACTCCCTGACTTTGAAGCTTATTATAAAGCCACAGTTGCCAAAACAGCATGGTACTGGCACAAAGACAGACATATAGATCAATGGAATTGAATTGAGAATTCAGAGATAGACCCTCAGATCTATGGCCGACTGATCTTTGATAAGGCCCCCAAAGTCACTGAACTGAGTCATAATGGTCTTTTCAACAAACGGGGCTGGGAGAGTTGGATATCCATATCCAAAAGAATGAAAGAGGACCCCTACCTCACCCCCTACACAAAAATTAACTCAAAATGGACCAAAGATCTCAATATAAAAGAAAGTACCATAAAACTCCTAGAAGATAATGTAGGAAAACATCTTCAAGACCTTGTATTAGGCGGCCACTTCCTGGACTTTACACCCAAAGCACAAGCAACAAAAGAAAAAATAGATAAATGGGAACTCCTCAAGCTTAGAAGTTTCTGCACCTCAAAGGAATTTCTCAAAAAGGTAAAGAGGCAGCCAACTCAATGGGAAAAAATTTTTGGAAACCATGTATCTGACAAAAGACTGATATCTTGCATATATAAAGAAATCCTACAACTCAATGACAATAGTACAGTCGGCCCAATTATAAAATGGGCAAAAGATATGAAAAGACAGTTCTCTGAAGAGGAAATACAAATGGCCAAGAAACACATGAAAAAATGTTCAGCTTCACTAGCTATTAGAGAGATGCAAATTAAGACCACAATGAGATACCATCTAACACCGGTTAGAATGGCTGCCATTAAACAAACAGGAAACTACAAATGCTGGAGGGGATGTGGAGAAATTGGAACTCTTATTCATTGTTGGTGGGACTGTATAATGGTTCAGCCACTCTGGAAGTCAGTCTGGCAGTTCCTTAGAAAACTAGAAATAGAGTTACCGTTCGATCCAGCGATTGTACTTCTTGGTATATATCTGGAAGATCAGAAAGCAGTGACACGAACAGATATCTGCACGCCAATGTTCATAGCTGCATTATTTACAATTGCCAAGAGATGGAAACAACTGAAATGTCCTTCAACAGATGAGTAGATAAATAAAATGTGGTATATACACACGATGGAATACTACGCGGCAGTAAGAAGGAACGATCTCGTGAAACATATGACAACATGGATGAACCTTGAAGACATAATGCTGAGCGAAATAAGCCAGGCACAAAAAGAGAAATATTATATGCTACCACTAATGTGAACTTTGAAAAATGTAAAACAAATGGTTTATAATGTAGAATGTAGGGGAGCTGGCAATAGAGAGCAATTAAAGAAGGGGGAACAATGATCCAAGAAGAACAGGTAAGCTATTTGGCGTTCTGGGGATACCCAGGAATGACTGTGGTCTGTTGGTTTCTGGTGGAAATGGTGGGAACAGGTTCACAGAGGTGTTGCTATATTGGGTAACTTTCTTAGGGTAGAGTAGGAACATGTTGGAAGTTGAGCAGTTATCTTAGGTTGGTTGTCTTTTTCTTACTCCCTTCTTACGGTCTCTTTGAAATGTTCTTTTATTGTATGTTTGTTTTCTTTTTAACTTTTTTTCATACAGTTGATTTAAAAAAGAAGGGAAAGTTAAAAAAAAAAAAGAAAAACAAGGAAAAAAAGATGTAGTGCCCCCTTGAGGAGCCTGTGGAGAATTCAGGGGTATTCGCCTACCCCACCTCCATGGTTGCTAACATGACCACAGACATAGGGGACTGGTGGTTTGATGGGTTGAGCCCTCTACCATAGGTTTTACCCTTGGGAAGATGGTTGCTGCAAAGGAGAAGCTAGGCCTCCCTATGGTTGTGCCTAAGAGCCTCCTCCCGAATGCCTCTTTGTTGCTCAGATGTGGCCCTCTCTCTCTGGCTAAGCCAACTTGAAAGGTGAAATCACTGCCCTCCTCCCTACGTGGGATCAGACACCCAGGGGAGTGAATCTCCTTGGCAACGTGGAATATGACTCCCGGGGAGGAATGTAGACATGGCATCGTGGGATGGAGAACATCTTCTTGACCAAAAGGGGGATGTGAAAGGAAATGAAATAAGCTTCAGTGGCAGAGAGATTCCAAAAGGAGCCGAGAGGTCACTCTGGTGGGCACTCTTACGCACACTTTAGACAATCCTTTTTAGGTTCTAAAGAATTGGGGTAGCTGGTGGTGGATATTTGAAACTATCAAACTACAACCCAGAACCCATGAATCTTGAAGACAGTTGTATAAAAATGTAGCTTATGAGGGGTGACAATGAGATTGGGAAAGCCATAAGGACCACAGTCCACTTCGTCTAGTTTATGGATGGATGAGTAGAAAAATAGGGGAAGGAAACAAACAGACAAAGGTACCCAGTGTTCTTTTTTACTTCAATTGCTCTTTTTCACTCTAATTATTATTCTTGTTATTTTTGTGTGTGTGCTAATGAAGGTGTCAGGGATTGATTTAGGTGATGAATGTACAACTATGTAATGGTACTGTGAACAATCGAAAGTACGATTTGTTTTGTATGACTGCGTGGTATGTGAATATATCTCAATAAAATGAAGATAAAAAAAATTAACTATTAACTATATAAAGAAATTAAAAAAAAAAAATAAAGCCTATTTAAAATAAAATAAAACAAAAATACCTCAAGATGGTTTATGAGCCCTGGCATGGCAGTCTCATTCACATCTCCAGACCTGAATGTACCTTCTTTTCAGTAGTCTGGAAATCTGAAAAAAATAAAAAAAATAAAAAAAAGAGATGATTATCTTTTTGCTAACTTCTTCATTCAATGTGGAAAATAACAACTCTTAAAAAAAAAAAAAGTAATAATAGATACAGGTTTCCACACATTGAATAAAATAGGAAACCAAGACTTCATACAAATAAATCAAACAGATGAATAATTTGAAAGTTTGGCGAAGAGCAAGATATTTCCATTGTTTAAAAGTTCCTCCCACAAAATATTAATTAATTACTTTAGTTACTAATGTAAATTTAGATTGATGAAGTCTGGCAGACACTACCTTAATCAGGATACCAAAATTAACATATTCAGTAAAGAGTAAATAGAAATTGTGAATCATCTGATAAGATACTGTGGGTAAAGTGCAGCCTAACTTCTATGATATTTCTGCCAAAAATGGATAACCTAAATCTAATCACAAGGAAATATTAGACAAGCCCAAATTGGGGGATATCATACAGAACATATGGCCTGCAACTTTCAAAAGTTTTAAGGTCATGGAAGTGAACACTAAACTGAGGATCTCTTCCACATTGAAAGACACAAAAGTGAAATGATAACTAAATTTAACCTAGTATTCTGAGTGAATTCTTTTGCTATAAAGAGCAACTTGAATGGGGTAATAGATTAAATGTCAGTAATGAATCAATACTAACTTCCTGAATTTGATGGTTGCATTTTTCTTACACAGGAGACTGTCCTTGACTGTAGGAAATAAGATACACCATGAAGTCTTTGAGGATGATGGAGCAGTATATTTGCACCTAACTTTCAAATGGTGCAAAAGAACAAAATAATTCTTTGCACTGGATATTCCAATTTTTCAAATTTTTGTGATAGTTTCCAAATAAAATCTTATGAAATCATTGAGTATGCCTAAATAATTATATATTATTTTAACTTACAAATTATACATTTTTATTATACAAACTATAGTTCAAACAATGAATTGACTGCTTAATTCTCCATAGTTTTTGGCCTTATTAACTAGAATTTTGTAATTATCCCTACCAAGTTTGAATATAACAAATCTCCAGGTCATTGTATTCACCTGATTCAGGAATCCCTTATTAAAGAAAGAAATCTAAACCAAGTAACTGCAACTTGTGCCCAGATCAGGAGTTCAGTTTCACCTGAACATGGAAGATGATGATGGAAGGGGGATCTCTCTTTAGGAAGCACTACCCTTCCCATACCATGTTCTATCCATATGTAAATTCTTCCATCTGCATAGAAACCAGAAAAGTTGTTAATTAGAAGAGATTATTTATTGGGTAAAATTCCTCAAAACCATGTTAATAAAAACATTTATTTTAGACTATTTCTCTAGATAAGGAAATAGTTTTATCATCCTGTGACCAGGGAACCTCCATAAAGATACGTTGCTTTTAAAAAAAAAAGACAGCAAAACTTCTAACTAGGCAAAACATAACAGAGGCAATAGTAGCATCAGCTGCAGTTAGATTTGGCCAATCAGAGGATGGAAGACCAGAGGACAAGTCTAAGTATTCTCTTTGCACAGAAAATTCTGTTTTCAGTTACACTGTATGTTTGGGGGCATTGATGGAGATTATATGGAAGTAAAATTCTACCCCATTAAAGTCATCCCTTGGTGTTGTCATTCAATAGCATGTATTAAAATGCACCAATTTAGAAGCGTACAATATCTTTCCAACAACAGCAACAACAACAAAAAACAGGGCTTCAAACTTCAAACCATATTTTTGTCTGCTCCTCCCATTCTGCTCTTTGAAAAACAGCTACTGCTCAACACAGGCAGGGCATTGAAAGGGAAAGCTCTTACAGCATAAACAAGCAAAGCACAGTTAGGTCAACAAATGGCATTTTGAATCATATAGAGAATACTTTAAAAAGTGATTTGTCTAACAAGGCCAGTGGTAGCATCAAAACTACAGCTCAATAACAATTATCTAAGAACTGTTGTCAAATGATTATAAAACACTTTAATTAAAGGGAAAAAAAAACTTTGAGATACAACCTATTTTTACTAATATCATAAATGAAAATAATGCTTCATCAACGTTGTGTTGTATATATCAATATCTAAATCTATAAAATGTAATAGCACCTATTTTTCTTAACATTGTTAGTGTTACCAGTTTTTGTAAGGTTAGTTTAATAATATTTTGAATCTGCCTGTACTTTCAACATCTGCAACTTTTGAACTTATTTTATAAAGTCGAATATAACAATGGCAAACAACAGTATACATTTGAAGTGGTGACTGAAAGTAGCATAAGTACGTTGAGGCTATCCATAACAGATTTTTCTGATATAATTACATAAATTAATTGAGTCCCTTTCCTAGCGCAGTGTGAAAAACCATCATGTATACCTTTTTCTGTCCTATCATATTCATTAGCATAATACAAATTTCATTTACATATTACTAACCACTTACTGCTATAAGAAAATGATCGCTATTTCCATTTAAAAACATAAAACAGAGTCATGAAAAACACCAGATCAAGATAGGTAGATGTGGTGTCTTCGGAAATGTTCTATAATTTTCCTAAGAAAGCAAAAGAACAATTATTTCAGGAAGAGAACTTTTTGTACCCACAGCTGAAGAATTTAGTTAGATTTTATGCGGCCTGAGATAAAAGAAAATGGAGTGAGAAAAAAGGAATTTCTGTAGATCTTAATTGTTTCTCTACCAAACACACCATGAACAGGAACTATAAAAGTTTATCATCTGCTAAATTTTCCCCTTTTGCTGAGTAATCCCAGGTTTACAAATCATTGTGCTCTAACCTGCTGGCTCAAAACTGTCATAAATGTAAGAAAGTGCATACAAAGGCATGCCACTTTTGCATACAGTGAAGCTTAGGTGTTATAGCAGCTTTGCAATTGCCAAAAGCCGTCAAGCAACTGGCAATGCTTAATTAAGTACATGCTGAAAACATCTGTAATGCCCCTGTAACTTCCCTCTTCTTGTTTCAATGACAGAATCAAAGCAATTCCGTAGAAATTGGACCGGGGGTTGGAATCTGAACGTGCCATTTATGAGGGGACATGATTCAACATGTATATATTTGTTATAAATGGAAATGATGTACTTTGAAGTCTAGTGGATTTTTCCTATGTTCATTGACTTGTCTTGTTAAATATATTCTAGATTAAGATGCCCTGGACCAGGGATCTCTTCTCTCCCCCTTGTGTAAAAATCACAGAAATAATATGAACTAGTTGATATACACAATAATTAAGTTATGGAATGTTGACAGTCTACTCTTATTGTAGACAAAATAAAAAAAAATAAAACAGTGGGGAACTCCATGTTTGGTTGTTTTGTTTTCCACCTTTCACACTCTTCTGTCAATTGCTGTATGAATTTTGTAAACAAAATCTTTTGAAAATGTTACTTCAGTTAAAGTATGGCCTAACTGATTCATGTTGGGCTTTAATTTGGATTCCCAGATCCCTTTATAAACAGAAGGAAATTCAAACAGAGATAAAGAAACCACTGGGGGTAGCCAGAAGCTGAAGTCAATGGAAGCCACAAGAGAAAGGTGAAGGTCCAGCCATGTGCATTGTTATGTGACAGAAAAGTGACGGAACCCCAAAGATTTACTGGCTGGCCAGAAGATATCCACCCCAGGAGGAATCAAGCCCTCTGGAGTCTGAAACTGTGTGCCAATAAATTGCTGTTGCTAAAGCAACCCATTGTATGGTATTTGTCTCAGCAGTTAGGAAATGAAGACACTCTCCAACTCAATAAAACAAAATAGATTCCTCTTTCCTTTCTTACTCCAAAACTCTTTACTGTAACACCATCTACCCTTTGAATAACAGCCGTCTACTATAGCCAATACTTTTGGTATCCTACACTTAATGTGAATTCTAAATCATAATGAAATACAAAGAGATGTTCAAAGGTTGTTAAATCCACATATCAGCAAATTAGATACCACAGCAGTTCACCACAGGTTGGAGAAGCCAAGACCTAAGGACAAAACTCCCCTGCTGAGGAAGTCAGCAGTGCTTAGGATGCAATCTTGAGGGCAGTACTCTGTCCAAAAGAGATGGCAGACTTTGACAGAGGCCCAGTTAAATCTTCACGGTACTTTGCAGATGTTACCTCCCTGAGCTGTCATTTTGGGTTTTTGGACTCATTCTAGCTATGATCAACTCTCTGTTGCATGCTCCAACCTTATACTGTTTCTTTTGAATTCTTTTCTGGAACAGTTCTAAAGATGGCAAAAATGCTTGAGCTCTGAGCACAAAGAGAAAGAACTATGATATAAGGATTCCTAAGTTGACAGAAAGATTCCTGGGTTTTCATGACAGGATGGTGATTGCACATGTCATAATGGCACTGGTAGAAAAGCCCTCTACCAGGGGAAATGCACTGATGAGAATTTCATTGGAAGCACTCTGGTCTTGGCATCTTGTTCATGGCAGATGTTGGATCAGTACAAATGATCTAGTTTTTCATCTGTCCTGCTAAGCAAGTTGGCTATGTAGAAATCATGTGGTCTCTGGCAAAATGAAAGAAGAAATGAACATTGTGGAAGACATTGAGATCTTTGGTGCACAGAATGCCAACACCCTGAGAAGATCAGAATTGCTTTTGCCGAACCCAACAGCAACTTCTGTAATCTCAGAATATAGAAGCCGTCCCGGTCAGTTCTCATACCCTGCCGCCTTTATGGTTTAACTTGTTGCCTTTCTTTAATTTTCATTTCCGTTATCTCTTCCCAAAATTAGCTGGGCTGCAGGGTGAAGTTTATGATTGACAATGACCTAAGATTTTAAAAACCAAATATTATGAGGAAGGTGCACAAGAAGCAGAGGGCAGTGAGTGGATGGTCTCAAATCTAAAATCTTGGAGGTGGGTGAGGGAGATGAGAACTACAGTGCACATGATGGGGAATTCAGTGGCCAATATATAGTATTATGGGAGAACTAACAAAGAAACTAGAGGAATAGCCAGACTATCAGGGCAGAAACAATTTACTGGAGCCATGGTTATCAAAGCCAAGGCTATTTTTAGGAACAAGACCAAAGTCTAAGCTGCTGAGGCCAGATTAAACCTGGCATAAAAGACACCCTTACTGAACTAAGCGCATGATCTATTGCAGATGGACCAACCTAGCCATACAAGTTTGAAAGACCCAGCTATATAGATTGGAGGTCCAGAAGGAGGGATTAAAGGACATCATTAATTCACACACATACAAAAAAATCAATTAAACATGCAGAAATTGATTTGTTTTTGTAATTGGGCTTTACATTAAGATTTAGATAAAATTACTATTTTCTTCTTGCAACAATAAGCATATAATATGGCAAGAAAATATGTTTTCTTTTTGGCTTTAAGATAGTCTCAAAGTGACTATTTTGTGACAAGACAGGGAGTAAATTATGTATTTAATAATTATGCTTTTTATTTTCACTGACTTAAGCTAGAAATACCCATTAAGAATCAAAGATTGTACTGTATTTGCCCAAAGGAAAATGTTTATAGATTTCCTGGGGCTCTATTCAACTTTACTCTGCATACAGGATAATTTACAACTAAAGAAAAGTTTTATTAACATCAAGAATTATCTTTTTTTGCTTAAATCTTTCAATACTTCTGGTCAGACAAAAGGAAAGGAAATGTTCCTTTGTCTCAAAATGAAAAACACCACCAACAACAACAATGAAAACAACAAAAGTACTTGAGTTTTCTTTGAAGAAAGACTATAAATTTTAGAAGAATTTTATTTTTTCCTAAATTGGGAATTATTTCTGGTTCCAATATAATAAGAAAAAGATGTGAACACCAAGAAAAGTGAGCCTAGTAGAGCAGAACATCCCATAAGCATGTTGACTGAGCCTCAAAGGATTTATTTGGATATAAGACTGTAATGCATCTCACATTTACTCCAAGCTCACTACCACACTTCTGATAAAGCAAAGAACTGTGAAATTCAGAAATGGCCAAGGTTGGATGGCCCAGTTGCTCAACACAAAAGCAAGCAATCTTGGTGCACCTCAAGCACCAAAGGACGGAAAATAAAAGCTACTTTTTTCACTTGCTATTTATCTTATAATGGGTTAGTTGAAATCATAACTACTATTTTCAGGCTAAACACTCTTCTAACACTAGAACAATTTGGTTGCATTGGAAATGTACCAGACTCAATCTTTAACTAAAAAATATAACGAGTTATATTTTAAAAGTATGAAAGACTAGGGAAAAGTATGAAGATCAGGAACAAAAGCTTTAAGGAATAAATTAAATTAGATCAATATTAATTGTGTGCTTTCTAGATACAAGGCAAATTTTAGGAAATGTGAAGGCCACTAGGAGATATAAAGCATTGCCCATATTTTAAAAGCAGATATCATTTTAATCAGTAGAGAAAGGATACAAATAGATGGGATTATAAATAAACATTGTGATGGTTAGGTTCATATGTCAACTTGGCTAGGTGACAGTACCCAGCTGTCTGGTCAAGCAAACACTGGCCTAACAATTGCTGTGAGGATGTTTGAGGCTGGTTAATAAACCAACAGGCTGGTTTACTGAATCATCAGTCAATTGACTGCAGCTGTGACTGATGACTCACCAAAGGGCATGTCTTCCACAATGAGAGAATGCAATTGGCAGGATTTAATCCAATTAATCAGTTGAAGACTTATAAGCGAGACAGTTAGAGGACCTTCACTTCTTCTTCGGCTGCCCAGTGAAGCATTTCCTGAGGAGTTCATCAAAGTTGCCGGTTCGTTTCCTGAGGAGTTCATCGAACACGTCCGTCAAAGATCCCAGTTCATTTCCTGAGGAGTTCGTCAAAGTTGCCGGTTCATTTCTTGAGGAGTTCATTGGACATCTTCCTTGGAGTGGACAGTTTGCTGACTGCTCTAGAGAATCTGGACTCGTGCATACCCACAGTTGCGTGAGTCACTTTTACAATTTGATTATCAGAGACACCTCTCATTGATTCTGTTTCCCAAGAGAACCCTAACTAATACAAACGTAAAAGCTAGAATTTACAAATAATTTGCATATAAAAGAAAGGCGCTAAGACACAGCAGTACAAGATTAAACACCAAATGAAAAGAACAACGAATAGAGCAGAAAAATTGCTTAAACCATATTTCAGAACATTTTCATAAATGTAGTATTTGAATTTGGTCTTGGAGCATGGATAGTTGTAATAATAAATCTCACTTTACGTACTAGATGTAAAAAAAATGTATAATTATTTTATTCAAGTGAAATGTAGTCCCTTGACTGCAGGTGACTATGCTTCCATGCCAAGTTTGGACAGAAGAATCTTTGCTTCTATTGGAAACTTGGTTAGTCCTCTCCTCTTTGAGGGTATTAGCAATCAATTAATTCTCTTCTGCCATATTGTCACCAGATCTGGGCACTTCTAGGGAATAAGTACAGCTCTCCTACACTGTTACCTGCTTATCTGCTCTCACTTCCACTCATGGGCTTTCTCCTCTCATTTTTCTCTCCTCATTTACCATCTCCTCCTTTCTCTTCCCTTCACCTAAGTAAAAGTCCCTCAAGGTCTCTGGCCTTTTATCAAAAACAAAGTTACAAAAACATTTTCTATAACCAACTTCAACTTTCTCTCCGGGAAAATACATTTCTCCATTGCCAAGAATCTATATGCTTGGGGATTTGCTTGGAATAGGAGAGGATATTAGAGAGATATCAAAATGCAAATTAATATCTTAATACATTAGCCTGCCATATGTGGAAAAAACATATGCTGGGAAGTTCATAATGGGGAACAAATACCCAAAGGAATGGCTTGAACAATAATGTTTAAAAGACAATGAATAAAACAATCTAATATCAAGAGCTGATTAATTTAACTCTCTAAAAGAAAATTAAAATAGAGAAATGGTGTGTGTTAGTTAGGGTTCTCTAGGGAAACAGAATCAATGAGAGATATCTATGACTATAAAATTTATAAAAGTGACTCATGCAACTGTGGGTATGCACGAGTCCAAATTCTGTAGAGCAGTCAGCAAACTGTCAACTCCAAGGAAGGTGTCTGATGAACTCCTCAGGAAACCAACCGGCAGCTTCGACGAACTCCTCAGGAAACGCTTCGCTGGGCAGCCAAAGAAGAAATGGAGGTCCTCTATCTGTCTCTCATATAAGTCTTCAACTGATTAATTGGATTAAATCCAGCCAATTGCATTCTCTCATTGTGGAAGACATGCCCTTTGGTAAGTCATCAGTCACAGCTACAGTCAATTGACTAATGATTTAATAAACCATCCTGTTGGTTTATTAACCAGCCACAAACGGCCTCACAGCAATTGTTAGGCCAGTGTTTGCTTGACCAGACAGCTGGGTACTATCACCTGGCCAAGTTGACACAAGAACCTAACCATTACATGGTGTAAGGTAATATTAAAGCTAAGTTTGGGCAAAATTTAAATAATGCTGAATACAAGGATAAAAGACATCATAGAATACCCTAGCTAATGAGAATCATTGAAGATTTTCTTAACAGAATGACTTAATCAAATCAATGTTTTAAAAATTACTGAAGTTTATAAAGCAGAATATACTGAAATAGTGAAAGGCCAAAAGAGGGAAAAGGGAGTATACAGTCCATCAGATGCAGAAATAAGAGATTTATTTTTAACATATTTCTTTTATGATAGTTGTGAGACATATGGCAAAACTTATTGGAAAGTAAATATCAATTGAGTTGACTGTCATAATTAAGGATAGTAAGTTAATGAGAAAAAAGAGTATGGAAAAGGAAGATGATTTTGAAAAAGAATTTAGAATACAAGAGGTTCTTAGGATTAGAATAGAGCATGTGACGAATCATTCATTAGGAAACTTCAAATATAATTGATATTGCAAATTATTTCTTATTCTGAGAATAAGAATAAGAAGACACAGAGGTCTACATACTGAAATCCCACTGTTTAGTGTAGAAGTTTGAAAAACCAGTGAGGTAGCCCAAAACTCTATCAAAATAAATTATATCTCCATGCCAAATCCATTGGGTATAGAAAGATGACACGATTTGAACATTTTCATGCAAAATACAAATTAATTAAGCAAAATTTATTTTATATTTAATTAATTTTAATTTTAAGAAAGTCATTTGCTTTAATCTTTTTTTAATTGAATCTTTAAAAGAGATTTGGGGTGTAGGAGATTGCATTAAAAGATGTTTTAGAAGGATAGCACTAGAATTATCAGTTATTCAGAGAAAACAAACTCTCTATGTTGTAGTCTTAGATAACTGCTTAGCCTTAGATTGCTTCTTGGCAAAAAAGCAGGTGTCTGTGCTATAAGAAGCACCTTCTTTTGCATGTATATTAATAACTCAAGAATGGTCAAATTAATTTAGGAAAGATGGCTCAAAGATCAAAGTGTTTAACAATACAATCAGGGTTGTTTAACAAATGCTTCAGAACCTAAAAAACCTCAATATTTCCTCTTAGCTATCCCCTGAAGAGTGGGGGGAATGGTTATGCAAAGGCTTCCAGTTCTCGGTTTTACTTCTTATTAACATTTTTATCATAACCAATCTCCTCAGATGCCTTCTGTGCTGGCTCAATAAGGCTATCAAGTAAATGTATCAGTCACCCAAATTGCCACAATCCTCCAAATGAATGTTCCCGAGGCCTCAAGGATGGATTGTTGTAACTATGGGTTTTTTTTTTACGTTCTGCCTCAGCATCCATCTCACTTTGGCTAAGCCACTTGCCTCAACACTGACCTTTGGGCAAGATAAGGAACAGTGTTCCACCCCTGGGACCTGTACTCCCCAGAGCTCAAACCCACGTCTGTGGCCACCACCCACACCACCCACGTGCATCACCCAAAACCCACAGCTGGCCCCAACTGTCCTCTGGCCCCCAGTTCCTTTCCCTGTTCATGCTTGTTTGCTGTAAACTAACCAATCTTTTACTCCCAAGGCCAGTCTACTAACCTCCACCCCTGGACCACAATAACGCCAGCCCTTGCCTTCCCGCCTCCTTCTCTTTGTGTGCAGCTGTTACAATATGTTTCCATTTCTCATTCCAGGAGAGACATTAGGTCTAATGGAAGGGTCTGCCTGTACCTTGAAGCCAAATCTAGGAAGAAGCAGCCCCATCTGCTTACCCAGGTGGGAACTGGGCACAAAGTTTGCTTGATACATTCTCCTGGGATGTATAAACGCCCTGCCCTCAGGCAGCACGGATTGGATTGTAGGGGACCCTGACAGGTTTTTCATACACCACTCCCCACCCCCCACCCCTTCACACCAGCACTGCAGAAATAGCTCCCTCCCTAAATTACACAAGTTTGTTTCTCTTTTCTCCAAAATTCCTACCTACACACCCCATGGATAACTTCTTGTTTTAACAGCTCTAGCCAGACCCGTCTTAATTAGCTTTAACTGCAAAGTTATGCACAGTTAAAAGAAAGTTAACCGAGGAGAAAACTTTGCCTAATTGTAATAGTGAAAATCACACTCCCTGAAACTGCCACATGCTAACTCACTAGAATAGCGCCTCCCTTACTAACCTGCAAAAACTTTCACTTCCTTCTTTTAAGATTGATGAAGGAGTCACCTAACCCCAGGACAAGTTCCTGCTTTCTTCCTTCTCTACAGAACTAACTGAAACCAGGGAAGCACGTGCTTAAAAGAAAAGACCTCAACCTAAAATGACCCCAGGATGTAACATACCCTGAGAACAAAAACAAAGTGAGCAGGAACAACAGGAAACAGGAATATCGGACCTGAAAGAAAGAGGTCTGACCATTATAAATTCTAGCAACATCACAAGCCCACTCCTCAAAATAGCACAACCCATCAGCCAATGATAATAACCAACTTGCAATCCTTAATTTGAATGTTTACTAGCTAATCCCAATGTCCTAGTAGCCCTAACATCCCTATCCCCACCTCCCTTTGTTTAATCCAGTAAATATCCTTTACTTTTCCAGCTCAGGGAGACATATCTGAGGAAAATACTATCCTCTTGTCTTTGTGAGGCTAGCCTTAGCTAAATAAACTTTTTCTCTTCTCAATATCCCAATGTCTACTGATTGGATCTGTACACATAGGGTGAGAACACACTTCTGAACCGCAACAAGATTTGTCTCTCATTTCCCTACAGACACTAAGTATTAAGCTGGCCTTCCCAGGGACCAGCCAGGTTGGGATATCATGTACTGCTCTTTTGGACCTATTGTGCTGTGTATTAAAATGATCATTTTCTGAGAACCTCTGTTGTGCCTGAGCCTGTGTTCTGAAGGCACACTGTACAGCAATTCCTCCCATGTATGGATCCCTCTCACTCTGCTTGTGTGCTCCCCACCTGCTGGTGGATCCACTCCAGCCAATCTCACTTCCTGTGACCTCTCATTACACCCCTTTCTCTCTGAGACCTTTGAGAAACAAATTCTTTCCTCATGCATCATGGCCTTGGTCTCCCATCATGTTGGATCTGACCTCCACAAGGATCCAAATTTAAAATCCAATTTAACTAATTTGAAACAGTGGCTTACAGACAACTAAATTACCTCTTTTCTGCTACAAAGCTGGTATTAAAAATTAACTCAATTTATTGATAGAGCTAATAATTCCCAGTCTCTCTTCCTCTTCCTTATTTTCAAATACCATCTTTTGACATATAGATTATAAAATCATGTTAAAGAACTGTAAGAGTTCTTTAAAATAAAATATGTGAATATTAACCATGCAATTATATTCTTTGTTTATAATATAGTTGTATATTTCATTGTCTGAAGGACTTTCCTTTTACAAAAATGTGAATCACAACACACATTTTTAGAAATAGAATATGTGCTAATTATGTTTTGTATCAAATTAAGTCCTTCTTCATTTACCTTATTAAATTTTTCTTACATTTGACCCTTTATCATATAAATATTAAAAGGAAAAAATTAAAGAACTTCCATAACTCTAATTTTCAAAGCATCAGGAGAGAGATTTTATGCAAAAATTTTCTGAGTCGAAAAGGTGATGTCATACTGTTTTTCTTTTGCTTCTTACATATTTTCAATATTTGCTTGGCACTTTTTGATAGAATAATAGACTATGATCCTCTCATTAAGGCATAAGAGAGTGCATTTGTGAAGACAAATGACAAGTGATCTATTTATGTATGAATGTTTTGCTGTGCTGATTATCTTTAAAAGTCATGCTCTTTCCCAAAGTTTTTAACAAAAACTTGCTTAATAAGAAGTTCATTAACTATCATATAGAATTACACACATAAAAAGAAATAAAAATTTAATGATGTTTAGCCATATATACATAAACTTGAAAAAGTTATATGCCATTGGAAAATTTCTGTAGAAATACCTTGCAAATAGGTAATACAAAAAAGCAAGTTAAAGCCTGTAGCTACTAGATTCTATTCACAATAAAATCCTACCAAGATTTCCCCAGGGCCATTAAAATAGTGTATTATGTTTCAGATATCATACAGTGGGGAAAAAAAATGTAACAATATGCCTGGGAATCAACAAAGACTGATTCTGAGTAAAGGATGTGTCCCTACATAGCACCGTAATTCTTCATCTAGTAAGATAAAGGATATACCAAAATGTGCATAAGTCACTTTGTGTCTGTTCCTTTTTATACATGCTTAGGTGGAGTACCTTGAGCATTGCTTATGTAAATGAGAGGAAATAATATGTAGTTAGATAATGAAGGAAATATTCCTTTGACAAAAACAGAATTCACTTCTTATCTATGCCAGGAACAAGCTCTAAGTGTATATTGGAATTAGAAGATAACAGAACATAATGGAAAATTCACTCCCAAAAAATGTTTAATGTAGCATTCAATATGGCTGAGTAAACATAATAACATCATAACAAAATTGCTTTAGACTCTAGCTGTTCTAACTTTACCATTGGTAATATTTTTATCAGATAAATTAACAGTAATGATAAATTTCATCATTCTTTTCATTGGGGGAAAAGTTCTCTGCATTCCACATACCATCAGTAGATTAGGCATTAATTGATTCTGTGATGAATAATTCATTTGGAACTCTAAGTACCTAGTTTTCCATTTTCTTTTACTAGTCTTTTATTATATGTTGTAGCCCAAGAGGGCCATGCCAGTCCAAAGGCCAAAGATGACAACGAGCATTTTCTGATACATGAACTTTTATTCAGGGCTTACTTACAGGGTGAGAAGTTGTGGAGAAATCATAACAGCTCTCTCAGTCCAGGAAAGCACCGCATTCACAGGAAAGACCACCAAGCAAAGCAAAAAGGGCATTCAGCCATTTATCCGGGTTTAAGACAAAGGCCCTCCTAAGGGTTGGGGGGAGCATAGATGCAGGAACAGGTTACTTTGACCTGGAGAGGGGGGTGCAGGAAGGACTAGAATAGCACTTAAACAATTACATTTTGCTTTTTTTGTGAGACTAAGAGCCTCTCACTTCCTGCCTGCTTGCATAAAGTTACATTTTAAGGTCAATTTATCCTTTTTCCCTTTACTGGCTTAGAAAGACAATAGGTTAAACATTTAGCTGCCTAGATCATGCAGACTGCTGTGCACTAAAGATCTGCAGGCCTGTTTTGCTCTGGCCATGGGTTGCCACACTATATTTCTTTCTTATGCTCAATGTATCCATTTCAGTTCTGTTTCAAAGCTATTATGAGAAGAATTAGAAGAAAATATGCTGTAGGATGTAGATGCTGAAGTGTCATGTGTCTAATAAAAAGGTCACATTGATTGACACTTTAAATGAAATTTTTCCTGTGTATTTACTGATATTTGAGATTTTTTTGCATACTCGATCCCAAGATTCTTTCCAAAACTGATTTCCTCCCCTATTTGCTTACTTCTGATTTTTGGTATTATGATGATTCTAGAATTATTCTTGTCCTTAAATATTCATTTCATAAATCAATATTGAAGCAGTGAAGTGCACACCATGAAATAAGGTATATTCTGTGTTCAGATTAAAAATCTTTATTATTTTAATAAGGAATTTACCAGATGATGGAGATCACTTTCCCCTGTATTGGAGGCAAAGGGCTAAGGTTAGGGTATCAGATCTGAAGAGGTAATGACTGCAGCAGTCATAGGTGGAAAAGTATCACAATACTGAAAAGGAAAGGTTGGTCTGCAGCCATGGCTTTTTAAAAAATGACTTGTTAATATACAGCACATTATCCCTAAAGAAAACTGATTATATTCTTCCTTCCCACTTCCACATAAAGCTTACTTTATTTCTTTATACCTTTAACATTAGGTTTTAATAAAATTTTAAACTACCCTCATTAATGTAAATTTAATCACATAGTAGAGGGAATGACTTGGTGCCTGAAGACAGAGCAACTCTGAGACTGGGAGGTTCCTGCCTCACCCACAACTTCTGTTAATCCTGTAAGTAAAATTTATTTCAAACCAACATCTCAAGATAGATCTCTGCAGTTAATACTGTACATAATTTTCTTTGCAAAGAAATTAGGTATATTTCCCCTATGATTGAGCGAAGATGCTATGGAAGGAAAAAAATTAATAAAAAAGAGTAAGTTGGTAAGAGCACCAACATAATTTTGAAAAATTAAGCTAAAATTCTACTTGGCAGTCTTTTATATGAATATGCTGGCCTTTTGGAGATTGTGCAGAACCTCCTCTAAAATTAGGGATAAAGATTCATCATTATCTCTGTTTGTTATACCTCATTTAGCAATTACATTTTATTATTCTCTTCACTGAAAAGCATCATTTCTTTGGTCTCATTAATAACCCCAGTTTCATTTTCATTGCTTTTCTCCATTACCAACAACTTGCTCAAAGAAAACTGAACTCTGTAATTGCTACAGGATTTTTTGCAGTGTGCTCATTAAGTTTTTGATAACATATCCTTCTTCTCCTTTATAATCTTCTGCTTCCAAGGTTAGAAAGTAAATGCAAGTAGTGTGCCTTTTATGGGAAGGTTTTTTTGATAGCAAGTTTAAAAGCCAAGAACAAGATAAATCGCATAGTACTGACTTATTTTGGTATTTTAGGTCAACTGTAGTGCAATTAAGCATAAAATTAATGGTTTATGGCTATAATATCATTAGGGTAGATAGACTACTATTGGACATATTTCCAGTTTGAATTTTCTTATTCAATGGAGTCTATTGAAAGTTTAACAAAACGGCTATTGGCCCAATGGCAGGATGGTTAAGGAATGCTAGAATCATTAGAGTTGGAGAAATTTAAAAGGTCTGAAACATATCATATTTTGCTTTATATATACAGAAAATTTAAACAGCACAGGTAGCAATAGATGATTTTATAAATTACCTGAGGTTTTTGATTAAAATTCACATTCCAAAAGTAAGATTCTAATTTTATTGGTTTGGACGTGTCCCTGGAGATCTGCATTTTAATAAGCTTTCCAGATGATGCTGAAACAGGGAGTTCATTTAGAAATACATATATGGAAGTACAAATACTCAGGGTTGCTAGCTCCAAATTCAATGCTTTTTTCAGTACATGAAAGGTTCATGAACATTGTGGAATTTTGAAATTCAATTTAAATGAGGTGTTATTGAATTTGATACATAGGTTCAGTACATTATATTTCAGAATTGTGGGTTAACTATATTTTAAGCACGTAATTCATGTATTGACTATGAATTACACAAACTGGTAATTTGAATAATCATCCTTTTCCTGGAGAGCACTCTGTTCCAATATTTAGCCATATAAACAATCACTTCGTACATTCCCATATTATTGTGGTTCTGGGTGTAAAAAGGATAACAAATATCTGTTCGATGATTTCTTATTAAAGATATAGATGGGGACTCAAAACAGACTCTCATGATGGGAGAGAACTTCCCACTTGTGGTAAGATTTACAAGGAAAACAATCTAGCACTTGAGCAACACTGGGAACACAGAATTATAGTTTTTTTTGTTTGTTTGTTTTGTTTTTTTTCTGTCTTTAAATAACCTCAAGTGAAAAGAAAGTGCTGACACTAGATTTTTAAACTGGGAATTATTTTTAAATGGCAAATCATTGAAATATTTACTTTACATAAAAATGCAACAATGGATTCTTAGAATTGTTAAATATATACTAAACAATGTGAGTAGCAAATAAATTAATTTTCTCCACTTCTCATTAGCTTTCTACTTTAATATATGTAGGCAGTTCATCTTGTGCTTTCTCTCTTCAAGCAGAAGGTGAATTATATCAATATTCATTCTGGAAAAAAAAGAGAAAGAGAAATGTGAGTTTACAAAAGCTTGTTTTTGTGCAGCTGTAAAATAATCAGCTTTTAAGACTTGAATTAAAAAAAGAGATTTATAGGATTTATGTTCTTGACATAATTATTTTAACTTCATACCACCAAAATAAGTGAACAATGTTTCTGTTTTGTTTTTTTGTTTTTTTTGTAAAGGTCATCTGCCATTTTATTGGAGACACCACCATAGGCAGGAGGCCATGGCTGTCACCATCAGCTCTGCCATGGGAGAGGATGAACAGGCACTGGACCAGAACCAGAAGGGTCTGGAGTCCCAAGTCTACAGCCCCATCATTCATACAGGCAGGAGAGGGCTTATCACCTTGGCACCCCCAGCCCCCAGCTGCCTCCCAGTAAGGCAAAGCAAAGCAGTGGGAGGGGCCTGGGACTGAATGTGCAAGGTTCAGGCACCAACTTCTGCAGCCTCAATGTCCCACCCCAATCCCCCAGCCGATGCTGTTCCGTTTAAGGAAGGGCCTGGCCCATAGCTATTGGGAGATGGCAAGATTCTTAGGAATGGAATGACAGGAACAGAGAGAAGACCATGCAGGTGTAGGAGAGTTTTTTGGATTGTTTATTGGAAGGAGTATGAAAATTTTAAGTGAAAAGTTCTGAATTGTTGCTTTCATTCCAAAACTTCCTTGTAGGCTGGACAAGTTATACCTCCCTAAGCTTTGGCTGCTTCTCCCAGGTGTATAATAAGATATCCATCCATACAACTCAGAGTAAAAATATTTTGTTTTATAAACTGTGAAGTCACCTTAGAGATCGCACCTGAATTTTAGTTTTCTAATTAGAAAATATGTGCTTACAATGAATTTCTAATTTAGTGATAAGATGTTATTAAATAAAAATAAAATTGGCAAATAGTTGATAAGCTATTCTTAAAATCATAAACTACTCAGGGACCCTGAAATCAATGTTCCTACCATATTATAAAATAATGGATTAAGAATATATCTTATGAACATTTCAGAAAAGAACAACCTTAATTTGGTTATCTACTTTTTGTGAAGTGCCCCTTAAACACAAGAGCCTCTGAACATGAATCATGATTGTCACCTTCAATTGGAGAGTGAAATCTTACAGAAATACAACCTTCATAAATTGTAATTATTTTTATTTATTTTACATTAAAATGAGCATAATTACCTTTAGTAGTTTTATTTTGAAATAAGTTCACAGAAGACTTGTGAATATAGTCCAGGGAGTTCCAATATACCATTCATACAGCTGTCCTTAATGATAACATCTTACACAGTCATAATCTTTTTACCAAAACTAAGAAATTAACATAGGCGCCTTACAATTAATACTCTAATTGTTCCAGCTTAAGCCGTTAGGGGCTCTTTCAAATAGTCTCTTGTGTCCTTTTATTAGTACCATTATTGTTTTGTCAGAGCAGCTGTAGGTTTACAGAAAAATCATGCGGAAAGTACAGAGTTCCAGTGTAAGTCCCTCACACATGCAGTTTTCTCTATTATTAACATTTTGTATTAGTATGGTATCTTTGTTATGACCAATGAAACAATATTAGTATGATTAATATATATAGTATAGTTAATATATAATTATGTATATAATATATATTATATATAGTACAGTTAATATATAATTATATTAACTATAGCCCATCATTTACAGTCCAAAAAAGTCACCCCTGGAGTGTCAGGCTTGAACAAGAAACAGTTCTTTTACAACCACCAAGGCACTCCTTCTTTGAACACTTTATTTGTTTGTTGTTGCTGCTGTGAACACAAAATTACTGCAAGTTGTGCTTTTCTAAAATCTATGTTAACCCTACTCTCTTCTGATCAACAAGACTGTAAGTACTAAATATATAATTTTTAATACCATAGCCACAGACATCTAGGGTGTGATGGTTAGGTTCATGTGTCAACTTGGCCAGGTGATGGTACCCAGGTGTCTGGTCAAGCAAGCACTGGCCTAACCATTACTGCAAGGACATTTGTGGCTGGTTAATAAACCAGAAGGCTGGTTTATTAAATCAACAGTCAGTTGGCTGCAGCTGTGACTGATTACATCAACGAAGGGCATGTCTTCTACAATGAGAGAATGCAATCAGCTAGATTTAATCCAGTCAGTTGAAGACTTAAGTGAGACAGATAGAGGACCTTCACTTCTTCTTTGGCTAACCAGCGATGCGTTTCCTGAGGAGTTTATCAATCACGTTCATTGAAGTTGCCAGTTTCCTGTGCCCTATAGAATTGGACTCATGCATATCCACAGTTATGAGAGACACTTTTATAAAATCTTATATTTATAGATATCTCTTGTTGATTCGTTTCCCTAGAAAACCCTAACTAATACATAGAGAAAACTTTCAAAGATTACTTTTTAAATATATTTTACTTGAAGAACTTAAGAAGATTTTTTAAAAAGTGAACTTATTTATTCAATCAGCATTAATTTATTTTGTACAAAGTACTGAACTATATAGCCTGTGGAAGAATATTGAAATTATCATGGGCCCCAAAAATTAAAAGTAATAATTTCTCATTTCATCAATACATTTCAAGGGAATATACTTGCAGAAGAACAAATCCATAGTATTAACATTTCTTGAATATATTATTTATTATTTCCTTCTTTTTGAAATCTCTGGATCACAATGTACAGATGCATTGGTTCTTCTCAATTAAGAAATAGATGTTAAGAGGGGATTGGATGTAAAGACATTTATTGAGAGAAATGCCTGTAAGGGGCAAAGGGGAAGGGAACAGGAGAAAGTGTGGAGCACTTCCACCACAATGCAGGTGTGACCATGTGAAGAAGAGGAAGCAAGAAAGTCTGGGCGGGCACAGAACACTCACCAGTTCAACTAGATGGATGGAGGGTCCAAAGCAAAGGCTGTGTGTTAGAGGAGTGCTGTGTCTTGTAGGAATGGTCTGCAAAATTACGCTGGCTGTATTCAATCATTGGTTTGGAGCTGTGGAAAATGTAGCCTTAGTGTTACGATCATGGGAATTTGGGCCATCACCTTATTTTCCTTCCAGCAGGAGATCTGAGCAGTACATTTTCATGGTTTAAACAGCCCACTATCTGACTTCATACAGCTCTACTTCTCCATGCATCTTCAGCAAATAGATAACACAAAAACAGACACTGTGTAATTTGGGGACCTATAATATAGGAAAGAAGGTGCAGAGTGGGCCCATGATCATATTTCTTGTTTCAGGGAGCACAGAAACCATTATGCCTGTAATGCAGTAAGTGGACATTTTTGGTTTGTACCCACATACCAAGCCAAGCCTTCCGTATACTTTACTCCACCTTCACCTGGGCATGCAGGACCACTCATATGCCATAGGTGCAAGTTAGGAGGGATGCTTATACACCTGTGGGGTATGTAGGTCACAAGTGTCTGGATTACTTGCCCATGCTGATCACTCACACCCTTTGGTTATGCTTGGGTCATCCTGGATGTGTCATTTCCATCTTATGATGAACTGATGCTGGGCAATCTGAATTAATAACCTGACGGGTCGAATGGAGCACAGTTCAAAATGAGCAGTTCTGCATGCATGCATGGTCATTTGAGTCCAATAGTCAAGCAGTCAGTTTATGTTTATGTTCAGCAGCTTCTCAGGTCACGGGTAACACTTCCTTGAGCATGAGATAATCTGTAGTCATTACCCAGGACCTATCTGCTTTCTGCAGGTTCAGACAGGAAAATTAAATTGAGATATGATGAGTATCCCAAACCTGCATCCCAGAGGTATTTAATGGTAGGAATATCTCTGCCATATGCCATGATGTCACATTGTTTTTCATAGGGGATGGGACAAAAGAGGTTCAGAGATTTCTGCTTGGTCACCCCACCATGATGACTCTTATTCCACATGAAAGGATTTAGGACACAATGTAGGGATTTCTTCAACTTAATTGTACATAAATCCAATTTATCCAGTCAGGGACTGGGGATATAAACACTGGATAAGTCTCCACACCTAGTAGGCATGCTATGGCTAGATTTCAGTCAAGACTGGTTTTATCACCTGGATCCTGTAAATCCCCATTCTCATAGCGGGGGCCATGATGATACTTGAGATCTCCAGGTAGCCATGTCAACTCAGGCTCTGTGTCTAATAGTCCCTGAGTATTCTTTGAGTATTCACCTTTCTTCAGAGTGTTCTCTTTTCTTCAAAGTGTAGTTACCCAAATAAATGATCATGGATCCTTTTGGGAAAAGACTGAGGAAATCATTATAGTATCACTTGCCAGCATCCTGCTTCCTAGAGACCCAACTATATTTTCAATCAAAGATTCCAGATCTGAAAATTGACCCAGGTCTGGGAATTGAAAAAGAGACTGGGTCTTTTTTTTTTTTTTAATATTGCTTATCACTGATTGTTTAATAAAAGTGAGTTAACTTATAGAATCTTCTATATAGTATGCTCTTATCTCATAGAAATTTCTACAAGGACTCTGATGTACCACAATTCAGACTGTTTAGTGGCAGTGAACTGTAATCTGGCTCTAAGTTTTTTAGGGAAAGCTGGCTGTGATGAGATCTGAGGAAAACCTTGTCAAGTTGAAAGTAAGTCTCACAGGATCTCATTGATAATGGGAAGAAGAGTCAGTAATAGAAATGTCAGAACCAGTCTTCTGAATGGCATGCCCTCAGGTGAATTTCGTAAACTTGAGAAGCTTATAGAGTCAATTACCTTGGTTCTCTCCTCACCTATTCATAGGCAAGGGCAGGCTGTGACCTTGGAAAATAAAGACTATGTCAGCAAAACTACTGCAGTTGTTCCAAGCTTGTGAGAACCTAGAGAACATGGAAGGCTTACACCATGAGTCTGAAATTATTAGTGGGATCTCATTTTCATTAAGGCAACTTGGAAGTACTGTCCTCCGATAAGGGTATATTTGAGGCCATGTGATGCCTTGAATACAAGACCATGTTTGGAATACTTGTCCTAAACTGCAAAGATTAAGCAAGTTATACCAAAAACAGACTCTGAGCTTCTGGGAATCTATACACCCAGGGCTCCAGGACATCATTTTGCTTGCACCATCTGTATTAGTCAGAGTTCTCTAGGGAAACAGAATCAACAGGAGAAATCTGTAAATATGAGATTTTATAAAAGTGTCTCTCTCAAATGTGGGGATGCACGATTTCAAATTCTGTAGGGCAGGAAATGAGTTGGCAACTCTGATGAAGGTCCTCGATGAACTCCCCAGTAGAGGCTGGCTAGCCAAAGAAGAAGTGAATTATCTCATTGCAGAAGACACTCCCTTCTTGATATAATCAGCCACAGAGGCAATCTGTTGACTGATGATTTAAAAAACCAGCCTTCTTGTTTGTTAACCAGGCACAAATGTCTTTGCAGTAACTGTTAGGCCAGTGCTTGCTTGACCAGACACCTGGGCACCATCAACTGGCCAAGTTGACACTTGAATCTAACCATCACACCAACCATTTTTGAACATATATTTATTTCTTCTTATTCTTTCATTTTTTCAAAACAGTTGAAATAGCCAGTTGCAAGAAAAGTTTCTGTGAAGTTTATGTTTTTAACAGGTGATCCCACAGATGATGATAAATGGTTAAAAAAATGGCTAATTTTTTCAAGGAATTTTGTGCATTCTGTCAAACAGTAATGTATCTTTCAAAACTTTGGAAAAATTGGGAATTCTTCCCTGTTTTGGAAACTGTGATAGTCATGAATTATTTTTATCAGGTCACCTACTAGTGATATATTTTCTCGTCTAGTAACTCCATTCAACCAGGGTCTGAGAGCTTGTAATGCAAGAAGATCAGAGGAAAGATGAGGACACTCTTCTCATTAATGAGATAATTAAATAAATGAGCTAGAGTTAAGAGGTGCTGTTGCGTTTGTGAGACTTTGTACTTAATTACTCCAGAGGACATGCTGGCTACAAAGGACTGATGGTCCTCCTTACTCCATGAAAGTGTCTCCCCTCCCTGATTTTACGTCTCCAAGTCTGTGGGGAACCAGATGCCTGGGTCTCAAGTGCCAGAAGCAAATCCTGAACTGAGTATGAGTGGCATGTATTGTGTGTACCCATGGAGTCAGGGCATTCACCTGAAGCAAGTAGGCTGGGGGCAGGGGATCACTGGTTTTTTACAAGCAAAATTGGAGTACTGTTTCCACAAAGGGGAGGGTACTGGGAAACAGGCCAGCAAATATCCAAAACAAGTGACCATTTGTAGATCCCTGCTTATTAATTCTTTATATGTTCTGGTTTGCTGGAACCAAAACGAGAATTCAAAAACATCAGTTAAATATTCCTGATCAAATACTAGTTAGAGATAACAAAACCTGATACCTTATATCCAAAAATGTTCTTAACAATTGCAAGCCTTCCACTTCTCTTCTAGAGGCTGGGCCACAAGGCCATTCAGGAAGCTGGGAATAGAGGGAGGCTCCTAGTTTACAACCTCGCATCAGTTTGTTCATCCATTCATTCAACAAAACCTTTTGATGTGAGCCTACTATGTGCCAAGGATTGAATTTGTACACCTAGAATCAGTCTCAGTCCTACTCCTTGTGGAGCTATCTGTCCAGTGTGTGAGCTAAAGGGAAATAAATGAAACCCCAGGAAGGTAGTCAAGGCAGGTGGAGAACTGTGATTACAGACAAATTCCTGCTTAGGCCAAGTGGCAACGCCGCAGTATGGTGCTAATAATTTGTATTATCATTTTGAAGCGGATAGTGTGTATTTTCCCACCTACCATCCTAGGGGTGCAGAGGAAACATCCTTGTATGTGACTGTGCCCGACTCTGCAGCTCTCCAGCAGCCTCTTCCCACTGCCGCCTTGGGAGACTGGACACTTTTTCCCGTTGTGCGACCCAGGCACACCCTTGGCGACCGCCACCGACTCTGCCCCGGACTACTGGGGGAACTGGCCAGCCAGGCTGGACGCGCTGAGTCTCTCCTGGTCCAGGCCTGGGCAGCCAGATCTAGGCCGCCGGGGTGCGAGGCGGGACGATGGCAAAGCTCACCCCCTTCCCTCCCTGAGCGAGCGGGCGCCGGCAGGCAGAGGCGCAGCACTCCATGGCGGCGTGAGATCCGCGGTGGCGCGGCCGGGCGGGGTCTCCAGGGCCACGGTCACGCCTGGATGAGCGCAATTGTCACCCGCGCTCCCGCCCGCTACCCCCGCAGCAGTGTCCTGCCCAGCGCCACCCGCGCTCCGGGACCAGAGCAAGTCATGTCCGCTGGGACCCAGCGCGCGTTAGGGAAAGGGCCGCCCGTGCGTCGCCCTCTCCCCGCCCTGGGCACCTTGGCTTCCCGAGCGCCGCCCGGGTGGTGGGGCTGCCGCGGAGGCCGAGAACCCGGGAGAGGACGATGCCCCCGGACGGCTGCAACTGGAGGATGTCACGGATGGATGTATGGGACGGTCTTCAGAAACTGGGCCAGGAAGCCTTGAGACGTGGACTCCAGAGGTGGCACGCACTGCTTAGGACAAGTTTCTCACGGCTTGAAATGAAGGTGTCCTGAACCCACACTCATTTTATCTCCTGTTTTAAGTAAGTTTGTTTAGCGAACTTGTGTTGAAAACATAATCCTGAAAGTTTTAGCATGTTGTGGTTTTATGTGCTTATGTATATTTATGAACTCGTGGGCTACTCAGAAAGCCTTAAATTTAAAATGTTCCTAAAGGTGATTATGTGTTCAGTGTTGCGTTCCAGCATGTGTTTCAGCTTATCTAGCATGTCTTCCTTAGGTGGTATCAAAGCCAGTCCCTTAGTGACGGATTTTGTGTTATGTTTTTGCAGTTTCTGCCTCACCAGATAGAGATGGTCATTGTGTGGTTAATTTTAATAACGTGTTGTGTAACTCGAGATTCTGGAGCCAATACCTTTTTGTTTCCACAGGGCCTAAACTGATAGGATTGGATATTGTGCTCTGCTTTTTCATACCTGTCTTAAAATTTTCTCAAGTACTGACTTCACCTCTTTGAACTTTGACTTAAGGTAAGTTCACCTGTTTATTTGCCCTATCCAGTAATAGTGGCTCATAAATGAATGTACTAACTTTTAAAAGAAATGAAACAATTCCATGTTTCCCTTAAGATTAGTCACTATAAGAATTTCAGAGTTGATCCAGTGCCCATTTTGTTCTCATAGTTGAAATAAATCATTTTAATTGATTTAAATCAAGTAAAACAAGGAAACCATTGCTCAGAGATAGTTGTAAAGCCTCTCTTTTGCAGCATTTAGGTGTTAAGAAGATGGACCACCGTAATTATTTATGATTGCCACCCAAAACTGGTACTTGTCTCTTCAAAAGGTTTATTAAATAAATCCCATTCTGTGTTGCCTTGAGGAGCTAGAATTTTGTAAGGGACATCAGGAATTCTTACTAGATACAGTGCAGTTTATCATCTTTTTAAATTAGTTGTTCTGATTGGAAAACAATTTAAACCTCAAATTTATTTAGGACTTAAATTTCACGCTTTTTAAATAAACATTTTATGGTATGGAAATACGTAATCTGGAATGATTTTGAGGACAACATTTTAAAAATATGAATAACTGTGTTGAAATTCTAATAATTACTGAGACTGAAGTAAAAATGATCCCAAATATTCAGGCACCCTTTGTTTGCCCTCGGAGGCTATATTAGAACTGAATGAAGTTGAAGAGAATTTTTCAAAAATAGGTAAAAAGTGCATTTTTCCATTTCCTTTCCATAGCTTTCTATAAATACTGAAGGGACTTCAAAAACAAAATGGGGAGAGACTCTTTCAAAAACAGTACTGTACGTAAGAAAAGGCCTCCCCTAAGTGAATCTGTCTCTGGCAGTTTTTCCCAGTTACCACAGTTTTTAAATGTACTTGACTGCAAACACGGAAGGCTTATTTCTTGTGTATATAATGTTCATTCTAAACTGGCATCATGAATTAAAAATTTTCTTTGGAATCTTAAAAATGAAGCACTCTCAAATTAATGAACTACTTTAGAAAACAGTTTTTTTCCCTTAAAGATTTATTATGTAATTTGGTTGATTTTCAATGTGACATTCTCTTTTAGTTAATTTTCTTAGGAAAAGTAGTGTTTCTGAAGATTGTAATAAATATCTGTGCAATTTTTATAAAATTAAAAGTTCATTTTAAAGGCAATAGCAATACTATTTTAATATATGGATTGTTTTCTGGATCATGTATCATGCAGATCATGTATATTATGAGCTGGAATCTAAAGATGAAGTGGTTGATAAAAAATTAGGCAAATTGTGATTTTTTAAAATTAAGGATGTATTTGATTCCATAACTTTCTTGCAGTCAAGCTGTGTTTCAGCTTGTCCTTTGTGTTGAGGGCCAATTTTTAAACTTGAAGATGCACTGCTCTGTCAAGCACAGTCTTGTCAAGCACAGACATGGAGAATATGGGAGGGGGGATGTGCACAGGTACTTACAGCTGCTTTCAGTCTATTTGCAAGACACATTACACAAAAGATAGCACAACTAATATTTATAAACTGTGCAATGTACAACAAAGATAACATAGAGGGTGATGTGAACATGTCTAATGGGGGGACCTCACCCGTTTGGAGAGTCTGGGAAGACTTTGTGAGCCAGGGACATTTATGCTTAGAGCCACAAGTTTGGGAAGATTAGGCCAGATAAACAAGTGGGGACAAAACTCCAGAAAAAGGGAAAAGCATGTGAGAAGCCCCTCAGGCAGAAGGAGTTTTACTTGTTTGGAGAACTGAAAGAGGACCTATTTACCTGGAACTTGGCAGGGATCAGACTATATAGTCAGCTTGCAGGAAAGAGGAAGGGGTGATAGAAATAATCAAACAGGGTCTGTGTGACATGTATGGGAATTAGGGGTTACATCAGAAAGTGAGTGGTAGGAATACATATAAGAAGCCCCTTAATGACCCACAATCTCTTATCATGCATTTAGAGTGGGAAGGAATTGTGAATGAGGAAATTTTACCTCCATGCTTAGGTTATGTTATATTTACATAGTAAAGGAAAAGTGATTCCAAAGAGGTAATGAAGGTCCCTAATCAATTGACTTTGATTTAATCAAAATGGAGCTTGTCCTGAACCTGACTTAATCAGATGAGCCTTTATGAGGAGAAAAAAGAGAGAGAGAGAGAGAGTAGAAGAAACAGAGGAGCTCTCTTTTTGGCCATGAAGAAGCAAAATACCATGTTATGGAGAGGGCCATGTGGCAGGGAGCAGCAAACAGCCTTTTGAAGTTGGGGGTCTCAGCCCTACAGTTGCAAAGAGCTGAGCAACCAGTGGGCTTCAAAGAGAATGTAATGTAAATTGTGTGTTTTTATTTATGCATGATTTTATCTATGAGAAATAATAGAAGAAAAAAAAACTACTCAGGTGAACAGAGTCTCATAAGAATATTCAGAACACACAGACCTCAAACATCTGTCAGGTACTTCAATTCCCTGTTCATACTATGATCCACACCCATCTATATGGGATGTTACCAAAGTCCTATCCGATTTAGACAACCCGCCTTCCACCACATCTCTATAACTCACAAGTTGCAACTCTTCTGATGCCCACTTCCATAAGCCCACTTCATATCTTTTTCAAGACAAAGTGCTGTATTTTTTTATTGCAGTATTATGCATTTCTTAACCGTTTAATATGTTTAAAATGGTGCTGTCATTTTTATTATGTTCGTACTTTTACTTTTCTGTTACTGATTAAGTTTTTGAGTGCTGCACGCTTAATCTCATCTTTGCCATAAGCTCTGGTTTTAATTGCACAGTTTTGCATAGTTCAGTGATTTTTAGCAATTCATGTGTCACAGTATAGCAGAACTGGTGGTATTATTTATGTAGGCACTTGACAAATATTTTTTGAATGCATGACCTGAGATATGTAATGGATTGGATAAGTAATGTAATATATGTATTATAATTCTGAGACATAATATTTGTTTCAGTTATCCGTTGCTACTATCCCAAACTATCCCAAACTATAGTGGTTTAAGGAACACCATTTTGATATCTCTCATGGTTGTGTGGATTGACTGAGCTCAGTTGTGTAGTTCTCTTGCTGTTCTCACTTGGGCTGTCTTGTAGTTGTAATCAAATGTTGAATGGAGCTGGAGGCATCTGAGGTGAGGCTGGTACACTATGATTGCCACACTGTTCTCTGTTTCCAAGTAGCCTCATCTCATGATGTCTCCATGTGTTCTCCTCAGCAGAGTAGTTAAATTCCTTACGTGGAAGCTCAGGGTTCCCAAAAAGCACAGAAGTGGAAACTGCCAGGGGGTTCTTAGGCTTAGACCTGGAATGACACAGCTTCGTTTTCCCCACCTCCTGTAGGGTAAGCAGTCACAGGGTCCACCTGATTCCCAGAGAGTGGAAATAAAAACCATCTCTTAATGGAGGAAATAACAAAGAATCTGTGGCCACCTTTACATCACCACAGTATTCTAATAATTTCGTAGATAAATGTCACAACATTTTAGAGCTAGAAGTGTCTTAGCAGTCATTAAATCTAACGTCTTCAATTTACATGAAAGGATACTGGAGCAAAATATAAAAATGACAGCACTGTTTTACACATGTAAGTGTTAGAACTTGGGTTATGACCCTATCTTAAATTTTTTATATCTCATAACCTTTGGTAAACTAACTGGCATATAGTAGGTAATCAATACATAAATGTTGACATAGGGATTTATTAACTAATGAAATCTAAGTTTCTAATAATATTCTACTTTAAGGAGTACCCATTTTTCTAACTTGTTAGAGACATGCCTAAATTTTACAAAAGGCATTAAGACCTGAAAGAGAATTTAAATTATAGTAGAACAGGATATTTTAGGAGGTTTTTACAGTTTTCATGTAATCACTGTGCTTTCTCCAAACACACACACACAGACACACAAATACACACACTTGCAGAAATAAAACATTACAGACAGTGAGTCTAAATAAATATTTTATTCCTTTGGAACATATGACACCCTCTTGATTTAATACCAGAGTTCATTGTGCTTAAGGAAGAATTTACTACACACATTCATCTCACTCCAAGAATATCTTTATTTAAGGGAAATCTAACTCCTTAAATATACACTTCTAGAACACAAAAACAATAAAATAATTTGGGGAACCTTTATTTTTTTTCATTACAAAAAGATTATTCTTTTAATGAAAACAATAAGACCAATATTCTTTCACTCCTGAATTTGGATGTAAATGTACTAACAAAATCCATTGCACATATAACCAAACTGAAAAGTCTTTTGTTTTAAGTGAGGCATGTAATGAGATGCTTTCAACCTCCACTAACCTTTTAGTACATGTAATAAAACATAATTATCTTAGCTATGCATTACAGACGCCTACTTGAATTACTGGAAATGTCACATATTATCCAGATGCCATGACTGTGATCTTAAGTCTTGAACAGTGCATGAGTTCCGAATTTTATAGACACTGGGGCTATGAAGTCTGTCATGGAGGTATCTAAAAGCTTCAGTTCCATTACCTATACAGCAATTATTGGAGGTCACTGCAGTCCACAGAGTCCACTTGAAGACGGAGTATTTTTTAAGATTCCATTTCTTCTCCTTTATTGTTTTTTTATTAGATATAACTCTTTGTTATTTTAGAGGTTAATTTCAGGTTTGTGGTATACATTTTTAACTGCCATAGTCAAATTTCAAGTGATAGTATGACACTTTCATGTATACTCTAAGAATCTTTTACAATTCACACTGCTTCTTACTTGTACACTAATGTAGCTCTGTGGTATCCTTCTTATCAATCTCAAGCAAATTGTATCCTGGACAGTTTCCATTGTAGGTTGATGGGTCATCTCAGAAGCAGACATTCTGCCCTTTGATTGACTTTTAATATGAGATGCAAATTAGTTTCAATCTGTGTTTTGGAATGCCTTGAACTTGAATAACTATAGCAGCTTTGGCAAGTTAAATTTTACTTTAGTTTAATAAGTGTGTTAACAAGTCCAACCCTCTGGAAATTTAAGACTTCTACCGACAGTGCTGATGGTTGTTACCTGTTAAGAAGTGTTTTAGAATTAGGAGGCCACTGTGGTAATTGTATTATGTGGTGGTGGATCACTGAAAGAGCTGGAATTGGGCATAATTCATGTAATTTATCTTTATGTTAAATTACTATTGTTTATTAAAATAATAAAAATTGTCCACTTTTACATATGAAGTCTAATGGTTCCTATAATGGCTTAATTCCTCATAATTCATTGTTACCGTTCTCCTTATTGGGCAGATAGTTTTATGGCCATATAAAGCATTTATACTCTTCATTAATGACAATAAAATGGAGGAAATTATAATATAATCCTCTTATTCAATATTTCTCACATTGTTAAGAGAGTATTGTGCATGGTCACGTGATGAGATATAGCCTATCCTCCACTCTTCATTTTAGGGAGACAGTACTGTGAGCAGGTACAATACAGAGATCTCCAAAGATTACTCAATAGCACTGAATGTGTGATCACTCTTAATTAGCTGTTTAGTTTCCAAAGTTTTGTTTTTGTAAGTACAACAATTTTATGTATAATTAAAAGAATGCATTTTTTAAAGGTCTATTGATTTGACTGCCACAGTCACTGAAATACCAGTCTCCACTGGCATTATGCTTTTCTTTTTCCTTCTTTTTCTCCTTGACTTATCTTCTCACTCTCTTTGTGCTAATTTGTCCATCCATCTCAATTTTAGCTCCCTTTTGGTTAGTGTTTTCCCCTTATAATCTCTTTACCTGTTACCTCAATTAACAAACACTGAGGAATTCTGCTCCTTCTCTTCATTTTTGTGTTCCTTTAGTTCCTTCTTTGACTTCTAGGTACTTCCGTTTTAAAAGCAATTGTGTTTTTCTTTCTGCTTAGACTCATCTTCCTTATTTCATAAATGTGGTTCCTCGATGCCATTTTTCCCTGAACTAAACTATACATACTGTGCAGAGTCAGCTTTATACAAATAAAATTGTACGTTGAAGTTAAGACTGTTGATTGGTGCATCACCTAATGATTTAGGCAAATAGTCCTTCATTATATTTCATCTTTGAGAAATGTCTGTGACACATTAACAATTTGCAAAAATGGTAGTTCTCACTTTGGGATATGAGAGAGAGGATATTGGGTTTATTAACAAGACGACATACTTGTTATTAAAGCAAATGAATTGAATAGTTTCAACAATTCATTTTTCAAAAGTGGAGTTGGTGTACCAGCCTCTTGTCATCAGTGACAATTGCATGTATCCCACCTGAACAAAGATTCACTGAAAAATACCTTTAGGAAATCTGGTACAGCATTTTAATGAAATCATATGACAACAATTTTAAGAGTAGGCATTTTATTAGAACCTATTTTAATATAAAATGGATTTGTTGTTACCATACAAATGATTTTTGCATAAGTCATTATTTTATTCTAGGGTTGCATTTAAAGAGAATTTAAAGCATTAAAGAGAATCAAGGAAAAGGAGAAAAGATTTATTTCTATATATATATATATATATATATATATATATATATTTTTTTTTTTTTTTTTTTTTTTTTTTTAAGATCCACTTGTCTTCTCTGCAACCAAGAGTTTTCAGTTGTTCTGACTTAAGGGCAAGTAAACAACAGAAAAATGAATATATATATATGTATGTAAGTGCTGGTTACTATAATGTTTCATTTTTTTCCAGCCAGTATCTCCAATATCCTTGTCACTTACAATTTCTGAAGGATTAATTAGTATTTGTTCACCATCAGAAAGCCAGCTACTCTACTCGTCTCACATTAAAAAGCTCTTTCCCTAAATGGGTTGTCTTTTATGAGCAGTAATGATAGGAGATCTCTGACTCTTCTTTCCAAGATAGTTCAGAGTCTCAACAGAAGCCAAGAGTGCACCCAATTTAAATATCTGTATTCAGAAAATGACACAATGTCCTTTGCTGAATCCTGGGATTGTTATTCAGTTTCATTATTTCTAAGCCTTAAACTGGTTTTCAGTTATTAAGTGTACCTGAGGAAAGATATTACTGCATATAATCTAAATCTCCAGGTCGGGTCATATGACATATTAAAATACTTATAACTGTGTTTTTAATTCTGAGACGCCTAAAACAGATGTTCTTAATGCCACTATTATGAAAAAAAACCCTTTTTTTTTAACAGTTTACAAAATAGCAATGTGCTATGGTGACCTTTTTTTTATTTTTATTTTTTTAAAAAGAAGCAATTCAACAAACATAACAATGATTTCATCTTAAGCAGTATCCACCAGGGAATGTGTTAGTTTAACTTGATTTAATTGCTTAACAACATGTAAGAATATTCTTTAGTAGTTTCCAAACCATGGGAAAATCAAGATAATTACTTAAGGTACTTAATTGAAAATTAATGTCTCCAAGTCACAGTTTCTGATTTGGTAGACCAGGGAGGACTCAGGGATCTGCTGTTTATAATTTTCATTTAGATGGTTTTAATGTAATTACTAAAGGTTTTGCATTTGGGGAAACACTGGCTTAAATGTACTAGATTTAGTATCATTTAACAATCTAAAGAAATGGATCCTTTCATGTTTCCCTGGAGGAAAGATCTTAGAAGTTTCACAAATATAAAAATAAATAAAATAACCTTAGAGTTATTAGTTTTGTGAGTGGTTATGGACTAATACAGGATCATATCTTACTCTTTCTTATTACTGTACCTTATATTATGATTCTGTAACAATATATTTTCAGATATCTACCTTGTGAAACTTCTTGGTAAAGCAGTGGCTAGAGTCGATTTTCCATTAAGGCAAGATGAAGAACATTGGAGGAAGTAATTTCAGTAAATTAATAGTGAAGTGTTGTCTAATATGAGGATGTTGGATAATGTTGACAAATTGAAGTAAGGGAGTCTGCCTTGCCCATGTGGCCTCTCAGCAGCCTGAATATCAGTTCAGTCAGGAGGCAGAGGCTGCAGAAGCAGGGGACATCGATAGGAAGTTTAGTAACCAGACTATAGAATATTCATTAGGGAAAGAAGAACTAGTAGCAAGTAAAAGAGGTGTGAAGTATGTCCAGGATGTCTCATGTATGACTGAATGGTTGAGTACTGAAAAAAATGAAAGAAATCACAAAGGTTTGAACAGAATTATAGTTAGAATAGAGCTGCCCCACTGGGGGACAGAAATAGTTACTGCAGAGGGGAAGTCTTTTGAAGAAAGTAAAGAAATTTTAGCTAAGAAAATCTTAAACTTAAATAAAATCACCAAACATTTGTTTTGGGAAGCTATTTTAAGAGGGAATTTTATTTTCAGAAAGAAAACAGAATTATCTTTATTTCTAAATATATAATAATACATGCAGTTTTTAAAAAATCATACAATACAGAAAAGTAAAAAGAGAAAAGGAAAAATCGAACCCACATATCATCACATATTAGATTTGGTCACTGTTTAAAATGTGAACATCTAATGGGTAAAAACATGATTTATTATTATTACTCTTATTTAAGTTTATTGCTAGTGAAGTTTAAAATCTCATAGATTTATCGCCCTTTTTTATTTTGAGAATTGCCTTTTGTCTTCTTTTTTATTGGCATGTTTCTTTTTCTTACTGATTCATTAGGTATTTTTCCTTCACAAAGAAAATAAATTTGTATTGTGGGGAAGTGGTAGTATTTGCTTTTATTTTCCATTTGGCACTCCAGTAATTACTTGTCTTCACTGTTGTAGCTAACAGGAGGAATTACTTTATTACTCATTCAGGTCTCTGTTAACAATAATGTTTCTTTTTATGCTTTATACCATAAATAGAATGGTATGTTTCCTAGTTAGTAAATAAAGCTCTAGTGTCTATGCCTTCAGAAAACTACATGAAGCCTTCCTGTAAGCTAGTTTTAAAGAAATCTTGTTGATATAATAGAGGGAGAAAGGCTTATGTAACCTCTTGTAGAAGATGAAAGGTCTCAGCACCTGATGTCCCTTCTCTGTTTTTGTCCCCATAATGAGGGAGCAACTGTCAATCACAGTTTAAGGATCATAGGACTATTCACAATCCAGCCACAAATGGGTCTAATTTCTCCTGTATAAAGATGGAAATGGAAATAATTGCAACTCCTACTCCCCATGGCTATTATGAGAATATAAGGAACCCAAGGAAGTGAAAACACTTTACATTATAGATTATCATTTAACTCTTGGTTTCAATTCCTTTGTTTATAAAATGTGAAAATGAGAATAATTTATAAGGTCTCAACAAGTTCTAATTCATTGAGAATCTCTAAAACTTTATGAAGGGAAATCCCATGCCCTTTGATTTGAACAGAATAATTATATGGTGAAATAGGATGGGCAGAAAACCCTCTTTTGAGAATTATAATTCCCATTATCCGCCCACGTGGAATGCTTTGACTAACGAAGGGCACTTTGTGAAGTGTGATAGTCTTCCCCGATTTCAGTCTCTACAGGTAAAGATTATAATTCCTACACACTCTGGTTTCTCTGAATAACTTATCTATCTATATATATTATGTAACCTATTTTAAATATTTGAATATATGCATATAATTCATCTCTACCAACTAGTAAGTTCCAAAAGCTTATTTCTTATGTGAAAAGTATTTACCCAACCCTCTCACTTAACCAAATATATGATCATTTCACTTGTACCATTCTAGAAATCAATTAATTCCCTCTTTGCTTTCATATTAGCAGATTGAAATATTATTTACCTTTTCATCTTTTTTATTATTTACTCTTTCCAGATGCTTAACTGGATACATTTAAAAGATCCTGAAATTTAGAGTAAGATAAACTTTGGTTAAATTCCGGTCTTGCCGTTATTTATCCGTGGTCCTGAGCAAGTTCTTTAATTTCTATTTGTATCAGTTACCTTTCTGTAAAATGAGAACATATGCCTCACAGGTTATATATATTGTCTGTGAAAATTAAAAAGGATATAAGATGCCCAATAGCACATCCTCAATAAATTTATACTATTTGTCATTATGATTACATCATGAGAATAGTATAATTGAAAAACACCTTTGGCAGGATTCAAAATAAGTGCAAGGAGTTTCCTTAAAAATTCCAGGACTATGACCTGAGAGAGTGGGTTACTTTTTGGTCATTCATTTACTGAAAAATTATTTGCATGCCTACTGTGTGCCAAGCATACTTTCAGAAACTGGTTTTAGAGTGATGGGCAGCAAAGGCAAGTCCCTGCCTTCACCCTGCCTTCTTTCTCATGAGAAAAGACAGAAAATCATGTCACAGATAAATAAATAAGGTGATTTCAGGTGTGATAACAACTATGCAGAAAACATGGTGGGATGTACACAAGGGTGTGGTGCTTCTTTGGTTAAAGTGGCTAAGAAAGGACTCTCTGACAGCACATTTGAGCTGAGACCTGTAAGATGAGAAGAGCCTGACATGCAAATATCTGAACTAAGATGCCCTAAGGTAAAATAAGCTTGGTGTGGTCAAGGGAGAGAAGGAAAAACAGCATACTGGGTGTGAGGAAGCCTGGAGTGAGACCAGTTCAGAAAAGCAGGCAGGGACAAGATTGTGCCGGTTCTGGTAGGGCATGCAAAAGAGTTTGGAGGGTCCTTGGAAAGATAGTGATATGACCTTATTTAGGTTTTAAAATTATCACACTGCCTACTACTACTATACAGAGATTGTATTTTAGGAAATGAGGGAAGACGAGAGAACAGTTAAATGGCTATTGCAGTAGAGCAGGAGCATAAGAATGGTAGAATATAAGAGGATACTGGCAGTGAGAATGGTGAGAAGTAGTAAGGTTTATGATAATATGATAGATACAGTGCTGAAGGGATGTGTTTAAGAACTGTATGTTGAGAATCATTCATGTTAGGGAATGAAAGAAATCAAAGATAAATCCTAGGAATTTGGCCTGAATGATAGGGTAGATAGATTTGCATTGCTGTGGTAGGGAAGATTGGGAGAAGAGGAGGTATGCATTGCAGTGTTTTTAAGAGCATAGACTCTGGAGATAGAGTGTGTATCCATCTTTACCACTTTCTGGCCACGAAGAAGCGTCTTCGTTTCTCTACTTCTCTGCGCCGTAGCTTCCTCATGTAAAATGAGAACCACAATACATATCTCATCATTCGATCCAAGTGTTAATTCGCTAATGCATTTAAATGGTTTAGAACAGTGCTTAGCATGTGATAAGTTTTACTGCTAGAGGACATGTAAAATGGAAGTTTCTGGTATTTTTTGTTTTTTGTTTTTTTGACCTATTGTTTTTGAGATATCTATTAATACCCAAGAGACATTTGCATATGTCACAGGGTAATGACAGTGGATATATAGTAGAGTTATCCAATTTGAGATGTATATTGAGGTAGAGCTGAAGAGAAGTGGCAATGGAGTGTCATGGTTGATCGGATGGACACTGAAGATATACTATTTTCACCATTTACTAGCCATGGGCATGTTTTGTAACCTCTAAGTGAGGTTGTTACCTCATGTTTGAAATGGCAGCCATACCATAGGTTTGCTCTAAGGACTACAAATCTAATAAAGATATGTGCTAGTTACTATTAAGGGAGGAATGATCAATAATCCCTTTTGGACAAGGTAAATTCAATATGTATTTTAGAGATACAAGAAAAGATGTTCAGGAGGAATCAACATTCATGATAACAATTGGGAATTCGTTAGGATATTGAATGCCCCAGCACTGGCTGAAATCTCAAAGGTTTCTTCTAAGAATCACAAAGCTAATACATGGTATGGACCAGCTATTATTAAGGAAGGAAGGAATGATCAAGAGAAGTAGAGAAGAGAACCAAAGGGGACAAGCCCTGGAGCACTTCACCATTAAAGATCTTGGCTCAGATAAACTCAGATGACACAGAAGTAGCAGGGATTCTGAAATAATTCTGTACCACACTATTCTTTGGGGAAAGTCTTATTCCTAAATTAACTCACAAAACAGCCTTATTTGAAATTCTGAATCAAAAATGGTCCTCCATTTAACATTTCTCTTAAATGACTTCCAATTAGACTGCAGGCTTCTGGATAAAATAATGTGGCTTATTTCTTTTGGTCCGTCACTGCCCATGGCATGGTATAATACAAAGAGAGAGCTCTCATTTTAATGCCATCTTCGATTAATCATTTAATGCGGTGATTGAAAGCTTCTTTTCCCTACTACTACATAGTAGAATAGTACCTCTGTTGCTTGTTTACTGACGACCTGAATTATTTTACTCAAGGAAGACATTTCAGTTGGTAGTTCACTTTAATGCCTCCTATCAAATGACCTGCTTTGGAAGCACATCAAGGCTCAATGAGTCAAGGATCAAAATGCACCTTACTTTTTTCATGTAGAATCCAGAAACTGTCTTTCTCTTACTACCAATGAGTAGATATAAAGTGAAAAGATAATGGACTTTGGACTTGAGGAGACCAGTAATGAAATTTTGGATGCATGCTAAGGAAGACCATTTTAAGTTTCTTAATCTTCTGTAAGTCATCTATAACATAGAGACAATAATAGCTACCTCATAATGTTTGCAGGAGACTGAATTATACTCAAATTTTTGTTTTGTGTATCCTACAAAACATGCTTCATCTCAAGAAATTTTTTTAGTATTCACAAATTCCCATTTTACTGTTGACACAGTCTACAAATATGTTCTTCATCATTCATTGTGTGCTTATAAAATTCAGTCTGTTTTGAAGAGGATGTAAGCATCTCAGATGCTGGGGATGTGTGTGGGTGTGTGGATGTACTTGTATTTATAAATAAATTTATTCTCCTTATCATTTCTTCATGTGATATAGGAGGGAATTTTTGCATCTGTAGTATCTGTTCCTTTTAAGTAGATTTAGCAGCATTCATGGACTGTCATGCTCATTTCTTGATCCCCAGGGGATAAGGTGTGCTAATTAAGTACATTTAAAGGGAAAAATTAATGCTTCTTTGCTTGCACTACCCTTAAGCAATTGTTTCTTTACTTACTAATGCATGTTACATTTTATTAACCATGAATTATACATCCTAACAAATTAAATCTTCATTCTTCCATGCTACTTGCCCCCACACTCAATTTACCAGGTATAAAAGTTGCATAAAGTTACAAACCAGTTAGTTGGTGTTGTGGGCGATTAAGGTAGCATGCATGAAGTGCACTTGTCAGCAATGCCGGAAACATGGCCGCCAGGACTGAAACAACAACAGCTTAGGTTGCCCTCAGCCTTCTTTACGGAAGTGGTTCGCGCCAAAAGTAGTGGTTCGCGCCAAAAGTGCTAACCTTACATCTGCCTTCCACCCTAGCAACAGCAGCCGCCAATCCTAGACCGCCACCTGTCCCTACTAGCCACCCCCATCTTTCCCTAGAGTATATATGCTCAGCCTCCTCAATAAAATTTTGCAGCTTGATCAGAATACTTGTCTTGCTGTCGTTCTTCGTGTCTCTTGTCCCATACCATTCTTCCTTCATAGGACTTGGAGCTTCCGTTGATCGTCCCGCGGGCCGGGACAAGTTGGCTTCCTGAGAATAAGTTATTGGACAGTTTCTTGCAGTGCTGAACCTCAGAAAAATTCAACAGCTTTTGTGAATCCAGTACTGACGGTGACTTTCAAGCCGGGAGCTAAACATATAAATTATATACAGCACAGAGTACCTGTCTTTAGAAAGCTATTTACAGTCATGTATATTTATTAGTTTTCCCTGGTTGATTGCTGCATGTTTTCTTTTCCTTCTCTCTTATATCAAGCAAACAACATACACACACACACACACACACACACACACACACACTCAATTTCTCTATCAAAGATGGTGCACTTTATAAAATTTAATGGCTCATTTATTTCTCCCAACTGCATCCTCCTATAATTGTTTCATTAGTACTTTAAGTAAACTAGACTTTTTGCTGTACCTGGCTGTTTACAAGTTTCCATTTTGCACTCAAGTTTTTTCTCTAAATATTTTGTGTAATAGATTGAGGCTGTTTTCAATACATGCACTTTTAAAATTACATTGACTTATTCTATATGCTAGAATCCTCAAATCATATATTTGTCCTCTAAAGGAAGAACCCCAAATTCCTTTGTTCATTAAATGAAGATTCAGGAGTTTTTAGGCTTGCTCAATTTACTTAACCTCTGTGTCTTTGATTTTCTTATCTGTAAATAGACTTTGTAAGTAAATTGAATGAGATAATCTATGTATAGTCCTTAGTACAGAGCTCAGCAAGTAATGATATATTGTAACAGGTTGTGGCAGTTACCTCATGGAGAGGTGGTGTTGATGTCACCTCTCCTCGAATTCAGTGGGCTTTGTGATGGTTTTTGCTTACAGAATGAAGGTGGAAGCTTCTTAACCCAGGCAATGTCTTCCCCAAGTTGGCATGTAAATATTCTTACTGTTCTTGGGGCTGTCATGCTTAAGAGGCCATGTGTAGGCTTTGTGGTACACAGCCCCTGTTGTACAGGGGCACACACCTTCCTGCCATCTCCACCAGAGCATCCAACATGAGTGAAGCTCTCTTGGACCCTCCAGACTTGCCCATCTACCAGGCACAAAGGAGTCTGAGTGGTGACTATATAGAACAGAATGATTGTCTGGTGAAGCCCTGACTGAATTTCTGATCCACAAAATCTTAAGATATAAGAAAATGTTTGTTATAATCCACTAATTTGAGGGCAGCAATAGATAACATTGATATATATAGAAATAAAGTGTATTTTGTATCCTGTGACCTTATTAAAATCACTTATAACTTTCTAATAGTTTCTGTATATATATTGAGTACATATATAAAGAAAAAATTCTATACATGATTTCCTATATAAACAATCATTCATCTGTGAACAATGACTTCTTTTTCTTTTTTCCCAATACTAATTAACTAATTAATATGCTTTCTTGCAATGACTAGGACTTCTGACACAATGTTGAATAAAGTGATAATAGCAGATATCCTTGTATTCTTTATGACTTCTGGGAGAAAGGTATCAACATTTTTCCATGAAGTATGATGTTTGATTTAGGTTTTTAGCCTTTTTAAATTTATTTTTTTATTGTTAGATACTCTTTATCTGATTAAGGAAGCAACACCAACAAGTCTATTTCCAGTTTCCTCAAATTTTTAAACTTGTGAATGGCTTTTGAAATATTTTAAAAATTATTTGTCTATTGTTTTGCTTTCCTCTGTAATATTAAAGCTCCTTGGTTAAGTTTCTTTCTGTAACTTTACAACCTAGAATAGCGTTGTTTGAGTAAATCCTGTTGAATATATAAAAAACAAAGTAATTGTAAGAATAAATGAGTGAGCGAAAATTGTCTTCACTTTTTCCATTAATAAGCTGTGGAGCAACTAATCAATTAAATTTAAAGATGTGTTTTTATATTATTAAATGGAAAACTGTGAAAGGAAAACTACTATAAACATTAGGATGGATAAACACTCTCCTTTTCTAAAGAAAGTTAGCAGTTCACACCTTACAAGAAGTCTGACAGTGACTGAACACAGTCTCGTGTTTAAACTGATTAACATTAAACATGTGACATATGTATGTATGTATTATAAACATAAATATATATTATATACATCAATATATAGTATCTACAGAAATACCTATATGTACAACTACATCTTTTTAGTAACTGTACAGTATTCTGTGGTCTGATTGTACCATCATTTATTATATGTAGTTGTATATATAGGTATTTTATTGCCTTTCGTACTTTTGAGTTTGTATCAAATACACATAATATCTGTTGTAATAAATAAATACCTAAGCACTTTTAAAACTGCTATATTTAAATATGTTTATTATGATATGGCATAGTTTTCTACAACTGAACATGTTTTTAAAATGTTTCATTTGTAATATTGTCAAGAGTTTGTGTGTTTCAAGACCCTTCAAGAGTTTAACAAGCATGTAAATTGTTAGAGTTCTACTTAAATACCAATACCATTGCTAGAATGTCTATGTGCATATGAATATATATCTTTTTAGAATAGGTGAGTTCTTAGTAGTTTCTTTGGAATTCAGTGGGCCATGGGATTTGATCCTAGTATATTTGATGGTACATTTCAGTGAAGGTTTGGGTTCTCAATTTGAGATATTTGCAAGTTGTAATTGTATCTTAAAGGGTCCAAAAGGCCTTGTTTCCCTGTGTTTTTTAGACCAAATGAATAAATTAAAACCCAGGAACAACATAAAATGCTGTCCCTACATTTTATGTATTAAAATTGTGTTATGATTGAATATGTCCTTTTCCTTCTAATAATAAAAATTTAAAATACAATATATATAGCATGATGATTGAAATGTTTGTGTTTTCTTTTTGAAGAATATTTCATACTACATTTTAATAGCAGTGAATCAAAACTCATTTGCTAATTTAAATTTTCTGTAGCACACCATCTAAATTAACTTTTATGGTCAATTTATTTGAACACCATAATTACATGGAAACTTGAATAGGAGTGAGATCTTGCTGGATTGCATGGGTTAATGTCATGCCCCAAAACATCCCAAGGGTATTTGGGTACAGAATAATAAAGTATTTGCAAAGCCTCCTTGAGAGGCTTTTTGAAAATTTTGGGAATATTAAAATTCTTCACCTGGGGAATTCTTTATATTCTCGCAAGCATTGGGGACTAACAATTTAATGGGCCAAGCCCTCGGGCTTGGGGCTTGTCTTTATGAAACTTACTCCTGCAAAGGAGAAACTAAGCCTACCTATAATTATGCCTAAGAGTTACCCCCAGAGAACCTCTTTTGTTGCTCATATGTAGGCTCTCTCTCTCTAAGCCAGCTCTACAGGTAAACTCACTAACCTCTTCACTACATGGGACATGACTCCCAGTTGTGTAAATCTCCCTGGCAATATGGGTCATGACTCCTGGAGACAAGCCTGGCCCTGGCTGTCCGGCGCTGCCCCGCTCGGTCCCCGGTTCCCGGCCGGCGAGGGGAAACAGGGAAGGAGAGAGAGAGATGCAGACTGCGCGAACTAACCTGGTCATGAATCACGACTCGAACCACACGGCAGTTGTGAAAGCAAGCCCTTTACTACAGCTAGATGAACATTCTGTGTTACTGGTTCCCACACGGGGCACGGCGCCTCGTGGGAGAGCAGCCTCGATGTGGCCGTCAGGCACGGCTCCTTGTGGGCTGTCTCACCCTACCCCGTCCGGGTAAGACCTTTTATACACAATTAACAACCAATAAGCTTCTAGGCTAGTATCGCGTATACAGGATTTCGATTGGTAGGAGCGGGTGGCGGATACATGCGTCACTATGCGGAAACAGGATGCAGGCGCCATCTTGGCTCACTCGATGGGCGGGGGTAACTCTAGAGCAGGCTGCAGCGCATACGCTAGGCCCGATTCGGGAGGCGGCTTTCCACATCTCCCCCTTTCTTATTTATTTTTGACCCAGTGTCTCCAGTGATGAGCGTGCTCCCGTGAACCCAAATGGTTCACAACCTCTTTGGTGCTTTGGGGAGTCTGGACTAGGCCTCAGCCATCCAGCGGCGGAGCCTCTAGCACCAACCAGAATGCTCACGTCATATGGAGACCGGAGAGTCCGTAAGCTGGAAGCAACGTGACTCTCCCTGCAGTGCTTTGCCTGGCAACTGGGGAACAACGACGGGGGCAGGAACAGCAGTAACCAGAGTCGGGGGTGTCACTAGGTGTCTCTGTGCAATGGCTAGGGTCCAGTCTGGCCACAACTAGGACTCTGCCCTAGAGACCCACCTGAGACAAAATTATGACTACTGGTGTCGCCTTTTACACCCGAGAAACAGCCATGCGATTCGCTACAAATTTTGCTCCAAAGCGCCCCACCTGAGGCGACCAGGAAGGGGTATGGTTAATAAATCGGTCACTATCGGGGGTAACAGAGGTGGGAGTCATAGCCATCATAGTGGTAACACGCAATTGCTGCTGCGCTTGAAACAGGCGTTCTAGCAAACATTTAACAACGACTAATCCCACCAATAATCCCACTGCAATGAGGATCCAATTAGTTAAATTGGGCCAAGAGAACCAGGAAGAAACACTGTGCAATAGTTTCTGTAGAACCTCGCCTAACCCGGAGAGATCGACTTTAACGGGTTTTAACTTGATCCCCCCAATTGTGTCTAAACTAGATTCCACCTGTTGGGAGAGATTAACAAATTCAGGAAAATATGACCTTTTCAGCCAATCAGAGACTCTGGAAATGCTTCCGGTCACGTTGGCCCTGACAGGAGTGACACAGAGTTTAACCGTAAGCCACCGGGTGTCACATGTTTGCTGAAGCACTCTCCAGAGTCCATCTATTTCCAGTCCAAGTTCGTCTATCTCCGCTTGGAGTTTCTGAATGGCCTGGAAATTTAAGTTCAGCATCTGATTGTGGCGGCGTAGCACGTCTCGGGTAAGGTTGACCAAGCCATTTACCGTTTCCATCGTTATGGCGAGCTGCCGATCTGTCCATGCTTGTAGCACAGCCTGCCCGATCGTTGGGACAAACAAAGAGGAAGCTACACTGGCAGCATTCGATAGCCATTCTTTTATGCCTCTTGGACGCCTAGACTTAGAGAAGGGGATATTGTTAAGTGAAACAACTTGAGAAACAGGGCCAACCCAGTCGGTTGCCTTGACGGGGAGCCAGACATAACTTGGGCGATACACTAGGATAGCGGGGCGGCGAGGCATCCGGGTCTTTGGAACGGTTGCAGACTGTAGGAGCAAGCCCTGGAAGGAAAAGGCACCTTTGAGTCTCCTTTTTACTCAAGATCCCTTCACAAGACTGGCGGCTCTTCCCTGTAACGTTAAGAAATTCAAGCAAGACTCCCTTACTTAACTCGCCATTACCAGTTTCACAAGTAGCATTCGCCGCAACTGTGGTGTTGACAACCTTGACAGAGAGGTTAGCAAAAGAGAGGATCAGTGTGTCATTGGTGAGGGGGAAGGACTCGTTGAAGCTTGTGGAGGAAATATAGTTCCACTAAAAAGAAAAAGGCAGATTAGAAGGATTGCTATAGGAGAGCAAAGAACAGAGTTACCGATCCTCTTTTTGGGCAACCGCGGGGTGGTCAGTCCTACTATTATCGTCTTGTCGGTCGTCGCCATCATCAGCAGGGTCGGAGGCTTGGTCTAATGGTTCAGGTTGTATATTCGTTGGCGTTTCTGACAGCTGTTCCTTGGCTTCTTCAGGTGATGTCACGGTTCTCACCAGTCTTTCCGGAACCCACACTGGTTGACGTCCTGGTTCCTGGGGAAAAACACAAACAGAGCCTCTGGCCCAGCTGAGCACCGGGTCAGGGCCTTTCCACTGCCCCGACAGGACATCCTTCCAACGGACTAGACCTCTATGCGGAGGACTCGGGGTGGTGTGTTGCAGGGCAGGTGTCATTCCTTGTGAATTTTCGTTTAAAAAATTATATGTGAGCAAGGCTACAGACAGTCGAGCTTTTGGGGACAGGCCGTGGCCTATACCCTCTTTCTGTTTTTTAAGCAAGTCTTTGAGAGATCTGTGCGCTCTTTCAATGATTCCTTGCCCCTGAGGGTTATAGGGGATGCCATGTTTTAATTGGACATCCATGTTGTCACAAAATTTTTGGAAGGATTTACTAGTGTAGGCAGGCCCGTTATCCGTCTTTAACGTCTTTGGCTTACCCCAAGCTGCCCATGCAGCAAGGCAGTGTGCAATGACGTGGGAGACTCTTTCTCCTGGTTCAGCAGAGGCAAATAAAACTTGGGAGCATGTGTCCACCGACACATGTAAGTACTTGATCTTACCATACTCTGAATGATGAGTGACATCCATCTGCCAAGTATCCCCTGGGGTGAGACCCCTAGGGTTGACCCCAACCGAGGGGACTGCTCTCTGCTCTGCACAATTGTTGCAGGCTCGGACAATATCTCGAGCAGCTGCACGTGGTATGCTGAACCGCTTAGCTAGGGTACCTGCATTGATGTGAAACTTGGCATGGAATTCTCGGGCTTGTTGATACGGTACCAGCGTCGGAAAGATGTGCAGCTGTCGAGTGGCTACATCTGCGCTATGGTTCCCCTGGGCCATAGGGCCAGGCAAACCTGTGTGGGCTCTAATATGGGTTATGTAAAAAGGGTGTTGCCTGGTCCATATAACCTCCTGTAGTTTGGCAAAGAACGTCCTTACTGTAGAGGAATGTTTAACAATGCCCACCGTTTCTAAAATTTGTACAGAGTTCACAACATAAGCAGAATCCGAGACGACATTTAAGGGCTCGGAAAGGCTTTCCAGGACTGCAATGATAACCTGCAGTTCTACCCATTGAGGCTTTTGTGGTTGGAAGAGCACTGTTTTAGGAGTGTCCCCCTCCACACAATACGCCCCTGTTCCAGAGCTGGAGCCGTCCGTGTATACGGTGGGGGCGCCTGCTAGTGGCCTAGGAGAGGTTACTTTGGGAAAAATCACTGGGTGCCGGGTGACAAACTGCAAGAGAGGAGCCTTAGGGAACTGATTGTTAATGGGACCAAGAAATGTACACCGGAGAATGGCCCATTGATCTATGCATCCGGTGAGTATCTCAAGCTGCTGGGAAGAATAAGGCACCCTGAGATTTTTGGGCTGCTGACCGAAATGCTGCACAGCCCTTTTAATGCATTCTAGGGCCAAGTCTGCAACCGCTGTAGGATAGTGCTCTAGGACTTTTTTGGGGGAAACTCCAGGGTGGACCCAGAGCAGCGGCCCCCGCTGCCACAGTACCGCAGTGGGCTGTAATTCTGTCGGCAGCACGCAGGCTTCAAAAGGCTCATCAGGGTCTATTCTCTTCAATGCAGCGCCACTGAGCGCCTGTTCCACCTGGCATAGTGCTCGCCTTGCCTCTGGAGTGAAGCTTCGAGGTGAGTTTATATTAGAATCCCCCTTCAACAGGTCGAACAAAGGTGTTAGTTTGACATTGGGTATTTTTAGGTATGGACGGATCCAATTGATATCCCCCATGAGTTTTTGTAGATCATTGAGAGTGTGTATATTGTCTAGCCTGAGAGACACCTTTTGGGGGGAAACATGAGTGGGTGCGACTTTCGCCCCCAGGAAAGTGGTAATGTCAGTCATTTGGATTTTTTCAGGGGCAATCTCTAGGTTAGCTTCTCTAAGACTAAGGACTAAATGTGACAAAACTGTTTTAAGAAGATCTGTGTCTCTATGGGCTAAGAGAATGTCATCCATATAATGGATGATTTTCACTTGAGGGAACTGCTGCCGAGTGCTAGCTAGCTTCGCAGCGACATACAGCTGGCACATGGTAGGACTATTAGCCATGCCTTGAGGCAGGACTGTCCATTCAAAGCGTTGACAGGGCTCCTCTTGATTACTAGAGGGCACAGTAAAGGCAAACTTAGGGGTGTCTTCAGGGTGGAGCGGAATAGAAAAGAAGCAATCTTTCAGATCTATGATGAAAATCGACCAGTGCTCCGGTAATGCCGAGAGGAGGGGCAGTCCCATCTGAACGGGCCCTAAAGGCTCCATGCAATCGTTAATAGCTCTTAGATCATGTAGCAGTCTCCATTTACCAGATTTCTTTTTTATTACGAATATAGGGGTGTTCCACGGTGACGTGGAAGGGGCGATATGGCCCTTTTCTAGTTGTTCTGATACTAGGGCGTGCAACGCTGCAAGTTTTTCCTGTGGCAAGGGCCACTGAGGCACCCACACCGGAGCCTCGGTTTTCCATTTTAGTTTTATAGGTGTGGGTGGGAATCTCTCCTCAGTGGCCCCTATGAAAAACCCAAGCCTCGTCTGTCAGACTTGGGGGCAGCTTGTATAGGCTCCGCACGTCCGTGCAGTGAAGCTCCTAAACCCTTGCCGGGGGTATACCCCATTTCTTTTAGCAGTCGCTTAGAGGTTGGGGAGTAGCCGCTAATTAAAGTAACGTCCATTTGGGTCAGAATGTCTCTTCCCCACAAAGACACAGGCAGGGCTAATACATAAGGCTGGAAACTGCCTTGGTGTCCTTCTTCATCGGCCCAATGAAGGGCAGCTGCACTGAGCATGGGCGCTGAAATTTGGCCTATTCCTCTAATGGGCTCTTCCGCCCTGCTCGTTGGCCAGGTGGGGGGCCATTCTTGTTGTCTTATGATAGACCGATCGGCCCCTGTATCGAGCAGGCCCAAGAAAGATCTGCCTTGCACCTTAATGGTTAGCATAGGTCGAGACTCCAGGGACATATGGAGGCCCTCAAAAACTTCCCCTGAAGACCCAAATCCCTTATCTCCTCTCTGTCTGGGTCTACTCTGAAAGAGTGTATGCAAGCTGGGTAGGAGCAAGAGCTGTGCCAGCTTGTCACCTTTTGCAATGACCAGCGTACCTTGCTGAGATTGTACCATAATCTGGACGTAACCTGTGAAATCTGAATCCACAACACCCGGTATGACACTTAGTCCTTTCAGGGCTGTGGATGCTCTCCCAATTATGAGCCCAACAGTCTTTGCTGGCAAGGGCCCTTTAAAGGAGGTCCCTACCAACTGGACACCCATGGAGGGGGTCAGTACGAGTCTGGAGGTGGCACAGAGGTCCAGTCCCGCTGACCCAGGGGATGCGCGAATTTGGGCGGACTTCGTGTCGCCGGATGGCATGCAGGGGGGCCCACCGAAAGGGTGGACCCCCCCTGCCCGTTTTTTGGGTCCTGTTCAGGACGGCCAGAAAGGCGCACACCTTGCGCATCGAAGGCTGACCTACAGTCTTCTGCGCGATGAGGTCCCTTGTGGCAACGGCCACATAGCCTGGTTGCTGCATATGGTCTACCAAACTGTGGAGTGGCAGGGGGTTGACGTCTATTGGGACAATCTCTCTTAAAGTGCCCTGATTGGCCACAGCCATAGCACCCGTTAGACTTTGCCCCTAAGGTTCTCGGGCTTTTTGTAGCCACCTGTAGGGAGCTGGCTAGCATGGCAGCTAGACCTGCATTAGTTAAAGGGCTGCCAGCATCTCTACAGAGCCTGACCCACTCTGTCAAATTTTTTGCTCTGTTTTGTGCCAGGATAACTTTGCACTCCTTGTTGCACTGCTCAAAAATCATTTGCTTAACCACAGTCTCTGCTACTCCTGGATCTGAGAAGATTCTCTCAGCTGCGGTTTGCATCCTGGCTACAAAATCCGCAAATGGTTCTGTGGGGCCTTGGTGTATATTGCTGAGTGAGGCCTGAGCCTCTCCCTCACCTGTTAGCTTTTTCCAGGCACCCACAAAACAGCGGAAGATCTGGGCATAGACCTCTTGTGGGAAACCCGTTTGGTTCTGGGCATGGGCGCCTCTCCCCAACAGCATGTCAGCATTCCACCCGCCACGTCTCCCCGCCGCATTCCTTGCGGCCTGCTCTTCAGCTAACTCCTCAAACCATGCTTTCCAATCTATGAATCGGCCTGACGGCAAGCAAGCACGGGCTAGCTGAAAAATATCTGCGGGTGTATGATTTAGAGCAGAGAGGTTCTCGATCATGTTCAAGGTATAAGGGGCATTGGGGCCGTACTGATGGACGGCCTGCCTCAATTCCCTCAATAGTTTGTAATCATATGATTCGTGCCGATTGCCACCTTGGGGATTGATAATAACCGGGTACATTTCTGAGACTGGCTGCGGCTCAAGTGGCTGGTAGCCACCCAGCATGCCAAAAGGTCTAAATGTTGTGAAAGGGTTCCATCTCCAGAAATGTCTCCCACCACTACCTAATGGCAAAGGGTCCTGAGGGCCTGTATACTCGGGCGGGGGGTACGGCAAAGGTTGCCCCTCCCCTGACCGACCCATCGGGGTTTCCGGGTCTGGCAGCAAAGGATAATTACATTTACTGGGCATGGCCACTAGAGGGAGCTCTCGGCAAGGTCCTTTGGTGGGACCGCCCAAGGCGTCAGTTGGGAGCTGGGGTGTCCCTGGGGGTGCAGCGGTAGACATTGGCGGGGCGGAAGGCCGCACGGGTGTGGCGGGAGGCTCCTCCCACTCAATTAGCGGGGATGCTTCCGCCTTCTCGTCAGTATCGCTATCTGACTCTGAGTCAGAGTCACTGGACTCCGGCGGTTTGCCCTTACAGGAGCCGTCCGCTGACGAAACTGACTGGGTTTCTTGGAGCGCGCACCGTGCTTCTTGCAAGACAGAGGACGGGCTTAGGCCGGTAGCCGATTCTAGTTCAAGGACCGCACGGACGGTCTCCCATATGGGTACTAGAATCGGGTCCATACACACGCCCGTCTGGCGCGCTCGGTCTATGTCGCGACCGAGCTTCATCCAAGAGGGTAGGCTAAGGCTGCCGGTGCAGGCAAACCAAGGGGCAAAAGTATCAACATCATCAAGAAAACGCTGAAGGGAGCTTTTCCTGACCGAGATACCCCGTTGTTTCAAAAGGTTCTTTAAGGGAGCTAAGAGAGGTGAACTTCCGGACTGCCCCATGATTGCAGTCGGCACTATACTTCAGTCACTCGGAGAGCTCTTCCGAGTCCCCCGGGGTCACCTGAAAACCCACGGGCCCTAACTATCATGTAATAAGACGCACTCACCTTCTCGCGTTGATCAGGCGCGGGAAGTCCGCCGTAAGCTCGACGCGCAGCGCTGCTCTCCTCACAGAGGGACCGTCGAGAGCGAGGCAGGAGGAGGAGCTGCCCCGTACGGGCCACCACTTGTCCGGCGCTGCCCCGCTCGGTCCCCGGTTCCCGGCCGGCGAGGGGAAACAGGGAAGGAGAGAGAGAGATGCAGACTGCGCGAACTAACCTGGTCATGAATCACGACTCGAACCACACGGCAGTTGTGAAAGCAAGCCCTTTACTACAGCTAGATGAACATTCTGTGTTACTGGTTCCCACACGGGGCACGGCGCCTCGTGGGAGAGCAGCCTCGATGTGGCCGTCAGGCACGGCTCCTTGTGGGCTGTCTCACCCTACCCCGTCCGGGTAAGACCTTTTATACACAATTAACAACCAATAAGCTTCTAGGCTAGTATCGCGTATACAGGATTTCGATTGGTAGGAGCGGGTGGCGGATACATGCGTCACTATGCGGAAACAGGATGCAGGCGCCATCTTGGCTCACTCGATGGGCGGGGGTAACTCTAGAGCAGGCTGCAGCGCATACGCTAGGCCCGATTCGGGAGGCGGCTTTCCACACCTGGCATTGTGGGATTGAGAAAGCCTTCTTGGACCAAAAGGGAGAGGAAAAATTAAACAAAATTAATTTTCAGTGGCTGAGAGATTTCAAATGGAGTGGAGAGGTCAATCTGGAGGTTATTTGTATGCATTATATAGATATCCCTTTTTAGTTTTTAATGTATTAGAATAGCTAGAAGGAAATACCTGAGATAGTTGAACTGCAAATCCAGTACCCTTGATTCTTGAAGATGATTATATAACTATATAAGGTGTGACTGTGTAATCATAAAAACCTTTTGACTGACACTCTGTTTGTCTAGTGTATGGACAGATGAGTAAGAAAATAAAAACAAAAATAAACAAATAACAGGGGGGACAAGGGGTATGGGATGTTTCCGGCATTCTTTTTTATTTTTATTTTTATTTTCATTTTTGGAGTAATGAAAATGTTCAAAAATTGATTGCAGTGATGATACCATGAACCGTAGATTGTACACATTGGATGATTATCTGGTATGTGAGAACATCTCAATAAAACTGCATTAAAAAACTCATTTGTTATGCTTAAATATACTTTCCCAACAAAAATGTCCCTTTGCTTATAAAAATATTTTTCACCCCAGTAGTTAGAGTTAGAAACATATTTACAACCTTATGTCTATGCATATGGCTAACTTGCTCAATGGACATAAACACCTGTGTGCCCTAAAATTGTGAACATATTTTGGAAAGTGTTGAGAAGTCTGGAATTCATTGATAAGGAGAGGAATGAATGTAAATAGCATACCTAATCAGTGATGAATTGGTTTTTGCTACTTTGGATGCAACCAATGAGTTAGAGGATGCAACTATGAATCATTAGAACGTGAGGCATCCCCTAATCCCCAGGCTCCCCAAATAGCATATAAGCTTGTCCAGGCCTGGCAGACACAATGAGCATTGACATTGGCTCCATGTTTCTTTACTAAGTGGGGTGAGCTGATTTGAGTATGCCACAGAAGGGGATACCCAATCCTAGGGAAAATGGGTCAAAGACATCTGGAGTAGGAACTGCAGCCAAGGTAGTGAGAGAGACTGGTCATCCCTGTACAAGTAGCACATGCCTTCCACCCTAGCACCTCCTGCTTGTCCATTGTCACTGCTTAGTTTGTTGAAGAAAATAAACAAGTGGAAGCTCTTTTAACCAAATGATGTTTGTGTGCAATTTCTCTTGGTCTATCAACTCTTCACCATCTCTAATCCAGCACTTTGTTTTGACTTTGAGGTGTATTTCCTCAGAATAAAAGGTATGGGACTCCTGGAAGACCATCAAACCCCTTGCTTAAAAGGAAAGTTTTGCTACCTTTGCCTCAGGGATTCATGGCTGAGAAATTTCCATTCATGTATAACAGTTTTTTTCAAATAATACCCATAGAAATACTAAATTCACAGCATGAGGAACACCAAGACATTAAGGAGGAGAAGATTGTCCATGACACCTTCTTAATCCTGACCTATTCACAGGATGATTCACTCAGGCTCCTGGTAATACAGGTAAATGGTTCTAGAGTGCTTGGGGATGAACTGAACAAGGTTCATAGACACATAGACCATGTTGCATCAGTGAGAAAGGGAGTGAAATTATGGGAAGAGGCATAAAATTTACTCAGACAACATTACCTGGCAACTACGTTTTTCTATTCTATTCTAAGTCATAATAAATGCAGCCCTTTTCATTTTTTGTTTTTTCATGACAAACATCAATCTTTCTTCTTTCTCCTCAGCTTCTAAAAGATTCGTTTTTCTGTCTTTTTGTGAGCAATTCTTAGAGCTTACAGTGATAGTACACTTTCTTCTCTGGACAAGGAAACAAGGAAATTAGGAGAGTGTTGTGCCAACACTGGAAGGGCTTCTGCTATCCCTTCTGCATGTATGATATGCAGCTGCACCAACAACATAACAGAGTTGTCTAAGAACAGAAAAAAAATCGTATTGCAGTGCAAAGTGTTACTAAACTGTAATAGCTACTCAGGAGCTGACTGTAAAATTTGAATGTAAAAGAAATTATTTTCTTTTTCAATTGAAAATTTCCTTTAACTCAGCTTGGAGTACAAGGAGAAAAAGTGTTGTCAAAAGAGCAAATTTTACATTATTTAGGTAGAGGGGTTTGGGTGTGTTTAACCATACTTGATTTTTTTTCTACTCACTTTTGAAAGGTTTGTATATTTTTGTGAGAAATATGAAGATGGGCAGAATAAAATAATAGTTGTCACTTATTTAACAATTGCTATGCTCCAAACACTGTACTCTTTCTGCACCATCTCACTGAATTCTCAGAGGTAGAGTTGATGTCGCTTCTGTTTCTAGATAACTAGCTTAAAGATGTTCAATGTTACACAGCTAATAAATATCAAAGAAGAGTTGTAAACCTATTTCAGTCTGAGTCTATGGCATGGATCTAGGATAACTTGAGTTTTCATTTTTTGTTATTGCTTAATTGGGAATCTGCGGTTATGGAAGTTGAATAGTAGGTTGTATAGATTTATGATTTTTCTCGAGCCACCAAGGACCAATATTATTTGCAAATTCCAAATAAGGTCATAAGATTAAGTGACAATTTAGTAAAATCATATTGAAATTTTAAATGCTCAGCATATTTCTAAATTCCATGTCATATAAAGTATGGAAGGTTTAGAGTTGCTCAAACTGGATTTGAAGTCAGTTTCTTCCCCACCAATTCTGCTGACATGGGGCACATTTACTACTGCTTTCTGAGTTTTAATGATCTCATTTGTAAAATGAGGCCAACATTGACCTACCACTTTGGGTTATTATTTTGAGAATTAAATGAGATAGTTTAATAAAGTACATTGCCCCACAAAGGATAAGTTTACAGTCAATGAAAGTTATATAATATTCTATGGATAGAATATCAGAAAAGGAAATATTGGAGAGTTATAAGTCATATAAAGATATATATATACACACACACACATACACACTATGGATAAGTAATAGTTTTAATAAGTATCAAGAACATAGTATTTTAATAACTTGTGTAATAACACTTAAAGTTGAGGAATTTGATTTCTAGCCCTTCTCTCTTCATCCAGTTCTGACAAGGATGGGCACAACAGGGAGATGAAGAGGTGACAAGAGGACCAGGAGAATCCAGCTAAAGACTAAATTTCAACTGTTTTTTATCATAATGTATAAAGGAGCAAGCAACAAAAACATGTAAACAATAGTCAAATTTGGTGAAATTAAAACAACCCCAAAGTGAAAATGCAAAGAAATAAAATAAGAGCTATGGTTAATAAAGGACGGCAAATATCTTCCTTGTTTATCTCCTTCTTGAATCAAATGCATGAGTATTTTTAACTCAAATTTATCCATGATATTCAAGAAAGAACAATCCATAGCTGGGTTGTTTTTCTAAAAATTCCCTGAGATCTGTTTCTCTGTCTTGGTAAATAAAGTTTGGGCAAAGATCAACTAGAAAATGAATAAAAAAGAGTTGGGAGGAAAGATGCAGGAAAAGACAGAGTTTAGTTGAGGGGGGAATAGAACAGTTGAGAGGGATGACTTCATAAATCTTGGTTCACTTGAATCACATGGATACTGCAGGGAAGGGCAACTTCAGAAAGGAATTGATTAGATTTTCTGGTTACTGCAGCACCCCCTTGCCAACAAGAGAATTTTCCAGTTCTCAGTTTAGGTAGGAAAGCTGCAGAAAGTAACTGATTTTCACTCCAGCTATTGTGCCCCGAGGAAATGCAAAATGTTAACAGGAGAAAACCTCTTAAAGTAGAGACTTTTATTTGTGGGGAAAACAAATAATAGCCCACTCCTGACGCTATTTTTCTAAGCATCACCAATAGGTCTACAAAACACATATTTATCAGGCCTTTCTTCCTTTACTTCCAAAATCTGGCAGGACCCGAAGCCCTACCTGAGACCGAGAACAACATGTACTTTTAGTATGCATGGTCAGTAAACATCAACTCTCTAGGTAGTAAAATTGGGTAAGCACAATTTGTAATATAGAAGATTAAAATTCCTACCTTGATCCCGCAAACATTCATACTTCTCCTTATGAGATCTAGAAGACCACACAGAGTGTGGAGAAAAAAATAACTTTGTAGTTAGTTCTTTTATCTGTGGAAAAAGAAAGATTTTTTGAGATGTTTCTCTCAAAATGGACTACTTACAAAATTTAACAGAAATTGTCACAGATTGCAGATTTATTAAAAAGTGACAATTCTGGAGCAAGGAGTAATTCTAGCTTTAAAGGTTAGCTATAATAATTGAAAAATCTAACCTCTGTCATGGGTTTGTCTCTTTACGCCACAAACCTGTGATGGCAGATAGAAAAGATTCTGTCGGTTTGGGCTTCGAGCAGCCTTCTGCTCAAATATGAGTATAGGATAGACAATAGTTTAAGAATAAAGAGCACACAAGACAAGAATTTAGTTGTTATAAATATTTACTGAAGGAGTACTTAGAAAGGAACAGGTTTACAAAGTAGTAATAAATAGATACATTACCAAGCCTGGGAACTCCATTCTCTCCAGTCACAGCTGGATGTAGATAGAGTTCCTTCCAGTCTAAGTCACAGAGGATATATAGAGTCTTTGGGGTTGCATCCTGAATCAGAGGAATTTTTGTAAGACTAAGGCTTCAACCTTAATCATTTGAATCAAACTTTATTTTTATGCATAGCGTGCTGTTGAATCTAAGCTCAATCTTTATCAAAAACAAAGGAGGGTATTCACACACAGCATTATCAGCAATTCGAACTTAACCTTGAATATCCTCAATACTTCACTGGAGATATGCTTACTGATTGAGCCATGACTCCTCTAAGAGCAATATAACACACCCTTACTTACATAAAAATCTAAAAATTAGAAGAGGAATTACTATATTTTGTAACTAACTTATTAGTATAGGCTTTCTATTTCATTATATAATTAGTATAGTCATTACATCGTGTCTCTCACTTCCTCCCTTTTTGTCTGGGCCTGTTTAGCTTCTCCTTCAGTACAGTCTTCTAATATAGGACTCAAAGGATATGAATTATCTGTCTCAGTTATTGTAGCAAGGCCTTTCCACTTTCTATCATGTTTTACTGTACTCCAGTATTTTTGGGCAGAAGTTCTGTTGAGTAAGACTCAATATTGGAAGGATTAACTGGCTTTTTGCTATCAGAATAGAAGGCATCAGGTGGTTAATGAGAGCAGCAAAGTTCCACAGCTGTCTGATTCCTGTTTGGAAGGAGTCAGCGTCTTTGTTTTCAGATTCCTCAGTAGAGGTACTGCCCTGCAACACCTCTTTTGTAGCTTTAAATTAGAGAAGATATTATTGGGAAAATAAAATAACTTCTTAGATTTAAGCTTCAATAAATGTCATCTATAAAGTGTTCTCTACTGAAAAATTGTAACTAAATTCTGGCATATAAAATGAGTTTAAATTTTAATGGTACATTAATTAGTACAGTGTTTTGATAAAAAATAACTGCAAATATTAAGTAATAATTTTGAATTAACACTATTCAACTTATTAGTAATAAGGCAGTGTCCCTGGAAACATATATTTTATTGAAGGTTCCACTCTTTGATTGCATTATCATTTTGTCAAATAATATTCTTTCTTGTTCTTTTTCAAGTTCAGCAGAATATGCACAAGCTGAAGTATCTATTGTCAATTATGCAGTTTTTACATTACTGAGTACACTGGCTTTTCTAATATAGAAAAAGAGATTATATCATCACAATGTAATTGGAAATGCACTGAAAGAATTGCTGACTTGTACATAGTTTGTTTAATTTTAATATCATCTTAAAAAATCAGTTTTCCTAAATAAAGATTTTAAATCTTTCACCATTTGCACATAATTGAATGTTTATTTCCATATTGGCATCAGATTTTTAATTAAATTTTTATATTTGTTATTTCTTGAAGCATTTGTCCCACATATTTTATATCATCTTATTTCAGTAATTCAGCTGTTAATATATCTTGTCTTCTATAGTAAAAATTTTTATTGAAGTTGTATAATTTAAGACAATTTTATTATCAAATTTCTAAGACCTTAAGATTTTGTAAACATATTTATCTTACTATTGAAGACATTTCGTCAAAGATATTTCACCATTAAAGATAGATGGCAAATAAGCACATGAAAAGATGTTAAACATCATCAGCCATATGCTCCACATCATCAGCCATTAGGGAAATGCAAATTGAACTCATAATGAGATATCACTGCACACTTATCAGAATCCCCAAAATAAAAAAATTAATGTCAACACCAAATGCTGGTATGGATGTGGAGAAACTGGAGCATTCATACATTGGTGGTGGGAATACAAAATGCTATACAACCACATTGGAAAATAGTTGTACAGATTCATTTAAACAAACAGAAAAACCTTAACCTGCAAGTACCATACACCCTAGCAATCGAATCCTTGGTCATTTATCCCAGGGGAATGAAAAGTTAAATTCTGACAAAAACCTGTACATGGATGTCATAGCAACAATAGTAATAAAAAATAGTCAAAAACTGGAAGCAACGGATATGTCCTTCATGGAGTGAATGGTTAAACTGTCTTACATCCATACCTTGGATGACTTCTAAGCAGTGAAAGGAAAGAAAACAAAGAAATTAACTGATGATACCTGAAACAACTTAGATGAATCTGCCAGGAATTATGCTGCCATTCCTTGCCTTGCTGCAGGACTTCTTTCTTACCAGGTGACAGAGTCCCCACATTTCTCCCATAAGAGAAGATATGTGTGTGATTGATAAGAATTTCAACTTCAGAAGCACACATTGTCTTACAATACACTTTCATGACTTGGTGTTTACCTTATACACACACACACACATGCACATGCAAATGTATATGTGTATAAATTGTGTACTATGTTCTCACATCTCTGATTCCATTTTGCAAGCATTCACCACTACCCCACCCACAGCCAACATCCAGAGAGATATTTTCTTTGGTATGAAATAATGATTCAAATGCCATAGCTTTTGGAGAAGCCCCTTTGAAAATCAAAGCAAAATTGTTTTTTATCTAGATATCTTTCCAAACTCGATTACAATGTGTGAACATGGGGATAGTCTACCATGAGTTCATATAATTGTAAATATAAATTCTCATTACTGTTAGATAATTAACCAAAGCATGAAATTTAGTTTCTCCTACTCTGAGGAAATGGATCACTCTAACCAAAGTGATTGTTTTAGATTTGTTTTTACAGATCAGTCAATCTGCTTGTTTGCAGACTTTTCATATACAAAATACAGAAATATGCAATAGGTTTATGTCATTGTGAAAATTTAAGGGCTTTTTTGTTCAAAAAGATTGAAATGAAGAAAATTATTAATGTCAAATGATACCCTTAATTACTAGCTTGTATTTAAACAAAGAAATATGAAGGAGAGCAATGAAATGATGTATTTCATGAGGCTTAATGTGTTGCTTGTAAGAGCTGAACAATGATATTCTTTTTTTTTAGTTGAAGAATATTAATTTTCTAGAAGAAAAATTACTTTTGTTTTAGTATGGTTGAATTGACCTCACATTCTTTATTTGGAAAATATTTGATGCATAATCTAGGAAAATAACATGGTGCTTAATTTTTTATACTATTATAAATAAATGCATATATGAAATTAATAAAGGAAAGTTTTCTACTACAGAGACAAAAGTGTTTTCCACATATTCCTTTTAAAGTACCAAAATTCTTCTGTGAGTTATCCTGTGCCCATTCTGAAGATTCATTGACAGTTTAACTTCATTGAAATAATTGAGGAAATAAGGTTAGAGAGTATGGATCCGTTTATTTGTACACAAATATTGACTGAATGCTTGCTATTGATTAAGCACTAGGTTGTAACAGGAAACAAAGAAGATACACTATCAAATCATAGAGCTCATGGTTTACTAAGAAAATCATATAGTTATAGAAAGAACCATGCATTTATGGCTTTACTGTATACTTACAAGACAACTGAAGGCTACTATGAGAAGTTGTAAAGGAGTGCTGTTTATTGTCTCATGTCTGTTTTTTTTAATGCAATTTTATTGAGGTATTGTCACATATCATATAATCATCCAAAGTGTACAAACAGTTGTTCACTGTATCATCATATAGTTGTGCATTCATGACCATAATCAATTTTTTTTAACATTTTCATTACTCAAAAAAGAGAATAAAAATAAAAGTAAAAAAGGACACCCCAAGCATCTCATAATTCTTTTACACCCTATTATTCATTTACTTTTAGTCCCCCATTTTTTAGCTCATTTGTCCGTATACTGAATAAAGGGAGTGTGAGCCACAAGGTATTCACAATAAGATAGTCACACCATATAAACTATATAGTTATTCGATCATCTTCAAGAATCAAGGATACTGGATTACAGTTCAACAGTTTCAGGTATTTCCTTCTAGTCATTCTAGTACACTAAAAACTAAAAAAGAATATCTTTATAATCCATAAGAATAACCTCCAGAATGACCTCTCAACTCTATTTGAGATCTCTCAGCAACTGAAACTTTATTTTGTTTAGTTTCTCTTCCCCTTTTTGTTTAGGAAGGCTTTATCAATCCCACAATGCCAGGTCCAGGCTCATCCCTGGGAGTCATGTCCCATGTTGCCAGGGAGATTTACACACCTGGGAGTAATGTCCCATGTAGGGGAGGGGAAGTGAGTTTACTTGCTGAGTTGGCTTTCAGAGAGATGGGCCACGTATGAGCAACAAAAGAGGTTCTGTGGGGGTTAAACTTTGGCACCATTTTAAGTAGGCTTAGCCTCTCCATTGCAGTAACAAGCTTCATAAGAGCAAGCCCCAAGATTGAGGACTTGGCCTACTACAGGGTAGTCCCCAATGCTTGCAGGAATATCAGGAATTCCCAAGGTGGGGAAGTTTAATGTTTCAGCATTTTTCCCCAGGCCCTCAAGGGGTCCCTGCAAATACTCATTACTCTTTGCTCAGATTATTCTGGGATGTATTGGGGTTTCATGCTAAGTTGTACAAACCACTCAGATCTGACCCCCTATTCAAGATTCCTTGTAATTATGGTGTTTGAATAAACTGATGTACAAATTAAATTATATCGCATGCTGCAGAAAGTATAGATTTTGCACCAAATAAACATCTCTTCCTTTGGTCTCACACAGAAGTTGAGGTTTTAAAACATGGTCGATATCATCCTTTACCCTTTAGTCTGGTTTACCTTAGTTCTAGTCAAGTCCATTTCATTCATTATCTCTAATTGAAGTCCTACCTTTCTCTCAGATTTCTTAACATGCTGACATTCATAGCTGCTGAACTTTGGCTCTGAGTCTCAGGTGTCACACAGATACCTGAAGTTATAGGGATACACCAGGTTATACATGAACAGTTCAGCATCTCAGAATTTAGAGATAACCACAACTCATGAATAAGAAGTGACTGCTGTAAGAGCTTACAATCTAGGAAACTTCACAAGCCTTCCCCTGACAGCCCATGCTCTATAATTAGTCCACAATAGTGAGGTGTTATAATGTTTGCCTTTTTGATTCTGGCTTATTTCACTCAGTATACTGTCCTCAAGGTCCATTCACCTAGGTGCATACCTCACAACTTCATTTCTTCTTGCCGCCACTTGGTATTCCATTGTAAGCATACACCACAGTTCACCGTTCCACTTATCAGTCGATGTACCCTTAGGCCTCCTCCATCCATTGCAAATCATGAATATGGCTGCCACTCATGCCCCTGCTCTCAGTTCTTCCAAGTTTATGCCCTGTATTGGGGTTGCAGTACCATATGGCAAGCCCATAGTTAGCTTCCCATGGAACCACCACACTGCCCTTCAGCTGAACTGCACCATTCTACTTACCTACCAGTAGGGAATAGGGACATCCCTCTTTCCACATTTTCTCCAGCACTTGTAGCCCTCTATTTTTTTAAGTTTTATCTGCACACCATAGAATCCACCCTAAGTAAACAATCAGTGATTCCCAGTATAATCACATAATTATGCATTAAACCAATCTGTATGAGGACATTCCATCTCTTCCCCAAAGAAAGAAAAAGGAGAAAAAAATGAAGAATAAAAAAAAGATAGGAGAAAAATAAAAATAAAATACAATGAAAAGGTCAAACAGTGTCACAAAGAATCCCATATCACTCGCTTATACCCCCTTCTTATAGACATTTAGCTTTGATATATTGCCTTGTTACCATTAATGGAAGCATACATATATATATGTATGTATATAAAATATATATATTTTATGGAGATTGTCCACATACCATACAACTATCCATAGACACAAAGTGTGCAATCAGTTGCCCATGGTACCATCATACAGCTGTGCATCCATCAACAAAATTAATTTGTTTTTCATTTTTTAGATCATTTTCATTACTCCAGAAAAGAAATGAAGGCCAAAAAAGGAAACTCAAATCCTCCCATATCCCTAACCACCCCCCACCATTATTGATTCATAGTTTTGGTATAGTACATTTGTTACTGTTGATGAAAGAATGCCAAAATACTACTTACTGTAGTATATAGTTGGCAATACTTATATATATATTTTTCCCATAAGCCTTTCTATTATTAACTTCTAGTTATAGTGTCATATATTTGTTCTAGTTTGTGAGAGAGATTTCTAATATTTGTATAGACAATCATGGACACTGTCCACCACAAGATTCACTGTTTTATACATTCTCATCTTTTAACCTACAGCTTTTCTTCAGCTGACATACGTGACTCTGAGCTTCCCCTTTCCATCACCTTCACACACCTTTCAGCACTGTTAGTTAGTCTCACAACATGGTACTATCACCCATGTCCATTTCCAAACATTTATGTTCACCCCAGTTGAACATTCTGCTCATAATAAGCAACCACTCCCCATTCTTTAGCCTCATTCTGTATCATCACTTATATTTCATGTTTATGAGTTTACATATTATAATCAGTTCATATCAGTGAGACTCTGCAATATTTGTCATTATGTGTCTGTCTTATTTCACTCAAAATAGTGCCCTTAAGGCTTCTTCATCATCCCATTTCTTTTAAGATGGTTTTGTTCACACACCATACATTCCATCCTAAGTAAACAATCATTGGTTCCCTGTATAGTCACGTATTTCTGTATTCAGCACTATTGCCATTATCTATATAAGGATATCTCCATTTCTTCCACAAAGAAGGAAGAAGAGTCAAAGAAGGCAGAGAGACAAAATAAAAAGAAATGAGAAAGAGAGAGAAAAACAAAACAAGACAAAACAAAACAAAAAACTTGACAGCTAGAAAGCAACCAAAGGAAAGATAGCATTAACCTAAAGTAGAATAGTCAGACAACATCACCAGTGCCAGGAATCCCACACCCTTTCCCTACTCCCCACCCCTCATATGCATTAAGCTTTGGTATATTGCCTTTGTTATATTAAAGGAAGCATAATACAATGTATCCACAAATTATAGTCTCTAGTTTGCATTGATTGTATTTTCACACCAGTCCCACCCTATTTTTAACACCTTGCAATGCTGACATTCATTTGTTCTACCTCATGTAAAAACATATTTGTACCTTTTATCACAATCGTTGAGCACCCTCAGTTTCCCTGAGTTACATTGTCCTGGTCTTTATTCTTCGTCTTTTGTTCTGGTGTCCCACATGGTCCCAACCTTCCTCTTTCAATCATACTCACAGTCATCTTTGTTCAGTGTACTTACATTGCTGTGCTACTATCTTCCAAATTGTTTTCCAAACCTCTCACTCCTGACTTTTCCTTTCTGTCTGTAGTGCTTCCTTTAGTGTTTCCTGTAGAGCAGGTATCGTGTTCACAAACTCAGTCATTGTCTGTCAAAGAATATTTTAAGTTCTCCCTCATATTTGAAGGACACTTTTGCTGGATATAGGATTCTTGGTTGATGGTTTTTCTCTTTCAGTATCTTAAATATACCACCCACTTCTTACTTGCCTCTGTGGTTTCTATTGAGAAATCTGCACATAGTACTATCCAGCTTCCTTTGTATGTGGTGGATCACTTTTTCTCTTGCTGCTTTCAGGATTCTCTCTTTATCTTTGACATTTGATAATCTGATTATTAAGTGTCTTAGTCTAGGCCTATTCAGATCTATTCTGTTTGGGGTATGTTGTGCATCTTGGATCCATAATTTTATGTCTTTCATAAGAGACGAGAAATTTTCATTGATTATTTCCTCTATTATTGCTTCTGCCCCTCTTCCCTTCTCTTCTTCTGGGACACAGATGACATTTATATTCTTTCTTTTTGTTTTGTCCTTAAGTTCCCAGAGATGTTGCTTGTATTTTTCCATTCTTTTCTCTATCTGTTCTTTTGCATGTGTAGACTTCCAGGTGTCTTGTTCTGCAGTTCCTGAGTGCTTCCTTCTGCCTCTTGAGACCTGCTGTTGTATATGTTACTATTGTGTCTTTCATCTCTTGTGTTGTGCCTTTCACTTCCATAGATTCTGCCAGCTGGTTTTTCAAACTTTCAATTTCTACCTTATGTACACCCAGTGTTTTCATTATACGGTTCATCTCTTTCACCATATCTTCCCTAAACTTTTTGAATTGACTCAGTATTAGTTGTTTCAATTCCTGTATCTCAGTTGAAATGTAAGTTTGTTCCTTTTACTGGGCCATGACTTTGTTTTTCTTAGTGTAGTTTGTAGTTTTCTGCTGTCTAGGCATGGTTTTTTTGGATACCCCATCAGGTTTTCCCAGACCAGAATGGGCTCAGGTCCCAGAAGAAAGAAATGTTCAGTATCTGGTTTCCCTGAGGAAACCAGTGTCTTAGAAAATTGGTACACCCTGTGATGCCTTAGGTCACTGTGCTTTTCTGCCCAGCAGGTGGTGCCTATCATTCCATAACTTCAGACTGTTGTAAGGATGTGTGACCCATGGCTGTTTTCCCTCAGGTTCTGGGGTCTGGTTCTGAATAGAAGACAGGGAGCAGAGCTGGGCCCCACCCCTTTCCTCTTAGAGACGATAACCCCCTTAGGGAGGAGTCATTAGCATTTGAATAGACTCTGCCTGTGCTATCTCCACTCTTGTCTGGGTCAGAGCCCTGGGAACTTAAAATGGCTGAGGCTTTCTCTACTGAACTGGAACAGGGACAAAGCCCCCTTCAGGGCCAGTCCATGGCCACCGTCTGGCTCTCCAAGGTCAGTCTTCACCCAAAGCCTCTGTCTGCTTGTTGGGGATTCATATCGAGCAGTCCACACTTGTTAATTAAAACCAAGTTGGCACTCAGATGAGCCGTATTTGCTTGCTGGGAGAGAGCTGCTCTATGGCTCTATAAGGCTTTGCAGCTCAGGCCATGGAGGGAGGGGGCTTCTGGCTTGGATCCGTAGTTCCTACTTACATATTTTATGCTGCGATCTTGGGCATTCCTCCTAATTTAGATTGGTGTATGATGAGTGGATGGTCACGTTTGTCCCCCCACAGTTATTCTGGATTATTTACTAGTTGTTTCTGCTTGCTTGTTAGTTGTTTCAGGGAAACTGATTAGCTTCCACTCCTCTCTATGCTGCCATCTTATATCCTCCTCTCAAATGAAGCATTTTTAATTTATGAAATCTCTAGTTTGCATTGATTGTATTTTTTCCCTATGCCATCCAATTTTCAACACCTTGCAATGTTGACATTCATTTGTTCTCCCTCATTTAAAAAAAACATTACTATATTTATACATTTAATCATCATCATTGACCACTCTAGGTTTCACTAAGTTATATAATCCCTGTATTATCTTCTGTCTTTCCTTCTGGTGTCATACATGCCCTTAGACTTCCTCTTTTAACCATACTCACACTCAACTTTTTTCAGAGTACTTACAATATTGTTACCATCACACACTATTTTACTATCCATTCCATTTATAGATCTATACAATCAATTCTGTTGAACCTTCTGTACTCCTTCAGCATCAAATGCCAAATCTCCAACCTCTTTCTATCTCCTGATAGCCTGTGTTCTCAACTCTCAAATTTCACTCATCAATATCAGTCCATATTAGTAAGATCATAGAGTATTGGTAATTTTGTTTCTCCTTATTTCACTTAGTGTAATGACAACTGTTTAGATTTTGTCTTTTGGGTTTTATATTTCATATCTTATTTATTCATTTTTTTGTTGTTGTTCCTCTCTTTCTCTTTATACCTTTTCTGGTAGTCTTCATTTCTATACTCTTCTCCAAACCTCTTTCTACTGTCTTTTCCTATCTGCCTGTAGTGCTCCCTTTAGTATTTCTTGTGAGAGCAGGTATCTTGTTCACAAATTCAGTGTCTGTTTGTCTGAAAATATTTTAAACTCTCCCTCATTTTTGAAGGACAGCTTTGCTGGATATAGAATTCTTGATTGGCAGTTTTTCTCTTTCAATATTTTAAATATGTCATACCACTGCCTTGTCACCTCCATGGTTTCTGCTAAGAAATCTGCACAGTCTTATTGAGTTTTCTTTGTATGTGATGGATTGCTTTTCTCTTGCTGCCTTCAGAATTCTCTCTTTGTCTTTGACAGTTGATAATCTGATTATTATGTGTCTTGGAGTTGGTCTACTCAGATGTATTCTCTTTGGGGTAGGCTTTTCTTCTTAGATCTGTAGTTTTATGTCTTTAATAAGAGATGGGAAATTTTCATTATTTCCTCCATTATTCTTTGTTCTCCTCCTCCCTTCTCTTCTCCTCCTAGGACACCCATGACAAATATATTTGTGCACTCTGTATTGTCTTTCAATTCCCTGAGACCCTGCTCATATTTTCCCATTCTTTTCCCTATCATTCTTTTGTATGTAGGATTTCAGATATCCTGTCCTCCAGCTCATGATCCTTTCTTCTGCCTCTTCAAATCTGCTGTTGTATATCTCTATTGTATTTTTCTGCTCCTCCACTGTGCCTTTCATTCCCATAAGTTCTGCCAATTGTTTTTCAAACTTTCAATTTCTTTCTTATGTTTCCTCAATGTCTTCTTTATATCCTTCATCTCTTTTCCCATATCTTCCCTAAACTCAATGACTTGATTTTTGAATTAATTTAGGAGATTTGTTTAATAATCAGCTGTTTAAATTCCTGTATCTCAGTTGAACTGCAAGTTTGTTCCTTTTACTGGGCCATATCTTTGCTGTTCCTAGTGTTATCTATAATTTCTGTTGTCTAGGAAACTGATTTCCTTGATTACCCAAATCAGATCTTCCCAGACCAGATGAGCCCAGGTCTCAGGAGGAGACTGTATTCAGTATCAGGTTTCCCTGAAAGTGAGACCCAGTAGATTGTCAGACTTCCTATGAGGCCTCTAGGCTCTGTGCTTTTCTTATCCTGCCCAGCAGGTGGTGCTTGTCAACCTGCTGCTCCCCACCAGCATAAAGAGGTGTAGTGCATTTAATTCTCAATGGACCCTGTCCTGGCCAGGAACTGAGCAAGTCCAAAATCAAGCTTAAGCTTTTTCTGTTTTGTTTTGTTTTGTTTTGTTTTTTTCTTTTCCTTTTCCCCCAGGTTCTGGGATCTGAGTTTTTCCTTTGACTCTCTATCTTAACTCTGACCTTGCCTGGGTCAGGGCTGGCAGTTGAAAATGGCTGAGGCTTTCTCTAATAAGCCACTTAGAATAAGAGAGAATAAAAAATGAATAAAGCAATAATTCCCATTTTCAGAGCAGTCACCAGCCCTCCAGTTCACCAGGCAGGAACCAGAGTTGGTACCCAGTTCATGTGCCCCTTTCCTTGAGACACAGTTCTTTTCCAGTATTCTGAGCTCAGCAGACTTTGAGAGCCTCAGTTTTTATTTATTTTTGTATTTTTTTCCATCATCCCCACCTCCTCTCTGCTAGTTTAAACCTCTGGAGTCCTTTCCTGCTTGCTCAGGGTTATCTGGGATTGTAGCATGTATTAAGTAGTCCAAATTTGTTAATCAAAACTGCAATTGGAAGAGAGAGAAGATGCTGGCATAGAGAGGAGTGGAAGCTAGTCAGTCCCCCTGGAACAACTAATAAACAACCAGGAACAAATAATAAATAATCTGGAATAACTGTGGGGGGACAAAGATGACTGTCCACTCATCATACACCAACCTGAATTGGGAGGAATTCCCAAGATTGCAGGTAAAATCTGTAAGTAAAAACTGCAGATCCGAGCTGGGAGCCCTCTCCCCGCATGGCCCAAGCTGCAAAGCCTTGCTCTGCTAGAGAGCAGCACACTCTGAGCAAGCAAATATAGCTCAGCTGAGCTCCCAACTGTGATTTCATTAGCAAATGTGGGCTGCTCAATACGATTTACAAATCCCCAGAAAGCAGAGGCTTTTGGTGATGATTGACCTTGAAGAGCTGGAGGACCTTTCTGGAACAGAGTTGGAGCTCAGAGGACCGGGTGCTGTCTCTGGCCAATGGGTGAAAGTGAGTGGGGCTGCAGACTGAACCTGAAGGGTGTATTTCTGTCTCTTTTTTGGCTCAGTGGAGAAAGCCTCAGCCATTTTCAATTCCCAGTGCTCAGACCCAGACAAGGGTGGAGATAGAGTCAGAGACTATTCAAATGCAAATGACCTCTCCCCAGGGGGTATGTCTTCCCTAAGAGGAAAGAGGCAGTGCCAAGCTCTACTACAGGCCTTCCATTCAGAAACGGACCCCAGAGCCTCGGGGAAAACATCCACTGGCCGCACCTCCTTACACCAGTCAGGAGTGACAGGCAGACAGGTGTGACCTGCTGGGCAGAAAACACAGTGGCTTGGGGCCTCACAGGGTTGACCAGTCTTCTCAGACACACCCTCAGGGAAACCTTAAACTATTGCCTCCTTCCAAGACCTGAGCCTGTTTTGGCCTAGGAAAACCTGATTGAGATACCAAGGAGGCCAGATGCCTAGACAACATAAAACTACAAGCTACACTAGGAGGGGTGAAGATATGGCCAGTCAAAGGAACAAAATTGCACTTCAACTGAGATACAGGAATTTAAACAACTAGTGCTGGATCAATTCAGAAAGTTTGTGGAATATACGGCAAAAGAGATGAAGTAAATAAAAAAAACACTGGGCATACATATGGTAGAAATTGAAAGTTTAAAAAAACAACTGACAGAATCTATGGAAATAAAAGGAACAATACATGAGATGAAGTACACAATGGAGACATACAACATCAGATCTCAAGAGGCAGAAGAAAGCACTCAGGAACTGCAGAACAAGGCACCTGAAAGCCTACACAGGAAAGAACAGATAGAAGAAAGAATGGAAAAATACAAGCAACATCACCGGGAACTTAAAGACAAAATGAAGTGCAGGAATGTACATGTCATGGGTGTCCCAGAAAGAGAAGAGAAGGGAAAAGGGACAGAAGCAATAATAGAGGCAATAATCAATGAAAATTTCCCATCTCTTATCAAAGACATAAAATTACAGATCCAAGAAGCACAGCATAACCCAAACAGAATAGATCTTAATATGCCTAGACCAAGACACTTAATAATCAGATTATCAAATGTCAAAGTTAAAGAGAGAATCCTGAAAGCAGCAAGAGAAAAGTAATCCATCACACTTGAATGAAGCTTGATAAGACTATGTGCAGATTTCTCAGTAGAAACCATGGAAGCAAGAAGGAAGTGGGGTGATATATTTAAGATACTGAAAGAGAAAAATCACCAACCAAGAATCCTATATCCAGCAAAACTATCCTTCAAATATGAGGGAGAGCTTAAAATATTCTCTGACAAACAGACAATGACAGAGTTTGTGAACAAGATACTTGCTCTACAGGAAACACTGAAGGGAGCACTAAAGACAGAAAGGGAAAAGATAGGAGTGAGAGGTTTGGAACACAATTTTGGGAGGTAGTAGCATAGCAATGTAATTAAACTGAACAAAGATGACTGTGAGTATGGTTGAAAGAGGAAGGAGCATGTGGGACATCAGAAGGAAAGAGGAGAGATAAAGACTGGGACTGTATAACTCAATGAAGCCTAGGGTGCTCAACAATTGTGATAAAAGGTGCAAATATGTTTTTACTTGAGGTAGAACAAATGAATTTCAACATTGCAAGATGTTAAAAATGGGGTGGGATTGGGGGAAAAATACAATCAATGCAAACTGGAGTATAGTTAACAGAACCATTCTATTATGCTTCCTTTAATATAACACAGGCACTATACCAAAGCTAAATGCATATAGGGGGACATAGGGGAAGGGTATGGGACTCTTGGCATTGGTGATGTTCTCTCGTTATTCTACTTTAGTTTAATGCTATCTTTCCTTTTATTACTTCCTAGCTGTCATGTTTGTTTTTTCCTTCTCTTTCTTTCTTTTTTCTTTTTCTCCTGTCTCCCTAACTTCTTTGACTCTTCCTCTTCCTATGTGGAAGAAACAGAGATGTCCTTATACAGATAGTGGTGATGGTGGTGAATAGATAAATTTGTGATTATACAGGGAACATCAATGGTTTACTTAGGATGGAATGTATGGTGTGTGAACAAAACTGTCTTAAAAGAAAGGGGTTGATGAAGAAACCTTGAGGGCACTATATTGAGTGAAATAAGACAGACACATAGGACAAATATTGTAGGGTCCCACTGATATGAACTAATTATAATATGCAAACTCATAGACATGAAATGTAAGTTATCAGAATGAGGCTAAAGAATGGGGAGTGGTTGCTTATTATGAGCACAATGTTCAACTAGGGTGAACTTAAACATTTGGAAATGGACAGAGGTGATGGTAGCACATTGTGAGAATAACTAACAGTGCTGAATGGTGCATGAATGTGGTGGAAAGGGGAAGCTCAGAGTCATGTATGTCACCAGAAGGAAAGTTGTAGGTTAAAAGATGAGAATGTATGAAACAGTGAATCTTGTGGTGGGCAATGTCCATGATTAATGTACAAATATTAGAAATCTCTCTCATGAACTAGAACAAATGCATGACAATAACAGAGGGACATATAGGAAAAAATATATACCTATTGCAAACTGTATACCACAGTTAGTAGTATTTTAACATTCTTTCATCAATGATAACAAATGTTATCAATAATGGAGGGGGGTTGTTAGGGGTATGGGAGGATTTGAGTTTCCTTTTTTTGTGTGTCTATTTCTTTTCTGGAGTAATGAAAATGTTCTAAAAAGTGAACAAAAAATTAACTGTGGTGATGGATGCACAGCTGTATGATTGTACCGTGGGCAATTGATTGTACACTTTGGATATGTGGATTATTGTGTGGTATGTGAACAATCTCAATTAAAAAAAAAAAAAAAAAACTGCAATTGGAGCTTTGTTGAGCTACATTCCCTTGCTCTCAGCTGGGGCTGCCTCTTTTTCCCACAGTGAAGTTTTGCAACTCAGCCTGCTGTGCCAGTGGGGAAGGGGTGCCAGCTCTGCACTTCAGGAGCTTTACTTACCGTTCTGTGCTGTGATTTCAGCCTTTACACCTATTCCTAACTGGTGTATGATGTTGTCTGATCATGGATGTCCCCCTATCAGTTGTTCCAGACTATTTTCTAGTTGTTCCTGGCTATTTACTAGTTGCTCTAAGGGATTAAATAAATTCCACATCTCTCTATGCCTCCATCTTGCTCCACCTCCCTCAGTCTGTCTGGTTTTTATGAAGAAAGATTTAAAAACCAAAAAATTCCAAAAAACTACTGCTACATTCTCAGAAATCTCCCAGGATTATCTCTTTAATAATACATATTATATGTTTTCTATTATTTTCAGTTTCCCCCATTTTACAACTAAAAAGCATTTGATCTCATATTCAAAGAACCAGAAAGAGGGAATTGACAAGAATATGCAATATATCTAAACCTTATAAAACCCTATAAACCTTGTATATAACATCATGAAATTTCACCTTGTTGAATAGTCTACCTTCAATCTTAGTTCACATTTTTCTAATGGAGTGATCTTTCAGGTAATTCCATTTGGTAAAGAATGCAAATCTTGGGCTATTATCCAGTATTCATGTAAAGCGGCTTCCAGTGAATAGTCATTTATTGGTGGCCTGGCACCTCATGTTCTGTTAGAGAGCTTTAAGGGTAGTAAGTCCAGGGAGTGGACAAGGCAGTAGAAAAAGTCTTACCTCTTGTAAAAAGAGTGTGCCAGTAATTTAGCGATGATCTCCTCATACTTGAGTGCTAATAATTTTGTAGGACATTAGTAAATATAAGCAATGGAGCAAGGATAGAAATAATAACAGCAGGCAACATGTATTGCATATTTATAATTTTGTTGAGAATTGCACTTAATGTTTTTACATGCACTGCTTTTTTAGTCATCCTCATACTCTGTGAGTTAAGTACTCTTATTTTTAGCACTTCAGTGAAGAAAACACTGAGGCTTAGAGAGTTTGAGTAACTTTCTGAAGGAACATATAAAACACAAGACTAAAACTCAGTTTTTCTTTAGTGTTGATAACTGGAAGGAAAAAAAAAATGTACGTGCATGTGTGTGTGAGTAAAATCAGTTTATGGTCTGACTAATCCGAGTAAGTAAGAAAGTATACAATGCTGGACCTTACTTTTATTTTAACATAATCCTGAAGATAATTTTACTTTTTATAGGTACTTAAAATTACCCTTAAGTATTTAACAAGGCATAATTTCCTGAAAATTTGAATTTATACTTGCTGGAGTTGTGAATTTTATCTTTGTTTTTTTTGTTTTTTGTTTTTTTTTTCACTTTTATTCTTTGAGAAAATTCAAAGGATTGCTTAACCTAATAACAAAGTACTTTTTTCCTGCATTTTCTATGACTGAAATTTATTTTCTTTCATTCAGTCTATGGTCATTGAACCCCTATAGATAAAGACTGCACTGTTTTTATTTCCTGAAACAAATTATGGGTTTGTGTAATTCTGAGTTCATGACTCTTGGATGAATAAAATTAACCTTGCTTTAGTTTGAGTTTTTAAAATGCCCATTTTAATAAAAGGAAAGCTAGTCAGTTATTTCACCTATTTTAGTAGAGTTTTAAATAATATAGTAATGCTTATGATAATTTCTACAAAAACCCCTAAGCTTTTTCTCTCACACTTCAAAAGCACCACAGTGGTCCTCTCCGAACCCACAGTAGGATTTTCATGGTCTGTGTTTACAGGATTCTCAGTTATAACTAATGGAATGAACAGCTTCTGAAGGTAAGAGGAGAAAGGCTTTCCAAACACAGGTAATAATAGGAGCAATGGCTAGAGCATAGAGATAAAGAAAATTAATAACTATAGAAGATGGGTGTGGATGATAATAAGAGATTTGGTATATTGGTAGATTGGAATTACATTTTGAAAGGATTTATTGTATTATTTGAAGGAGTCTGGATTGTAATCATCACCAAAATTTCCTCCATGTTCAAGTGTTTCATATATTTTCCTTCCCTTCTGATATTAAATCCAGTCACATTCTTCCACTTTTCTGCATCCATCTGTACAATGTTTCCAAAATTCAACACTTTGCAAGCAAGACACCTCAGTGGTCTCAATGCAAAATGCTCTTCTGATGCAGAAAAGCCATGACTAATTCAAAGACTGCCAATGTGAGTTGAATGTTCGATGGCTATGAAGCAATGTAAACTGAAAGGCTGAAACTTAAAGAGATCATTCTGAAGAAAAAGGAATTCTTGAAACACTGAGAACCATGATAGCATTCATGAAAAACAAGTTTCTTTTCTTTCGCATGTGCATTTGTTTACTGTACCAAAGAAGATGTGTCACAGCTAATGGGGCATTTCAAGGGGAGAAAAATAATCACAAATTATATAAAGTTGTCCAACAACAACAACAAATAATTCTTCCAGGTGTTACCTAGATTTAATTTTTGAAGTGACAAGACTTGGTGGAGACCTTCTGAATAGAAGAAGCATTGTGAAACATGATTAGCTTAGTGTGTTTGCAATTTTGAGTCTTTTATATAAAGCATGGGTTTTATGTTCAAAAGATTTTTTTTCAAATTAACTAAATTCTCAGATTATTTAACATTTACTGAAACTCCTGCTTTCACTATGAGGAGGACTTCTGAAAGTTAATAAAAACTTCAAAGTAATTTTCTTTGAGGTGGAAGTTGTTGGACAAATTTATATAATTTGTGCTCTTTTATAACTATGCAAACATATTTATGAACAACCAGCCAATATGATTATACCTTCTCACTTCACAAAACTGTTAAGTTGTCAAAAACACTCTCACCCAGAGCCTTGCCTCTTATAACCATTTGAGTAGCCATATCCAGTGGTGACAGTTTGCTTGTCTCTATTGCCAACTCATGTCATGGACTATCAGTGCCGTCTTCGTTATTGGAAATAGCATCATTAGTGCCTTTGAATCTCATTGGATTAGAGAACCAATTCCAAAAACCCCAGACCAATTCAGAAATCTTATCCTTAAGATTCTGTTACTCAAGAACCACTCCCGTCATCAAAGCTTTCTTATTCAGGGTTCTCTAATGAAATGAACAGACAAAAGATAAATATAAATATTATGAGATCTTTCTCAAAATTGTGTCACATGCCTGTGGGAATGGTCAAGTCCTAATTCCATATGACAATCCACAAGCTGGGAACTCTGATGAAGGTTTTTGATTAATTCCCCTGGTGAAACTGGCTAGCTGAATTATAGAAGGATATTCTCTCTTCTGATTGCTGAAGTCATCATTTCTTTTAAAGCCTTCAACATGTTGGATGAGACTTCTGTCATTGCTGAAGGCAATCTCCTCAGTTGACTTTAGATGCCATCATCTTACTGATGATTTAAGTCCAAAAAATATCCTGACAGCAACAATCAGGCCAGTGATTGCTTGACCAAACGACTGGACACCATAATCTGGCCAAGTTGATGGATTAACTTAATCATCATATTTAGTGGTGTTGCACCTATTTTAATATGCTAACTTACTAATGTGTATCTTCTTTGAAGTGTCTGTTTATATCTTTTCCTGATTTTTAATTGGGTTATATTATTTTTGAATTGTAAGGGTTCTTTACACAATATCCTGAATTAAAGCCCAATGTTGGACTTGCAAACATTTTCTCCCAATCTGTCACTTGCTTTTCAGTTTCCTTAGCTGTGCCTCTCAAAAACCAAACATTTTTAATGAAGATGAAATCAATTGTGTCAATTTTTGTATATTTTTGTTTTCGTTGTTTAAGAAGTCATAGACTAACCGGATCCTAAAGATTTTTTCAATGTTTTCATTTTTCACATGGATTTCTATATATGAGAGCAAAGGTATTAGAAGGTTAAAAAAAAACACAAAAACACCTTTTTTCTATTAAGATAATTTTTTATTTTAGAAAATTATAGTATGTCAAAAACACTTCAAGTTGAATTATTTTAGGAAAAGTTGGTATATTGAATTAGACATGTTACCATAATTTTAATGAAAAGGGGCCACTTTTCCCTGTTATTTTTCCTAAAATAAATTTTGACCATCCATGTTTTCTTAATTGCAAGAAGGATATCTTCCAGTGCATTTTCCTTTAGGAGACTGCATTAGGCAAGAATAAATGATGAGGATTCTGATAATGTAGAACAATTGATAATAGCAAATTAAATTACTTAGATTTCATTTACATGGGAAAAATCACCTAAATAATACTGTAAGGATTGGTGAGTACTCCCTATAAATTGTATATGCTGAACCCTTTTATCCAGAAATTTTCTCAACATTGTTATATTTTCCTAAAGGTATTTATAATAAATCAGCTCAAATTTTAAGAAAATATTTGTACCACTGTGTCATGACTAGGGTTTTACTTATGGTTATTGTCACTGAGAATTCATCTGATTTTTTTCTGCATTTATTGCATTTTAGATCTTTTAAGAAATGGTAATTTCTGTTTCTTCCAAATGAATTTATGTCCCTTAGATAGATATGACAATACATCTCAAAACAAGATAGCTTACATTTTTGTTATATGCCATTATTTTAAATGACAATAAACTGAAATTTCTTAAAATCGATATTGCTGAAATAAGGACATTTTATCACTATCACATTTTATAATATATACATATTCTTTGTAATTAGAGAGATGATATGGTTTATAGGAAAGTTCTTATTTGTTTGTGAATATTTAAAAATAAAGGATGAAGGCAATAGAAGAAGTACACAAAAAATTTACTCCAGCTCACTAGTAACTATTAAACTGATTTCCATATTTGTAGCATATTGTATTTTACCAATATGGCCACATATTCCATCTAACCTGATCTTTTTTATAATTTGGCAGACACTCTCTGTTATAAGAGGTTGAATCTGTGTTCTCTCCTCTTGAATCTGGATTGGAATTGTGACCCTTCCTTAGAGAATGGTGGAAGTGAAGTGAATTCTATGTGATTTCAATTAAAAAATATTACAGGTTCCTCCTGGCTTTCTATCTTTCAGGATCCTTGTCCAGTCGCCATGCTGTAAGGAAAACCAAACTCTGGAGAGACCACACAGAAGGTCCAACAGATAGAAACTGAGACTTTTAGAGGATAGCCAGGATCAGCTACACATACATGAGTGAATGACTACTCTGCTTCATGCTGAAGCCACAGACTTTGTGGAGTAGAGACAAGTTATCCCATGCTGTGGGGAAGTCCTAACCCACAGAATCCATAAGCATAATAAATAGTTATGAATGCTAGTAAGTTTTATAGTATTTTGTTATGTAGTATTAAATAATAAGTGAATGCAATATTTTAATGATGTGAGTAGAGTATATTTTAGAATAATATACATAATAGATCAGGTACTGCTTTTTACTCTTCATGAAAATTGGCCATAAAGTTATTTTATGTACTAGTAGGCTTTTTGTCATTGAGCAGAATAAACCATTTATGTCAATTTTATTAAGTCAATAATTCCTCTGAATTGAACTTGATAGTAGAGTTACCAATAAGAAATCAGTTTCTGTATCTTTCATAAAGGGATTTAGGGGTTTGAACTACCAAAATTGTGCCCATCTCTGAATTACATGAGCTGGTAAATGGGACTGTTATTAAAGCGTAAGCCCTTGTCACAGGCCTTGGTTGTTCTGGTTGGCACATCCTTCCTATTACTTTGCTGTACCGAGACCACCAACTCCCTCTGATTTTGGCAACTGAAATCAAGGGCAGTAAAGTTATGGGCCAGGCGTCTGAAACCATGACTTTCCTGGGGGTGAATGCCTCTTTCGTGGAAGCACATTCCCTTGGACTAGCAAGGGAGGGGAGGAAGGTGGATAGTTGATACCTCCATGTGTAGACTTATTTTCTTCCCAAGTATTTTAGTGGTAAAGTGAAAATTTGCACAGACTATTTTCCACAAAGTATATTCATTTTTGAATCCAGACAAAGTAATCTTTCTCTTCCTTAGTGACCTAGGAATGTTTATTTAGCATTCTTGTAAATTTGTTCGCATATGTTTTCTGTGAGGTTAAGACATTTATTTTATAGCAATGTTAAGTAATAAATAAGAGTATAAATGTAAAATGTTAGTGGAGTACAAAGATAAACTCAATACAAAAAATGAATGAAATAGCTGCAGATGATAACCCAAGATGTGCTGTCCCTCTTCTTTTTGCATCTTTCTCTTCCCTTGGGGGATCTCATCTAGTCCCATGTCTTCAAGTATCATCTGTCTGTTGAATTTATATCTGCAGCTTGTCCTTATTGGACAAAAATAAGAGAGTGTGCTGGAGACAAGGATGATGTAATCTTAGCTTGATAAGAAGAGAAGTAAATAGAAAAAGAGAAATATAGACATAAGAACTGAAGTGAACCAAATTGTGCTGAGAATGGGGCTTTGGAAAGACAAGATTCCACATGTGAAAATGACAGTGTTTTAAATTAACACAATCAAGGTGTTTGTATGGGGAAAGAGAAGTGTGAGTTTAAAGTAAGAAGAGGAAACAGAGCACTGTAAATACAAGAATGCAAGAGAGACTATGGTGGTAAACAATGCTGGAGTAAAACAGGGATGTGATGTCTAGTAGGTTTAGTACTGGTGATCTCCTAGAAACTGGTGGGCATTCATAACTCAAAGTGCTTAGCTAAAGCCTCTAACAGTTGGATGATTCGTTATTGTGGGTTTGGGGGTTATCTTTCCACTTGTTTCCCAGGAGTGTGTATTGATATCAGCAGGCAGGAGGCAGGATCTGGCCATAAGAACTTGGCAGTATGGCACATAGAGTATGGGTATTAGCCAGCAGAAACTATGTTTTATGCCATGTGCAGATGGCTGGCTGAGTAAGATGGCCTTATTGAGGAGAAGCCATGGGTTATAGCAATTGAGCACAGTAGTTTGGCCTGAAGGTTGAGTTGATTTTGCAGAGAGAATCAACGCAATTATTTTTTATGCCTTGACTTCTAGGTAGAACAGGTATGATTTCTGAAGAACAGAAATAGGAGAGGGCAGAATTTGACAGCACATACATTAACAAAACTGGCCTCAGCATCAATGAGAGAATTAGTGTAGTAAAAGGAGCAAATATCAAGTGTAATTTGGAAATGGAGCAGACTACTTGCTGATCGTAGCTGCATGTGATAACACAGGGAAAAAGGTGCTGAAGGACATGAGAGAGGCATTGAAGCAAAGTTATAAATCCTACATTAGAGGATGGGTCATGAGCCTTAAAAATATTGCCACACTTTTTTGATATTAGTCTTCTGTTGGGTCAGAAATATGGGGAACAAATATTTGATTTTCCAGTTCATTCTTACTAAGATTTACAACCCATCTGTGCCGGTTTGAATGTATTATGTTTCCCAGAAAAAGCCATGTTCTTTGATGCAAACTTATGGGGACAGACATATCAGTGGGGATTAAGTTGGAAAGTTTGGGTTAGGTTGTTTTCATGGAAATGCACCCTGCCCAACTGTGGGTAATAACTCTGATTGGATAGTTTCCATGGAGGTGTGGCCCTGCCCATTCAGGGTGGGTCTTGATTGATTACTGGAGTACTTTAAAAAGAGCCACACAGGCCCAGATGCTTGCTACAGCCAAGAGGGACACTTTGAAGAAAGCACTGGAGCTGCAGATGAGAGACAGTTTGAAGATGTCTGTTGAAAGCAGACTCTTGCTCTGGAGAAGCTGTGAGAGGACACATGCCCCAAGAGCAACTGAGAGTGACATTTTGAAGAGGAGCTGCAGCCTAGAGAGGAATGTCCTGGGAGAAAGCTATTTTGAAACCAGAACTTTGGAGCAGATGCCAGACATGCAACTTCCCAGCTAACAGAGGTTTTTCAGACATCGTTGGCCATCCTCCAGTGAAGGTAACCAACCGATTGCTGCTGTGTTACCTTGGACACTTTATGGCCTTCAGACTGTAACTTTGTAATCAAATAAACCCTCTTTTATAAAAGCCAACCTATCTCTGGTGGTTTGCATTATGGCAGCATTAGCAAACTAGAACACCATCTTATAAATTGTGTGTGTGCACTTTTTCAATCTTTCTTCCATTTCTACAATCATTCTGACTCCCTTTTTTTCCATTTATCTTTATTTATAATGGTGGATAAAACATTTTCCTTTTGCATTGAATATATATGTTTTCTTTTAATTAAAAACTTACTTGAAATCTTCCCATTATAATTGTATAACCAGTTTGTATAATAATGGGTTTCCTTTTAATTTTTCATAGCTAAATATTTTATGTACTTTTAAATTCTTCTCAAACTATTTCATATTTATTTTTCAATAGAACACAAATTTCTACATTCTGATTATACATTTAAATTCCTGGGAAGAATATCTATGTGTGTAGGGGGGGATGCCTAGGCCCTGCCCACAGATGTTCTGATTTGTTCATAGACTTCATTTCATCCTTACTAATTTGTTTCAATATGGTTTTAATGTACAAACAGGAATGAGAATCATTGGATTGTATCACTTTCATTTCTCAGAGTTTTAAAGTGCCCCCCCCTTTAAATGCAGTTTAATGTACAGATGGGGCGAAAATCATGGAGTTGGTATATTTAACCTATATTTATAGCTGCCTCTTATATTTCTTATACAAATAAAAAATCCTACTCTGAGGTTTGGTCAGCACTATACAGTTGTGTAGAACATGGCATTTTATACATAAGTTCTTAGTAATGATATGCCTGACCTTTCATATGGCCTCTAACATTTTTTATATAATTTTTTATTGAGATTGTTCACATACCATGCAATTATCTAAAAATCCTAAGTGTACAATCAGTTGCCCACAGTACCATCATACAGTTGGGTATCCATCACCACATTTTTTTATTCAATTTTTAGAACATTGTCATTACTCCAGAAAACAAATAAAGACAAAAGAAGGAAACTCAAATCTTCCAATACCCCTAACCACCCCCCTCCATTATTGACTCATAGTATTGATATAGTACATTTGTTACTGTTATTGAAAGAACATTAAAGTACTACTAACTGTAGTACATAGTTTGCAATAGGTATATTTTTTTCTATATGCCCCTCTCTTATTAACTTCTAGTTATAGTATCATACATTTGTTCCAGTTCATGAGAGAGGTTTCCAATATTTGTACAGGTAATCATGGACATTGTCCACCACAAGATTCTCTGTTTTATTCATTCCCATCTTTTAACCTCCAACATTCCTTATGGTGACATATGTGACTCTCAGCCTGCCCTTTCCACCACATTTACACACCATGCAGCACTGTTTGTTATTCTCACAATGTGCTCCCATCACCTCTGTCAATTTCCAAATGTTTAAGTTCACCCTAGTTGAGCATTCTGCTCATAATAAGCAACTGCTCCTCATTCTTTAGTCTTATTCTATGTCCTGGTAACTTATATTTCATGTCTATGAGTTTACATATTATAATTAGTTCATATCAGTGAGACCCTGCAATATTTGTCCTTATGTGTCTGTCTTATGCACTCAGTACAGTGTCCTCAGAGTTTCTTCAACAACCCAGTTTTGTTAAGACTGCTTTGTTCACACTCCATACATTCCTTCCTAAGTAAACAATCAATCGTTCCCTGTGTAGTCACATATTTATATTTGCCACCATCACCACTATCTATATAAGAACATCTCTGTTTCTTCCACAAAGAAAGAGGAAGAGTCAAAAGAGGCAGAGAGACAAAAGAGAAAGAAAAAAGAAAGAGAGAGAGAGAAAAAATAAACATAACAGCTAGGAAGCACCAAAAAGAAAGATAGCATTAAACAAAAGTAGAATAAAGAATTAGACAACATCAACAATGCCAGGAGTCCCATACCCTTTCCCCATGCCCACCCCCCACATGCATTTAGCTTTGGTATATTGCCTTTGTTATATTAAATGAAGCATATTACAATGTTTCTGTTAATTATAGTCTCTAGTTTGCATTGATTGTATTTTTACCCCAATCCCATCCTATTTTTAACACCTTGCAATGTTGACATTCATTTGTTCTGCCTCATGTAAAAACATTTGTACCTTTTATCACAATTGTTAGGTTACACTGATTTATACAGTCCCAGTCTCTATCTTTCCTCTTTTTTTCTGGTATTCCACATGCTCCTGACTTCCTCTTTCAACCATACTCACAGTCATCTTTGTTCAGTGTACTTATATTGCTGTGCTACTATCTCCCAAAATTGTGTTCCAAACCTCTCACTCCAGTCTTTTGCTTTCAGTCTGTAGTGCTCCCTTTAGTGTTTCCTATAGAGGAGGTATCTTGTTCACAAATTCTGTCATTGTGTGTTTGTCAGAGAATATTTTGACCTCTCCCTCATATTTGAAGGACAGTTTTGCCAGATATAGGATTCTTCATTAGCAGTTTTTCTCTTTCAGTACCTTAAATATATCACACCACTTCCTTTTTGCCTCTGTGGTTTCTACTGAGAAATCTGCATATAGTCTTATCAAGCTTCCTTTGTATGTGATGGATCACTTTTTTCTTGCTGCTTTCAGGATTCTCTCTTTATCTTTCACATTTGATCATCTGATTATTAAGTGTCTTGGCATAGGCCTATTCATATTTATTCTCTTTGGAGTACACTGCACTTCTTGGATCTGTAATTTTATGTCTGTCTAGAGAATGTGAAATTTTCATTGATTATTTATTCTATTATTGCTTCTGCCCCTTTTCCCTTCTTTTCTCCTTCTTGGACACCCATGGCACATACATTCCTGCATTTCATGTGGTCATTCAGTTCCTGGAGACTTTGCTCATATTTTTCCATATTTTTCTCTATCAGTTCTTCTGTGTGTAGACTTTCAGGTGTCTTGTTCTCCAGTTCCTGAGTGTTTTCTTCTGCCTCTTAAGATATGCTGTTGTATGACTGCATTGTGTCTTTCATCTCTTGTGATGTGCCTTTCATTTCCATAGATTCCATCAGTTGATTATTTTGAACTTTCGATTTCTACCCTATGTACGCCCAGTGTTTTCATTATACATTTCATCTCTTTTGCCATATCTTCCCTAAACTTTTTGATTTGATTCGGTATTAGTTGTTTAAATTCCTGTAGCTCAGTTGAAGTGCCTCTCAGCCTGTAGCTCAAGACTGGTGTAAGGAGGTGTGGCCTGTGGCTGTTTTCCCTCAGGCTCTGGGGTCTGGTTCTGAATGGAAGGTGGGTAGTAGAGCTTGTCCCCACCTTTTTCCTCTTAGGGAAGATACACCCCCTGGGTAGAGGACATTTACATTTTAGTAGTCTCTTTGTGCTATCTCTATCTTCTCTGAGTCAGAGCACTGGGAACTGAAAATGGCTGAGGATTTTTCCACTGAGCTGAAAAAAGGGACAGAAATCCCCCTTCAAGGCCAAATCTGTGGCCACCCTCAGTTTCATCTGTCAGCCTGAGGCAGAACCTGGTCCTCTGGTCTCCCCCTCCCTCCCAGAGAGGTCCTCCTGCTCTCCAGGGTCAGTCATCACCAGAAGGCTCTGTCTGCTTGTTGGGGATTTGTAGCTTGAATTGAGTAGTCCATGCTTGTTAATTAAAACCCCATTTGGAGCTCAGCTGAGGCATATTCACTTGCTGAGAGAGTGCTTCTGTCTAGCACAGTGAGGCTTTGCAGTTTGCCATGGGGGAGGGGGTTCTTGGCTTGGGTCTGCAGTTTTTACTTACAGAGTTTATGCTCTGATCTTGGGCATTCCTCCCAATTCAGGTTGTATATGATGAGGGGACAGTCACGTTTTCCCCCCTGCAGTTATTCCAGATTATTTACTAGATATCCCGGTTGTTTATTAGTTGCTCCAGGGAAACTAACTAGCTTCCACTCCTCTCTCTGCTGCCATCTTACCTCCACCCTCTCTAACATTTTTTGTAAATTATTTTCTGCATTAGTTAACTGGTCCATGCCTTGTAGTGATTAATCACAGACTGCTTTTTCATTGTGTCTTTCATTACTAAATGTAGGTCCTATCCCAATGAAAAGGACTATGCAAAATAATTCTCATATGCTATGCACCTGTTAGGAATCTGCAGAAAATATGGTTGTTTTGTTTATATAGAGTTATTGAAGTGGTCTTTATGTATAAACAGTCACAGATGGCCATATTTATTCTGTTTTAAATACCCTCAAAGGTTGCTGGAAAATCTCAGGTGCAAATTGATTTATTTCTGGATTCATTTTATACCATCTGCTGATTGATAACTTTAATACAGTTTTTCCTTGGAAAGTTCTGTTCCAGGATGATTTAATCTGTTTACTAGTTCTAGCAAAGGCAGCTCTGAAAAAACAATTACTTTTATTGTTTATTTTAAAAGTTTACAATTCCTGAGCATTCATTCCAGATTTTAATTCTTATTTTCTAAATTATTACTCATTTCTCCCTTTAATAATTTCTTGCTTCATTACTAATGCAATACTGATTATACACACAGAGACATACAAGATGCTGTAAAAATTTCTTTGATAGCTCAGAAATATTCAGATCTATTTTGCCAGTGAAGTGTTTGCAGATCCCACCCAATCTTTCCCAGAGTAGCAAAATGCCAGTTGTAAGTCCCTTTACTAAAGAGAGATAGCTCTTGCAAACGTGATATTCTGCTATGAATAGATTTGATGTTCACACACTAAATTCTTTGTTAGTTATTGAGATATAGCTTATACCCAAGGAATGTGGTATTCAGGAAAGAGCAAAACTTTTGTAGTCAGATAATCTGAACTCAAATTCCATTGCCAGATTTAATATGCTGAATGATGATAATTGTGGAATTAATTTCCTCTACTTTCATTCAGCATATTAAAGCTGGCAAACAGGAAAGTTGTTTTGTGGATTAGATTAGGTGATTTATTGAAATTTTCCAGAACAATACTTAAAATATTAAATGATGTCAGTAATGTCAGTTGATGTTACTACTGGTATTACATATTAGATGGTATTCCAGTTATTTTATTCTCCTTTGTAAACTGTTTCATACACACACACACACACACACACACACACACACACACTGTCCTCTGTCTTTCTATTTTGGTGAACTCAACTGGATATTCACTTCCTCTCAAACCATAGATTTATAGTAACTTGGGCAAAAGCTTGCACTCATATCTCCATCTTCCTTTTCCTAGACTCAATATTGTTCTCGCTTAACTTTTCAGATTTTACTTTTCAGTTTTACAGAAAGAAGAACAGTAATTATCTCATACCCATTACTGTTTAATATTTCTTCAATTCAATTATATTTATATTCTCAATCCAAATCCTGTTCTTCTGTGGTCCCAAAGTGTAGCCCAAAATTGTATCTTTGAATTTGCTCTTAATTCATTTTCAAAATGTGAAGATAACTTGTACTCCCACCTCCCCTTTCTGAGAAAGGAGACTTCAAGGTATTTTTCACTTCTGGAATTACTAGGACTCCTGCAAAGCACAAAAACAGAATAAAGCATGGCATCCACAAAAATGATTGACTCCAAAAAGCATTCATATGATAAGCAAGATAATTAAATACAACAAAGATGAGTCTTCAGTTTAGTGTTTTGGCATGATCTCTACTCACAGGGGTAAGCTGTATTGTGTAAATGAGTTTGCTCTTAGGAAGAATAAAATTATTTTATGAGGAAAAAATAGGTCAGATTATCTGAGTTTGATTTCTGATTTCTAGTCTCCAAAACTGTACTAATAAATTACTGTTGTTTAAGCCAACACATTTTTAAGCATTTGGTGTAGAAGCCCTGACAAATGCGTATAGCCATTAAACAAACCTCAATAAATGTAAAAGGACTAAAATCATGTACAGTATTTTCTCCAATTCCAAGAGTATGAAATTAGAAAAAAAAATACTGGAAATAAAGTTGCTAATTAAAAAAAAAGATACACTCCTAAATAACAAATGAGTCAAAGAAGAAATCACAAAGGAATTAGAAAATACTTTGAGAAAAATGGAAAAATGGAAATAAACACAACATACCCTAATGTATGGTCTGCATCTAAAACATCAACTTGAAGGAAATTTTTAGCTCTAAGCATCTATATTTTAAAAAGAACAAAAATGTCAATTCAACAACCTAAGCTTCCACCTTAAGAAACTACAAAACAGAGGCCAAACTAAACCAAAAGCAAGTAGAAAAATGGTAACAATAAAGGATAGAGCAGAAACAAATAATATAGAGAACAGAAAAACAATAGAGAAAATCAATGTAGCCTAAAAAATTTCCTTATGTAGATCAATAAAATTGATAAAATTTTAGCAGGCCAACAAAGAGCAAAAGAGAGAAGAATCAAGTTACTGAAATCAAAGATGAATTATCAATCATCTTACAGAAATTTAAAATGAAGAATTATAAGGAAATTCAAACTTTTCTTGCAAAACAGTTTGATAACCTTAATGAAATGTGAAATGCCTAACAAGACAAAAACTACCAAAAATGACTTCAAAAGAAACAGAAAACAAGCATATCTATAAAAAGTAAGGACATTGGATTAGTAATCAAATAATAATATTCCAACAAATAAACTCCAGGACCAGATGGCTTTACTGGTGAATTCTATGAATGTTTAAAGAAGAGTTAATGCCAACCTTTCACAAACTCTTAAAAAAAGTAGAAGAGGGGTAAACACTTCCCAACTCATTCTGTGATTCAAGCATTACCCTGATAATAAAACTGAGCAAACACACCATACAGAATTAAAACTACAGACCAATATTCCTTATGAATATAGATATGAAAATGTTCAACAAAATACTAACAAACCCAGCAATATATAAAAGGGATCATGCACCATGGCTGAGTGGGAATTATTTCCGAAATACCAAAGTTGAATCAACATACAAAACTCTACCAATGTAATATGCCATATTAATAGAACAAAGGACAAAAAACAAAAAAACACAAACATGATAATTACAATAGATGCTGTTCAAGTTTGTTAGAGGTGCTGTTACCAGAAATGGATTGACTTTTATAAAGAGGATTTATTAGGTTACAAATTTACAGTTCAAAAGCTATAAGAGTGTCCATACCAAGGTATCAACACAAGGATACCTTCACTGAAGAATGGCCAATGGCATCTGGAACACCTCTATCAGCTGGGAAGGCATGTGACTGGTGTCTGCTGGTCCTTTGCTCCTGGGTTGTGTTTCAAATGACTTTCTTCAAAACTGCCTCTGAGCTTCAGTATTCACTACTCTACCTCCAGCTCCTGTGCATCCTTTCTTCTTTCTCCCAGGGCATTTCTCTCTAAGCATCTAGAGGTCCTCTTTTAGCTTCTCCAGGGCAAACTCTGGTAGCTTAGCATCTCCAAACATCCTTCTGTATACATCTCCAAGGGTCTCCAAGCATCAGCATCAGTGTTGGCTCTTAGCTTCTCTCTTAAGTACTACAGTGAACCAATCAAGACACACCCTGAGTGGGTGGGGTCCATACCTCCATGGAAACATTTTAATCAGAGTTCTCACCTACAGTTGAGTGGGTCACATCTCCACGGGAACACTCAATCAGAAGTTCCACCCAACGACATTGGGTTAAAAGATCATGGCTCTTCTGGTGTCCATAACAATTTCAGACTGGCACAGATGCTGGAAAAGCATTTGGCAAAATCTAACAACCTTTCAAGATAAAACACTCAACAAATTAAGAACAGAAAGAAACTTCCTCAGTCTGATAAATGTCATCAAAGAAAAACTGCAACTGACAGACAATAGTGAAATACTGAAAGCTTTACTCTTAGGGCCAGGAACAACAAGAAAGGATGCTATGTTCTCACCACATATAGTTAATATTGTACCTCAGGTTCTATTGGAAAAAAAAGAAGTAAAACTAAATATATTCAAAGATGACATTTTTTGTTTGTTTGTTTTTACCTACAAAATCCAAAGGAATTAAGAAGAAAGCCTATTTGGAGATAATAAGTGTGTTAAGCAAAATTGCAGAATACAGAGGATTGTAGGAAGATGGCAAAGTAGGGAGCTCCAGGACTCAACCCTTCCAACAGAACAACTGTTATACAGGCAGGACCTGTCTTAAACAGCTATTTTGAAACTCTAGAGGAGAAAGAGACATTGTGCAGCATCCAGGAAATCATGTGAGGAAGAGGCTGTTAAATTACAGTAAGGAACAACTAATTGCTCTCTCTCTCATAGTGGCTAATGTCCCCCAATCCCCACTTTTGTGGCAGGCCACCATGGGGTCCAACACTGGCTAGCCCACTAGTAACAGAAAGGGATGGAAAAATCCTCTTCCCCAAGACAAGAGGTGAGGATGGGTGATCACTGGTCATGGCACTTGATTAGTGACTGGATCACTGGGGGCCTGGCTTTGAGGGTGGCCATTATTTCAACTCACCCTGGAAGAAGGCCATGGAGGAGACTGAAAGATGCTGTTCCTTTTCAGGGCTGCAGGGGAGTAGTTGAAGGGCTGAATTTGATGGGAAGGCCAAGAAAGCTCAGCTTTGGAGAGATATGGAACAGGTTCTGAGGCCCTTCCTGATCCCTACCCTAGCACACTTTGGAGCCAGTCTGTGCCCCCTCCATGGATCCCTGACCCTGTTTCATCTCGGACGGACTGACTTGGGAAGGTCCTCTCTGGCATGCCCCTCCTCCAAGAATTTGTCCTCCACAGAAAAGCAGCCTAAGAAAATGAAAGGGATGAAAGAAAATATAGAGGTGGACAATATGGGGAAAAGATGCCAGCTTCAAATATTCAGGAGGAGGTCAGTATCCTGGGAAACAGAGGGGACTATTGAACTCATGTAAATGGGAATTCCAAAACATTTAACAAGCACAAGTCTAGAAAAGGACACAAGACCATAAAAGAGAGGAGGGACCCTGTACACTGCATTCACTTTTGGCAGACCTTCTTGATAGGAGGGCTGAGGCAAAAGAAAAACTCTGACTAATCACCAGCTGATTACAAAATCAAGAAAAGACAGTTCAGTGAATAAATCCCAAAGTTAATATTTGAAAATATAAAAATGCACAGTGTGAAACAGAAGAGTACAATATTATTTGTACCCAAAGGAAGAGGATAACAATCCATAAACATCAGTGAAGAAGACCAGAATGTGGACATACAGAAAAAGCCTATTAAAAATGTTCTTGAAAATATTCAAGGAGATGAAGGAAAATACAGAGAAATAACTAAAGAGTATCAGGAAAACAATGAATGAAATATATGTGGATTTTAGTAAAGGGGAAGAAATATGGAAAAGGAACCAAACAGAACAGCTGGAGTTGAAGTCCACAATAACTGAAGTGAAAAATTCCCTGGAGGGTATCAAGAAGAGATTGGAGCTGGTAGAAGAAAGAATCAGTGAACTTGAACTTGAAGACAAGACACTTGAAATGAATCAGGCTGAGGAACAGAAAGTAAAAAGAATTATAAAAAGAAAAAAAAAAAAACAAAAAAATAAAAACAAAGCCTTAGATGCCTCTGGACACCATTGAGCATACAATATATGCATTATGTAAGCTCAAGGAGAATAGAGAACATGCAAAAGGAATATTAAAAAGAAAAATGACAGAGAACTTCCCAAACTTAGCACATCTAGGAAGCCAAGAGAACACAAAACAGGATGAACTTGAAAAATATATAACCCATCATATACTGATTACAATTTTACAATGCAAAAGGGAGTTCTTCAGCTGAAAGTAAAGGACACCAGGCAGTGATGCAAAGTAGCATAAAGAAATAAAGACCTGGAACAAAGTTAACCATTGTGTAATTATAAATGCCAGTAATATTTTATGGTATTATTTGATATGTCCATTTCTTACTTCCTACAGGTGCTAACATACAAAAGCATAAAAATTAATGATAAATCTATTGTTTGGGACATATAATGTACAAAGATAAAGTGGTAACAAGTACAGAAAAATGGGGACACAGAAGAGCTTAGGAAAATTATATTTTCATGCTATTGAAGTTCAGTTGGATTCAAATGAAATGTGACTATATATATGTATACATATATATATGATTTTAAATGTTCACCCCATGGGAACCACAAGGAAAACATGAAAAAATACCTAGGAAAAAAGAGAAGGCATTCATTATAGTACAGCACACAAAAAAATCAAATAAATATAAAAATTACATTAATAGAAGAATTGAGGGGCCAAATTGGTATAAGACATACAAAAGGAAAATGCAGAAGAAAGTCCTGCATTACTTTAAATGCAAATAGATTATATCTTCTAGTCAGAAGGCAAAATTGGCATAATGGAAAAAAGGATGACCCAACTCTATGTTCTGTACAAAATACTCAGCTTAAATTCAATGATACAAGTAGGTTGAAAGTGAAAGGATGGAAAAAATGTGTACCATGCAAGTAGTAACCAAAAGAGAATTGTAGTAACTATATTAATATCAAATAAAATGGAATTTGTCAAAAACAGTTACGAAGGATGTATTAGTTAGGATTCTTTAGAAAAACAGAACCGACAGGAGATATATGTAAATATTATGAGATCTTTGTAAGAATTGTCTCATCTGACTGTGGGGATAGGGAAGTCCAAATTCTATAGGACAAACCATGAGCTGGGAACTCCAATGAAGAGTGTTGGTGAATTCTCGAGGAGAAGCTGGCTTGCTGAACTGAAATAGAAGTTCTGTCTTCTGACCTGAAATCACCACTTCTTTTAAAGCCTTCAACTGATTGGTTGAGCCTTCCCTCATTGTTGAAGGCAGTCTCCTCAGTTGATTGTAGATGTAATCAGCCATAGATGCAACTAACTTACTGATGATGTCAGTCCACAGAATAGTCTCAAAGTAACAATCAGGCCAGTGCTTACTTTACCAAACAACTGGGCACCATAGCCAGGCCAATTTGACAGGTGAGCTTAACCATTATAGTCCACCCACTGTCAACTTGGCAGCCATACACATCCTCTTAAACCATTCATATCCCTGCTTTCAGTTCTTCCAAGTCTTTTTCTAATAATGGAGTTGCAGGATAATTTGGCAACCCTATATTTAGCTTCTGCCTACAGCCATATTTAACTTATAAACACAGTGACCACAGAGCTCTTCAGCGATGATGGAGTTAGTCCAAAGATTTATTCCTCACAGTCCTTGTGAAAAGTGTGTCCTCTGCCTATTCCTGGGGTAGGTGAGCAGATCTTATATGATAAATCCACTCTAATATTCCGGACTCTCTAAGCATTTGGATCCCATCATCTACATTATACTAGGGTAGTTCTAGCACTTTGACTTCAGGCAATGTAGGCCAAGTTTTGGTACATGTATTAGCCTTCCTTGCAAACAAACTGTTAGAGCCTTTCCTAGCTCATTAAGCTACAACACTGAATGCAGAGTCTCTGCTTAGTGGGCCTTTATCAATAAATTCAGCCTGCTCCAAGTTTATATTTCTTCCACCATTATCCCACACCCTTAATATGCATGCCTACACATACTCCCCTGATTTCTGTCTATATAAATTGGAAAAAAAAATCTTTCAGTACTCTTTATCATCATATGTGTATGTTCTCATGTGCCACAGTTTCTACCTCACCTTTGGGGGCCTATTTTTGCTTCAGTACTTGTAAGTTTGTAAGAGGGGTATTTGGGTAGGATCATGAGAAGAATTAAAAGTGTCTTGCAAGCCATCTACCCCATGGCATTTCATTGCTGTTTCATCTAGTGAAAGTGAATTATTCTCTTCAGACAGAGGAATGAGGTTTGCACAAGGGAGGTGGCTAAAGATTCATTATGTGCAATTGGGTTAATCTCCTCATGTTGATGTTGGGTGGCAGATTCATCAGTACAGACTGGAGGTTGGGTGGCTGGTTCCTCAGGGCAGAATAGAGTTTGGAGGCTGGTTTCTCATGGCAAATTAGAGGTCAAGAGGCTGGCTTCTTAGTGCTGACGATTGCAATTTTATGTGGCAAAGACTTAGCAGAATCTAGAGACCCCTGTCATTATCAATTCATATGTCCCCATTCCAATTTTTAGGATCCCATTCTTTCCAAAGCAATACCTTCACACTAATAGCAGACACACCACAAGGTTGGGAATTCAGTTTTTGTTGTAATTCAGACACTCACGCAATGAAACTCTCTGGTTTTCCAAAATTTAAAGTCTGTGACTACATTAAATATTATTTTCTTTCAGGACACACATAGAAACTTTCACATCCTTTATACAGTACTTAAGTTGTGAATCTGTAGACTTGAGCTTCTCCATTTCTTTTATAACTGTATCTGGTATATTTAGGAACAACCATAAGTATGCATTTTAATTACACAAAACTGTGTTAGATTGGCCAAAAATTCTCACTCAGAGCCTTGCCTCTTGTAAGCCTTTCAGTAGCCATATCCAGTGGTGATATTTTGCATATCTCTATTGCCAATTCAATCCCTTTTGATTGTTGGAAATAGCATCATCAATGCTTTGAACCTAATCATGTTTGAGAACCAATTCCCCAAACCCCAGAATGAATTCTGTAATATCATCCTTAAAGATTCTGTTTCTTAACCACTCTCAGTACCAAACCTGTGTTAGCCAGGTTTCTCTAGAGAAACCTAACCAATAGGATATATCCATAAATATTATGAGATTTTTATAAGAATTGTCTCACTTGACTGTTGGGATAAGCAAGTTCAAATTCCGTATGGAAGACCACAATCTGGGAACTGCAGTGAATGTTTTTCATGAATTCTCCAGGAGAAGCTGGCTGATTGAAGTAGAAATGGAAATTTTCTCTTTTGATGGCTGAAATCTTCACTTCTCCCTTTAAATCACCCAATGGATTAGATGAGACTTCTGTCATTGCTAGGATAGTCTCCTTAGTTGATTATAGACACAATGGCCATAGATGCAATTACTTATTGATGATTTAAGTCCACAAAATATTCTCACAGTAAAAATCAGCCCAGTGTTTCCATGACCAAAAAAAATGGGCACCATAAACTGGCCAAGTTGACACATGAATATAACCATCACAAGGAATAAAGATGGTCATTACATACTGATAGAGTGGGCTATTCAACAAGAAGATGTAACAATTATAAATATATTTACAGCAAACATCAGCACTGTGAAAAATATGAAACAAATATTGACAGATTTGAAGGGAGAAATTGACAGTTCTACATTAATAGTAGAAGACCTTAATACACCATACTTAGTCAGGATAAAACATCTCTTTAGAGGATCAATAAGTTAACACAAGACTTGAATGGGACTACAAACCAAGTAGACTTAACAGGCATGTATAGAACATATCACATAACCAAAACATAGCACATTTTCTTCTAGAGTACACACAGGTCATTTTCCAAGATTGTATGTTAGGTCACAATACAAGCCTCAATAAATTAAAAAATATTGAAATCATGCAATGTATATTATCTGACCACATTGGAATGAACTTAGAAATCAATAACAAGGGAACAAATGGAAAATTCACAAATGTGGAAATTAAACAACACACTGTTAAACAACCAATGGGTTAAAGAGGAAATCACTAGTAAAATTAGAAAATATCTTGATGCAAATGAAAGAACAACATACCAAAGCTTATAGAATTCAGTGAAGGTAGAGATAACAGGGAAATTTATAGCTTGAAATGCTTACATTGAAAAAGAAGAAAGACTACAAATCATAGGCCTATCCTCAAAACTGAAAAAACTAGAAATAGAACAAATTAAACCCAAAGTGAGCAGAAGGAAGGAAATAATATTTGTGCAGGGATAGATAAAATTGAAATCAAAACAAACAAAAAACAACAGAATCAACAAAACCAAAAGTTGATTCTTTGAAAAGATCAGTAAAAAGTAAAAACTACCTTGACTAACAAAGACAAAAAGAGAGAGGACACAAATAACAAAAATCAGAAATGAAAAAGGGGACATTACTACCAACCCTAATGAAATAAAAAAGGAGGATGAGAGGATACTATGAACAATAGTAAGCCAATAAATTAGATAACCTAGATGAAGTGGATACTTCTTAGAAACACAGAAAATAACTTCATGGACTCAAGAAGAAATAGAATAGCTCAACAAACCAATTAGTATTAAAGAGATACTACCTGTAAACAAAAACCACCCAACAAAGAAAAGCCCAGGAACAGATAGCTTCATAGGGGAATTCTATCAAACACTCCAATTCTGCTCAAACACTTCCAAAAAACTGAAGAAGAGAGAACAGTGCATAATTTATTCTATGAGGTCAACATCACCTTCTTATCAAAGCCAGATAAAAGTGCCATAAGAAAAGAAAACTACAGAATAATATCTCTTATGAATATAGATGCAAAATTCCTCAACAAAATACCTGCAAATCAAATCCAACAGCATGTTAAACATTATATATCATGATCATGTGGGATTCATCCCAGATATGCAAGGTTGGATCAACCTTGAAAATCAATTAACAAGGTATGCAAAGTTGATTCAACCTTGAAAATCAATTAACATAATATGTCATTTTAACATAATGAAGGAAAAATACATAATCCTCTCACTTGATGCAGAAAAGTAATTTGACAAAACCCAGTACCCCTTCTTGATAAAACCAATTAGAATGCTAGTAATAGAAGGAGACTTCCCCAGTATGAAAAGAGATATATATGAAAAGCCCACAGCTAATATCGTATTTAATGGTGAAAGACTGAAATATTTCCCTCTATGATAAGGATCAAGACAAGGATGACCACTGTTACCACTGTTATTCAACATTGTACTGTAAATTATTGCCAGAACAGTTAGATAAGAAAAATAATTAAAAGGAATCCAAGTTCAAATGGAAGCAGTAAAACTTTCTGTACTTTCAGATGACATGATCCTATATACAGAAAATCCTGAAAAATCCACGAAAAAATACTAGAGCTAATAATGAATTCAGCAAAGTGGTGCGGTACAAGATCAACTTGCAAAAATCCATAGTGTTTCTATGCACTAGAAATGAACAACCAGACAAAGAAATCAGGAACAAAATACAGTTACAATAATAAATAAAAGAATCAATTATCTAGTAATAAATCCAACCAAGGATGTAAAAGACTTTGTGCCAGTTTGGATATATTATGCTCCCCAAAACACTATTTTCTTTGATGCAATCTTGTGGGGGCAGATGTATTAGTATTGATTATGTTGGAATCCTTTGATTGAGTGTTTCCCTGGAGATGTGACTCAATCAGCTATAGACAAAACATTTGATTGAATTATTTCCATGGAGATATGGACCTTGCCTATTCAAGGTGGGTCATGATTTAATCACTGAAGCCCTATAAAAAGAACACACAAACAAAAGGACCTCAGAGCAGCTGTGAGTGACATTTTGGAGAGTAACTGAGGGAGACATTTTGGAGATGGCCACTGAAAGCAGACTTATGCTAGCCCAGAGTTTGCTCCAGAGAAGCTGAGAGAGGACAAAATGCCCCAAGAGCAACATTTTGAAGAACGCACAGGAGCTACAAGAGGAGCTGGAACACAACGTGGGATCAGTAGATACTAGCCATGTGCCTTCCCAGCTAACAGAGTTTTTCCAGACGCCATTGGCCTTCCTTTGGTGAAGGTATACTTGTGTTGATGCCTTAATTTGGACATTTTCATGGCCTTCAGACTGTAGCTTTGTAACAAAATAAACCCTCCTTATAAAAGGCAATCCATTTCTGGTGTTTTGTGTAATGGCAGCATTAGCAAACTGGAAAAGACTTCTACACAGAAAACTACAAAACATTGTTAAAAGGCAACAAAGAAGACCTAGAAAAATAGAAGAACATTCTGTGTTCATGGATTTGAATACTAGATATCATTAAGATGCTAATCTTACTCAAAGCAATTTATAGATTTGACACAATCCCAATAAAAATTTCAACCACCTTCTCTGCAGAAATGGAAAAACCAGTCAAATTTATATGGGAGAGAGGGCCCCAAATATCTAGAGCCATCTTGCAAAGGAAGAATGAATTTGGAGGACTCATACTTCCCAATTTTAAAACTTATTACAAAGTCACAGTAATCAAAATAGCATGGCACTGGCACAAGAACAGACATATAGACCAATGGAAAAGAATTGAGAGCTCAGAAATCAACCCTCACATTTATGGCCAAATGATTTTTGACAAAGTGACAAAGACCACTTAATTGGGAAAGAATAGTCTCTTCGACAAATGGTCCTGGGAAAACTGGATCTCTATTTGTATAAAGAAAAAAAGAAAAAGAAAAGAAAAAGAAAAAAAAAAGAGAAAAAGAAGAGAAGACGACCCCTACCTCACAACCTATACAAAAATCAACTCAAAATGGATCAAAAAGTAAATAGAAGAGCCAGAACTTTCCAACTTCTAGAGGAAAATGTGGGGAAGCATCTTCATGACCTTGTGTTAGGCAATGGTTTCCTAGACTTTACTCCCAAAGCACAGGAACAAAAGAAACAATAGAAAATGGATCTCATCAAAATTAAAAAGTTTTGTGCCTCAAAGGACTTGAACAAGAAAATAATAGTACAACCTACACAACGGGGGAAAGTATTTGGGAACCACATATCTGATAAAGGTTTAATATCCAGAATGTATAAAAAATTCCCTCAACTTCACCAAACCAAAAAACAAACAACCTAGTTAAATAACAGGCAAAAGGTGTGAATAGACATCTTTCTGAAGAAGGTATGCAAATGATGAGAAAACACATGAAAATACTCAACATCATTACCCATCAGGCAAGTGCAAATAAAAACTACAATGAGATACCATTATACACCCTTTAGAATGGCTGTTCTTAAATAAATGGAAAATAAGAAGTGTTGAAGAGGATGTGGGGAAATATAAACACACATTTATTGATGGTGGCAATGTAAAATTGTGCAACCTTTATGGAAGACAGTTTGGCAGTTCCTCGGAAAGTTAAGTACAGAGCTACTATATCACTCAGCAATCTCACAACTAGGCATTTGCCCAGAATTATTGAAAGCAGGGACTCAAACAGATATTTGCATACCAATTTTCAAAGTGGAATTATTCCCAATGGCCAAAATATGTACATAACCTAATTGTCCATCAATCTATGAATGGCTAAAAAAATGCAGTGTATACATGCAATAGAATATTATTTAACCATAAATAGGAATGAAGTCCCAATACATGTGACAACATGGAAGAACCCTGAAGACATAATGTTGAGTGAAATAAGCCAGACACAAAAGAACAAATATTGTATAATCTCACCTCACTGATTTGAAATAATTAGGATAAGCACAGTCATGAAGACAGAATCTAGAATATATGTTACCAGGGGATGTGGTTAGGACAGGGAATGAAACTTGAGGCTTAAAATGTACAGAGTTCCTATTCGGAATGATAGAAATGTTTTGGTAATGGTGGTGATGGCAGCACAACATTGCAAATGTAATTGGCAGCATTGAAATATATATATGAATGTGATCAAAAGAGGAAATATTTGTATATATGGTAACAATAAATTTCTTTTCAAAACTGGAACTACTCTACACAATGAACCATAAATTAAACTACTGGCGTACAATTATAAAAATGTGCTATAGTAAATTGTGACAAATATTCCATGCCAAGGCAAGGTGTTAATAATAGAGTGGTATATGGGAGTCCTTTATTTTGTGCACAATTTTTTCTGTAAACCCACAACTTCAATAATGAAGACAAAAAATGATTTTAAATGACTGCAGGATATGTGATTATAATAAAAAATTAATTGTAATTCTATACACTAGCAATTAATAATATGAAAATTTAGCAATGAATATTCTGAAAATGAATAATCTTTACCATACTGTTTGGTTACTGAAGCTTTAGAGTAAATCTTTGTCAGGTGGTGTCCTCCAAATTTTTCTTCCCTTATAGTATTGTGTTATCTATTCTGGGTCTTGTACATTTTCATGTAACATTTGGGATTAAGTTGTCAATTCTGCAAAATAGCGTACTGGGATTTTGATTGGAATTCCAGTAAATCTATAGATCAGGTTGGCTAGAATTCACGCCTTAACAATATTGACTCATCCAATCCATGAACATGTAATACCTATCCATTTATTTAGATCTTTCATTTCTTTCTTCATAATTTGTAGTTTTCCTTAGGTAAGTTCTTGAACATATTTTATTGGCTTTATATCTTCGTTTCATTTTTTTTCTGCTCTAGGTTAGTGAATCTCTGTATTCACTTGTTTCTCCAGATTTCAGTGATGGTTTGCCCTATGGCCACATTTCTCTTTTGGGTCCAAAAAAATAGCTGTTTTCCAATTTGTTCAGGTTTTTTGTTGTTGTTGCTGTTGTAATGACAGGAGTAATGATTTCTAAGTTTTTTTACTTGTCAGAATGAGTCAGAAGTCACATTCATTGAATTTTCACATGTGAAAGCACAGCAATGGCAGATAAAACATTATAAAGTCAAATTTAAAATGGATAATAATTCAGGAGGAGAATAATATAGTTTATAAATGACTTTCCTATGTTTTGGGAAAGATATCTACTCCTCTCTGGAGATTTGCTTCTGTAATTCAGCAAATTTCTAATTTATATTTATCTCCAGGTAGAAGTCCCACATACATCTCAAAGACAACATATCAAAAGAACTAAACTTTTTCTTCATCTTTCAGAATGTCTCTTTTGCTTTCTGTCTTTGTTAATGATATTGTCATCCCCTCAATTAATCTGGATGGGAATCTTGCCTTCTCAATTCTGTATCTCAGCAACTCCAGCATTATCCCAAATATAGACCCACATAGAACCTGTCCTGATTATTAAGCGCTTTTTAAAACTAGTCTCCCTAGATCCTCTCCAATCTTTATGTGTCCTGTAATCTGCTGCCAGTCTTATATTCTTAATATATTACCAGATTCTGTTGCAAAGATTGGATGGCTTGTGCAAAGATTGGATGGCTTGTGCAGTGCTCAAGTGTAAATGCAAACAATTTAAATTATATATTAAAATATCTTCATTTTTTCCTGGTATATCATGACAATCTTACCTCCTACTGCACTCCAATGAAACATATCTTCCAGTCATTTCCTTCTATTGTCTGTTTCTCAATCCTAATGAGGAAATTCCTCAATGTTGATATTTTCTAAAACAGCTGCTTTCATCTGGGGTGTAATTCCCTTTTAAAACCTTTTGCATAACTCATATACAATGCCTTCCTCCCTGGTTGTCTCTTGTCCTTTTTCCACTGCCTTTCCCAGTGGGTATTTTTTAATACCAATTCCATACCAGACTATATTCAAAGATCTTGAGAAATATCAGTGAACAAAACAGTTAATGATGTTTACATTTTAGTGTACATAAATAATTAGAAAGTATATACATCAAGAAGTAATGAATATCTTAAGTTCCAGTTAAATTTTTTGTTCCTATGAGAAACTTTCCTACTCCAATCTCTTTGTCAGCACTTATTTCATTTACCTTATAATACTTTAATACTGTATATATTTTTTGTTATGCAATTTTTCATTGTTTCTTGAAATTGGATTATAGGAAAGGGGTAACAATTTAAAGCTAAATTTAAAAAAATGCAACTTACATAAATTCAGCTATCACTAAATTTCTCCTATTGATTCTGTTACACATATCCATCTATTCACATAGCTTACGTCTGAACATCTGCACACAATGACAACATTAAACTGTCTTTAATTTACTGAATTTGGTTACTCTAGTCAGCTTGAAACCTTACAAATCAAAATAAAATATTAAGGTATCTAGATGACAAATCATTAAACGTATCATCCCCTATGAATTCAAAGAGAACTGAGTTGCATTTAGGCTTTCTTCCTTATTATTTGTATAACTTCAGAAAATTAATCTTTTTTAGACCCAATATTTTCACCTTTAAAAGAAGTATAAGAATATTTTCATTACATAAATGCTTTGGGCAGTAGAAGAAATGATATTGAAAAGTCCTTCAACACAAAGCCTGTCAAAGAGTGGGGACTTAATAAGCAGTAGTTTTATCATTTTAACAATGTTTTGTCAGTAATGCTCTACTTTAGAGAAGTGCTACAAAACTACTTATAAAATTAATTTATGGGATTGTTAAAAATTTAGATTTCTTCCCTTAACTCCTCAAATTCTAAAATTCTGAAAAGGAAGGAAGAGATGAACGAAAATTTGTGTTTTAAACAAATATCTCTGAGACACTTTTTAATGTTTATGATAGTCCAATTCCTATCATTACTCTAAAGGCTAATGTAGACATATCTCTCCAGATAGCCATAGAAAAAGAGATATTTCAAAATGCTTAAATTTACAATTGTATTGTAAGGACCACTTCTTCTTTTGTCCTGTCTAACACATTCACTTAAGTAATTTCATCAGGAATGAATTCACATAGAATAATGGTTAACAAATCCTGGAACACCTTGCTTTTATTAGCAGTGCACTATTTCAGACATGATCCCTTGGGTTCTGAATTATTAACAAATCACTTTGTTTTTTACCAATCAATATTTAATAATGACTGCTTAGACTACTGAAGTATGATACCATGTAGACTCAATTTATAAAATACGATCAAGGTCATCTCCTACATTTATATGGTATCAGTGAAAGATTCTGCTATAATTATATGATATTTATGAAAGATTCCGCTAAACTTTTTCTATATGAACTAAGCAAAAATAAATAGCAAATGTTTAAATGAAGAATAATCAGTTTAAAATCATTTTTTTGGTAATTAATTGGCTAAAAGGACCTTGCATTTGTAAGTTAAGCTGGTAAGAGAGAAATGATATTATCATTGAAAATTAGCATAAACAATTCAGTATTCTACAGTGTTCCTTATAAGCAGTTCCAAGGGGATTGCTATCAAATTTCAATTTTAGAATGATTAATATACTAATGAAAGCATTTCAATTTATTCCTTCTAACTTGGTCAGAATCACTAGTAGCATAATAGATTCAAGAAGTTTAACAATATTTTATGATGGTATCATTTTTCTAAGCACTCTTTGCCAAATTAAATCTTGGAAGGAAATTGATGTACCATTTGATTCTATAATTATTGACTTGGCTGTGGGCATGCTGCTTCCTGTAGATAGTTACAACTAAACATTGATTGCCCTGCTGTTGCTGGCACAAACAGGGACTGTATAACTGAGCAATAATATCAATCCCTATCTATCTCAGGTTCTTTATTCTCAGCAGATTTGATTGATTGCTGACATGTTTTTACTTTTTCTAAAGTCTTTGAGGAAATATATGTATGTATATATACATACATATATATATTTACACACACATATATATAAATATATATATATCTGAAATTAGGCACTGCTAGTCAAAAATAAGAAAATAGAACACAAAACGACAAAATGAAAAATTCAAGGTTACATAAAACTTTTTATTTTAAAACATCTGTACATTTAAAGTGTCCAGTTCTCAAAGGATTGACTTCTCTTTCCAGGAGCTAATAAGAAATCAAGAAAAAATTAATTGAAGCAAAATAATTATTACTTGAATTTTGTCTATTTTTATGGATCAAATTATTAATGTGATATATTTCCTATAGTAATATGCTTCTCTTATCATATACTTCTTCTAGGATGGATTATATAGAAGGAATTAAATCTGAAATATAATATCCAAAATGTGTATTTTGTACAGCTTAAAAACGGTATGAATTAATTAATTTAAACATGCATTTTATGAAGTAAAATGGTGCAATGTTCATGAAATTATTTATTTCGGACACCTTTTACATTTGATTATTTTAGTTAGGCTTTGCTCTGTAATAGACTACCCGTAATCCTAGTGGTTTTAAACGATTTCCTTGGCTTCCGATTTTGTGGATTGGCAGTTGGGGCTGCCTCAGCTAGGTGGTTGTACTCTGCTAGCTGACTCACCCATGAATCTGCTGTAGACTGCCAGGTGTGGGGCAGGGAGGGGGAATCTGGCTCTTCTACAAAAGCCTCAGATATTTGGCTCCAGGACGTCTCTCATCTGCCAGTGGGCTAACCTCTTCACATGGTGCCATGGTTCCCAGGAGCAACAAGCAAACATGCCCTAAGACACAAACATTTTTAAGCCTCTGCTTGTGTCACATGTGCTTATTACCCTATCGGCAAAGCAAGTCATATGGCCAATCCTTAAGTGATCACTAGAAATATTTGTAGCCACTTTTGCAAACTACCGAAGTCCTCCTTCTGGCCACAAACTATTCACAAACTCTCCACATTAAAAAAAAAGTCAGTGTCATACTAGGACCCTTTAAATTCATATAATCATGGTGTCAGCCTTGAAGTTTATGATCTCATTGTTTACAATTATGTATGGAGGTAGCTCTTCAAATATAGCTAGTCTTGACCCAGAGACCTATGAAATAAAAATGTGTTTTACCTCTGACTCTATTTTTGTCATACGATGCTTAGCCAAGGACATGTTGGCTAAGGATAGGAATAGTAGATATTCCTATTCCCCAAACAGCTTCTACTCCTTAGCATTCTGAAAATTCAGCTAGAAATACATCACAAAGCCTCCATACTTGGAGACAAATAGTTTTCTTTAATTATGCCTAGATTTTGCTCCCTGGAAGTGGCTCCCCTGTAATTTTATTTTTATGCTCCATGGGAATTCCTATCTAGTTAATTTTTCTTTGTGTTACATTTGCTGATGTCCCACCTGTCAAAGGAAATTGTGCCCATCCATGACTCTGCCCTGGATGTAGTGACACTTTTCTCTGAGAGTTCCTTTTTTTCCTTACAAAATGGTTCATATTTGCAGCTAAATATCTCAGTCAGCCTGCTTTCTGCTTGTAGAAAATTGGGGGCTCAGAGACCTCTTCACAGTTTGATTAACTCACATTCTTTTAGTACAAACAGTTGGCCTTTATGCCAGTTCAACTTCTTGAAGCAATGTGGTATGTTTCAAGGTTTTTGTTACAGTAGCCCTTAGTGTTACATATCAGATTTTACATTAGTTATCTTTACTCTGTCATAAACTACCACAAAACCAAGTGGTTTAAAACAACAGCTATTCATTCTTTTTTAAACCTCTTGTATGTACTTTTATAACAAAAAAAGTAAACCTGCAAAATAACCCAGCTATTAATTGCATTACAAAACAGTGCATTAGCAGTTCGTGTTGGTTTGAGGTGGGTGGTTCTTCTGCTCATCTGATCTGGGCCCACTGAATTATCTTGAATCACTCGCCCAGTTGATTAGAGGTTGGTTCATCCAGTAGGGCTTCAGTGGGGGACAGCTCATCTATTTTCCATACATGCTGTCTTCTTTGAGCACACAAACCCAGGCTTGTTCATGGGGAAGGTGACCTTGTCTTAGGTTGAATTTTCCAGAATCAAATCCTGAGATGAAGTGTGGGGTGAAAGATATTAATTTGTGATTAACTCCTATAATTAGGAAGGAAAAGGAACAAAATTGGAAAGAGGGGAGAAGGCAGGCTGTGAGGCAGTCCAGCACATCAGGGAGCTGTAGCATGAGTAGTGACCATTTGCAAGGTGTCACCCTAGCAACATGAATCTCTGCAGCTGAGGCAGACCCTAAAGGAGCTAATAGTTCTAGGTTGTCTGCTAACTGCCCTCCCTGAATTTGGGTAGCAAGTCCTTCCTTGAAGGAGAATCCGGGAGTTACCAAGTCTACTGCATGTCCTAAAGCAGCTAACAATCAAGGCTTAATGCGTAACATTTGCTAGCGTCCCCTTTATCAAAGGAAATCACAGGGCCAACAAGCATTAACAAAGGTTGTGCACACAAAGAGAGGATGAATTTGAGGCAGTTTTTTCAGTCTACCACATTGTGACTCTAATGTTTTAATGACCTTGCAGTAGCAGAATGAATTAAAAACAAATGAACAAGAATATACTTCTACCTCCTCATGTTTAAAATTATTTCCCCCTGAACATTAATAACAAAAACCTTGGTAGAAGGAACCCAGGTGATAAACAGTAGAAGAGTAAAAAAGAACAGGAATGAGGCTACTCATAACACTATTTTGATGGAGCTGAAGAACAACATATACTTTCACACAGAATTTAGAGAGCTCAGAATAATATGCTTCTATGACATGTTTTAGATATTCAAATATTTTGGATTAGAAATTGCAATGTTTGCATTTTTTTTTCCTTGATGTTAAGACCATTTGGAATTGAGTATGACCCAAGTATTATTTTCCTGTTAAGAGTGGCTATTTTTAGTTTGGTTTTCATTTAATTTTCTCTTCCCAAACAAGGTGGGTTTAAAATTCTTGACAGAAGGCTCTGAACACAGAAGCAGCTTACACTCCAATGTGTTTATTGCACTTTTTGAAAGATGTATTAATGAGTTGGCAGAGATCGAGGCCGTGCAGCCTGGCATAGCTGATATCATATCTTAGCAAATGAAGACAGCCCCAAGGCATTAAAAAGTCTTAACTTTTCATATATAGTTTTCCCACAAGGCAGTTACATAAACTGTCAGTCTGGCAAAGGCAGCTCTTCTTGCTTATCCTTACACTGATTGCCTCTGAAATTTCATTAAAACACAAAGTATTTGCAGTTACTCACTGTTAAATTTGATGTGACAGGCTCACATTTTAGATGTAAAAATAGCAAAGCCTAGTTTGATAGCATGTTTTTCATTACATTTAAAATCATATATTTGTATTCTTTGGTCTCTAACAGTGAAAATATTGAGAAATGAATGATTTTTGTTTCCAGAAAGTATCAGCCATTCAAAATCAGCCCATGATTTTGCTTGTGAAAATGTCCTATAAATAATAGAATGGAAATTTAATATTCATCAGTATTATATGACATTCATTTCAAATTATCCACAACCTTACAGTGCAGTGAATTCAGGTATTTCAATCATGTAAAAATATTCAAATAATCTGAAAGCAAGGAGAAAAGAGGAAACAAATAACAAAAAATAGAGAGAATGAATAGAAAGTGAAAATCAAAAGAGTACCCTAAATCAAAATCAATCAATACTTAACATTATTGTAAAAGATCTAAATGCACCAATTAAAAGACAGATTGTTGGAATGCATTAAGAAAACATGCCCTAACTATTCATTGTCTACAAGAAACACTCTTCAAAAATAATGATACAGATAAGTTAGAAGTAAAAGGATAGTAAAATTTATTCCATGCAAACACTAATCCAAGAAATCTTGAGTGGCCATATTAATACGAGGAAAAAGTAGACCCCAAAGCAAGGAAAATTACAAGGGTTGAAATAGGACATTATATACTGATAAAAGGGTTAGTTCAACAAAGACAAATAACAATCTTAAATGTGTGTAAACCTTAAAGTAGAACTTCAAATACATAAAGCAAACACTGAAAGAACTGAAAGGAGAAATAAATACACTTCAACATAACTTTCCCAGTAACAGATGAACTGGTTGATAGAAAATCAGCAAGAATATGGAAAAACAGAAACACATCATCAATGAACTGTATTTAATTAGCACCTGTAGAACACTGTACATAATGAGAACAGAACACATTTTTTTTGAAATGCACATGGAACATTTACCAAGATCACAATATCTTGGGTTGTGAAATAAACCTTAAGAAGTTAAAAATTTTTTAAATAAGACAAAGTATTTTCTCTTACCATAATGACATTGTACCAGAAATCAATAATAAAATGTAATTCCCTACACTTTTGAAAAATTATACAACACACATCTAAATTATACATTGATGAAAGAGAAAGAATCAAGGGTATTTATAAAATATTTTAAAATGAGAAAAAATGTAAATGCAACATTTAAGAATCTGTGAAAAAAAACTAAAGCAATGCATAAAGAGAAATTTATAGCATTACATACTTATAGCAAAAAATGAGAAAAATTTTAAACCAATAATATACATTTTCAATTTAAGATACTAGAAAAAGAAGAACAAAATAAATCCAAATCAAACAGAAGGATGGAAATAATAAAGGTAGGTGAACATGCAAAACAATGGTAAAACTGAAAAACAAGAGTATCCGTGAATCCCAGAACTAGTACTTTGAAACAATCAGTTCATTGGCAGTTTCTTGTAAAGTTAAATAAACCTACCATACTATTCAGCATACCCACTCTTGGGCATTTACCCTAGAGTAATGAAAATTTATATTCATATGAATGTCTTCTAAATGAATACTCACATCGTCTTTAGTTGAAACAATTAATGGATAAACAAACTGTGATATACCTATACAATACAATAATTCTCTGCAATAAAAAAGAATGAACTATTGATACACATAGCAACATGGAGGGATACCTGGGCATTATGCTGAGCGAAAAAGGCTAATCTCAAAAGCTCGCATGCTGTATGATTCTAGTTACACAACATTCTCTAAATTAGAAAATTTTTGCAATGGAGAACAGGGCAGTGGTTGTCAAAGGGATCATGGTGGGAAGAGACTATGACTATTAAGTGGTATCATAAGGGAGTTTCCTTGGGAGAGATGGAGCAGCTTTAATCCTGATTGTAGCAATGGTTACATAAATTTATGCATGTCATAACATTTCAAGGAACTATTCACACCATCACACATACACATACAAGTCTGTGGAAAAACTGGTGAAATCCAAATAAGGTCTGTAATTTAATTATATCAATGTTAATTTCCTAGTTTTGATATTGGTACTATGGCTATGTAAGTTGTTATCATTGAGGAAACTTGCTGTGAAGGTTAAAAAGGAACAAACACCCTCTACTATTTTTGAAACTTTTGTTTGTCTAAAAGTATTCAAATTAAAAATTAATTTAATTTAAAAATGTATGTCAGTATTGTTCACAGTTAAAACAATTCCATATTAATATGCAGAGGCTCTGATGTGTTAAAAGCCAACATGCTATATGCAAGAGACAGACCTAAAATAAAATTTTAAAGCTTGAAAATAAAATAAGGAAAGGTATCAATATCAGTAACTATTTGGGGCTCCCTTCAAAATCAGAATGATTCTCCACCACAAGTTCATTTTGGATGTTGTTCTAGTTTGCTAATGCTGCTGGAATGCAAAACACCAGAGATGGATTGGTTTTTATAAAAGGGGGTTTATTTGGTTACACAGTTACAGTCTTAAGGCCATAAAGCATCCAAGGCAACACATCAACAATTGGGTACCTTCACTGGAGGATGGCCAATGGGGTCCAGGAAACCTCTGTTAGCTGGGAAGGCACGTGGCTGGCATCTGCTCCAAAGTTCTGGTTTCAAAATGGCTTTCTCCCAGGACATTCCTCTCTAGGCTGCAGTTCCTCAAAAATGTCACTCTTAGTTGCACTTGGGGTATCTGTCCTCTCTTAGCTTCTCTGGAGCAAGAGTCTGCTTTCAACAGCTGCCTTCAAAATGTCTCTCATCTGCAGCTCCTGTGCTTTCTTCAAAGTGTCCCTCTTGGCTGTAGCTCCTCTTCAAAAGTTCACTCTCAGCTGCACTAAGTTCCCTCTGTCAGTCAGCTCATTTATATGGCTCCAGTGACTCACCTTAGACCCACCCTGAATGGGCAGAGCAACACCTCCATGGAAATTATCCAATCAGAGTCATCACCCACAGCTGGTGGGGCACATCTCCAAAGAAACACTCAAAGAGATCTAATCAACACTGATAACATCTGCCCACACAAGTTTACATCAAAGATAATGGCATTTGGGGGACACAATATATTCAAACTGGCACAGATGTCAAGACTGATGATGCCACAGACATACCAAAAGGATATGAAAAGATGTATTACTTACATAATGTGTTTTTTGAAGGCAGCAGGGAAGTCCTCCCAGGCATGTCATAAATGACTTGAGAGAGCAGGGAAAGTAGACTAGCTTGGGTATTTTACGGTATTTACAGGGTGAGGCTAAACTGTGAGGTTTGAATCTTCCTCTGGTGCCAAAGGAGGAAGTACCCAGGTGTTGTTAGCTTGCCCACATGTGGGACAAAAGAAGTAGAGTTAGGTGAGAGACTTAAAACCTGTCAGCAATCAAACATTAAAAATGAAATCAGACTGGTTATTTAATAACAAAATACAATCAAGAGCAAGTATATAGAACAGTACATAAGGGGATATTTATATTTTAAAAAAATATAATTTTCAAGGAATATGTAATACTCCTAAACTTCATGTATGTAATAGCCAAAATTTCTAAATATATGCAACCAAAATAAACAGAAATAAAAGGAAATAATAAGCTACTGTATATATATTATTTGAATATTTCCTAAACCCAGTAAAAAGCTAAGCAAATTTGAACAAAAGGCGATAAATATAATGGCACATCGTAACATAGACATTAAAACAGAAGACATAATCAAATAAAGTAATTCTTAAATAAAACAGTAAGACCATCTGTTTCCCTCATGGTGATACTAGCTCCACCTCGAGGATAATATCTAGAAAGGAGACAGGGAAATACTGGTGAAGCAAGCAAAGCCTTGAGTTGAAAGGGGAAAAAAATCCAAAAAAATTATGCCATACATGCAATGGAAATTTCATGATAGTGCCTTGTGATTTATTAAGCAACTTAGAATACACTTGAGACTTAAAGAGGCACTTAACAAATAAATCATTTACTATTGTGTACTTATTTATTGAACAATAAATTAGATTATCGTTGATAGGTTTTTGAAATAATTATATTCATAACTATTTTTCAAATATATAATTATTTACAAAAATTTTAAATGGCACATATAAATGCATTTAAAAAACACACTTCATTCTGATTACATGAAAAGCAAAAATAAAATTTTATACATAATTGTATTCTATGCATTTATATTATATATGGTATACTGTATGCTATAATCTGTTTTTGGCAATATTAGTTTCTAATCATATGTTGATAGTATTATTTGAGGAATATATTATCAATTTTTTAACTCAACTTTGGCAGTCTTCTTTAAGGTTGCAATTTATGATTAGTAAATATGAAACTGTTGACATCTTTAATTGACTGTCTACAGATCACAATAATTTAATTAGGGCTTATTGGTTTCTAAATTTCTTGAAAACATTGTTTTAATCACAAAAGCAGGATCTAAAAATGTGTAATCCTATTATTACCTCAAAAGCTATTATTTACCACTGCCAAAATTGTTAACGGAATGTATCATAACATTCATGATAAACTTGAGTGCTTTAAAGTCAATAAAATGAACTAAATCTTAATTCCTTCACTTAGTTGAAAACTTGAATCAGCAATGAGTTTTACTAACATTATTTTCTTTTTGAAGCATTTTATGATGCTGATTGTGGCAGAATATATTTTCCAAAGGCAGCCACACCAGTATTCCCATATACATGCTCTTTGGCAGTATAACCTTGCCATTCCCTCTGAAAGACAGAGTTTATGTTTTGATTCCCTAAACCCTGGAAGGCCCTGGGACTGACCATTGCAACCTTCACTGTTCCGGCAGCTTCTACTTCCTGTCCCTTGGAGGCCAACTGCCATGGCAGAAGTGTGACATCCTAGGACCAATAGGCTGTGACATATTTCAGCAATGCCAAGAAGTCCTGTAGTTTAAGACATCATGTAGACAGAGAGACAAAGGCCAAGAAACATAGAGGTGTCAAAGAAGTGTGTGAATAAATGATCTTGGAAATGGATACTACAGCTACATCCAACCTCACTAATGTCACTATGGCTCAGATACAAATTGCTCAACCTAGCCATGTCCAATTTTCTGATTCAAAAGAGATGTGAACATTTTAAGTTACTTTAAGTCACTAAATTTTTGGTTAGTTTGTATGTGGCAGTAAATAACAAAATCAGAATTTTGTACATAAGAATGGGCTGCTGCAGTAACAAAATCCTGAAATATGGAGCATCGATTTGTGGCCAAATGGAAGTCGGCAGCCAGAAATGCCTCAAGGCATCTGTTGGTTGGATCCTGAAGAACATAAGAAAAATTGTTATTAGAAGTTGGAGCACATTTTTTTAAAATGACTCTTGTTACACAGTGGCAGAAAGTTTGACAGTATTGTAGCCTGCAGTAAGAGGAGGAGAAAAGATATGTATGAGCTAATGAGATGCCAAATTTGACTAAGGAGATTTTCAGGCAGAATGCTGAAAGTGTCAAATAATTTCTTTTAGCTGTGTTTGTTAAGTTACAGATAAGGATGAGCTATAGGGAGAAAAACAGTTCAGCTTTCAAGCAAATATTAGAAGAAAATAAAGGAACCAAGACTTGCTGGGTTCTAAATTAAACATTTTCATTTTTAGACTTTTCAGATTGCAAAATATTTCCAAAGTAAGAAATGGCTTCAGAAAATATGAAAGTGAAGTTACTGCTGATAAAATGCCATCTTCTGGTGGGGCTGCCATACCTTTTGCAGAAAACTCAAAGTTTTAGAACTAGGCTTCCAATTCCAAACATCACAGTCTTCAAAAATGTAACCCTATTTTAAACAAATTTAATATTTTGTTCAATTTAATTTTTATAATATTTTAAAGCATCGTAAGTTTTCATTAACTCAATCACCATTGTAGTTAAACACCTCACAATATTTTGCCTCGTTGCTTCTTGCAATGACTTGTTAGCAGGTCTTCCCACTTTTGACTTCAAGAATATCAAATCAGCCTATCACAGAACTCAAAAATAAGGTTCTTAAATTATAGTTCTAATTGTGGCACTCTCAAATATTTAAAAAAACCCAACTGATCATACAGTATGAACTGAGTATACCTCACATTTTCTTGACTCAGTTCATTGTTATTTTCTAATGTTTTCTTCACTCATCTCTCAAGGTGATACATTGCAATGCTGAAATTCTTCCTCATTCTTAAGCCTTTATTATTTTCTTTAATTGTTTGTAATTCCCTTGACTTTTTATAATACACTTATACAATTTATGAATTTTGCCTTAAATTATACTTACTAGCTAGCATATATGCTATTTCATCCTGATAAATGGTAGGTTACTTGAGAGTGAGAACTCCTGGAACATTACTTGGCATAAAGTAGGCACAATAAATTTCTGTGGAGTTGGAATTTAGGAATTAAGTAAATTTCCAAATTTTTTTTGTTTCATATAATATTAAACATAACTAAATGGAAATAAAAAATAAAAATTTAAATGACAAATTTATTCAATATTTATGTAATGAGGGCCTACTAAGTACAAAGAAATATTCTAGAAGAGCCTACATTGAGCAAGAAGACAAATCTTATAAAGAAGTTCATTTAATTCTAAGAAAATAATTTTCTCATATAAAAAGTTTCACTGACTCTATAATCATGTCCTCCTTATTAATACAAATGGGATATAAATAAAGAACTTAATTTATTCATTATATTAGGATGCTCTAAATAAAACTTTAGGTCAAAGTTTTAAATTTAATGCCTTAATGCTCTAGCTTTTTTTTACATTGACTCCCTTCACTACTCTCATAATTCATATATTTGTACACATATGCATATTAGCTCAGTAAAATTAAAATCTTCTCAAGACTTTATTAATATCTTTCTATAATTTCCATTCTGAGTAAGTATTACTTAGATTACTTATAATATCCCAGGTGACAAAATATACAAGAGCTCATACTTAGCCAAAAACTATCCCAGTGAGAACATTAATCTTATAAACAATATAATTTTTAAGTAAAAGTTGATTTTAAGTATGAAAAATCTTAGATGAGGTTCTTGATGTTAATTATCTTAGTCAATTAAACATGCAGTATTATAAGGGATATTCAATATTTTAAACTTTTTCAAGTTAGGATTATATTATCTTGGGTGATGTCAGCAAGGTGATGGAGTAAGATGCACATAGAGAATGATCCTTCCCTCTGGAAACAGTGAAAAACAGGCAGACTCTGCCAGAATCTTCTTTTCCAAAATTCTGTAAATTGACCAATGATAGACAACAACTCAATGAACACTGAATCTTGAAAAAGAAAACCCCCAAATTGGTAGAAAGCCATGGGTCAAATTTAATTGTAAAGCCTTCCCAACCCCCACCCCGTTATGCCACACAGCAGTTTCATGACCCACAGCAGCAGCTTGTCATTTGTGCGACAAGTCCCTGGGGCCTAATCATTAGTGTACTTAAATGAAATATCAGGCTGCCTTTGTATATTGGCCCCAAATAGCTCTGTGGCAAATTTACTTAGGATGTGTGCCTGAGTCATCTAACTCATAATTTACATGAGGCAGAAAATGCATGGAAAGGTGTGGAGCAGAGAGGTAGAATGGAGTGGTGGGGCAGAGCTGAGCTGACTGCAGATACATGGGGTGAAAAGCTATACTTCAGACTAAGAGTATGTCATGGGAACTCAGGAAGAAAAGCTGGTGAGAGAAACTCCTTTTATGGAGGGGAAACATTTGCACATACTGGGGAATTCATGAAATCTACCATGTCTTCCCAAAGCAAAAACATGCTCAAAAAGATTTGAAAAGAACCTAACTGTTCACCATGGGCTGATCTATAGTTCAGTATAAATTGGGTTAAGCATTGAAGAAGAGCCACAACACAAAGTCAATCAGCACTAAAAGACTCAGTAGGAGGGAACATCTGACTTCCAGAGTTCACACACAGAATATTCAAATGCCCAGAGTTCAACAAAAGATTACAAGACATATGAAAAAACAGGAAGAGATGGCCCAATGAGAGGGGCAAAATAAAACAACAGAGAAAAGCACAGACAATTGGACAACTAATTAAAGATGTTAAGAAATGCTCTTAAATAAGTTCAGTGAGCTAAAGAAAATCATGGACATAGAACTAAAGGAAATCAAGACGTTTCATGAAAAAAATGAAATAATGGAAACATTATAAAGGAATGAAACATATATTTTGTAGAAGAAAAACAAAACAATGAAAATAAAAAAACACCCAAAGGGGTATATAACCAGTTTTGAACAAACAGAATATAGGATAATTGAAATTATTCAGTCAGAAAGCAGAAAGAAAAAAAAAATGAAAAACTGCGAGAAGAGCCTGAGACACCTGTGGTGGTTTGAAGCTGTATGTACCCCAGAAAAACATGTTCTTAAATGTAATCCATTCCTATGGGTGTGAACCGAGTATAAGAAGGACATTTTGATGAGGCTTCTTCAGTTAAGGTGTGACCCACCTTATTCAGGATGGGTATTAATCCTTTTACTGAGTCTTTTACAAATGGAAGTAAGAAATAGAGAGAAAGCCTCAGCAAGAAGCTGAAATGGAGCCCAGAAGAGAAGGAAGAGACCAAGAGATGCCAGCATGTAAACTTGGCATGTGGCAGAGATACCAGGGATCACTAGCAGTTGGTTTTCAGGAAGAAAGAATCACCTTGATGAGGCCTTGATTTGGACATTTTCCTGGCCTCAAGCTGTAAGCTAATAAATTCCCATTGTTCAAACCAAACCATTTAATCATATCTATTTTAAGCAGCCTAGGGAATTAAAACAGATTTTGGTACCAGGAGAGTGGGGTGCTGCTATTGCAAATACCAAAATAGTAGAAATGGCTTTTGAATTGGGTAATAGGTAGAGGCTGAAAGAATTGTGTAATGCTTGATAGAAGAGACCTGGATTGCTTTGAAGAGACTATTGGTAGAAATATAGATATTAAGGTACTTCTGGTGAGGCCTTAGGCAGAAATGATGAATGTGTTATTGGAAACTGGAAGAAAGGTGATCCTTGTTTTAAAGTGGCAGAGAACTTGGCAAAATTGAGTTTGGATGTGGGATGGAATGCCAGTCTGGACTGAAATGGACAGAAAAGGGTCAGATCAAATAAAAAGCACTTAGAAGGTAGGACCATAGAAGCTGAGGCTTGGACCACAGATTCTCAGGCCAATAGAGAGTGCCCAACCATGTGTGTGGAAAGGGTGAGTATGCCCTAGTACTTGGACAGAGCCAGCCTTCCACCCTGTTGTTCAAGAATAGTGCTACCAACCCAGTTTTCTAAGATACCTGGGGTATTGTAGAGAGTCTGCCTACCACCCCATGTTTGATCAGGGTAGAGCCTAGAGTCTGGCCACCATCTGATAATTGATGATGCTGGAGCCTAGAACTGGCTGCCATCCCAATGTTTGAAAAGGGTAGGACCTTCACCCCAGTGTTCAGGGAAAGTGTGGCCACTGTGCAAGCACCTTGAAGGGGTTGGGTTGCTGCTTCATCAGACCCAGAGAATGAAACTTTGTTTTATAGATGACTCTCAGACCTTGAGATCTAAAAGAGTATGCTCTACAGGGTTTGGAATTGTTTGAGAGCCATGACCCCTGTTTCCATTCTAATTTTTCCCTATGGGAATGAGAATGTATATCCTATGCCTGTCCCTTATTTGTATATTGGAAGGAAGTTAGCTAGTTCTCTGGTGTTCACAGGTCCACAGACAGAGGGGAATTGTGTCCCAGGACAGATCACAACTATAACCAATTTTAATGAGACTTTGCAGTTAGTATTGTTACTGAAATAACAATACTATTTGCTGTATTTAAGTCTTTGGGATATAGCGATTGAATGAATGATGTATTTGTGTATGGAAAGAACATGTCTTTTGGGGATCCAGAGAGTGGAGTGTGATAGCTTGAAGCTATATGTACCCCCCCAAAAAATGTTCCTAAATTTAATCCATTCCTATGGATGTAGACCCATTAGAAGTAGGGCATTTTGATGAGGCTTCTTTTGTTAAGTTGTGACCCACCTCAGTGAGGATGGGTCTTAATCCTATTACTGGAGTCCTTTATAAATGGAAGTCAGAAAGAGAGAGAAAGTCTCAGAGAGCAAGAAGCTGAAATGGAGCTGTGATGGTTAGGTTCATGTGTCAGTTTGGCCAGGTGACGGTGCACAGGTGTCTGGTCAAGCAAGCACTGGCCAGACTGTTACTGCAAGGACATTTGTGGCTTGTTAATAACCCAGAAGGCTGGTTTATTAAATCATCAGTCAATTGACTACATCTGTGTCTGGTTACATGGACAAACGACATATCTTCAGCAATGAGAGAATTCAGTCAGCTGGATTAATTGAATAAGCCAATCAGTTGAAGGCTTTTAAGGGATAAGAGACAGAACTTTCATTTCTTCTTCAGCCAGCCAGCCTCTCCTGGGGAGTTCATCAAAGACCTTCAGTGGAGACACCAGTTTGCTGCCTGCCCTATGGAATTTGGACTCATGCATCCTGCCCTACAGAATTTGAAACTATGCATCCCCACAGTTTCTGTGAGACACTTTAATAAAATCTCATATTTACAGATATCTCTTGTTGGTTCTGTTTCCCTAGAGAACCTTGACTAATACAGGAACCCAGAACAGAAGAAAGAGACCAGGAGATGCCAGCATGTACCTTGCCATGTGGCAGAGGAGCCAGGGATCACTGACATCTGGTGTTCAGGAAGAAATAATCACCTTATGATGCCTCAATTTTGACATTTTCCTGGTCTCAAACTGTAAGCTAATAAACTCCCATTGTTCAAGCTGAATGATTTCATATTATCTACTTTAAGCAGCCTAGGAAACTAAAATGGGAACTGTGGGGCAAAATGAAGCATTCCAACATGCACAATATGGGAGTCCCAGAGGAAGAAAGGAAAGAGAAAGGAGCAGAAAGAATATTTGAAATAATAATGGCTGAAAATTTCTCCAGTTTTCTGGAAGGTACACACACACACACACACACTCACACAACCCAGAAACCCAACAAACTCCAAATAGGATAAACAAAAAGAGATCCACACTGAAACACACTTTAATTAAAATGTTGAAGGCCAAAGACAAAGAGAGGATCCTAAAAGTAGCCAGATAGAAGTGACTTGTCATGTACAGGAAATCTTCAGTAAGATTATGTACCATTTTCTCATTACAAATCTTGGAGGTAAAGTGCAGGGGAAAGACATATTTAAAGTGCTGAAAAGATATGAGTATCAACCAAAATTTCTATATCTAGCAAAACTGTCATTAAAAATGAGAGAGAGATTAAGGCATTTGTAAAGGAGGAATTCATCACCACTAAACTTACCCTACAAGAAATGCTAAAAGGAATTCTTCAGGTTGACAGGAAAGAACACTAGAGAGTAACTTGGAGCCATATGAAAAAACAAAGATCTTGACCAAAGGTAAATACATGGCAATTACCTATGCCAGTAATATTGTATTCTTGGTACCTAACTCTGCTTTTTATTTCTTACAAGATATGAAATACAAATGCATAAGCATGTAATCATATTTATATGTTATTGGGCAGAAACCATAAAAAGGTAATGTATGATAAGAATAACATGAAAAGGAGGAAAGGAGGGATATAGGAGAAGACATTATGCATGGTTTTGAAGTTAAGTTGGAATCAATTCAAACAAGATTGTTATCAATTTAGGATATTAAATATAAAACTCATGAAAACCAAAATGAAAATATCTTTAAAAAATGCACAAAAGAAAATGAGAAGGAATTAAAAAATTGACTATAAATGTCAACTGTATGCAAAAGAATCAGCAATATAGGAAATGAGGGACAAAAAAGATATCAGATGTGTAAGAAACAAATGGCAAAATGGTTAAAGTAAGTCCTGCCTTATCAGTAATTACTTTGAAAGTAAATGAATTAAACATTCCAATCAAAAGACACAGATTTGCACAATGGATAAGAAAGGCATAATCAAATTATATGTTGTTTACAAGAGACTCATTTTAGACCCAAAGAAAGAAATAATTGAAAATGAAAGGATGGAAAAAGCTTTTCCATGTAAATAATAGTCAAAATAAATTTGGGATTGCTATACTAATATTGGATAAGACAGACTTTAAGTCAAAATCTTTTATAAGCTTTTATATTAATAAAGCTTGCATACAGTCCACCAGGAAGATATAACAATTGTAAATATATATGCACCTAATCACAAAGCCCAAAATACATATAGCAAACATTGACAAAACTGAAGGGAAAAACAGACAGTTCTGCAATAATTGTATGATACTTCAGTATTCCTTTTCCATCAATGGATCGAACATCTAGACAGAAATTTGATAAGAAAACAGAGGACTCAAACAAAACTGCAAATTAAGTAGACCTAACCAACATATATGAACAGTCCACCCAAAAACAGAAGAATATGTATTCATGTCATCTCATATGAAATATTCTGCAGGATACAAAATATGTGAGGTCACAAAACAAGTCTCGCTGTATGTAAAAAGAAAGATATCATGTGAAGCATCTTCACTAACCACAATGGAATGAAGCTAAAAATCAACAATAGAAAGAAAACTGGAAAAATCACAAACAGGTGGACTTTACGCAGGATACTTTTAAACAACCAATGGGTCACTGAGGAAATCAAAAGAGAAATCAGAAAATTCTTAGAGATGAATGAAAAAGTACAAGATACCGAAATGTATGTGATACAGCAAGGCAGTGCTAAGAGGGTGGTTATAGCTGTAGATACCTACATAAAAAGAAGAAAGAGCTCAAAATCAATAATCTGATTTAACAACTTAAAAAACCAGAAAGATTAGCAAACTAATAATAGAAGGAAGGAAATAATAATGGTTAGAAAGGAGATAAGTGAAATAGAGAATAGAAAAACAAAAGAGAATCAATGAAACCAAAAGTTGGCTCTTTGAGAAATGATAAATAAAATCAACAAAACTTTAGATAGACTCACCAGAAAAGAGAGAAGACACAAGTAATTAAAAACTGGAGACATTATTAATGACCTTGCAAATAATGAAAGGATCATTAGAGAATACCATGTACAATTTACACCAACAAATTAGGTGATCTAAAGGAAATGGACAATTTCATAAAAGCACACAACTTACCTCAACTGATTCAAGAAGAAACAGATTTAAACATATCTATAGCAAGTGTGCCAGTTTGGGTGAACTATGTCTCCCCAAATGCCATTATCTTTAATGAAATCATGTGGGGGCAGGCTTATTAGTATTGATTAGGTTGAAACCTGTTGATTCAGTGTCTCCATGGAGATGTGACTCAGCTGTGGGTGAGACCTTTCATTGGATTATTTCCATGGAGGTGTTGCCCCACCCATTCAGGGTGGTCTTTATTGGATCACTGGAATACTTTAAAAAAGAGCCACACAGGCACAGACAGAGAGCAGCTAAGAGTGACATTTTGGAGAGCAACTGAGAGTGGCATTTTGAAGAAGAGCTGCAGTTTACAGAGACATTTTGGAGATGGCTATTGAAAGCTGACATTTTGTAGAAAGGCATTTTGAAACATAACCTGGGAACAAAGGAAGAAGATGCCAGCCATATGCCTTCCCAGACAACAGAGGTGTTCCAGACGTCATTGGCTTTCCTTCAGTGAAGGTACTCTGTTGTTGACACCTTAGCTTGGAAACTTTTAAGGTCTTAAGACTGTAACTTTGTAACCAAATAAACCCCCTTTATAAAAACTAATCCATTTCTAGTGTTTTGCATAATGGCAGCGTTAGCAAACCGGAACAGCAAGTAAAGTGATTGGATCAGTAATTAAAAACCTTCCAACAAAGGACAGTCCAGGAACAGATGGCTTCACTGATAAATTCTCCCAGACACTCAAAGAATTAACACCATTACTGCTCAAACCCTTCCAAAAAAGCAAAGAGAAAAGAACTCTTCTTAACCCATTCTATTAGGCTACAATTACTCTGATAACAAATCCAGATAAATGCATCACAAGAAAACTATGGACCAATTTTCCTTATGAAATACTAACAAATGAAACCAACAGCATATTACGACAATTATATGCCATGACTAAGTGGGATTTATCCCAGGAGTGTGAGGGTCTTTCAACAAAATTAAGTCAATTAATGTAATGCACCATATTAATAGAATGAAGGAAAAAAATTCTGCCATCATTTCAGTTGCTGCAGAAAATGCCTTTGATAAAATCCAACCCTCTGCATTTAAAAAACACTAAAGAAAATAAGAATAGAAGGTCACTTCCAAACATGATAGAAGGCATATATGAAAAATCTATAGCTGGCACGATACTCAATAAAGAGATACTGAAATCCTTCCTCCTCAAGTTATGAACAAAAGGAGTGTGCGTGCTTTTACCATTGCTATTCAACACTGTACTGGAAATTCTTGCCAGAGTAACTAGGCAAAAAGGAAGGAAGGGAGGAAGGGAGGGAGGGGAGGGAGAAAAAAACATCTAAATTGTAAAGGAAGAAGGAAATTTGTCTCTGTTCACAGATGGCATGCTCCTTTATATAAAAAATCCCAAATAATCTTCAAGAATACTATTAGAGCTAATAAACAAATTCAGCAAAGTTGAAGTTTACAAGATTAACACACAAAACTAGTGGTTTTAATACACCATTAAAGAACAATCCAAAATGGAAATTTAAAAAAAAAATTCATTCACAATAGAATCTATAAAAATAAAATATCTAGGGATAAATTTAACTAAGGAGATGAAGGACTTGTACACTGAAAACTATAAAACTCTGATAAATAAATTAAAGAAGGCCTAAACAAATGGCAAGGCATCCTATGTTCATGAATTAGAGGACTTAATACTTTAAAGATGTCAATACTAATCAATGCAATTCCTATATAAATCTCAGTAGATTTTTTTTTGTAGAAATGAGAAAGATGAGCCTCTAAGTCATATAGATTCACAAAAAGCCCTGAATAGTCAAATTAATTTTGAAAAATAAAGCAAAAAAACAATGACGTGTCACACTGTCACACTTCCCAATTTCAAAATTTACTACAAATTCCAAGTAAACCACTGTGATACTGACCTAAAGACAGACATATAGACCAATGTTATGGAATTACAAGTTCAGTAATAAAACCATACCTATGTGGTCAACTGATTTCTGTAAAGGGTGCCAAGTATGTTAATAAGGGAGAAAATGGCCTCTTCAACAAATGGTGCTGGGAAAACTGTATACTCATAAGCTAAAGAATAAAGTTGGGCCTCTACCTCACAACGTATAGAAAAATTAACTCTAAATGGATAAGAGACTAAACCTAAGATCTAAAATCCTGAAATTTTAAGATAAAATATTGGGGGAAACCTTCATAACCTTGGTTTTGGCAGTGATGTCTTAGATATGGCAACAAAAGACAAAAAAAGATAAAATAGACTTCATCAAAATTAAAAACTTTTACATGTCAAAGGGCATTATCAAGAAAATGTAAAGACAACCTACAGAATGGGAGCAAATAATTGCTAACAATATATTTGATAAAGATTTAATATCTAGAGTATATAAAGAACTGCTACAAGTCAAGAACAAAAGACAACCCAGTTTTAAAATGGGCAAAGGACTTGAATAGACATTCTTAAATGCAAATATACAAGTAGCCAAAAGCACATGAAATGGTTCTCAACATCATTGATCAACAGGGAAATGCAAATCAAATCCACACCATGATACTACTTAATACTCACTAGGATGACTATGATTTTAAAAATATTAAAAATAGCAGGTGTCCTTGAGAATGCAGGAACCCTTATACATTTTTGGTGGGATTCTAAATGGTCCAGCCACTCTGGAAATGAGTTTGGTAGTTCCTCAGAAAATTGAACAAAGAAGTATCATAGACCCAGCAATTCTACTTCTTGATATATACCAAAAATATTTGAAGGAAAGGTTTCAAATGATACATGTACACCTATATTCTGAGCAGCATTATACACATCAGCCCAAAGATGCAACCACCTAAGTGTCCATCAGCTGGTAAATGGATAAAAAAAATATAGTGTATATACACAATGGAATATTATTCAGCTCTAAAAATAAATGATGTTCTGATACATTCTACAACATGGATGAAACTTGAAGACACTGTATTGAGTGAAATGAGCCAGAAACAAAAAGACAAATATTGTATTATCTCACTTATATAAAACATGTAGAATTAGCAAATTTATAAAGACAAAGAGTAGATTACAGATTACCAGTGGCAGAGGGTGCAGGGAATGGGGGGTTTTGTTTAATGGGTGCATGTTTGTGGTAATGGGACAATATAGGTAATGGATGTTGGTGATAGTTGTACAATATTGTGAGTGTAATTAATAACACTGAATTGTCCACGTGAAAGTGGTCAAAATGGAAAATTTTGAGTTGTATATATATTACTACAATAAAGAATAAAGTGTGTTTTTTGTTTTTTGTTTTTTGTTTTTAAGGAGGAAAAAAAGCAAGTTATCCTCTTGGAAGTACTTGATCAATTCCGAAGTGCAACAACTATGCATCAAGAAAATTTAGCCTCTTAAAGCACAAATTTTAAAATGTGTTCTGTTTAAGGAGAGAAAGTGAATTATGGGTATTTATGTAAATGTTTTAAAGACTACACAAACACCTCAAAAACTTAGCCAGGACCTATGTTTGGGCTACAGTTAGAACATCATAAAATATTTTATGGCAAAACATAACTGACTTAAAATTATAAGACAATTTTAATACTTTAAATAAAGTTATCCCTACCTGAAAAATAAAAGATTATATGATATTTTGGTGTCATTAAGATTTTTCCCAATATGATACATGAGGATCATTGTGTCAATAAAATAACAGTACCTATATGAAATTCCATTGAAAATAAAACATAGCAGAAAATAATTAATATGTTGTTAGCAAGGAATACAGATGACTTCCATCTTGAAAGAACAGTCTGAGACAAAAAAAAATATGGAGTTTTATATTCAACATATTGTATTAGTTTATATTTGAAATCCTTGGATGGCAATAGAACATTGAACGTAGTTTAAATCCTAAAGTGATATTTTCTTTTACAATTTCACAAATAAGTAAACATTAGGACAATCCTATAATAAATGATATAAAATGTATTGCTTTTTCCAGATGAGCAATTTTAACTTCTATCAGATTTTAATGATTGTGTAATATATATTGAAGAAATTGTTAAATACATGTTGTGCAGGCCTGTGTTAGTATCACTTGTAAATATAACATTTTAGTCATCACTTATTTTTGGCACATAAAATATAAAACAACCCTGTTGAGTTTCTTAAGACCTCAAAATTTGTAAAACAGAGAGACCTGAAAGTTTTCTGAAATGTCTCTTTTTTGAATCGGTACATTTATTTGATGATAGCACCTCTTCTCTTGGATCACAGAGAATTGTTATCATTCTGGTTATCTTTATTTTCCTGTGACTTTTAAGTCACTTTTGTTCATTTAAAAATATTCTAAAAATTTTATTTGAAATGCATTAACTTATTTTTAACTAAAATATTAATATAAAATGAATAGAGTTAAGGATCCCCATAATTGCCACAGTGGATTTCAGTGGGCTTCTCAGAAGTAATTAACTGGATTAACATCAAGTATGTATCTTTCACACATTTCTCATGGGTGCATATATGTATATGTTTATGTTGTATATACATATGTATAAAGATAGAGGAATATACATTCAGAGAGTTAGGTGGACAGATTTTGAATGTTGATATTTATGCTATCATATATTTGTTCCCTTCACTTAATTTTAAATCTTGAAGATATTCACCATGTTTATGATTTTTCAACTATACTATCATATTTAATCAGTCGAAGGTACCATAGTTATTTAACAATCCACTTAATGATTATTATGACAATGACATTAACATTCTGTCCTTTTTTATCTCTTTTAAAAATACAGCTTTCAAATTCAATGCACACACTGAATTTCAGCACTTCTCCACAAAATAATATCATGAATCTTCAAAATATTTTCCCATTTGGTGTCTAAGGACAGTGTACATTATTATTTTTTTATTTGATAATCATTGATATATACATAAGAGGGTATGGATCATATATATTATGGAATGTAATAACCAATGATATTATACTGTGAATATAATAACCATAAACCAGACATTCCATTGAAAAATTAAAACATTATCAATACATTTGAAGCTTATCTCATATACCTGTATCACCCCCAGGCAACTACTATTCATAAATTTATATTGATAATTCTCTTAATTTTTAATAATTACATCACTTATATAAGAAACTTTATATTGCTTAGTACTTTTCATGTCTGAGCATTATTAAATATAATCATGCTCTTTGTATCTTCTGTTACTTTTACTTGCTGTTTAACTCAATATTGTATTCTTTATATTGTTCCATGTTATGTATGACTTTTTTTCCCCTTTTTAATTGCTGCTCAATAACACATTGTGAAAATATGCCACAATTTAAAACTTGCTCTAGGAACTGAATTAAGGAGTCAACTAAAATCACTATTCAATAAGTTTATATTCTAGTGGTAGGTGACAGAAAAACATCAAACAAATTATTCAAAATGTGTAATATTTCAAGTGGTGGTAAATGCTATAGAAAAAAGTAAAGCAGAGAAGGTGGCCTGGTAGTGCCAAAGCAGTGCTAATTCAAATGTTCATGGGATGGGTCATTAATAAGATGACTTTTGAGCAAGGACTTGAAGAAGGTGTGGAAGTCAGTCAGGATGATATCTTGTGGAAGAGTGTACCAAGCAGAGAGGGAAGAGTGGTAAAGAGCTCTGAGACAGAAGTATGTTTGGGAATTTCAAGGGACAGACAGGAGGCAGGTAGGAGCAGAGGAAATGGAAGGAATAGCAGTAGGATATTAGATGAGAGAATTGTTGATGTTGGTCTTGAGAGCAGGATAAATGCCGTGCCTCCCTTTTGGTGCACTGTAGGTTGTGAGACAAATAGAAGAGTTAAGGATCACACTAAGTTTTCTGGCCTGAGGAAGACTAACACTGACATATATACAGAGGATAAAGAATTTGGGGTGATAATAGAAATCCTTTATTTTGGGGTGGGTTTGGGGAGAGAACAGGAATCTAGCTTTGGACATGTTGTGTGTGAGGCCTGTTAAGCTTCTATGTGCAGACGGCCAGAGGCAGAGGGGTTGGAAACTCACAAGGAAGAGGCATATTCTTGAGGTAAAAATCGAAAATCATCACCATATTTAAAGTGGTAGAACTTGGTAAGATAACACTAGCAAAGAATATAGATAAATACTAGAAGAGGCCTTAGAACTAAGTCCCGCAATGCTCTAAGATTTGGAAAGAGGAAAAGAGGAATCCTTAAGAGACTGAGAGGAAGCAGCCTATGTTTTAGGATGAAAACATGATATTGCAGTGCCTTGAAAACACATGAAGCACAAATAAAATAGAGGAAAGAAGGATCCTTTAAAGCAGGTAGAGGACAGAAATGATGACCCTATTTAGGAAATGAGGAGGGCTTCTATGACCTGGACAACAAGGGTTTGTGTAAAGTAGTGAGGGCAAACCCTGAGTGGAGTGAGTTAGGGAAAGTATGAGGAGAATATCTTGAGATAAGGAAGAGATACTGGTTCTGAGAAGGTCCCTTGTCTGGCCTCTAGAAAAAAGGCAAATCTCAGGGTCCTATTCCTGTTTGTATTTATGGCAGCATTATCTGCAATGATAAGAAACGTACATCAGGAATACCTTCTTGTAAACTTATCAAATTATATTCTTAAACTCTGTGCATTCAGTTGTATGCATATTTTATCTGAATAGAATATATTTTAAATTATTAGAAGTGAAAATATGTCAGGCTGATGGAACTGCAAACGTCAAGGTTCTAGAACAGATGGTTTTGCTTGATTAAAGCTTTGTACACTGGTACCTATCCATTCTTTTTCTTTTTCCTTTACTTTTAATTTTACTAGAGGAGTTGTAGTTTTAGAGAAAAGTCATGCAGAAAGTATGGAATTCCCATACCCTCCCAGACAATTTTTCCTATTATTAACACTTTGCATTAGTGTGGTACTTTTGTGATAATTACTGTTAATTATAGTCCATAGTTTACAATAGAGTTCACTGTTTGTGTAGTACAGTGCTATTTGTTTTTGTTTTAATTTTTATTCTGGTAATCATTCTTACCTGTATTTACCATCTCTTTCTCCTGTAATATCACATAATTTTTTTTAAATTTTAATTTCTACTACAACATTCTATCAGCATATAATCATATTTTATTATCCACATGTCAATTAAAGATATTTTCTTAAAGCCACATCACTCTAGATACCACCCCATTTTACACTTTCACTGTAAAAAATCTGGATTGAATTATCTTTGTTCTCTGTCTACACTTGCACTTCTATACTTATAAACATAACTCACTTTAATCAGACTTATAGCCCCAAATTCCACTAATATTGTGTTTCTCAAGATCACCGTAGGTCTCCACATTACCTAATCCATTCTCATTACTTCTTCTGTATCTTCTTGATCTATCAGCAGTTTTTGACACTGTTGATCACTCTCTTCTTTTTGGAGTATTTTCTTCATTTAGCTCTCAGGTTACCCAATTTTCAATCCTCCAAACTGTGTGCTTCTTCTCAGTCCCCATTGCTGGATCCATCAGACACTAGACCTCTGAACAATGAAAAGTTCAAAACTCAGCCATTGAACCTTTTTTTTTTTTTTTCCATCCACACCACTAGCTGGTTGATCCCATCCAGTCCTCTGGCTTTAAACATCAACTCTTTCCTGGGGATTTTCAAATTCATACCTACAGCTCAGGCCGCTAATTCACATGTGTACTTATATATACAATGACTGTTTGAAACCTCCACTTAAATGCTTTATAGGCATCTCAAACTTGTGAAAAACTGAAACATTGGTTTTACTCCACCAGCCGTCATCCCCAGTATCTACTCTTCTAGTTGGTCAATTTGCTGCATCATCTAATTGCTCAGGCCAAAAAGAAAACATGACTCCAACTTTAATGCTTCTATTTCACCTTCCCCATGAAACTCCTAGCAAATTTAGTTTGAAATACATTCTGCATCATGTAACATTTGCATAACTCTGCTGCTTACTTCTGTATCCGTAGTGGCACCATCTTTGCCTAGATTTTTGCTCTAGCTTCCAGAGACTCCCTGCTTTTATCTTCTCCCATCCCCAACCACTATATTTTCCACATTTCCTTGTGAGTTATCTTTTCAAAGTTGAAATTAGGTCATGCATGGCCTCTTCATATTTTTTTCCAATGGCATATATTCTCATAATAAAATCCAAAGGCCTTACCATGCCAAACAAGGCTGCACAGGATCTTCCCGCTCCTGAACCTTTAACCTCAGTTCTTTCCCCTGTCTCCCTTATTGACACCTTTCCAGTCAAAATGGTCACGCCCTCCTTCAGTACATCCAGAATGTCCTACCTTGGGACTTTGCCACTGCTCTTCTTTCAGTAAGGGAGGCTGTTCCTCAATTATGTGCTTATCTTCATTCCCAGTCCTTTAGAAAATAATATCTCTCTCATCACTTTATGACCCCTCATCCTTTTTTTTTTTTTTTCTTTTAATCCTTAGCACTTTCTACCACTGGCTATATAATATATTCAGTTGTACATTTGTTTAATTTTTCTTTTCCCCCAATAGAAATTAAGCATTTTGAAAAGAGGAAATTTATTCCTTGTATGTTTTGTTCCCTTCAGTATTCCTAACATTGAAAGCAAAAATTGGCACACAGTAAGCACTCAATAAATATTTGACAAATGAATAACTGTATGCAAAGGTGGCCATAGTGATTGAAGATTAGAGAGTATAGGTCAGTGATATTAGAGGCCAATATATTAAAGGAAAAAAAAGTAATAAGAGCCACTCCATGACTTGAAGCAGAGAAGTGACATTAACTTAGAGTTGTAATTGATCACTTTGCTGTGGAAAGGGTGGGCTTTAGGGGCACAAGAAAGCAGGAGTGTTAAGAGTCTAGTTGAATAGACTAGCTTAGAGATAATTTTGACCAGGACTGATATAGGAGCAGTGGATTATGGCTTTTGAACTGGGGTCCGTGGAGAAGCAATGCATGTTAACTGAGATGCTCTCAGACTTCCAAAAGGACAGTTGAATATGGGCATCTGGAGATCAGTGCTGGAAATATCTGAGGGGCTTCAGCATGGTACGTAAAAACATGGGACTAAGTGAGATTATTTAGAAAGGTAGTATAGATGGTTGCATGAGGCATTCCAACAATTGCATCTAGAGACTTAAAAAGATTTCAGAAAGAAAAAGAAATACGGCATACATAGCCAATGGCACAAGAGGGAAGCTAGAAAAGAGTGGTAGACTTAAAGGCAATATAATAAAAAAGAAAGATGGAAAGAACAGTTAATAGTGTCAAGTGCTCTTGAGTGGATCCATCAAACAATTGTGAAGACAGATTTGTACATATAAAAATTAATATATGCAGGGTTATTTATTGCATAACCATTGATTGTGCCATTGTTTCTGATAGCAAAATAATGTGGAAACAAGATGGTCATCTATAGAAGTCTGGTTAAATAAATTATAATGCATTAACGCGACTTCTCTGCAGCTGAAAAATGAATAAAGAATGTGTTTATGATCTGATATGAACTGACTGCAATGATAAAGTTGTTTTTTAAATTAAATCAAAGTACCTAATATTAATAATATACCACCATCCTGTGAAAAATGAAGGAAAAGAAGGTACATGTGCCAAACTGAATACACATAAAATATCCACAAAATTTCCTTAGAAACACTCTGTTTTCATTGTTTGTGCCTAAGTAGAGGACCAATTATCTGGAGTACAAGGGTGGGGGCTAGACTTTACATATTGTATTATTTTGTAAAACTTAAGCTTTGAAACATAAATAGTCTTAAAATAGCAAAAATAAATATACAAAATTAAAATTTTAAAATAATTCAAAGAATAAGGTACACAATGACTGTTGTTGTTCATTTGAGGTCAGTGATGGAAACTTTGAGACAAAATATGGCAGTTCATACTAGTGAGAAGTGGTAGGAAACCTCCCTGCCATGAATTTTTCCAATTACATCATCTTCCCTTACTTCACCCTTATGGAATCTTTACAGTGAATCTCCGGTCACCGGCACCAATATATGTGTGTTATTCCATTAGGTAGAAAGCAGTTGCACTATAGGCTCAGCTATGTCTTTAGAGGATAGCATAAGTCACTTACTAATTAGAAGACAGTATCAATATAATTTTCATAAATTATATAATCTAGTGATCATTAACTTGCTTTGGGTAGAACTATATCAATAGCTAACATAAATACTAGAGAATGTTTCTGCTGTGAATAATTTAATACCCAATAGCACCCAACTTGTATTTAAATATGAAGATAATTAAATCCAAAAGCAGTCAGTGCAGCACAAACCTAATAGCTGCCTACGTTTAGCAAATTTTAAATTTATGTCTTCAGGATTCAGAAAATCTCGTCTTGGATTTAGAGCCCATAATCTTCAAAATGAGTATCTGCTTTTCTTTTAGACAAGCGGGCAATCAATTGCTGATCAACTTTTTTCACAGGATGGTTGGATCAACTTTTTTCACAGGATGGTTGGGAGAAACATGAGATAATTTATGTAACCAATTTTCTAAAACCACAAAGAATTATTTATATTTCAGTCATAAACAGTAATGCAACTAAAAGGATGAGTGCGCACCAATATTTTCTTATACAGAGAAAATAATAATCTATAAGATTTTTAAATCTGAGGAAAATATCTTGCTATGCTACTTTTGCTTCCTTTTATAGGTAAATACTTGAGAGGCTTTACTAATAACCAGAAGATAAATTACTAATATGACATGGATGTAAAAGTTGCTTGAGAAATCATAAAAGAATTCTTTGAATTGAAATGCAAAGAACACTATTCTTTTCTGTGGACCATTGGCTATTTGTAGGTGAAAATATGATTTGACATTCAAACACCCTGAACAGTTTGAAATGACTCCATGAGAAGATTGTACATAATATATTGCATGAATATATTAAGATTTTAAATACGTCTAATCGAATTTGGTTTTGATCAACTTAATCCACACTGTCTTATGTGAGTCTGGGTCTAGTTGGAAATAGTATTTGGCCTCCTCATAGAGCAGCAGATGCACTATTTGCATAAGTAGGAAATGTGGGTTTGTATTTTTGGATGCATTTAGATTTATGACACCAAATAATGCTTTACACAGATGGAAGAAAATCTGATGATGTAATGGATGTCAGTGTAAAGAGGAGTTAATTTAGTTTCATTTAAAAATAGTAAATGTTTTACCATTCCCCTGACATAATTTTGGATGTATGAGTTGATTGCTTCATTCATGGATGTAGAAATCTTACATAGACAATTTAAAAAGTAAATAAGTGGCTTCATTACTTAGAAATATGTTATTTTATTTTGAATTTTATACAATTTGAAAGGTATGCTTAACTCTTTCAAAACTGCATATTACTTTTCTCTAAAATTATGGATGTTATCTGCCATTCCCAATAATTATACATTAATTTAAATAGTTTAATTTGAGGTAAACACAATGCCATGCTTAAGAATTTTTATATGTATGATTATTATAGATATTTTTTGCCATGAAAATACTTTCGGGGAAAAAAGTTTGAAAAACAAATTTCCGGTTTGAAAGATGATACTGACCTATTTTTTAAAATTGTTTACCTAATTTATTTCTAGTGCATCAGTTAAAGACAGGTAGCATAGAGGAATGAGTATTAGCTTTGAGTGAGGCATTCTTGGATTCAAACCTGGGCTCCACAATTATGTAAATGAATAAAGACAAGATAATTAGCTCAGTTTCCTCACTGGCAAATGAATGATAACACTACCTCACAATAGTTTTGAAAGGATGTTTTTCATTAAATATGCATATCCATATGTCTATGCATGTATGTATGTGTTGTATGTGTATATGTAAATATGTATATCAGGTACTAAATATACAAATAACTTTCATTTCTTCAAGAAGTCTACAGTGCATTGATAGAGATAAACAGAGAGTAGGTAGAAATATAGGCTATCATGGGAGAAAGATCAGAGTAAGGGCAATCTGTGGTGAGTAGTTTTGTGTATATGTGTATGCCTCAGAGTGTGTAGGAAGAGGACCATGGGGTTGTATATGACTGGGTTTTCTGGAAACAGGTAGTGACTGATCAGAGACAATGATGAAATGAAAAACTATGGAAAAGGGAAAAACATGGTCCATTCATATAGGGAGCATAGAGAAAGATGCTGAACAGTTAAACAAGATTGTGTAAATGAGAAATTAGAGGTTTTTCTTTATTGTTATTTATCTTTATTGATGATGATGATTAAGCAGGGAAGGGCAACAGGTAGGATGAGGGTGTAGATAGGTGGCAGATTTTGTGCCATGGAAGGGATGTTGGACTTTATCTTGTGGGCCAAAGACTTCAGGTTCGGAACTACTACTCTAAGCAACTTACCTCATTTTCCTGTGCCTCTGTTCCGATTGCCATATAAAACAAATACCATTCCTTACTGTTCATCATGGAATATTTTCTTAGGAATTTACAGGGTAGATCTAATATGATAAAGCTGTGAAAATACTTTGAAATTTGAAAAAGCAACACAAATGAAAGATTATTTTTCAGAATTTTATATTTGACTGTTCTCATTGGAAATTCATAACTTAAAATTTAAAACTAGAAGATTTTTTTCAAGTTTCAATTAATTTCACATTTAATTTTGGTAGGCTTGTTTGTTGCACTCAGCTATTTTGGAGGCTCTGTTTTCTGGGAAATGGAAAATATTTGGAAACAATTTTTTAATCGTTCTTCATTACAACATGAGTGGTAGAGTGTGAAATTGTACAGATTATTGACATGGGCAAACGGATTTTTATTACATGCAGAAATGAACCATATATATATATATATATATATATATATATATAGGGAGAGAGAGAGACAGAGAGAGAGACAGAGAGGGAGAGAGAGCGAGAGCAAGAGAGAGAGAGTGGTAACTCAGTCTCTGAAATTGGAGTCCTAACCTTCTGTAAGGGAACTATTTTCCCACCAAATATAGTGCCAAAATAACTTTCTGATAGTTGAGTAAATGCAATGTGGGACTAACAGGAAAATATAAAGTGGTGTCAAAAATAATTTCATTGTATGCATGCATGCATTCTTCACATTTGACATTTTTTAAAATTCATGGTTCTTAGAGATTTAAATTAATCTGAATTACTTAAAGTCATGCAGTTCATAGGAGGTAAAATATATTGTGAATGTCAATAAATTTAATAGAGCTCAAAAGCAAATTTGATTGAGAACCAGTGAACCATGGCCCACTAATGTGAGTATCATACATTCTACATTTGTGTTATACTAGAAGGATTTGGATTATGGTAGAAGATTTTGGATTAAGTGCCCAAATTTCAGCATTGAGGTTTTACCATTATCATGGAATTTGAATGAAATATTGAGAATATATGTAGATAATTCCTTGTATGTCTAGATTTGGCCTAGGATAAAAAGTATTTCATCTAAGCTAAAAATAGTTTTTTATAACATGCACAGTATGCACTCTAGATGTATTTTCACCCATCGTGGTGTGAAAAAATGAACCACACAGTTTCCTGGCACTAGGGGCAGCACTCTCTCAGTCTTGCAGGTTATGAAGAGAAATGGAATATTATGTCAAGAATGGGGACCTGGGAAAGTGAATAAGGTCAAGTTTGTGCTCCAAGTGTCTCTGGGAATTCACAATCAGCTTCAATTTCTAGTCTTTCTTTAAAGAATTAGATCATCACGTTGCCAAAATGCAGCTGCAAGGTTAAGGCATTTTTGTTTTTTTCCATGGGTACTCATATTGAAAAGTTTTAAACACTATGAAAGTAAAACTGATTTAGCTTACTTTTTTTGGTTTTCAAATCCTCAGTTCCAACATCAGGAAAAAAAAAGCATCCTATTGGTTCTTGTTTTGGAAATGCTTTCTAAGCAATATACTAAGGAGACAGTCATACATTTTAAGAATCACTTAAATTCTGCTATCCAGATTTAAGCATGTGAACATATGATAACTTTTAAACCATATGACTAAAATTATTCATAATTTGCTATACTACCAACATTAAATTACAGTTTCTTTGGAGCATAAGTTAAATAGTTTAAAGTGAACTGAAGGAACACCTTCCTATCTCATACATGCAAATTTCTCCTCCTGTATGTAAAGATCTCTTCACCTTAACTTTGAATTTACCCAGCTCCTGCAATCACTGCTCTGGGGCATATATCATGGTCCAAAGAGAAGAGGGAAAAATGTAAACAGGACTGATCAACATATTTATATATATATTTTTCAAATGTCATAGCAGAATGGAATGCAATTGTAGCAGTGCATGCCCTCAAGAAGCAGCATATTATGATAAACCTCTTTAAAACACTACCATGTCTATTTTAGTCTATACCACAGACTAAATTACTACTATGCCATCTTCAAATAACAGTTGAGGCAACAGAATAAATGCAGTAGCATTACAATGAATCTCACATAATGCAAATAACTGTACAGACCAATGCTTCTCTACAAATTAAGTTTTTTTTCTGATTGCCAGCTAAATACAGTTTTAATTTCATAGCTTAACATAGAAGAGTCATACACTGTAGTCAATACACATACCTGTACCTAGGCATTTCACTCTAAGCTTGTCCTTGTATACAGCGAAAAAATGATTACAAGGTATGGGTTAACAAATGCTAAGGGGACTTTTCTTTTTTAAACCAATAGTTTTTACAATTATGAAATTTCACCTTGCACATTGAAGTCATCATATATACAGGGCAAAGTGGGAGCTTTTATATTTGAGTTTATTCTCCATTTTACTCTTAAAACACTGCTATAGTTGAATATTAAAACAAAAACAATAGTTAAGTAGTGAGCATATTACGATTACAGTCCTTCACTTGCTCACTACTGCTTATAAAATGCTAGTAGTGAGTATTATTCACTGGCCCCAACTAAGAGGCTTGACACTGAACATCACCTCTGGAATGATGTTCATTATCCTCATGTGCTTCTTCATTATAATATTTTTCCTGATTAGATCAAAGTCCACCAGTTCTACCTGATCCATTTCATCAGTTTCTTCTACTTCTTTCTTCTCAGGTAGGAGGTTTTCCAGCAAAGACAATTTATCAGGAACGAGAAAGCCATTCTCAGGAAAGTTTACCTTAAATTTGATGATTAGGCGACCCTTTTCAGACGGCCTACAATAAATTGGCATGCCTTCATTTAGCGCACACTTGATATCTCCATGCTTGACAATCTGACTTGGATGAGAGGTGATGACTATGGTTCTGTTGTCAAGAGTGGATGTTGGATTTTGGAAGCCATACAGTTCTTCAACTAGCTGGATGTCCATACACACAAAAATGTCTTCTCCTCATCGAGTAAAAATAGCGTGATCCTTCTAATCTAAAACAATGATAATATCTCCAGGCTCCAGAACTGGCTCTTGGTTTCCTTGCTGTCCTTCACCATGGAATGTTAGCTTTTGGCCATCTTTTATGCCTTTGTCAATATTAACTTCTAGATTCTTCTTCTCTTATTCCTTCTTCTTCCTTCTTCAACTATCTTCCTTCCACTGCAACTTTTACATCTATCTTTAGAACTGACCTATTCCCCATGGCCCTGGCACTCCATGCACACAGACTGAATTTGCGGAACCATTCCTGGTCCCATCGGATGGATTCTTATTTGCATTCAAGTACCTCTGCAATTCGGACAGCACTCTACTACTCCTATTTTACCACCTCGGCCTTCACATTTGTCACAAATCACATTCTTTTGCAGAGCTAGTTTTCTTGTTGCACCATTACATAAATCTTCTAAGGTTACTGAGAGCTGATAAACAACATTTTTACCTCTCCTTTCTCTCTGCCTCCTTCCACTACCTCCAAAAAGCATATCAAAGATGTCCATGGGTGAGCCATAATTATTATTTTGGGGTAGCCAAAACCTCCATCTGCTCCACCCTCTTTGATGGCTTGTTCTCCTCCTTTGTCATAAAATTCTCTTTTCTTTGCATCAGAGAGCACTTTATTAGCTTGAGAAATCTGTTTAAACTTCTTACCTTCATTTGGATTCTTATCAGGGTGGTATTTCAAGGCTGGTTTCCTGTAAGCCTTTTTCAGCTCTTCCTGGGCGGCATTGGGTTTGACCCCCAGAACATCATAATAAATGGTTCCTTTCACCATTTTCCACAGCTGGTGAGCAGGCACCAAGGCTGGTAGGGGGAGTGGGAAGGAGTGTGTTGGTGTTGCTCTCCCTATTGTTTGTTTTTGTTTCTGCTTCCTTACCCTATCTGCCTCACACCCTCCCTTCCACTTTCTTTTTAGAATGAGGGAAAACAAGAAAAATACAATCATATGAATCCACCCATTCCATAACAATTAGCCTAATTATCAGGTGGTTGGACATATAAGTGGTGCTTATGAATATTCTAGTTATCTGACAACTTTCTCTGATATTATTTGATTTTATAATAAAAGATGAGATATTAATGGAATAATTGATATATTATTCAATATTTCTAATCGTTGCAGCTTTTTAAAGTGAATACAATGCTGAGCTGGGTGTTTGGGTAATATCAGAAGAGTGTCTTCATAGGAACTATTCATTAGCATAGTCAAAGACATTTTCCCTGGATGCTCAGACTTGACTCCTAACTCTGCCACCTTCCTGGAGTTACTGTGAGCACCCCAGTCCACAATTAATAAATTGTGTTCCTGGTTAATTTAGCCTGAGTCAGTGGAGGTCAGAGCACAAATTAAACTACATCTCCTCCCACTATCAAGTTGCTCCCCAGAGCCTCCCAAGATTGTCACCTCTTCCACACTGTATCTGTGATTAGCCTATTTCTTTCATAGATTTCAAGGAAAGTTGTTCCTCTTATTAGTGAATACTCATTTAGCTTCTCTGGATTTATTTAACTATGTTTCTCATTTCTATGAAGATAAATGTAAAGAAGGAAGAGTATAGCAAGTCCTGGAAATTTGAGAATGCAGAGAAAACAGAGAACTTATTTCTGTAATTTGTGTCCTCCTTGTGTTCAGGAGATAACCAGTAAAAACAATAATTTATTTATATTCGGGTTTTTTCTATAGGTAATACATTCCAGTTTACAAAATATTACATTTGATTTCTCTTTCTATAATATGTGCACTTTATTAAAAAAAGCAAAACTTGAATTGACAAAGGCAAGAATATTTATATGTAATATGTGTGATAATACCACAAAGCATGTTATAAATCTGTTAAATGTCAAGCAGAAGCACATTTTTCACAAAGATCATTACCAATTTCTCTCCTTTATTCTTTTACCATACACAACCTCAAAATTAATTACAAAGATTAAACAAGATACTCCGTGTTCTCATTCTTTATCCTAGTTGATCTCTTTCTTTTGTGGAAAATGTCTGTATAATGCAATTTAATGAAATTCAGTGTTTCCAGATTGCCAATATTTTTAAGGTGAAAAAAAGTTTTAGAAGCTCATCAATGGATTAAATCACTAAGGATTAAATATTTAATGACTATTCATCACACTATGATTTTAAAATACAACATATTGGCACCAGCCTTTCCATCTTACCACCTGGATTTTTTAATGCAGAGTCTAACTTACTTTAAGGGTGTACACTTGATAAATTGTTTGCATAGCCTAAATAAATGATCTCATAATAAGGTAATTTTTTTTTTAAATTTCACATTGATGCTTTAAACACAACTACCATTCTATAATCAAAAACAGGGCAATATGAGGAAAGTTTTCTCTTTACTAAGGAGCTATATTTCTCTAATATATGACTGAAACAAAAATTTCACAAAGTAATATGTGCTTTTATTATGTACAATGCATTGTGATACTTATTAGATTTTTATAATAAACTTTTATTTTATTAAAAATCTTCATTGCGGTGAAGTGATTTCACAACTCAATAATGGGTACCACTTATAGTTCAACAAATCACTTTCTCAAGAGACTAGGTTAAGGTCTATTACTGGATACACTATTTTCCATTTTATGAACATTTCTTGGTATTTCTCTCATATTCTAGCAATGAGAAAGACGGTTGCTCATTCTTTGATCATATCAGCCACTCTTGATAAGTCCTTACAGCTTTCTGAGTGGGGAAATTTCAAAACAATCTAAAGGATCTTAGGAGTGCACGTTTTATATTCAGCCATCTAAGCCCTGTGATAGCAAGAAATAAGTAATATGTTTGGCATGTTCATAAAAAATCCCTGGGCCCAAATCTGTAAACTGATTAATGAACCTAAAAATTTGTGCTTATAATCTTTTTTCTATTATTATTTAAATTGCCCGGTAACATTAAATGCAGCTTTCCTACACCTCTGCCCTTGGAATTTTCGTGGGCACATGAGGCCTCTGGATGAGGCCACAGCTTATGGTCCTAAGGAACCCTACACTGGCAGTGCTTCCCTGAATCCTTTTAGACTCAGTGAGTTCAGATCACACATCCATGCTCTCACTGCAATAGGGAGCCACATATTGTTTATATTATTTGAAAAACTTGGCATTTTCTCTATGTATAAATTTGCTTTCTTGCATAATTCTTCTCCTGATATATACTCTTCCTTTATTATACTGTCCTTCTTATGATTTTATTTTAGACACTGTTTAGGACCCATGTTTATTCCTTTCTAATCACTAGTTATCTTCACATGAAGACAATGCTATATAAATTGAAGAAGCATGGAAATGGTACAGGAGAGTGAGCTGAGGGAACAGAATGATTTAAATCAGGCACAGTCTCTTGGAGCACTCTTCCAACACCTACCAGATTCTCATCAGCTTTGCTGTAAAATCAGACCTGGAGGGGAATTGACAGAGGTGGTGTTTCTTCTCAACATTCTTAAAATACCACATTTCCATCTTTAGAATAACCACAAGGACTTCATGGTGCCCAGTGACACTCAGATGTCACAGGCCTATTTAACATGATAATTTGGTGTTGATATAGTTCTCTTCATTGGGCATAAAAAATGATTCATTATTTTTCTTCTTACTTCCCATTACCAGTGCATGGATTATTTCTTGTCCACCAGCATTATAATTCTGTCCCTTTTTTACATGTTCCCCTGACATGCACTGAAGAAACATGATTATTACACCTTAGATTTGTTTTTAATGATACCTGAAATGGATACTACATTTCTCAGAATCCCCTGCCAGCTAGATGTCAGGTAAGAATTGGGTAAGTGTCTCGTCAGGTAACACTCATGCAGGATGTGGAAGAAAGGAAAGCAGCCATTTTTTCAACTCGGTGGTGGCAGACACATATGTAGGCAGACAATGGATCTGAGTTTGGCATTGGCTTCAAGGTTTTCAAACATGAAGACATCTGAAACTTTAATTGGCCTTTTTCTGAGATTTCTGCAGCAGCCTGTTCTCCTGAAAGTCAGCAGCTCATAGTCTCACCTTTACTGCCTCAGACTTCTTAATGATTTTGTAGTCACCTAATTCCCTGTATTATCATGATTTAAAATTGCAATATATAAATTGATTTCCATTTTTCTGATCACACTCTAATCCATCCAAATTTTCTATAAATATGACAAATTTAACACACCTCATTTTGATCTGCTTCTCTTGACATTTTGTCAATGCATAACTTATTTCAGAGATGAACCCTCAAAGGGTTTCAGTATCCTAGACCTTGTTGTTTTAGTAAATAATCAGTTAATGAATGGTTCTACTGTGGTAGAATTTTACATGCCAGGTAATATCTACAGAAGCATCCTACCTCAGCATCCTGCCTCATTTGATTCAACATTCATGCATGCTTTTGGTTAGTATTCCGTTATTTTTGTCACATTTCAGTTGGAAACAAAATGGTCAGTGGTGTACAAATGCCTTTTCCCAAACTTTATTCAGAAAACAAGAGTATTTTTAAAGAATAATTTTGAAAGCACAGCAGTGACCAGCAGACCTAAAGTGACAATAATACTAGAATTGTCTTCCCCTTTGTAATTTTGACTTGGAGTGGTGATTGTCTACATGTCATTTTGTTTCAGCAGGCCTAAATGAAAGAAATTGAACATTATTAATGAGATCATTCTCAGATTGAGCAATTATAGATATTATCACACTACTGAACACCTATCATTCTATTTGATAATAGACTAGGGAGTTTTCTTCTTGCATGCTATGGAATGAGCTTTTGCATGGTGTGTTGTGGGAACACAGGCTCGGTCACAACAGGCTTTCAGCAAATGACTGTGTGCCAGTTTGAATGTATTGTGTCCCCCAAATGCCATTATCTTTGTGGTCTTGTGGGACAGGTGTTTTGGTGCTGGTTAGATTTGCTTGGAATGTGCCCCACCCAGCTGTGGGTGGTGACTTTGGTGGGATACTCCCATGGAGGCGTTACCCCACCCATTCAGGGTGGGCCTTGATCAGTGTAGCCATATGAAACATGCTGACTCAAAGAGACGGGACGGAGTGCAGCTGTGAGTGACGTTTTGAAGAGGAGCAAGCTTGCTAGAGAGGAATGTCCTGGGAGAAAGCCATTCTGAAACCAGAACTTTGGAGCAGACGCCAGCCACGTGCCTTCCCAGCTAACAGAGGCTTTCCGGATGCCATCGGCCATCCTCCAGTGAAGGTACCCGATTACTGATGTGTTACCTTGGACACTTTATGGCCTTAAGACTGTAACTGTGTAGCCAAATAAACCCCCTTTTTATAAAAGCCAATCCATCTCTGGTGTTTTGCATTCTGCAGCATTAGCAAACTAGAACAGACTGCTTCATTACTTACACAGCACAAAAGGTCCCAAAGAAGCAGGGGAAGAGACCCCATCATGATTGTTTCTGCAAGGAGGCCAACTGCTTGGCTCAGTGTTGGTGAAGGGCCACTCCAAATGCCTTACTTCATGTCAGAGGGGAGAAACAGATCCGTGTTGCCTGAGGGTAGAGTATTTATACAACGCAGGGAGAGGGGGCCCTGCTGCTGATCATTCCCACTTTGCTAAGCTGCTGAGGCTGCTTGTTCCTGGTTTCTGGGTTTAAGGTATGGTTAGGCAGCTCCATTGGACTTAACATCTCCCCCAGAAGGAAAGATACTGAAATATCTGCACACAATAGAAAAGAAGGGAAGGGGAAGAGGGTAGAATAGGGCTGGGAAATGGCTGTTAGGTTTGTCTGTGACTTCCCCTGCACATATTCAGCATTGTTCATTTAGATTTTGACAGATTATTTATATTTTAAATAAGATAATTCAATTCTGTCAACATATATTACAAATCTTAAACACTGAATTTACTCTTCATGTAATACAAAATATTGATTCAAAATTTATAGCTGATTTCTAATTGGCTTGTCATCATTAAAGTGAAACTATTCCAGAGGTAACAATTGAATGGGTAAAATGCAGCACCTTAAAATTTTTTAATATTGCTTAAATTCAATCAAATATTGTTAACGTAAGCAAGAAAGCCTATTACGTTTGGAGAATATATTTCTCAGAATAAGGTTTAGTTGTATTTTATGAAAAGAAAATTTGTGGTTAGATCTTATGAATTGATTAAAGAATCATAAGCAATTTTAAATTTTCCACAAAATTTATGGATACTTGATTAAAATCTACAAGAGATAAATAAATTACCACTTGGACTGATGTTAAACTTAGATAAGACACATTGATCTTGACTCAAAATAATGATGTAGTCCTGTCACTAACTAGATATCCACATTTAGAATAGATCTGGTTTCAGAATCTATATAAGTAACTTCTTTTCAAGTAATAGCCTCCCAGGCTACTTATATATCATGTTCCTATCATACTTAAAGAAGAGCTTGTATCTACATTTTCTCACATGTTTTTTTCTAAAATTTGATATGGAAGAAAGACTTTAATGAAATCATTGGATCATGTGAATATTGCAATTATGGAAACAAACAGTAAAAAATATCTTTGATATCTGACTAATTCATTTTTCCAGTGATTAACTAAAAATAATAATTAATTGCAAACTCTTTTAGTTTCTAGGCTGCTAAAGCAAATACCACACAATGGGTCAACTTAAACAATGGGAATTCCTTGGCTCATATTTTCAAGCTAGTTCTTTAGAAGTCCAAAATCCAGGCATCAGCAAGGCAGTGCTTTCTCCCAGAGACTATGGTGCTCTGGGTCTGGTTGCTGGAGATCCTCAGGCCTTGGTTTTTCCATCATATTGCAATTTCCTTCTTCTCCTTTCTCTTCCAGGTTCTGCTAACTTACAGCTTCTTGCTTCCTGCAGATTTTCTTTCTCCTTTGCTTAAAGGGACATCACCCATATTGTGTAAGACCTACCATCATTTTGTTTGTACACATTTTTGCTAATAACATCTTCAAATTTCTTATTTATGAATAGGTCCCTACCCACAGGCCCAGGGTTTGGGACTTGAGCCTGACTTTTTTAGAGGATAGTATTCAATTCCCAACACAGATTGATTGATTGATTAATTAATTAATTAAAATAAACATTTATTTAAAAGATAGACACTGTACCCTATTTTAATAAACTGAATACTAGAAAGCATTTCTTGCCCTTTTTGCGGGGAGATACGGTTTGTGTGTACTTACGTGGTGATACATGAGCTGTGATAGGGCTCATCAGCCTAGTCCCTGCCTAGTTGTAGACTGGAGAGGAGTTAACTCCAGGGCAGGGTCTTTCTTACTCATTTATCTCTGCACTCCTGAGGGTTGGCAAGATCCTTCCATTGATGGGCTGAGAAGCTGTCTTACGCTTTAGCAGTGTTAGTAGCAAGAAGGGAATCCTGCACTCTGTTGAGTGTTGAGTTTGGACAATCTAATGAAAAAGCTGATTTAATAATTGGTAGCATCTATTTAAACAGGTTAAATGTAAATTTATGAAGCAATATATTTTAACTTACCTTAGTACTCTATCTAACCTAATTTTTCCAGAATAATGCAGCATACATATACACACAATTTTATATATTGATACCTAAAGCATATTCAATTATATCCTTACACATGGAAAATGATTTGATTTTACTTTACATTAGGTTTATGTAAAACATACTCCTCTACAGATTATATTTTCTATCTACTATATTTGGATCATTCATTGGGAAGTACATTTTAGATCCTAGTAATGCATACATTTGCAAATTGTAATTTACATCTTTCATGAAGAGAAAAATGCTGTGTTAGCATTCAAAACAAATCATTGCAAAACGTAATCCATTGTGTAGAGGTGAGTTACCAAAAAAAAAAAAGATTGTAAGTATTTATTTATCTGTTATTAATATTAATTGTGTAGACAGAGGTTAACCAAAGACTAACTCTTTTATGGAAATCTGCATACAGCTGTCCACTCCCAGTGATAAAGAGTCAAACATTGTTGAGCTTCAGGCCTTACTGATTCAATGCCTCGCAGTATCTTTCACGGCAAAGTACTGCCTTGGTCATACATCTTTTGTGATTATGTTCTTAAATTCTTTTATTTTTATTATCTTTGTATTTCCATGACACATGGACAGAATGATAAATGTGTTGCTACATTTTTAATCAATGTAGGCCATTTTGAATCTCAGTGTGATTATTTTTCTGTTAACCATGGTTTGTTACCAAATGTGTTTTCTTTTAATCTTGCATTTCCTTGATTTTGAGACCTGATAGTGTTTAACTCATTATACCAAGGTCATTTATATAATTTCCCCTGACTGAAGATTCCATTGTAGTATATATTAAATTATTATATCAGCCAATAAAATTTGGGGTACATTTTCCAGGATCTGCAAAATAACACACAAGAAACATGCCCATCAATCAAGGGTAATTAAAAGGATCACATTGTTTAAACAGAGAAATCTTAAATTTGTTTCAATTTTAAGAAATGAATTCATGATAGCCAGCCATGTATTTTAATAGGCCCAGGGTAAGAAAACTAGGTACAGTCAAATGCTTTTGGATGAATTAGAAAATTCAACCTTAAAGAAGTACTCCAGAATTACTGCTCCTTAGGAATTGTGTGCAGGGATCCACAGGTTCCATTTTACCCCGATAAGGAACAATTAGTATTTGGAGGGTATGTGACTTCAGTGAATCCTGGATTTGGATAAAGAGACATTTGTTTGGAGATCTTGAGTCTACAAGTAAATGGGAAGAACCATAAATTCCAATAGTAAGCATCAGCAATCTAAACAGACAAACTGTATTGTCATACACTCCAGCAGTCAACACAATGGAATATATCAGCGTGGCCGTCTGCAGAATATATGAGAGAGTGTCTGAAGGTCATTGTGTAGACCCAAAGACAACCTCTTTTGTCTTTTATGAATGGATTGCATAAGACATAATTTCTTCTCCTCTTGGCCAGATGCAGCTTTATTTAAAAGCAGTTTTATTGAGATATATTCGAATACTATACAGTCCATCCAAGGTGTACAATCAATGGCTTTTGGTATAATCAGAGTTGTATGTTCATCACCACAATCAATTTCAGAACATTTTCATTACTTCCACCCAAAAAATGCCACATCCCTTAGCAGTCACCTGCCAATCCCTCTAAGCTTCCCCAGTCTTATAACCACTAATCTAATTCTGCCTCTAATAGATTTATTTGTATTTACATTTTATATAAATGGAATCATAAAAAATGCTGTAATTGTGTCTGGTTTTTATCACTTAGCACTATTTTTTTTTTGAATTATTGTTTTTTTTTAATTAGAGAATTTGTTGGTCTATAGAAAAGTCATGTGAAAAATAGTGTTCTCATATACCCTCCTGTTGTTGACATTTTGCATTAGTGTGGTACATTGTTACAATAATGAAAGAATATTAAAATATTACTAACTAAAGTCCATAGTTTACATTATGTGGGTATTTTTCCCATATACCATCCTATTATTAACACCTTGTATTAGTGTCATACATTTGTTATAATTCATGAAAGAACATTCTTTTATTTGTACCATTAACTGCAGTCCATCATAGTTCACTGTGCTATACTACCTGTGTTTTAGCTTTACTTTTCCTTCTAGTAACATACATGACCCAACACTTCCCTTTCAACCACATTCACAAACATAATTTAGCACTATTAATTATACTCATAATAATATGTTACCATCACTACTATACATTTTCAAACATTTAAAATCAGCTTAAATAGAAATTTTGCACAAAGCATCAGCTCCACATTCTCTATCCCCATTCTATCCCCTAACCTATATTCTAGATTTAAATTCTGTGAGTTTGGTTATTATAACAAGTTTATATCAGTGTAATCATACCATATTTGTCCTTTGGATCTGGCTTATTTCACTCAACATAATGTCCTCAAGGTTCATCTATGTTGTCACATGTATCAGGACTTCTACTAAGGTTGAAGTTGTTCTGAAACACTGCTAAGATTTTTCTTCACATTTTAAAATGCCCCCATTTCTCATATATAGTTGACATTATGAAAGGATTTAAACATTTTACATTTAAGCAATATTAAAAGATATTTTCCATTTGCATTTGAAATTATTTGACTGAGACTAGCCTACAATTTTTCCTTCAAACAACAGAATTTTTATGAATACTAAATGCCAAACTTTTTAGACATTTAAATATATATTCATTTTAGCTTTTGTATTTTTTGCACAGATATTTTGAAGCACATATTTTTTTCTTCCAATGGATAAAAATAGGATACTCTAATAATTTGTGTACTTTTGCATCTTTTCACACATACACAAATGCTCTGAAAAAAAAAATCCCACCAGTGACATATGTCAGTCACTCAGACATGAAGTGATTTTGCTCCTGTGTTTTTACAGACTTGTAAACAGTTTTCATCCAGCTATCTCAGAGCTGCTTCTTTTATAGCTGATATATAACTGGTGGGAGTAACTAGCATCTCTTTAAAACACTAATTGTAACTAACACCTTCCAATAAGCATATGAATGCAAACTATCCTAGGTCAATGAACGCAATATATTTTATGCAGTCTAACTAGTTCCATTTGATGAAGCAATTATCAAAAGATAAATGAGACAGCACAGTGTACTTAGTATTAGCCTGTTTGAAACAGCATTAATCTTTAACAGACATCAATGAATATCAAAATTCTTTAATTTTAAACTTTCTTTTAAAATTAATATTATCTTAGCATATCTATCTTCATTCAATATTATGAAATAATCAGCAGATGATATTATGTTACTGTTTTGTAGCCTAATTCTATTCTCAAACATACCATAGAAGAAGCAACTTCCAGAAAATCACCATTCCAAAGTATAACGTTTTTATCCAAATGCACTCCTACACATGTATAAAGGACTTAATCTCTACAAACATTTTTAGGGATTCTGAAACATGATTTATTGTCAAAAAACTTGACGTGACCTTTTTATGGGAAGTCAGTTTTAATTTCTAGGCAGAATAATGAAGCTGGACAAAACTAAATTTTGCTTTGTTCAAGAAATAATTTTCTTTAATAACACTTGTTATGCCTAATGAAATGTGAATTATGAAACCTTCAAAAAGAAAATGCAAAAAAAAAACCCTTATTTTTTCAGAGTCTACATTTAAAACATACTACATTATAATTTTTCTTCAATCTATACAAAGCCGATTATAATATTACTATGAAACTTAGGATATTAAACTTGAGTCAAATTTTCTTTAGGGATTTCTACAATCCTTTGGTGGCAAATTACATCTATTAAAGTTAGTTATTTCAGAGTGAATTTTCAATGTAATATTTTCCTCTTAAATATTTATTCATTGCAAAGCAACATGAATATTTGATTCTATAAAAATGGTTTGACATCTGACTGAAATACACAGACAACATTTGATGTTTTGAGAAAAATTTGAAACATCCTAGATAAATGGCATTTCCTTCCAAAACAAAGAAATTGAATATTTAAAACCTTTAAAGTCTAATTTATTTGGCTACTTGACTAAATTTTTTCATAGTCTATAAATATTCTAAACATAGTAATATATAATCAATCTAAAATCAATAATTTAATAAATTCTATGTTTTTTTGTTTTGTAATTTGAGGAAACTGATCTCTTTTTATTCAGCAGACACCTTGGACTAGAATTGAATCACTACATTATATCTCCTGCATTAAGCCATTTTTAGCTAGTAGCAGTATTATATTACCAGTGATTCAATCTGCCTTAAATTGTATGCATTTCAGGTTGCCCAAAGAAGAGAGCAAAATAACCAGTCACTCAAATAACCTGATTAACCCTGGATAATCATCCAAAGTATCTGTGGGTAGCTAAATAAAATAAATGTCTATATATATATATGAATGGGGCTACAAGATACAAGGAATAAACCTTTCAGAGGAAAATAATCAAATTCATCTCTTTATGTCCCTTTAGTGTGATTCATTCATTGATGCTGATATTTTAAAAGTTTTCTGTCAGCATGACTGTGAAATCAATGTCAGCAACCATTTTGATTGCAATTTAACCTCCACTTGCCCTCGAGTTTTAGAATTTTAATATTTATAATATTACTTTTAACTCTTTTGATCTAGTGGTAAATTAAATGACAAATAAAAACAACTTAATGATGCTGTCAAATAATCTCACCAGGGAGCTGTTTGCTGTAGTATAGCACGGATTGCTGCATTAAAACAAAATGTAAGTTATACTGTTTTTGAAATTAAAATTGGAAATGATAAATATTTAAAAAAAAACTATTAATGCACTCTCATATGCAGCTAAGAACCAAATTAAAATTGTTTTAAGTTTTACTATATCTCTTCAAACACAGGATGCAATTGTCAAATCCTCAGAATAGGACATTTTCTCTAACAGTCTGCAGTTATTAAACTAAGACCCCTGAGAAAATAGTAAAGTGCATTTTTTACCACATATTTTAGGTATTAACACATGCATATAGTATCTAATCAGAATCAGAAAGCATGATTTCTGTTTAACTCTGTAATGATTTAATAAGTACTCCAAGTTCCATTTCTTTAAATATTTTATTTTAATGTTGAGCACTGTACAGAATCGCACCATCAGCATCTTCTGCCTCCTCTTATCATCATCATCATTCCTAAGAGTTACTGTATATATTATATCTTATATTCAGAAAAACCAAGGAAGTAAGGATCAGAGATTTACACTCTATATGTGGGGCATCTCAACGAGATTGTATTGTTTGTCCCAAGGGACAGAAAGGGAAAATAGATGATCTGAGATCCAGAGGAAACCCAGCATGCTTGCAAGCCTACACTCTTACCACTGCACCAAACGGCCGCCTAATTTTGTAAATGTAATATAATTTTTTAATACTTAAGACTTTTACAGTATTGGTGGTAATAGTACCATCCTTTTTATAGCATGCACATATGCATAGTAGGAACAATTAATATTAGACATATCAGTTTATCTTTTTCATATTCAGAATAAAAGTTGATTTTCAGCTTCTGTCACTGAGATTAAGAATCTTTCCAAGTTGTTTCTGGCCATCAAAAGTGAGGCGAGAGCAACTCTGCAACACATTCTCCTTCACAGCAATAAAAGGTTCACTTTAGAGTCTCCTGATAACTACTAGGGTTCTTTGGGATTGACAGTCTCCTCTCAAGGCAGTTTAGAAAACAATGGGAATTTTTTTGCATTTTTATTTGGAGAAATTCTATTTTTTGTGGTGTGATTTTACTTTTATTTTCCCTCAATGAATTTAAATTTCAATGAAAAGGAAGCTGGTGCTTGATAGATATTCAAGACCTCAGTAATAGTGCTTCAAAATTACTCTTAACCATCTGTGCTAGCTTTTATCTACTCTGAGATTTGTCAATTTCTCCTGTAACTGCTGCAGTTAAATCACCTGAATTAGCAACTGATATAATCAATCCAGGATTACTTAACTCAGAGAGACAAAAAACTCAAACTTCATCCTTTGCCTATCTTCTAGCAAATTAATTTTGAACTTTACATAACTACCATCTCAGTTTTAGAGATTCTAAACAGTCTGTATATTTGAACTGAGGAAATAGTCCAATGTTTCAGATGAATGAAGTGTGTTCAGAGTCACAGAGCAGGAAATTGATAGGTTTTGAACACATACATTGTGCTTCCAACCCACGATATATTTTACTAAATCATACCACCAGTTTTTATAATTAATAAAGCAAAAACCTGGATTGATAAAATATTTAGTCTTATTATGCCATTAGTAGCCCATTTACATGAACACGTTCTTTGAAAAATTATAAAATTTTAAAAATCAATCCCTTCCTTTCTTTCCTTCTTCTTCATCCTGACCAATACTTGGTTTTGTCAGTATTTATTTATTTC